>NW_026047617.1:29851161-30518349 GCF_023864345.2 Schistocerca serialis cubense | reverse complement strand
TCGGCCTCCAGCCGATTTGTCTCCAAGGGGATACTGCTGCCTCGGGCACCTTATGGTCGTTCTCCTGTGAGACTAGATTTTCGAATCCGACGCATAAATGATAGTTAATTGTAACGTTCAGGGACTCCTAAAGACGATGGAACACTCAAATTGCGTCGAGAGTCAATGCATCGAGCTCCAGTCGACTTGTATCCAAGGGGATATTGCAGTCTCGCGCACAATATGATCCTTCTCCTGTGAGTCTAGATTTTCGAATCCGACGCAAAAATGATAGTGAATTGTAACGTTCAGGGCCTCCTAATGACGATGGAACTCTCAAATTGCGTCGAAATTCAATACATCGTCCTCCAGCCGACTTGTCTCCAAGGGTCTATTGCTGCATCGGGCACCTTATGGTCGTTCTCCTGTGAGTCTAGATTTTCGAATCCGACGCGAAACTGATAGTTAACTGTAACGTTCAGGGCCTCCTAATGCCCATGGAACACTGAAAGGTGGCTACACTGTGCCACTGCGCCAGAGAGTGCGCCAAAGAGTACTATTAAGCCGCCTCCACAGTGCGTGTTAAGAGATCGTAGAAGTCAGTGCTAGTAGAGAGCTCGTAGAGGACAGTGGTTGTCGAGAGTTCGTAGCAGTCAGTGCTTGTCATGAGATCGTAGAAGTCAGTGTGTGTTAAGAGTTCGTGGCAGTCAGTGCTTGTTATGAGATCGTAGCAGTCAGTGCTTGTTGAGAGCTCGTTGTAGTCAGTCGTACCGAGATGTGCTAGTGGGCACTGCTTGTCGTGAAGTCGGAGTGAGATGTGGTAGTAAAGAGAGTTGTTCCATGTTTTATGCAGTTATTTGATGGGAGAGATAGCAGATGTTATTGTAATGAGTGCATTTCGTCAATATATATGAAGGTAAAAATTACAATGTTCTTTTATTAATTGTGTGTCTGAAATAATGCGTCACTACAGGTTCAGTCAACAAAGCATCTGGCTTGTGTTCTTGCATTAGAGTGTAATTCTGGTTTTCTTGCGTAATTATAGTTTTTCTAATTTTCTTTTGTCACCTCAGTATAGTTGGTATTTAAAAAATTCTTGTCTTGTTGGAAAGAACCGTGCCAGATGTGGACGTTGAGTCACACTCCCACATACAGAACAGTTACATTTGTGCTTGGATTTTGTAGGTTTTATAGTTGCTGGGGACTTAATTAATTAACTGTGTTTACGAAAATTTTCTTACATTGTTTGTTGCAGTCAGATAGCGTAAAAATACTAGTCAGGGCCAACCGATTAAGAGACACTGCGTAATCGGACATACTAAAACTAAAAAAATCATTTTCAATCATAAATTTAATTGAGCCCCCATGCACGTGGCGACCCTGCCAGGATCGTCCCTTGGATTCTTCTGATTGTGAAAATTGTAGACTGTAGTATTGTTGTAGTAATTTGTAGTTTAGTAATTGTAGGTTATATTGCATGTGTAGATTTGGTAATTGGCATTCTTCTAATGATATTTTTTTCTCAGAATTTAAATTATTGCCTTGTATACGCGTTTGACAAATTAGTGCAATTATTTCAATTGTTCGATTGATCGTGTCTGAGGGAGACATTTCATGTGAATAGTATTGTTGGAGATAAAGAGACATTGTGTGTAATTTTCGTACAGTGACGAATCTTTCGTATATTTTGTAAATGATTACGCGATCAATGAAAAAGGCAAAAATGATGAATAGTGAGAATGACGAAATTGTTCACATGGCGAACTCGCCAATACAGGAAAACAGTATGGTGGATAATGAGGTGGAAAACAATGTGATAAGTCGGGAAAATAGTCCGGAACCATTTCAAAATTTTTCTCAATCAGAAAATTCACAGAATACGAGAGTAACGATAGAAGATTCTGGAATAGTATCGAACACAGATAGCTTTACAGCCATGCAGAAGGAAGCTGGTTTTGTGGGAAATGTGAGGGGTGAAAAGAATTTTGAAACAGTTACTATGGAGCAGTTGATGAGTGCTATATTAAATATGGGATCACAGTTACGATCTGAATTAAAAACAGATATGGAAACACAAATAGGATCAATTAAAACAGAGATAAAAACATTTAGAACTGAGATGAAAGCAATGACAACACGGTTTTGTTTAAAAATAGGAACAATTGAAAAGGAAATAGGAACGACTAAAACCGAGATGAAAGCAGTGGGATCACAGTTACGATCTGAATTAGAAACTGATAGGGGAACAATGGAAACTCAGTTAGGCTCACGAACAGGGACATTTTTCAAGTACACGAATGACGAATCAAATAAAGAAATTAGAGAAGAAGTACAACCGATTTTGAAGGCTCACAATAATAGCTTAATTTCAACAGAAATTAGACAAGAGGAACAGGGCAGGGAACAGGAAGAAAGAGATCGCGTGATAGTACAGAAATTTTCAGAGTTAAATTTACAACGTGCACACGATAAGGAAGAAATATTTGAAAGAATCGAGGAATACGTACCAAATGACAGAATAAATAACTTAACGCAACAGTGTGAACACTTAACTACTAAATGTGACAATACCGAAACCCGAGTCGCGACACTTACGGATGACGTAAATAAACAGAAAGGACAATTAAGTGACTCATTGGAAAGAGTTGAGGAGATCTCAGATAAATTGACAAGTGTTAGTTTAGCGGAAGGCTTTGAAGAAAATAATTTATTTCATTTACGAGATGCAACAAGAGAGCGCCAGGCGCGCGAACTTTACAATAATCGACATTCGGACTGGGACAGACGCGGTAGGTCTTTGTCGCCACGAGGCGAAAACTTTGATTACAAACACTTTTTGACTGTCCGGAAATTTAAGATCTTCCGCAACTCTAAGAATGACATACATCCATGTGCATGGTTAGATCAATTTATGTACGCACTTCCGTCAAAGTTGTCATTAAGTCACAAACTTGAAATTATGTGCAGCTATTAATGTCCTCAGGGGATTCACTACTCTAAGTGAATATGTGCCGTAGCGAGCATAGGGCCCCGAGCTGTAGTGGTGCTATTTCTCTTTTAGTTTTCTGTACCGCTGCCTACTCTTTTACTATTCTTTGCATCTGTCAAACCAACTCTTCGACTATCAATCTATCCAGTGAATAAGTAAACAATAACCGGATTTGACTAATTGTACCTAAAAGTGACTTTGGAATTTACTGTTTGGACTTACAGTATTTTCAGCAGCATTCATTCGTAGCTTAAATGAAATTTTACCTGTTTATCTTCGTGACAATGTTACTTCTTATGTTGACGACATTATTATTGCTAAACGTTCTTGGAGTGAACACAACAAAATTTTGGACTCATTATTACGTATCTTTGCACGAGTTGGCATGACAGTGAACTTGGAAAAATCTGAATTTGGTCGTTCTCAGGTGAAATTTCTCGGTCACATTATTGCTACAGAAGGTATTCTGCCTGATCCAGAGAAATTAGACGCTATTCGTAATTATGCTGTTCCTACTACAAAACGTGATGTTCGTAGTTTCCTTGGTGTCTGTAATTTTCTGCGACGCTTTGTTAAATTGGACGATTTGGCCACACCTCGTTTATGTGAACTATCCGGAAAGAAATCTAATTGGTGTTGGGATGAGGAAGCTCAGTCAGAATTTGAACAGCTTCGTGATGCTTTAGTTGCTGCTCCACTTCTTTCACATCCGGATTTATCTAAAGAATTTTGTTTGGCGACGGACTCATCATACAAAGGCCTAGGTGCACATTTATTTCAAGAAATAGAAGAAAACGGCGTTGTAGTCCAGAAAACTATTGCATTTGGAAGTCGTGTTCTTTCTAAATCAGAAAAGAATTATTCGATTACGGAACTTGAAGCTTTGGCTGTTGTTTGGGCTTTTACAAAATTTCGCACATTTTTGTTTGGCAGACATACTAAGGTTTACACCGATCATCGAGCTCTGGAATTTCTTATGTCAACAAAATTAACTCACGGCAGATTGTCACGATGGGCGTTGTACCTACAGGAATTTGACTTTAGTATTGTTTACATACAGGGTTCTTCAAATATTGTTGCCGATGCTTTATCACGTGCACCTATGGGTTTGAAACAAAGTGCTGAAGAGGACTACAAGGAAAACAATTATTGTTTGATGTATATTCAAGGTGTTGCGTTTGAGAACTTTATTTCGTCTTCGCTCCAGGACATCGCTAAGGAGCAAAATAAGGATCCAATCTGGAAGGACATTAAGGAGAAGTGGAGGAGAAAGGAAAGCGTAGCGATTAGACAGCATTATTTAGTTCGCAATGACATTCTTTTTAAACGAAAATCGGTCGACAACTCCGTTTGGTTTGTTTGTATTCCTGATGAGTGGGTCAATAAACTGATTTGGTATACGCATCTCAGTTATGCACACTTTGGTCCCCGAAAATGCTTTCACAAATTACGAGAAAATTGTTACTTCAGTAATATGGAAAAACGTATTCGATCTGTTCTTGCCAAATGCAAATTATGTCAAATGGCTAAGCCTCCAACGATTTCTCACAGAGCACCGTTGTTTCCCGTCATTCCAGCGAAATTAAAGGAGATGGCTGCAGTCGATTTGTTTGGTCCAGTGGTTCGTTCTACTAATGGTTTTGCGTACATTTTCGTAGCAGTGGAGTTGACGTCAAAATATGTGTGTTTTACACCGTTACGCAAAGCAACAGCTCGTTCAATATCTAATGCTTTCATTAACCATTTTCTTAAAGAAGTTGGTCATGTTGACAAAGTTATATCAGATAATGGATCACAGTTTCGCTCTAAAATTTGGCTTCGTACTCTACACCGTCGTAAAATTAAACCAATTTTCATTTCACTTTTTCACCCTCAATCTAACGCTTCAGAGAGATGGATGAAGGAAATCAATAAATTGTGCCGTCTTTATTGTCATCAGAATCACAGAACTTGGGATCAGTATCTTCATATTTTTCAAAACATTCTGAATGAACTTCCTAATGACTCGACTTCTTTACCGCCTCTATTGATATTAAAAAATAAAGCACCGACAAATCGCATATCTGAAATCGTTCCTTTTCCGCCTTCACGGAAACTGCGGCATTCTGAAGTTGTCAACCTGGCTCTACGAAATATTGCATCTGCGGCTGCTAGAAGAGAGAAATCATCTAAGCGTCCTGGTCGTTTAAAAATCTTGTCAGTTGGTCAAAAGGTATTAATTAAGTCCCACCGTTTGTCTCACAAAGGAAAAGGCTTGTGTCGCAAATTTTTTCTGCTTTATAACGGTCCATATAGAATTCGCAAAATTATTCATGATAACACTGTTGAAGTAGAAACTCTTAAATCTCGACGCTCTAAGGGAATACATCACATATCTAACGTAAAAATTTTTGTGGAATGACATACTTTTGAGAAACCAACAGCTAGATGTAAACATGCGGAGAGTACAAGGATACCGCGCTGTGTTTTGGCGGCGGCACGTACTCAAAGCAACAGTGAAGTCTGCGCGCCGCACAAGGCAGTCGTTGACCGCGAACAATTGCTTCCTACGTCACGCGCCTACAGCTGATCGAGCGCTCAGTGCGAATGCACTGACAGCCGTAAACAAATACACAGTCTAATTTCTCCGACTAAATTCAGTATAAAGCTATAGTGACTTGATGAATTGTGTTATTAACATTCAGTATTTTCATGATACGGTTGTATAAAATATTTAAGAACTACAGGTAAATTCTCTGTGTCTCCGACGTTAAGACGACTTGCTATCGAGAAAATTTCAGAAAGAATGTAATTTCCAAGAAGAAACTAATAAACTGAAAAGGTAACTATTAATTGAGTTCATTTTTCAGGTAACATATTTCCACTTAGGTACGTACTTTAGACGTAATTTGCTGCTCGCGATTACGTGATTCATACTTTGTGCTAATTTTATGTTCTATGGATTTACTTGTGAAGCGACGTGCTTGCGTACGTTAACTGATTTTGACAATAATTATTAATGAACTGGGTTGTAACTTGTGTATATTATGCATCGCTTGGCTACACTGCTTTTTCACTGATGTCATATTTTTTTTAATTATGTGCCTGCTGTGTTTATTTATTTAAATTATAATTGTAACCTGATTTATTGTGCTGATGTGTTTAGGTATGTAAGTTATACTTTGTCATTTATCTGCTTCCGCCTTCATGTTTACTTATTAAGATGACATATGAACATTTATTTGCTTATGCTGATATGATGCTAATGACCTGTTTATTACGTAAGATATATGTTTGCTGCTTTTTGTATGGATTACATATTTACACATTTCTGTTTTGTTGCCATAACTGCTCTTTAATTTGGTATATAGAAATGCTGATATAAGGTGTACAAACATAGAGTTTAGGTCACACTATGGTATTAATTATAGATTGTTCACTTGGCAGAGCCTCGTTGTAGGATTTGAGCTGCATCCACTTGTTGACATTGTGTTCTCTACTGGTATATTTACTCGCTATTGCTTGTTTTGCTTACGCTCAGTGCCTTACATTTTTAAGATAAGAAAATTAACTGCTATAATTCGACGAACGACATTAGTACAAGAAAGTCATTGAAGTCACATGAGCTAAAGTTTTATGGAAGCTGTATAAATTTATGCTAATAGGAAGGAAGCTAACGACATGACAGACCAAAACTAGGTTTAGACCATTAACAATTATTACACTGCATTTTTCGTGAGTAATTGAAATAGGAAGTGACACTTGACACAAAAAATACTCCACATGTTTGCTTCTGCTATGATTCTTGAAGTGGTGTACACACTGTGAAATATTATGATCATTCACACTCCGTAATCGTACTTAATTACTGAGAGTTATTCGAACTAAGTCTGTTAGAGGTCAGGTATGCATTTCTTTTATTTAATGATGGACAAGGAACCAAAATGTATCTTATAATTCATAATGAGTAGAAGATTTGGGTCAGATGGATTACACAGAGGTTGTGTGTTGACACTGTGTCTTCGGATTGTATGGGATGCTGAATTGAAGTTGCATTAGGATTTTATCTGTACTTGTTCGAGGAGACTGACTAGAGGAAAGAGTTGTTATGGAAGTGAAATGATATTGGTGCTGAGGTTTATATGTAGCGACGTATTATTGAGGTATTGAGAGTATGTGAAGTAGATGATTATTGGAGTTTTTGTGGACAAGAGGTAAGATAAATGATATTGATGATAAGAGTTATATGTATCGACGTATTGAAGAAGTATTAGTGACGTATTGAGATTATGTGATGCTGATGATTATTGGAGTTTTGGTGTATAAGAGGTAAAGTAAGTGAGGAGCATATTTTTTTTTGTTGGTATTATGGAACAAGGAGGATGAAGAGAGCAGACTAGAACACTAAAATAGAAGGAAGATAGTCTATACACACACTTTGTTAAATCACTAAGCAGTATATACTTTTTTTTGGAGAGAGGAAGTAATTGCATATCTTGGCTCACTGACAGTTGTTCAACAACAGTACATTTTGATCTGGCTTGGCAAACATTGGTCTTGACATGATGACTATGACGTTGACTAACTATTATTGACTATTATACATTGCTGCCAGTACTACTTGATACACATGATGAACATCAGATTTAGACAGAATTTCATTTACACAATTAACACTATTCAATTACACAGTAGTATTTAATGTGAATGAAAGATGAGTGAGTGTGTTCTGTGTGTTTTCCTTTCCTAATCCTACCCACCTATCTCCTAAATATTATTTTATTTGTTGGTAGTGGCTTGCACTGACACCCATGAATATTATAGGTTTACTGGTATTTGTGTATTGTAATAGTTAATAGGAAAATTATCTGACATCATTTGTGTGTTTGTTATGATTTGTATGTTACTGTAAAAGCATTTGTATGTGCATTCAAACTATTGTTCATGCCTGAACTGTCTGATTAGTGAAGATAAATATTCTGAACTGTTACCTGCACTTTTCAACATGATGTGTGACATTTGGTCGTGTTTAATTTCTGCTGATGAACTGTGTGATCAGTGATTGTAAAAAAAATTATGGACTGTTACTTGTACCTTTTCTACATGATTGGTGCCAGCAGGACATGTTTAATTTCTGCTCATAAACTCTGATGAACAGTGTGATCAGTGCTAGTGAATTTTATAGAACTGCTTCTGCTGAGAGAGGTGACTTTTTGCTGTCTGCACCTACTCAACATTGCTGGGTGCCTCTGATGGACTGCTTCTACTGAAATGGTGTCACTTGTTGGTGTCTGCACCTACTCAACATTGCTGGGTGCCACTGATGGACTGCTTCTACTGAAAAGATGTCCCCTGTTGCTGTGTGCACCTGATCAACATTGCTGATGCCACTAATGGACTGCTTCTACTGAAATGGTGTCACTTGTTGGTGTCTGCACCTGCTCAACATTGCTGGGTGCAACTGATGGACTGCTTCTACTGAAATGATGTCACTTGTTGGTGTCTGCACCTGCTCTCAACATTGCTGGGTGCAACTGATGGACTACTCCTACTGAAATGATATCACTTGTTGGTGTCTGCACCTGCTCTCAACATTGCTGGGTGCAACTGATGGACTGCTTCTACTGAAATGGTGTCACTTGTTGGTGTCTGCACCCACTCAACGTTGCTGGGCGCAACTGATGGACTGTTTTTACTGAAATGATGTCACTTGTTGGTGTCTGCACCTACTCAACATTGCTGGGTGCAACTGATGAACTGTTTCTACTGAAATGAAGTCACTTGTTGCTGTCTGCACCTGCTCAACACTACTGGGTGCCACTGATGGACTGCCTTTTACTGAAATAACGTGACTTGTTGCAGGGTGTACCTGCTAAACTTTACTGGGTGCAACTGATGAACTGCTTCTACTGAAAAGATGTCACCTGTTAGTGCCCCTTTTTTTGTATAAACTAATCATTGAAAGCATTTTATGTGAACATTTGTATAAACTGATTTTTTGTATATTGTGTAAACTATTATGTAAAGCCACATGTATGACAAAATTTGTATTGCCTACTGTATTTTAGATATTAGGTTATTGAAAGGTCAGTGCAAAGCCAAAACTTTTAACTAATTATGTGATACTTAGGTATTAATATTATCTTTTATTTTTGTCTGTATTTTTCTGGACGAATTTGGAGGTATTTTCACCACCAATGCTGGCAAAAATTCCATCAAATTCTGGCCTGTGGAGGAGGGGCATATGAAAGGTGGCTACACTGTGCCACTGCGCCAGAGAGTGCGCCACAGAGTACTATTAAGCCGCCTCCACAGTGCGTGTTAAGAGATCGTAGAAGTCAGTGCTAGTAGAGAGCTCGTAGAGGACAGTGGTTGTCGAGAGTTCGTAGCAGTCAGTGCTTGTCATGAGATCGTAGAAGTCAGTGTGTGTTAAGAGTTTGTGGCAGTCAGTGCTTGTTATGAGATCGTAGCAGTCAGTGCTTGTTGAGAGCTCGTTGTAGTCAGTCGTACCGAGATGTGCTAGTGGGCACTGCTTGTCGTGAAGTCGGAGTGAGATGTGGTAGTAAAGAGTGTTGTTCCATGTTTTATGCAGTTATTTGATGGGAGAGATAGCAGATGTTATTGTAATGAGTGCATTTCGTCAATATATATGAAGGTAAAAATTACAATGTTCTTTTATTAATTGTGTGTCTGAAATAATGCGTCACTACAGGTTCAGTCAACAAAGCATCTGGCTTGTGTTCTTGCATTAGAGTGTAATTCTGGTTTTCTTGCGTAATTATAGTTTTTCTAATTTTCTTTTGTCACCTCAGTATAGTTGGTATTTAAAAAATTCTTGTCTTGTTGGAAAGAACCGTGCCAGATGTGGACGTTGAGTCACACTCCCACATACAGAACAGTTACATTTGTGCTTGGATTTTGTAGGTTTTATAGTTGCTGGGGACTTAATTAATTAACTGTGTTTACGAAAATTTTCTTACATTGTTTGTTGCAGTCAGATAGCGTAAAAATACTAGTCAGGGCTACCGATTAAGAGACACTGCGTAATCGGACATACTAAAACTAAAAAAATATTTTCAATCATATATTTAATTAAGCCCCCATGAAACACTCAAATTGCGTCGAGATTCAATACATCCCCCTCCAGCCGACTTCTCTCCAAGGGTCTATTGCTGCCTCGGGCACCTTATGGTCGTTCTCTTGTAAGTCTAGATTTTCGAATCCGACGCAAAAATGATAGTGAATAGTAACGTTCAGCGCCTCCTGATGACGATAGAACTCTCTAATTGCGTCGAGATTCAATACATCGTCCTCCAGCCGACTTGTCTCCAAGGGTCTAATGCCGCCTCGGGCACCTTATGGTCGTTCTCTTGTAAGTCTAGATTTTCAAATCCGACGCAAAAATGATAATTAATTGTAACGTTGAGGGCCTCCTAATGCCGATGGAACACTCAAATTGCGTCGAGATTCAATACACGGCCTCAAGCCGACTTGTCTCCAAGGGTCTATTGCTGCCTCGGGCACCTTATGGTCGTTCTCCTGTGAGTCTAGATTTTCGAATCCGACGCAAAAATGATAGTTAATTGTAACGTTCAGGGCCTTGTAATGACGATGGAACACTCAAATTGCGTCAAGAATCAATACATCGGTTTCCAGCCGACTTGTCTCCAAGGGTCTATTGCTGCCTCGGGCACCTTATGGTCGTTCTCCTGTGAGTCTAGATTTTCGAATCCGACGCATAAATGATAGTTAATTGTAACGTTCAGGGACTCCTAAAGACGATGGAACACTCAAATTGCGTCGAGATTCAATACATCGTCCTCCAGCCGACTTGTCTCCATGGGGATATTACTGCCTCCGGCCTCTTACGTTCGCTCTCATATGAGTCTAGATTTTCGAATCCGACGCGAAACTGATTGTTAAGTGTAACGTTCAGGGCCTCCTAATGACGATGGAACTCTCAAATTGCGTCGAGATTCAATACATCGTTCTCCAGCCGACTTGTCTCCAAGGGTCTGGTGCTGCGTCGGGCACCATATGGTCATTCTCCTGTTAGTAGATTTTCGAATCCGACGCTAAAATGATAGTTAACTGTAACGTTCAGGGCCTCCTAATGCCGATGGAACACTCAAATTGCGTCGAGATTCAATACATCCCCCTCCAGCCGACTTCTCTCCAAGGGTCTATTGCTGCCTCGGGCACCTTATGGTCGTTCTCTTGTGAGTCTAGATTTTCATATCCGACTCAAAAATGATAGTTAATTGTAACGTTCAGGGCCTTGTAATGACGATGGAACACTCAAATTGCGTCAAGAATCAATACATCGGTTTCCAGCCGACTTGTCTCCAAGGGTCTATTGCTGCCTCGGGCACCTTATGGTCGTTCTCCTGTGAGTCTAGATTTTCGAATCCGACGCATAAATGATAGTTAATTGTAACGTTCAGGGACTCCTAAAGACGACGGAACACTCAAATTGCGTCGAGATTCAATACATCGGCCTCCAGCCGACTTGTCTCCAAGGGTCTATTGCTGCCTCGGGCACCTTATGGTCGTTCTCCTGTGAGTCTAGATTTTCGAATCCGACGCAAAAATGATAGTTAATTGTAACGTTCAAGGCCTTGTAATGACGATGGAACACTCAAATTGCGTCGAGATTCAATACATCGGCCTCCAGCCGACTTGTCTCCAAGGGTCTGTTGCTGCCTCGGGCACCTTATGGTCGTTCTCCTGTGAGTCTACATTTTCGAATCCGACGCGAAAATGATAGTTAATTGTAACGTTCAGGGCCTTCTAATGACGATGGAACACTCAAAATGCGTCGAGATTCAATACATCGGCCTCCAGCAGACTTGTCTTATCGCTGCATCGGGCACCACGTGGTCCGTCTCTGGTGATTCTACGTTTTCGAATCCGACGCAAAACTCATAGTTAATTGTAACGTTCAGGGCCTGCTATTGGCGATGGAACACTCAAATTGCGTCGAGATTCAATACATCGGCCTCCAGCCGACTAGTCTCCAAGGGTCTGTTGCTGCCTCGGGCATCTTATGGTCGTTGTCCTGTGACTTTAGATTATCGAATCCGACGCAAAAATGATAGTTAATTGTAACGTTTAGGGCCTCCTAATGACGACGGGACACTCAAATTGCGTCGAGATTCAATACATCGTCCTCCAGCCGACTTGTCTCCATGGGGATATTACTGCCTCCGGCCTCTTATGTTCGCTCTCATGTGAGTCTAGATTTTCGAATCCGACGCGAAACTGATTGTTAATTGTAACGTTCAGGGCTTCCTAATGACGATGGAACACTCAAATTGCCTCGAGATTCAATACATCGGCATTCAGCCGATTTGTCTCCAAGGGGATATTGCTGCCTCGGGCACCAAATGGTCCGTCTCCTGTGAGTCTGGTTTTTTGAATCCGACGCGAAACTGATAGTTAATTGTAACGCTCAGGGCCTCCTAAGGCCGATGGAACACTCTAATTGCGTCGAGATTCAATACATCGGCCTCCAGCCGAATTGTCTCCAAGGGTCTATTGCTGCCTCGGGCACCTTATGGTCGTTCTCCGGTGAGTTTAGATTATCGAATCCGACGCAAAAATGATAGTTAATAGTAACATTCAGGGCCTCCTAATGACGATGGAACACTCAAATTGCGTCGAGATTCAATACATCGGCCTCCAGCCGACTTGCCTCCAAGGGTCTGTTGCTGCCTCGGGCACCTTATGGTCGTTCTCCTGTGAGTTTAGATTATCGAATCCGACGCAAAAATGATAGTTAATTGTAACGTTTAGGGCTTCCTAATGACGACGGAACACTCAAATTGCGTCGATATTCAATACATCGGCCTCCAGTCGATTTGTCTCCAAGGGGTATATTACTGTCTCGAGCACCAAATGAACTTCTCCTGTGAGTCTAGATTTTGAATCCGACGCAAAACTCATAGTTAATTGTAACGTTCAGGGCCTTGTAATGACGATGGAACACTCAAATTGCGTCGAGATTCAATACATCGGCCTCCAGCCGACTTGTCTCCAAGGGTCTGTTGCTGCCTCGGGCACCTTATGGTCGTTCTCCTGTTAGTCAATATTTTAGAATCCGACGCAAAACTGATAGTTAAATGTAATGCTCAGGGCCTCTTAATGACGATGGAACACTCAAATTGCGTCGAGAGTCAATACATCTTCCTCCAGCCGACTTGTCTACAAGGGGATATTGCTGCCTCGGGCTCCATGTGGTCCGTCTCCTGTCAGTCTAGATTTTCGAATCCGACGCGAAACTGATAGTTAATTGTAACATTCAGGGCCTCCTAATGCCGATGGAACACTCAAATTGCGTCGAGATTCAATACATCGGCCTCCAGCCGATTTGTCTCCAAGGGGATACTGCTGCCTCGGGCACCTTATGGTCGTTCTCCTGTGAGACTAGATTTTCGAATCCGACGCATAAATGATAGTTAATTGTAACGTTCAGGGACTCCTAAAGACGATGGAACACTCAAATTGCGTCGAGAGTCAATACATCGAGCTCCAGTCGACTTGTATCCAAGGGGATATTGCAGTCTCGGGCACAATATGATCCTTCTCCTGTGAGTCTAGATTTTCGAATCCGACGCAAAAATGATAGTGAATTGTAACGTTCAGGGCCTCCTAATGACGATGGAACTCTCAAATTGCGTCGAAATTCAATACATCGTCCTCCAGCCGACTTGTCTCCAAGGGTCTATTGTTGCCTCGGGCACCTTATGGTCGTTCTCCTGTGAGTCTAGATTTTCGAATCCGACGCGAAACTGATAGTTAACTGTAACGTTCAGGGCCTCCTAATGCCGATGGAACACTGAAAGGTGGCTACACTGTGCCACTGCGCCAGAGAGTGCGCCAAAGAGTACTATTAAGCCGCCTCCACAGTGCGTGTTAAGAGATCGTAGAAGTCAGTGCTAGTAGAGAGCTCGTAGAGGACAGTGGTTGTCGAGAGTTCGTAGCAGTCAGTGCTTGTCATGAGATCGTAGAAGTCAGTGTGTTTTAACAGTTCGTGGCAGTCAGTGCTTGTTATGAGATCGTAGCAGTCAGTGCTTGTTGAGAGCTCGTTGTAGTCAGTCGTACCGGGATGTGCTAGTGGGCACTGCTTGTCGTGAAGTCGGAGTGAGATGTGGTAGTAAAGAGTGTTGTTCCATGTTTTATGCAGTTATTTGATGGGAGAGATAGCAGATGTTATTGTAATGAGTGCATTTCGTTAATATATATGAAGGTAAAAATTACAATGTTCTTTTATTAATTGTGTGTCTGAAATAATGCGTCACTACAGGTTCAGTCAACAAAGCATCTGGCTTGTGTTCTTGCATTAGAGTGTAATTCTGGTTTTCTTGCGTAATTATAGTTTTTCTAATTTTCTTTTGTCACCTCAGTATAGTTGGTATTTAAAAAATTCTTGTCTTGTTGGAAAGAACCGTGCCAGATGTGGACGTTGAGTCACACTCCCACATACAGAACAGTTACATTTGTGCTTGGATTTTGTAGGTTTTATAGTTGCTGGGGACTTAATTAATTAACTGTGTTTACGAAAATTTTCTTACATTGTTTGTTGCAGTCAGATAGCGTAAAAATACTAGTCAGGGCTACCGATTAAGAGACACTGCGTAATCGGACATACTAAAACTAAAAAAATATTTTCAATCATATATTTAATTAAGCCCCCATGCAACACTCAAATTGCGTCGAGATTCAATACATCCCCCTCCAGCCGACTTCTCTCCAAGGGTCTATTGCTGCCTCGGGCACCTTATGGTCGTTATCTTGTAAGTCTAGATTTTCGAATCCGACGCAAAAATGATAGTGAATAGTAACGTTCAGCGCCTCCTGATGACGATAGAACTCTCAAATTGCGTCGAGATTCAATACATCGTCCTCCAGCCGACTTGTCTCCAAGGGTCTAATGCTGCCTCGGGCACCTTATGGTCGTTCTCTTGTAAGTCTAGATTTTCAAATCCGACGCAAAAATGATAGTTAATTGTAACGTTCAGGGCCTCCTAATGCCGATGGAACACTCAAATTGCGTCGAGATTCAATACACGGCCTCAAGCCGACTTGTCTCCAAGGGTCACTTGCTGCCTCGGGCACCTTATGGTCGTTCTCCTGTGAGTCTAGATTTTCGAATCCGACGCAAAAATTATAGTTAATTGTAACGTTCAGGGACTTGTAATGACGATGGAACACTCAAATTGCGTCAAGAATCAATACATCGGTTTCCAGCCGACTTGTCTCCAAGCGTCTATTGCTGCCTCGGGCACCTTATGGTCGTTCTCCTGTGAGTCTAGATTTTCGAATCCGACGCATAAATTATAGTTAATTGTAACGTTCAGGGCCTTCTAATGACGATGGAACACTCAAATTGCGTCGAGATTCAATACATCGGCCTCCAGCAGACTTGTCTTATCGCTGCATCGGGCACCACGTGCTCCGTCTCTGGTGATTCTACGTTTTCGAATCCGACGCAAAACTCATAGTTAATTGTAACGTTCAGGGCCTGCTATTGGCGATGGAACACTCAAATTGCGTCGAGATTCAATACATCGGCCTCCAGCCGACTAGTCTCCAAGGGTCTGTTGCTGCCTCGGGCATCTTATGGTCGTTGTCCTGTGACTTTAGATTATCGAATCCGACGCAAAAATGATAGTTAATTGTAACGTTTAGGGCCTCCTAATGACGACGGGACACTCAAATTGCGTCGAGATTCAATACATCGTCCTCCAGCCGACTTGTCTCCATGGGGATATTACTGCCTCCGGCCTCTTATGTTCGCTCTCATGTGAGTCTAGATTTTCGAATCCGACGCGAAACTGATTGTTAATTGTAACGTTCAGGGCTTCCTAATGACGATGGAACACTCAAATTGCCTCGAGATTCAATACATCGGCATTCAGCCGATTTGTCTCCAAGGGGATATTGCTGCCTCGGGCACCAAACGGTCCGTCTCCTGTGAGTCTGATTTTTTGAATCCGACGCGAAACTGATAGTTAATTGTAACGCTCAGGGCCTCCTAAGGCCGATGGAACACTCTAATTGCGTCGAGATTCAATACATCGGCCTCCAGCCGAATTGTCTCCAAGGGTCTATTGCTGCCTCGGGCACCTTATGGTCGTTCTCCGGTGAGTTTAGATTCAATCCGACGCAAAAATGATAGTTAATTGTAACATTCAGGGCCTCCTAATGACGATGGAACACTCAAATTGCGTCGAGATTCAATACATCGGCCTCCAGCCGACTTGTCTCCAAGGGTCTGTTGCTGCCTCGGGCACCTTATGGTCGTTCTCCTGTGAGTTTAGATTATCGAATCCGACGCAAAAATGATAGTTAATTGTAACGTTTAGGGCTTCCTAATGACGACGGAACACTCAAATTGCGTCGATATTCAATACATCGGCCTCCAGTCGATTTGTCTCCAAGGGGTATATTACTGTCTCGAGCACTAAATGAACTTCTCCTGTGAGTCTAGATTTTGAATCCGACGCAAAACTCATAGTTAATTGTAACGTTCAGGGCCTTGTAATGACGATGGAACACTCAAATTGCGTCGAGATTCAATACATCGGCCTCCAGCCGACTTGTCTCCAAGGGTCTGTTGCTGCCTCGGGCACCTTATGGTCGTTCTCCTGTTAGTCAATATTTTAGAATCCGACGCAAAACTGATAGTTAAATGTAATGCTCAGGGCCTCTTAATGACGATGGAACACTCAAATTGCGTCGAGAGTCAATACATCTTCCTCCAGCCGACTTGTCTACAAGGGGATATTGCTGCCTCGGGCTCCATGTGGTCCGTCTCCTGTCAGTCTAGATTTTCGAATCCGACGCGAAACTCATAGTTAATTGTAACATTCAGGGCCTCCTAATGCCGATGGAACACTCAAATTGCGTCGAGATTCAATACATCGGCCTCCAGCCGATTTGTCTCCAAGGGGATACTGCTGCCTCGGGCACCTTATGGTCGTTCTCCTGTGAGACTAGATTTTCGAATCCGACGCATAAATGATAGTTAATTGTAACGTTCAGGGACTCCTAAAGACGATGGAACACTCAAATTGCGTCGAGAGTCAATACATCGAGCTCCAGTCGACTTGTATCCAAGGGGATATTGCAGTCTCGGGCACAATATGATCCTTCTCCTGTGAGTCTAGATTTTCGAATCCGACGCAAAAATGATAGTGAATTGTAACGTTCAGGGCCTCCTAATGACGATGGAACTCTCAAATTGCGTCGAAATTCAATACATCGTCCTCCAGCCGACTTGTCTCCAAGGGTCTATTGCTGCCTCGGGCACCTTATGGTCGTTCTCCTGTGAGTCTAGATTTTCGAATCCGACGCGAAACTGATAGTTAACTGTAACGTTCAGGGCCTCCTAATGCCGATGGAACACTGAAAGGTGGCTACACTGTGCCACTGCGCCAGAGAGTGCGCCAAAGAGTACTATTAAGCCGCCTCCACAGTGCGTGTTAAGAGATCGTAGAAGTTAGTGCTAGTAGAGAGCTCGTAGAGGACAGTGGTTGTCGAGAGTTCGTAGCAGTCAGTGCTTGTCATGAGATCGTAGAAGTCAGTGTGTTTTAACAGTTCGTGGCAGTCAGTGCTTGTTATGAGATCGTAGCAGTCAGTGCTTGTTGAGAGCTCGTTGTAGTCAGTCGTACCGGGATGTGCTAGTGGGCACTGCTTGTCGTGAAGTCGGAGTGAGATGTGGTAGTAAAGAGTGTTGTTCCATGTTTTATGCAGTTATTTGATGGGAGAGATAGCAGATGTTATTGTAATGAGTGCATTTCGTTAATATATATGAAGGTAAAATTTACAATGTTCTTTTATTAATTGTGTGTCTGAAATAATGCGTCACTACAGGTTCAGTCAACAAAGCATCTGGCTTGTGTTCTTGCATTAGAGTGTAATTCTGGTTTTCTTGCGTAATTATAGTTTTTCTAATTTTCTTTTGTCACCTCAGTATAGTTGGTATTTAAAAAATTCTTGTCTTGTTGAAAAGAACCGTGCCAGATGTGGACGTTGAGTCACACTCCCACATACAGAACAGTTACATTTGTGCTTGGATTTTGTAGGTTTTATAGTTGCTGGGGACTTAATTAATTAACTGTGTTTACGAAAATTTTCTTACATTGTTTGTTGCAGTCAGATAGCGTAAAAATACTAGTCAGGGCTACCGATTAAGAGACACTGCGTAATCGGTTATACTAAAACTAAAAAAATATTTTCAATCATATATTTAATTAAGCCCCCATGTAACACTCAAATTGCGTCGAGATTCAATACATCCCCCTCCAGCCGACTTCTCTCCAAGGGTCTATTGCTGCCTCGGGCACCTTATGGTCGTTATCTTGTAAGTCTAGATTTTCGAATCCGACGCAAAAATGATAGTGAATAGTAACGTTCAGCGCCTCCTGATGACGATAGAACTCTCAAATTGCGTCGAGATTCAATACATCGTTCTCCAGCCGACTTGTCTCCAAGGGTCTGGTGCTGCGTCGGGCACCTTATGGTCGTTCTCCTGTTAGTAGATTTTCGAATACGACGCTAAAATGATAGTTAACTGTAACGTTCAGGGCCTCCTAATGCCGATGGAACACTCAAATTGCGTCAAGAATCAATACATCGGTTTCCACCCGACTTGTCTCCAAGGGTCTATTGCTGCCTCGGGCACCTTATGGTCGTTCTCCTGTGAGTCTAGATTTACGAATCCGACGCATAAATGATAGTTAATTGTAACGTTCAGGGACTCCTAAAGACGATGGAACACTCAAATTGCGTCGAGATTCAATACATCGTCCTCCAGCCGACTTGTCTCCATGGGGATATTACTGCCTCAGGCATCTTATGTTCGCTCTCATGTGAGTCTAGATTTTCGAATCCGACGCGAAACTGATTGTTAATTGTAACGTTCAGGGCCTCCTAATGACGATGGAACTCTCTAATTGCGTCGAGATTCAATACATCGTTCTCCAGCCGACTTGTCTCCAAGGGTCTATTGCTGCCTCGGGCACCTTATGGTCGTTCTCCTGTTGGTAGATTTTCGAATCCGACGCTAAAATGATAGTTAACTGTAACGTTCGGGGCCTCCTAATGCCGATGGAACACTCAAATTGCGTCGAGATTCAATACATCGGCCTCCAGCCGACTTGTCTCCATGGGGATATTGCTTCCTCGGGCACCGTATGGTCGTACCCCTGTGAGTCAACATTTTAGAATCCGACGCAAAACTGATAGTTAAATGTAATGCTCAAGGCCTCTTAATGACGATGGAACACTAAAATTGCGTCGAGAGTCAATACATCTTCCTCCAGCCGACTTGTCTACAAGGAGATATTGCTGCCTCGGGCTCCATGTGGTCCGTCCCCGGTGAGTCTAGATTTTCGAATCCGACGCGAAACTGATAGTTAATTGTAAGGTTCTGGGCCTCCTAATGACGATGGAACACTCAAATTGCGTCGAGATTCAATACATCGGCCTCCAGCCGACTTGTCTCCATGGGGATATTGCTGTCTCGGGCACAATATGATCCTTCTCCTGTGAGTCTAGATTTTCGAATCCGACGCAAAAATGATAGTGAATTGTAACGTTCAGCGCCTCCTAATGACGATAGAAGACACAAATTGCGTCGAGATCCAATACATCGGCCTCCAGCCGACTTGTCTCCAAGGGTCTATTGCTGCCTCGGGCACCTTATGGTCGTTCTCCTGTGAGTCTAGATCTTCGAATCCGACGCAAAACTCATAGTTAATTGTAACGTTCAGAGCCTCCTAATGACGATGGAACTCTCAAATTGCGTCGAGATTCAATACATCGGCCTCCAGCCGACTTGTCTCCAAGGGTCTGTTGCTGCCTCGGGCACCATATGGTCGTTCTCCTGTGAGTCTAGATTTTCGAATCCGACTCAAAAATGATAGTTCGTTGTAACGTTGAGGGCCTTGTAATGACGATGGAACACTCAAAATGCGTCGAGAGTCAATACATCGACATCCAGTCGACTTGTATCCAAGGGGATATAGCAGTCTCGTGCACCATATGATTCTTCTCCTGTTAGTAGATTTTCGAATCCGACGCTAAAATGATAGTTAACTGTAACGTTCAGGGCCTTCTAATGACGATGGAACACTCAAATTGCGTCGAGATTCAATACATCGGCCTCCAGCAGACTTGTCTCCAAGGCGTTATCGCTGCATCGGGCACCACATGGTCCGTCTCTGGTGATTCTACGTTTTCGAATCCGACGCAAAACTCATAGTTAATTGTAACGTTCAGGGCCTGCTATTGGCGATGGAACACTCAAATTGCGTCGAGATGCAATACATCGGCCTCCAGCCGACTTGCCTCCAAGGGTCTGGTGCTGCGTCGGGCAACTTATTGTCGTTCTCCTGTGAGTCTAGATTTTCGAATCCGACGCGAGACTGATTGTTAATTGTAACGTTCAGGGCTTCCTAATGACGATGGAACACTCAAATTGCCTCGAGATTCAATACATCGGCATTCAGCCGACTTGTCTTCATGGGGATATTACTGCCTCCGGCCTCTTATGTTCGCTCTCATGTGAGTCTAGATTTTCGAATCCGACGCGAAACTGATTGTTAATTGTAACGTTCAGGGCTTCCTAATGACGATGGAACACTCAAATTGCCTCGAGATTCAATACATCGGCATTCAGCCGACTTGTCTCCAAGGGTCTGTTGCTGCCTCGGGCACTTTATGGTCGTTCTCCTGTGAGTTTAGATTATCGAATCCGACGCAAAAATGATAGTTAATTGTAACGTTTAGGGCCTCCTAATGACGATGGAACACTCAAATTGCGTCGAGATTCAATACATCGGCCTCCAGCCGACTTGTCTCCAAGGGGATATTGCTGTCTCGGGCACAATATGATCCTTCTCCTGTGAGTCTAGATTTTCGAATCCGACGCAAAAATGATAGTGAATTGTAACGTTCAGCGCCTCCTAATGACGATAGAAAACTCAAATTGCGTCGAGATTCAATACATCGTCCTCCAGCCGATTTGTCTCCAAGGGTCAATAGCTGACACGGGCACCTTGTGATCGTTCTGCTGTGAGTCTAGATTTTCGAACCCGACGCAAAACTGATTGTTAATTGTAACGTTCAGGGCCACCTAATGACGATGGAACACTCAAATTGAGTCGAGATTCAATACATCGATCTCCAGCCGACTTGTCTCCAAGGGGATATTGCTGCCGCGGGCACCTTATGGTCGTTCTCCTGTGAGTCTAGATTTTCGAATCCGACGCAAAAATGATAGTTATTTGTAACGTTCAGGGCCTTCTAATGACGATGGAACACTCAAATTGCGTCGAGATTCAATACATCGGCCACCAGCCGACTTGTCTCCAAAGGATTGCTGCTGCCTCGGGCACCTTATGGTCGTTCTCCTGTTAGTCAACATTTTAGAATCCGACGCAAAACTGATAGTTAAATGTAATGCTCAGGGCCTCTTAATGACGATGGAACACTCAAATTGCGTCGAGAGTCAATACATCGTCCTCCAGCCGACTTGTCTCCATGGGGATATTACTGCCTCCGGCCTCTTACGTTCGCTCTCATGTGAGTCTAGATTTTCGAATCCGACGCGAAACTGATTGTTAATTGTAACGTTCAGGGCCTCCTAATGACGATGGAACTCTCAAATTGCGTCGAGATTCAATACATCGTTCTCCAGCCGACTTCTTTCCAAGGGTCTATTGCTGCCTCGGGCACCTTATGGTCGTTCTCCTGTTAGTAGATTTTCGAATGCGACGCTAAAATGATAGTTAACTGTAACGTTCAGGGCCTCCTAATGCCGATGGAACACTCAAATTGCGTCGAGAGTCAATACATCTTCCTCCAGCCGACTTGCCTCCAAGGGTCTGGTGCTGCGTCGGGCACCTTATGGTCGTTCTCTTGTAAGTCTAGATTTTCGAATCCGACGCAAAAATGATAGTGAATAGTAACGTTCAGCGCCTCCTGATGACGATTGGGCTCTCAAATTGCGTCGAGATACAATACATCGTCCTCCAGCCGACTTGTCTGCAAGGGTCTAATGCTGCCTCAGGCACCTTATGGTCGTTCTCTTGTAAGTCTAGATTTTCGAATCCGACGCAAAAATGATAGTTAATTGTAACGTTCAGGGCCTCCTAATGCCGATGGAACACTCAAATTGCGTCGAGATTCAATACACGGCCTCCAGCCGAATTGTCTCCAAGGGTCTATTGCTGCCTCGGGCACCTTATGGTCGTTCTCCTGTGAGTCTAGATTTTCATATCCGACGCAAAAATGATAGTTAATTGTAACGTTCAGGGCCTTGTAATAACGATGGAACACTCAAATTGCGTCAAGAATCAATACATCGGTTTCCAGCCGACTTGTCTCCAAGGGTCTATTGCTGCCTCGGGCACCTTATGGTCGTTCTCCTGTGAGTCTAGATTTTCGAATCCGACGCATAAATGATAGTTAATTGTAACGTTCAGGGACTCCTAAAGACGATGGAACACTCAAATTGCGTCGAGATTCAATACATCGTCCTCCAGCCGACTTGTCTCCATGGGGATATTACTGCCTCAGGCCTCTTATGTTCGCTCTCATGTGAGTCTAGATTTTCGAATCCGACGCGAAACTGATTGTTAATTGTAACGTTCAGGGCCTCCTAATGACGTTGGAACTCTCTAATTGCGTCGACATTCAATACATCTTTCTCCAGCCGACTTGTCTCCAAGGGTCTATTGCTGCCTCGGGCACCTTATGGTCGTTCTCCTGTTGGTAGATTTTCGAATCCGACGCTAAAATGATAGTTAACTGTAACGTTCAGGGCCTCCTAATGCCGATGGAACACTCAAATTGCGTCAAGATTCAATACATCGGTTTCCAGCCGACTTGTCTCCAAGGGTCTATTGCTGCCTCGGGCACCTTATGGTCGTTCTCCTGTGAGTCTAGATTTACGAATCCGACGCATAAATGATAGTTAATTGTAACGTTCAGGGACTCCTAAAGACGATGGAACACTCAAATTGCGTCGAGATTCAATACATCGTCCTCCAGCCGACTTGTCTCCATGGGGATATTACTGCCTCAGGCATCTTATGTTCGCTCTCATGTGAGTCTAGATTTTCGAATCCGACGCGAAACTGATTGTTAATTGTAACGTTCAGGGCCTCCTAATGACGATGGAACTCTCTAATTGCGTCGAGATTCAATACATCGTTCTCCAGCCGACTTGTCTCCAAGGGTCTATTGCTGCCTCGGGCACCTTATGGTCGTTCTCCTGTTGGTAGATTTTCGAATCCGACGCTAAAATGATAGTTAACTGTAACGTTCGGGGCCTCCTAATGCCGATGGAACACTCAAATTGCGTCGAGATTCAATACATCGGCCTCCAGCCGACTTGTCTCCATGGGGATATTGCTTCCTCGGGCACCGTATGGTCGTACCCCTGTGAGTCAACATTTTAGAATCCGACGCAAAACTGATAGTTAAATGTAATGCTCAGGGCCTCTTAATGACGATGGAACACTAAAATTGCGTCGAGAGTCAATACATCTTCCTCCAGCCGACTTGTCTACAAGGAGATATTGCTGCCTCGGGCTCCATGTGGTCCGTCTCCGGTGAGTCTAGATTTTCGAATCCGACGCGAAACTGATAGTTAATTGTAAGGTTCTGGGCGTCCTAATGACGATGGAACACTCAAATTGCGTCGAGATTCAATACATCGGCCTCCAGCCGACTTGTCTCCATGGGGATATTGCTGTCTCGGGCACAATATGATCCTTCTCCTGTGAGTCTAGATTTTCGAATCCGACGCAAAAATGATAGTGAATTGTAACGTTCAGCGCCTCCTAATGACGATAGAAGACACAAATTGCGTCGAGATCCAATACATCGGCCTCCAGCCGACTTGTCTCCAAGGGTCTATTGCTGCCTCGGGCACCTTATGGTCGTTCTCCTGTGAGTCTAGATTTTCGAATCCGACGCAAAACTCATAGTTAATTGTAACGTTCAGAGCCTCCTAATGACGATGGAACTCTCAAATTGCGTCGAGATTCAATACATCGGCCTCCAGCCGACTTGTCTCCAAGGGTCTGTTGCTGCCTCGGGCACCATATGGTCGTTCTCCTGTGAGTCTAGATTTTCGAATCCGACTCAAAAATGATAGTTAATTGTAACGTTGAGGGCCTTGTAATGACGATGGAACACTCAAAATGCGTCGAGAGTCAATACATCGACATCCAGTCGACTTGTATCCAAGGGGATATAGCAGTCTCGTGCACCATATGATTCTTCTCCTGTTAGTAGATTTTCGAATCCGACGCTAAAATGATAGTTAACTGTAACGTTCAGGGCCTTCTAATGACGATGGAACACTCAAATTGCGTCGAGATTCAATACATCGGCCTCCAGCAGACTTGTCTCCAAGGCGTTATCGCTGCATCGGGCACCACATGGTCCGTCTCTGGTGATTCTACGTTTTCGAATCCGACGCAAAACTCATAGTTAATTGTAACGTTCAGGGCCTGCTATTGGCGATGGAACACTCAAATTGCGTCGAGATTCAATACATCGGCCTCCAGCCGACTTGCCTCCAAGGGTCTGGTGCTGCGTCGGGCAACTTATTGTCGTTCTCCTGTGAGTCTAGATTTTCGAATCCGACGCGAGACTGATTGTTAATTGTAACGTTCAGGGCTTCCTAATGACGATGGAACACTCAAATTGCCTCGAGATTCAATACATCGGCATTCAGCCGACTTGTCTCCATGGGGATATTACTGCCTCCGGCCTCTTATGTTCGCTCTCATGTGAGTCTAGATTTTCGAATCCGACGCGAAACTGATTGTTAATTGTAACGTTCAGGGCTTCCTAATGACGATGGAACACTCAAATTGCCTCGAGATTCAATACATCGGCATTCAGCCGACTTGTCTCCAAGGGTCTGTTGCTGCCTCGGGCACTTTATGGTCGTTCTCCTGTGAGTTTAGATTATCGAATCCGACGCAAAAATGATAGTTAATTGTAACGTTTAGGGCCTCCTAATGACGATGGAACACTCAAATTGCGTCGAGATTCAATACATCGGCCTCCAGCCGACTTGTCTCCAAGGGGATATTGCTGTCTCGGGCACAATATGATCCTTCTCCTGTGAGTCTAGATTTTCGAATCCGACGCAAAAATGATAGTGAATTGTAACGTTCAGCGCCTCCTAATGACGATAGAAAACTCAAATTGCGTCGAGATTCAATACATCGTCCTCCAGCCGATTTGTCTCCAAGGGTCAATAGCTGACACGGGCACCTTGTGATCGTTCTGCTGTGAGTCTAGATTTTCGAACCCGACGCAAAACTGATTGTTAATTGTAACGTTCAGGGCCACCTAATGACGATGGAACACTCAAATTGAGTCGAGATTCAATACATCGATCTCCAGCCGACTTGTCTCCAAGGGGATATTGCTGCCGCGGGCACCTTATGGTCGTTCTCCTGTGAGTCTAGATTTTCGAATCCGACGCAAAAATGATAGTTAATTGTAACGTTCAGGGCCTTCTAATGACGATGGAACACTCAAATTGCGTCGAGATTCAATACATCGGCCACCAGCCGACTTGTCTCCAAGGGTCTGCTGCTGCCTCGGGCACCTTATGGTCGTTCTCCTGTTAGTCAACATTTTAGAATCCGACGCAAAACTGATAGTTAAATGTAATGCTCAGGGCCTCTTAATGACGATGGAACACTCAAATTGCGTCGAGAGTCAATACATCGTCCTCCAGCCGACTTGTCTCCATGGGGATATTACTGCCTCCGGCCTCTTACGTTCGCTCTCATGTGAGTCTAGATTTTCGAATCCGACGCGAAACTGATTGTTAATTGTAACGTTCAGGGCCTCCTAATGACGATGGAACTCTCAAATTGCGTCGAGATTCAATACATCGTTCTCCAGCCGACTTCTTTCCAAGGGTCTATTGCTGCCTCGGGCACCTTATGGTCGTTCTCCTGTTAGTAGATTTTCGAATCCGACGCTAAAATGATAGTTAACTGTAACGTTCAGGGCCTCCTAATGCCGATGGAACACTCAAATTGCGTCGAGAGTCAATACATCTTCCTCCAGCCGACTTGCCTCCAAGGGTCTGGTGCTGCGTCGGGCACCTTATGGTCGTTCTCTTGTAAGTCTAGATTTTCGAATCCGACGCAAAAATGATAGTGAATAGTAACGTTCAGCGCCTCCTGATGACGATTGAGCTCTCAAATTGCGTCGAGATACAATACATCGTCCTCCAGCCGACTTGTCTGCAAGGGTCTAATGCTGCCTCAGGCACCTTATGGTCGTTCTCTTGTAAGTCTAGATTTTCGAATCCGACGCAAAAATGATAGTTAATTGTAACGTTCAGGGCCTCCTAATGCCGATGGAACACTCAAATTGCGTCGAGATTCAATACACGGCCTCCAGCCGAATTGTCTCCAAGGGTCTATTGCTGCCTCGGGCACCTTATGGTCATTCTCCTGTGAGTCTAGATTTTCATATCCGACGCAAAAATGATAGTTAATTGTAACGTTCAGGGCCTTGTAATAACGATGGAACACTCAAATTGCGTCAAGAATCAATACATCGGTTTCCAGCCGACTTTTCTCCAAGGGTCTATTGCTGCCTCGGGCACCTTATGGTCGTTCTCCTGTGAGTCTAGATTTTCGAATCCGACGCATAAATGATAGTTAATTGTAACGTTCAGGGACTCCTAAAGACGATGGAACACTCAAATTGCGTCGAGATTCAATACATCGTCCTCCAGCCGACTTGTCTCCATGGGGATATTACTGCCTCAGGCCTCTTATGTTCGCTCTCATGTGAGTCTAGATTTTCGAATCCGACGCGAAACTGATTGTTAATTGTAACGTTCAGGGCCTCCTAATGACGATGGAACTCTCTAATTGCGTCGACATTCAATACATCTTTCTCCAGCCGACTTGTCTCCAAGGGTCTATTGCTGCCTCGGGCACCTTATGGTCGTTCTCCTGTTAGTAGATTTTCGAATCCGACGCTAAAATGATAGTTAACTGTAACGTTCGGGGCCTCCCAATGCCGATGGAACACTCAAATTGCGTCGAGATTCAATACATCGGCCTCCAGCCGACTTGTCTCCAAGGGTCTATTGCTGCCTCGGGCACCGTATGGTCGTACCCCTGTGAGTCAACATTTTAGAATCCGACGCAAAACTGATAGTTAAATGTAATGCTCAGGGCCTCTTAATGACGATGGAACACTCAAATTGCGTCGAGAGTCAATACATCTTCCTCCAGCCGACTTGTCTACAAGGGGATATTGCTGCCTCGGGCACCTTAAGGTCGTTCTCCGGTGAGTCTAGATTTTCGAATCCGACGCAAAACTCATAGTTAATTTTAACGTTCAGGGCCTCCTAATGCCGATGGAACACTCAAATTGCGTCGAGATTCAATACATCGGCCTCCAGCCGATTTGTCTCCAAGGGGATACTGCTGCCTCGGGCACCTTATGGTCGTTCTCCTGTGAGTCTAGATTTTCGAATCCGACGCGAAACTGATAGTTAACTGTAACGTTCAGGGCCTCCTAATGCCGATGGAACACTGAAAGGTGGCTACACTGTGCCACTGCGCCAGAGAGTGCGCCAAAGAGTACTATTAAGCCGCCTCCACAGTGCGTGTTAAGAGATCGTAGAAGTCAGTGCTAGTAGAGAGCTCGTAGAGGACAGTGGTTGTCGAGAGTTCGTAGCAGTCAGTGCTTGTCATGAGATCGTAGAAGTCAGTGTGTTTTAACAGTTCGTGGCAGTCAGTGCTTGTTATGAGATCGTAGCAGTCAGTGCTTGTTGAGAGCTCGTTGTAGTCAGTCGTACCGGGATGTGCTAGTGGGCACTGCTTGTCGTGAAGTCGGAGTGAGATGTGGTATTAATGAGTGTTGTTCCATGTTTTATGCAGTTATTTGATGGGAGAGATAGCAGATGTTATTGTAATGAGTGCATTTCGTCAATATATATGAAGGTAAAAATTACAATGTTCTTTTATTAATTGTGTGTCTGAAATAATGCGTCACTACAGGTTCAGTCAACAAAGCATCTGGCTTGTGTTCTTGCATTAGAGTGTAATTCTGGTTTTCTTGCGTAATTATAGTTTTTCTAATTTTCTTTTGTCACCTCAGTATAGTTGGTATTTAAAAAATTCTTGTCTTGTTGGAAAGAACCGTGCCAGATGTGGACGTTGAGTCACACTCCCACATACAGAACAGTTACATTTGTGCTTGGATTTTGTAGGTTTTATAGTTGCTGGGGACTTAATTAATTAACTGTGTTTACGAAAATTTTCTTACATTGTTTGTTGCAGTCAGATAGCGTAAAAATACTAGTCAGGGCTACCGATTAAGAGACACTGCGTAATCGGACATACTAAAACTAAAAAAATATTTTCAATCATATATTTAATTAAGCCCCCATGCAACACTCAAATTGCGTCGAGATTCAATACATCGTCCTCCAGCCGACTTGTCTCCAAGAGTCTATTGCTGCCTCGGGCACCTTATGGTCGTTCTCTTGTAAGTCTAGATTTTCGAATCCGACGCAAAAATGATAGTGAATAGTAACGTTCAGCGCCTCCTGATGACGATAGAACTCTCAAATTGCGTCGAGATTCAATACATCGTCCTCCAGCCGACTTGTCTCCAAGGGTCTAATGCTGCCTCGGGCACCTTATGGTCGTTCTCTTGTAAGTCTAGATTTTCAAATCCGACGCAAAAATGATAGTTAATTGTAACGTTCAGGGCCTTGTAATGACGATGGAACACTCAAATTGCGTCAAGAATCAATACATCGGTTTCCAGCCGACTTGTCTCCAAGCGTCTATTGCTGCCTCGGGCACCTTATGGTCGTTCTCCTGTGAGTCTAGATTTTCGAATCCGACGCATAAATGATAGTTAATTGTAACGTTCAGGGACTCCTAAAGACGATGGAACACTCAAATTGCGTCGAGATTTAATACATTGTCCTCCAGCCGACTTGTCTCCATGGGGATATTACTGCCTCCGGCCTCTTACGTTCGCTCTCATGTGAGTCTAGATTTTCGAATCCGACGCGAAACTGATTGTTAAGTGTAACGTTCAGGGCCTCCTAATGACGATGGAACTCTCAAATTGCGTCGAGATTCAATACATCGTTCTCCAGCCGACTTGTCTCCAAGGGTCTGGTGCTGCGTCGGGCACCTTATGGTCGTTCTCCTGTTAGTAGATCTTCGAATCCGACGCTAAAATGATAGTTAACTGTAACGTTCAGGGCCTCCTAATGCCGATGGAACACTCAAATTGCGTCGAGATTCAATACATCGGCCTCCAGCCGACTTGCCTCCAAGGGTCTGGTGTTCCGTCGGGCACCTTATTGTCGTTCTCCTGTGAGTCTAGATTTTCGAATCCGACGCGAGACTGATAGTTAACTGTAACGTTCAGGGCCTCCTAATGCCGATGTAACACTCAAATTGCGTCGAGATTCAATACATCCCCCTCCAGCCGACTTCTCTCCATGGGTCTATTGCTGCCTCGGGCACCTTATGGTCGTTCTCCTGTGAGTCTAGATTTTCATATCCGACGCAAAAATGATAGTTAATTGTAACGTTCAGGGCCTTGTAATGACGATGGAACACTCAAATTGCGTCAAGAATCAATACATCGGTTTCCAGCAGACTTGTCTCCAAGGGTCTATTGCTGCCTCGGGCACCTTATGGTCGTTCTCCTGTGAGTCTAGATTTTCGAATCCGACGCATAAATGATAGTTAATTGTAACGTTCAGGGACTCCTAAAGACGATGGAACACTCAAATTGCGTCGAGATTCAATACATCGTCCTCCAGCCGACTTGTCTCCATGGGGATATTACTGCCTCAGGCATCTTATGTTCGCTCTCATGTGAGTCTAGATTTTCGAATCCGACGCGAAACTGATTGTTAATTGTAACGTTCAGGGCCTCCTAATGACGATGGAACTCTCTAATTGCGTCGAGATTCAATACATCGTTCTCCAGCCGACTTGTCTCCAAGGGTCTATTGCTGCCTCGGGCACCTTATGGTCGTTCTCCTGTTGGTAGATTTTCGAATCCGACGCTAAAATGATAGTTAACTGTAACGTTCGGGGCCTCCTAATGCCGATGGAACACTCAAATTGCGTCGAGATTCAATACATCGGCCTCCAGCCGACTTGTCTCCATGGGGATATTGCTTCCTCGGGCACCGTATGGTCGTACCCCTGTGAGTCAACATTTTAGAATCCGACGCAAAACTGATAGTTAAATGTAATGCTCAGGGCCTCTTAATGACGATGGAACACTAAAATTGCGTCGAGAGTCAATACATCTTCCTCCAGCCGACTTGTCTACAAGGAGATATTGCTGCCTCGGGCTCCATGTGGTCCGTCTCCGGTGAGTCTAGATTTTCGAATCCGACGCGAAACTGATAGTTAATTGTAAGGTTCTGGGCCTCCTAATGACGATGGAACACTCAAATTGCGTCGAGATCCTATACATCGGCCTCCAGCCGACTTGTCTCCAAGGGTCTATTGCTGCCTCGGGCACCTTATGGTCGTTCTCCTGTGAGTCTACATTTTCGAATCCGACGCAAAACTAATAGTTAATTGTAACGTTCAGAGCCTCCTAATGACGATGGAACTCTCAAATTGCGTCGAGATTCAATACATCGGCCTCCAGCCGACTTGTCTCCAAGGGTCTGTTGCTGCCTCGGGCACCATATGGTCGTTCTCCTGTGAGTCTAGATTTTCGAATCCGACTCAAAAATGATAGTTAATTGTAACGTTGAGGGCCTTGTAATGACGATGGAACACTCAAAATGCGTCGAGAGTCAATACATCGACATCCAGTCGACTTGTATCCAAGGGGATATAGCAGTCTCGTGCACCATATGATTCTTCTCCTGTTAGTAGATTTTCGAATCCGACGCTAAAATGATAGTTAACTGTAACGTTCAGGGCCTTCTAATGACGATGGAACACTCAAATTGCGTCGAGATTCAATACATCGGCCTCCAGCAGACTTGTCTCCAAGGCGTTATCGCTGCATCGGGCACCACATGGTCCGTCTCTGGTGATTCTACGTTTTCGAATCCGACGCAAAACTCATAGTTAATTGTAACGTTCAGGGCCTGCTATTGGCGATGGAACACTCAAATTGCGTCGAGATTCAATACATCGGCCTCCAGCCGACTTGCCTCCAAGGGTCTGGTGCTGCGTCGGGCAACTTATTGTCGTTCTCCTGTGAGTCTAGATTTTCGAATCCGACGCGAGACTGATTGTTAATTGTAACGTTCAGGGCTTCCTAATGACGATGGAACACTCAAATTGCCTCGAGATTCAATACATCGGCATTCAGCCGACTTGTCTCCATGGGGATATTACTGCCTCCGGCCTCTTATGTTCGCTCTCATGTGAGTCTAGATTTTCGAATCCGACGCGAAACTGATTGTTAATTGTAACGTTCAGGGCTTCCTAATGACGATGGAACACTCAAATTGCCTCGAGATTCAATACATCGGCATTCAGCCGACTTGTCTCCAAGGGTCTGTTGCTGCCTCGGGCACTTTATGGTCGTTCTCCTGTGAGTTTAGATCATCGAATCCGACGCAAAAATGATAGTTAATTGTAACGTTTAGGGCCTCCTAATGACGATGGAACACTCAAATTGCGTCGAGATTCAATACATCGGCCTCCAGCCGACTTGCCTCCAAGGGGATATTGCTGTCTCGGGCACAATATGATCCTTCTCCTGTGAGTCTAGATTTTCGAATCCGACGCTAAAATGATAGTGAATTGTAACGTTCAGCGCCTCCTAATGACGATAGAAAACTCAAATTGCGTCGAGATTCAATACATCGTCCTCCAGCCGATTTGTCTCCAAGGGTCAATAGCTGACAGGGGCACCTTGTGATCGTTCTGCTGTGAGTCTAGATTTTCGAACCCGACGCAAAACTGATTGTTAATTGTAACGTTCAGGGCCACCTAATGACGATGGAACACTCAAATTGAGTCGAGATTCAATACATCGATCTCCAGCCGACTTGTCTCCAAGGGGATATTGCTGCCGCGGGCACCTTATGGTCGTTCTCCTGTGAGTCTAGATTTTCGAATCCGACGCAAAAATGATAGTTAATTGTAACGTTCAGGGCCTTCTAATGACGATGGAACACTCAAATTGCGTCGAGATTCAATACATCGGCCACCAGCCGACTTGTCTCCAAGGGTCTGCTGCTGCCTCGGGCACCTTATGGTCGTTCTCCTGTTAGTCAACATTTTAGAATCCGACGCAAAACTGATAGTTAAATGTAATGCTCAGGGCCTCTTAATGACGATGGAACACTCAAACTGCGTCGAGAGTCAATACATCTTCCTCCAGCCGACTTGTCTACAAGGGGATATTGCTGCCTCGGGCTCCATGTGGTCCGTCTCCTGTCAGTCTAGATTTTCGAATCCGACGCGAAACTGATAGTTAGTTGTAACATTCAGGGCCTCCTAATGCCGATGGAACACTCAAATTGCGTCGAGATTCAATACATCGGCCTCCAGCCGATTTGTCTCCAAGGGGATACTGCTGCCTCGGGCACCTTATGGTCGTTCTCCTGTGAGACTAGATTTTCGAATCCGACGCATAAATGATAGTTAATTGTAACGTTCAGGGAGTCCTAAAGACGATGGAACACTCAAATTGCGTCGAGAGACAATACATCGAGCTCCAGTCGACTTGTATCCAAGGGGATATTGCAGTCTCGGGCACAATATGATCCTTCTCCTGTGAGTCTAGATTTTCGAATCCGACGCAAAATTGATAGTGAATTGTAACGTTCAGGGCCTCCTAATGACGATGGAACTCTCAAATTGCGTCGAAATTCAATACATCGTCCTCCAGCCGACTTGTCTCCAAGGGTCTATTGCTGCCTCGGGCACCTTATGGTCGTTCTCCTGTGAGTCTAGATTTGCGAATCCGACGCGAAACTGATAGTTAACTGTAACGTTCAGGGCCTCCTAATGCCGATGGAACACTCAAATTGCGTCGAGATTCAATACATCCCCCTCCAGCCGACTTCTCTCCAAGGGTCTATTGCTGCCTCGGGCACCTTATGGTTGTTCTCTTGTAAGTCTAGATTTTCGAATCCGACGCAAAAATGATAGTGAATAGTAACGTTCAGCGCCTCCTGATGACGATAGAACTCTCAAATTGCGTCGAGATTCAATACATCGTCCTCCAGCCGACTTGTCTCCAAGGGTCTAATGCTGCCTCGGGCACCTTACGGTCGTTGTCTTGTAAGTCTAGATTTTCGAATCCGACGCAAAAATGATAGTTAATTGTAACGTTCAGGGCCTCCTAATGCCGATGGAACACTCAAATTGCGTCGAGATTCAATACACGGCCTCCAGCCGAATTGTCTCCAAGGGTCTATTGCTGCCTCGGGCACCTTATGGTCGTTCTCCTGTGAGTCTAGATTTTCATATCCGACGCAAAAATGATAGTTAATTGTAACGTTCAGGACCTTGTAATAACGATGGAACACTCAAATTGCGTCAAGAATCAATACATCGGTTTCCAGCCGACTTGTCTCCAAGGGTCTATTGCTGCCTCGTGCACCTTATGGTCGTTCTCCTGTGAGTCTAGATTTTCGAATCCGACGCATAAATGATAGTTAATTGTAACGTTCAGGGACTCCTAAAGACGATGGAACACTCAAATTGCGTCGAGATTCAATACATCGTCCTCCAGCCGACTTGTCTCCATGGGGATATTACTGCCTCAGGCCTCTTATGTTCGCTCTCATGTGAGTCTAGATTTTCGAATCCGACGCGAAACTGATTGTTAATTGTAACGTTCAGGGCCTCCTAATGACGATGGAACTCTCTAATTGCGTCGACATTCAATACATCTTTCTCCAGCCGACTTGTCTCCAAGGGTCTATTGCTGCCTCGGGCACCTTATGGTCGTTCTCCTGTTAGTAGATTTTCGAATCTGACGCTAAAATGATAGTTAACTGTAACGTTCGGGGCCTCCTAATGCCGATGGAACACTCAAATTGCGTCGAGATTCAATACATCGGCCTCCAGCCGACTTGTCTCCATGGGGATATTGCTGCCTCGGGCACCGTATGGTCGTACACCTGTGAGTCAACATTTTAGAATCCGACGCAAAACTGATAGTTAAATGTAATGCTCAGGGCCTCTTAATGACGATGGAACACTCAAATTGCGTCGAGAGTCAATACATCTTCCTCCAGCCGACTTGTCTACAAGGGGATATTGCTGCCTCGGGCACCTTATGGTCGTTCTCCTGTGAGTCTAGATTTTCGAATCCGACGCAAAACTCATAGTTAATTTTAACGTTCAGGGCCTTGTAATGACGATGGAACACTCAAATTGCGTCGAGATTCAATACATCGGCCTCCAGCCGACTTGTCTCCTAGGGTCTGTTGCTGCCTCGGGCACCTTATGGTCGTTCTCCTGTGGGTCAACATTTTAGAATCAGACGCAAAACTGATAGTTAAATGTAATGCTCAGGGCCTCTTAATGACGGTGGAACACTCAAATTACGTCGAGAGTCAATACATCTTCCTCCAGCCGACTTGTCTACAAGGGGATATTGCTGCCTCGGGCTCCAAGTGGTCCGTCTCCTGTGAGTCTAGATTTTCGAATCCGACGCGAAACTGATAGTTAATTGTAAGGTTCTGGGCCTCCTAATGACGATGGAACACTCAAATTGCGTCGACATTCAATATATCGGCCTCCAGCCGCCTTGTCTCCATGGGGATATTGCTGTCTCGGGCACAATATGATCCTTCTCCTGTGAGTCTAGATTTTCGAATCCGACGCAAAAAAGATAGTGAATTGTAACGTTCAGCGCCTCCTAATGACGATAGAAGACTCAAATTGCGTCGAGATTCAATACATCGGCCTCCAGCCGACTTGTCTCCAAGGGTCTATTGCTGCCTCGGGCACCTTATGGTCGTTCTCCTGTAAGTCTAGATTTTCGAATCCGACGCAAAATTCATAGTTAATTGTAACGTTCAGAGCCTCCTAATGACGATGGAACTCTCAAATTGCGACGAGATTCAATACATCGGCCTCCAGCCGACTTGTCTGCAAGGGTCTGTTGCTGCCTCGGGCACCATATGGTCGTTCTCCTGTGAGTCTAGATTTTCGAATCCGACGCAAAAATGATAGTTAATTGTAACGTTGAGGACCTTGTAATGACGATGGAACACTCAAAATGCGTCGAGAGTCAATACATCGACCTCCAGTCGACTTGTATCCAAGGGGATATAGCAGTCTCGTGCACCATATGATCCTTCTCCTGTTAGTAGATTTTCGAATCCGACGCTAAAATGATAGTTAACTGTAACGTTCAGGGCCTCCTAATGCCGATGGAACACTCAAATTGCGTCGAGATTCAATACATCGGCCTCCAGCCGACTTGTCTCCAAGTGTCTAATGCTGCCTCGGGCACCTTATGGTCGTTCTCTTGTAAGTCTAGATTTTCGAATCCGACGCAAAAATGATAGTTAATTGTAACGTTCAGGGCCTCCTATTGGCGATGGAACACTCAAATTGCGTCGAGATTCAATACATCGGCCTCCAGCCGACTTGTCTCCAAGGGTCTGTTGCTGCCTCGGGCACCTTATGTTCGTTCTCCTGTGAGTTTAGATTATCGAATCCGACGGAAAAATGATAGTTAATTGTAACGTTTAGGGCCTCCTAATGACGACGGGACACTCAAATTGCGTCGAGATTCAATACATCGTCCTCCAGCCGACTTGTCTCCATGGGGATATTACTGCCTCCGGCTCTTATGTTCGCTCTCATGTGAGTCTAGATTTTCGAATCCAACGCGAAACTGATTGTTAATTGTAACGTTCAGGGCTTCCTAATGACGATGGAACACTCAAATTGCCTCGAGATTCAATACATCGGCATTCATCCGATATGTCTCCAAGGGGTATATTGCTGCCTCGGGCACCAAATGGTCCGTCTCCTGTGAGTCTGGTTTTTTGAATCCGACGCGAAACTGATAGTTAATTGTAACGTTCAGGGCCTCCAAATGACGATGGAGCACTCAAATTGCGTCGAGATTCAATACATCGGCCTGCAGCCGACTTGTCTCCAAGGGTCTGTTGCTGCCTCGGGCACTTTATGGTCGTTCTCCTGTGAGTTTAGATTATCGAATCCGACGCAAAAATGATAGTTAATTGTAACGTTTAATGCCTCCTAATGACGATGACGATGGAACACTCAAATTGCGTCGAGATTCAATACATCGGCCTCCAGCCGACTTGTCTCCAAGGGGATATTGCTGTCTCGGGCACAATTTGATCCTTCACCTGTGAGTCTAGATTTTCGAATCCGACGCAAAAATGATAGTGAATTGTAACGTTCAGCGCCTCCTAATGACGATAGAAGACTCAAATTGCATCGAGATTCAATACATCGTCCTCCAGCCGATTTGTCTCCAAGGGTCAATAGCTGACACGGGCACCTTGTGATCGTTCTGCTGTGAGTCTAGATTTTCGAACCCGACGCAAAACTGATTGTTAATTGTAACGTTCAGGGCCACCTAATGGCGATGGAACACTCAAATTGAGTCGAGATTCAATACATCGATCTCCAGCCGACTTGTCTCCAACGGGATATTGCTTCCGCGGGCACCTTATGGTCGTTCTCCTGTGAGTCTAGTTTTTCGAATCCGACGCAAAAATGATAGTTAATTGTAACGTTCAGGGCCACCTAATGTCGATGGAAGACTCAAATTGCGTCGCGATACAATACTTCGACCTCCAGCCGACTTGTCTCCAAGGGTCTAATGCTGCCTCGGGCACCTAATGGTCGTTCTCCTGTGAGTTTAGATTATGGAATCCGACGCAAAAATGATAGTTAATTGTAACGTTCAGGGCGTCCTAATGACGATGGAACACTCAAATTGCGTCGATATTCAATACATCGGCCTCGAGTCAATTTGTCTCCAAGGGGTATATTGCTGTCTCGAGCACCGTATGAACTTCTCCTGTGAGTAGATTTTCGAATCCGATGCGAAACTGATAGTTAATTGTAAGGTTTAGGGCCTCCTAATGACGATGGAACACTCAAATTGCGTCGAGATTCAATACATCGGCCTCCAGCCGATTTGTATCCAAGGGGATATTGCAGTCTCGTGCACCATATGATCCTTCTCCTGTTAGTAGATTTTTGAATCCGACGGTAAAATGATAGTTAACTGTAACGTTCAGGGCCTCCTAATGCCGATGGAACACTCAAATTGCGGTGAGATTCAATACATTGGCCTCCAGCCGACTTGTCTCCGAGGGTCAGTTGCTTCCTCTGGCACCTTATGGTCGTTCTCCTGTGAGTTTAGATTATCGAATCCGACGCAAAAATGATTGTTAATTGTAACGTTCAGGGCCTCCTAATGACGATGGAACACTCAAATTGCGTCAAGAATCAATACATCGGTTTCCAGCCGACTTGTCTCCAAGGGTCTATTGCTGCCTCGGGCACCTTATGGTCGTTCTCCTGGGAGTTTAGATTATCGAATCCGACGCAAAAATGATAGTTATTTGTAACGTTTAGGGCCTCTTAATGACGATGGAACACTCAAATTGCGTCGAGATTCAATACATCGGCCTCCAGTCGATTTGTCTCCAAGGGGTATATTGCTGTCTCGAGCACCGTATGAACTTCTCCTGTGAGTAGATTTTCGAATCCGATGCGAAACTGATAGTTAATTGTAAGGTTTAGGGCCTCCTAATGACGATGGAACACTCAAATTGCGTCGAGATTCAATACATCGGCCTCCAGCCGATTTGTATCCAAGGGGATATTGCAGTCTCGTGCACCATATGATCCTTCTCCTGTTAGTAGATTTTTGAATCCGACGGTAAAATGATAGTTAACTGTAACGTTCAGGGCCTCCTAATGACGATGGAACACTCAAATTGCGTCGAGATTCAATACATTGGCCTCCAGCCGACTTGTCTCCAAGGGTCTGTTGCTGCCTCGGGCACCTTATGGTCGTTCTCCTGTGAGTTTAGATTATCGAATCCGACGCAAAAATGATAGTTAATTGTAACGTTTAGGGCCTCCTAATGACGATGGAACACTCAAATTGCGTCGAGATTCAATACATCGGCCTCCAGCCGACTTGTCTCCAAGGGTCGGTTGCTGCCTCGGGCACCTTATGGTCGTTCTCCTGTGAGTCGAGATTATCGAATCCGACGCAAAAATGATAGTTAATTGTAACGTTTAGGGCCTCTTAATGACGATGGAACACTCAAATTGCGTCGAGATTCAATACATCGGCCTCCAGCCGACTTGTCTCCAAGGGTCTGTTGCTGCCTCAGGCACCTTATGGTCGTTCTCCTGTGAGTTTAGATTATCGAATCAGACGCAAAAATGATAGTTAATTGTAACGTTCAGGGCTTCCTAATGACGATGAAACACTCAAATTGCCTCGAGATTCAATACATCGGCATTCAGCCGATTTGTCTCCAAGGTGATATTGCTGCCTCTGCCACCAAATGGTCCGTTTCCGGTGAGTCTGGATTTGTGAATCCGACGCGAAACTGATAGTTAATTGTAACGTTCAGGGCCTCCTAATGACGATGGAACACTCAAATTGCGTCAAGAATCAATACATCGGTTTCCAGCCGACTTGTCTCCAAGGGTCTATTGCTGCCTCGGGCACCTTATGGTCGTTCTCCTGTGAGTTTAGATTATTGAATCCGACGCAAGAATGATAGTTAATTGTAACGTTTAGGGCCTCCTAATGACAATGGAACCCTCAAATTGCGTCGAGATTAAATACATCGGCCTCCAGTCGATTTGTCTCCAAGGGGTATATTGCTGTCTCGAGCACGGTATGAACTTCTCCTGTGAGTAGATTTTCGAATCCGACGCGAAACTGATAGTTAATTCTAAGGTTTAGGGCCTCCTAATGACGATGGAACACTCAAATTGAGTCGTGATTCAACACATCAGCCTCCAGCCGACTTGTATCCAACGGGATATTGCAGTCTCGTGCACCATGTGATCTTTCTCCTGTTAGTAGATTTTCGAATCCGACGCTAAAATAATAGTTACCTGTAACGTTCAGGGCCTCCTAATGCCGATGGAACACTGAAATTGCGCCGGGATTCAATACATCGGCCTCCTGCCGACTTGTCTCCAAGGGTCTGTTGCTGCCTCGGGCACCTTATGGTCGTTCTCCTGTGAGTTTAGATTATCGAATCCGACGCAAAAATGATAGTTAATTGTAACGTTTAGGGCCTCCTAATGACGATGGGACACTCAAATTGCGTCGAGATTCAATACATCGTCCTCCAGCCGACTTGTCTCCATGGGGATATTACTGCCTCCGGCCTCTTATGTTCGCTCTCATGTGAGTCTAGATTTTCGATTCCGACGCGAAACTGATTCTTAATTGTAACGTTCAGGGCTTCCTAATGACGATGGAACTCTCAAATTGCGTCGAGATTCAATACATCGCCTCCAGCCGACTTGTCTTCAAGGGTCTGTTGCTGCCTCGGGTACCCTATGGTCGTTCTCCTGTGAGTTTAGATTATCGAATCCGACGCAAAAATGATAGTTAATTGTAACGTTCAGGGCCTTGTAATGACGATGGAACACTCAAATTGCGTCGAGATTCAATACATCGGCCTCCAGTCGATTTGTCTCCAAGGGGTATATTGCTGTCTCGAGCACCGTATGAACTTCTCCTGTGAGTAGATTTTCGAATCCGATGCGAAACTGATAGTTAATTGTAAGGTTTAGGGCCTCCTAATGACGATGGAACACTCAAATTGCGTCGAGATTCAATACATCGGCCTCCAGCCGATTTGTATCCAAGGGGATATTGCAGTCTCGTGCACCATATGATCCTTCTCCTGTTAGTAGATTTTGGAATCCGACGGTAAAATGATAGTTAACTGTAACGTTCAGGGCCTCCTAATGCCGATGGAACACTCAAATTGCGGTGAGATTCAATACATTGGCCTCCAGCCGACTTGTCTCCGAGGGTCTGTTGCTTCCTCGGGCACCTTATGGTCGTTCTCCTGTGAGTTTAGATTATCGAATCCGACGCAAAAATGATTATTAATTGTAACGTTCAGGGCCTCTTAATGACGATGGAACACTCAAATTGCGTCAAGAATCAATACATCGGTTTCCAGCCGACTTGTCTCCAAGGGTCTATTGCTGCCTCGGGCACCTTATGGTCGTTCTCCTGGGAGTTTAGATTATCGAATCCGACGCAAAAATGATAGTTATTTGTAACGTTTAGGGCCTCTTAATGACGATGGAACACTCAAATTGCGTCGAGATTCAATACATCGGCCTCCAGTCGATTTGTCTCCAAGGGGTATATTGCTGTCTCGAGCACCGTATGAACTTCTCCTGTGAGTAGATTTTCGAATCCGATGCGAAACTGATAGTTAATTGTAAGGTTTAGGGCCTCCTAATGACGATGGAACACTCAAATTGCGTCGAGATTCAATACATCGGCCTCCAGCCGATTTGTATCCAAGGGGATATTGCAGTCTCGTGCACCATATGATCCTTCTCCTGTTAGTAGATTTTTGAATCCGACGGTAAAATGATAGTTAACTGTAACGTTCAGGGCCTCCTAATGACGATGGAACACTCAAATTGCGTCGAGATTCAATACATTGGCCTCCAGCCGACTTGTCTCCAAGGGTCTGTTGCTGCCTCGGGCACCTTATGGTCGTTCTCCTGTGAGTTTAGATTATCGAATCCGACGCAAAAATGATAGTTAATTGTAACGTTTAGGGCCTCCTAATGACGATGGAACACTCAAATTGCGTCGAGATTCAATACATCGGCCTCCAGCCGACTTGTCTCCAAGGGTCGGTTGCTGCCTCGGGCACCTTATGGTCGTTCTCCTGTGAGTCGAGATTATCGAATCCGACGCAAAAATGATAGTTAATTGTAACGTTTAGGGCCTCTTAATGACGATGGAACACTCAAATTGCGTCGAGATTCAATACATCGGCCTCCAGCCGACTTGTCTCCAAGGGTCTGTTGCTGCCTCAGGCACCTTATGGTCGTTCTCCTGTGAGTTTAGATTATCGAATCAGACGCAAAAATGATAGTTAATTGTAACGTTCAGGGCTTCCTAATGACGATGGAACACTCAAATTGCCTCGAGATTCAATACATCGGCATTCAGCCGATTTGTCTCCAAGGTGATATTGCTGCCTCTGCCACCAAATGGTCCGTCTCCTGTGAGTCTGGATTTGTGAATCCGACGCGAAACTGATAGTTAATTGTAACGTTCAGGGCCTCCTAATGACGATGGAACACTCAAATTGCGTCAAGAATCAATACATCGGTTTCCAGCCGACTTGTCTCCAAGGGTCTATTGCTGCCTCGGGCACCTTATGGTCGTTCTCCTGTGAGTTTAGATTATCGAATCCGACGCAAAAATGATAGTTAATTGTAACGTTTAGGGCCTCCTAATGACAATGGAACCCTCAAATTGCGTCGAGATTAAATACATCGGCCTCCAGTCGATTTGTCTCCAAGGGGTATATTGCTGTCTCGAGCACGGTATGAACTTCTCCTGTGAGTAGATTTTCGAATCCGACGCGAAACTGATAGTTAATTCTAAGGTTTAGGGCCTCCTAATGACGATGGAACACTCAAATTGAGTCGTGATTCAACACATCGGCCTCCAGCCGACTTGTATCCAACGGGATATTGCAGTCTCGTGCACCATGTGATCCTTCTCCTGTTAGTAGATTTTCGAATCCGACGCTAAAATAATAGTTACCTGTAACGTTCAGGGCCTCCTAATGCCGATGGAACACTGAAATTGCGCCGGGATTCAATACATCGGCCTCCTGCCGACTTGTCTCCAAGGGTCTGTTGCTGCCTCGGGCACCTTATGGTCGTTCTCCTGTGAGTTTAGATTATCGAATCCGACGCAAAAATGATAGTTAATTGTAACGTTTAGGGCCTCCTAATGACGATGGGACACTCAAATTGCGTCGAGATTCAATACATCGTCCTCCAGCCGACTTGTCTCCATGGGGATATTACTGCCTCCGGCCTCTTATGTTCGCTCTCATGTGAGTCTTGATTTTCGATTCCGACGCGAAACTGATTGTTAATTGTAACGTTCAGGGCTTCCTAATGACGATGGAACTCTCAAATTGCGTCGAGATTCAATACATCGCCTCCAGCCGACTTGTCTTCAAGGGTCTGTTGCTGCCTCGGGTACCCTATGGTCGTTCTCCTGTGAGTTTAGATTATCGAATCCGACGCAAAAATGATAGTTAATTGTAACGTTCAGGGCCTTGTAATGACGATGGAACACTCAAATTGCGTCGAGATTCAATACATCGGCCTCCAGTCGATTTGTCTCCAAGGGGTATATTGCTGTCTCGAGCACCGTATGAACTTCTCCTGTGAGTAGATTTTCGAATCCGATGCGAAACTGATAGTTAATTGTAAGGTTTAGGGCCTCCTAATGACGATGGAACACTCAAATTGCGTCGAGATTCAATACATCGGCCTCCAGCCGATTTGTATCCAAGGGGATATTGCAGTCTCGTGCACCATATGATCCTTCTCCTGTTAGTAGATTTTTGAATCCGACGGTAAAATGATAGTTAACTGTAACGTTCAGGGCCTCCTAATGACGATGGAACACTCAAATTGCGTCGAGATTCAATACATCGGCCTCCAGCCGACTTGTCTCCAAGGGTCTGTTGCTGCCTCGGGCACCTTATGGTCGTTCTCCTGTGAGTTTAGATTATCGAATCCGACGCAAAAATGATAGTTAATTGTAACGTTTAGGGCCTCCTAATGACGATGGAACACTCAAATTGCGTCGAGATTCTATACATCGGCCTCCAGCCGACTTGTCTCCAATGGTCTGTTGCTGCCTCGGGCACCTTATGGTCGTTCTCCTGTGAGTCGAGATTATCGAATCCGACGCAAAAATGATAGTTAATTGTAACGTTTAGGGCCTCCTAATGACGATGGAACACTCAAATTGCGTCGAGATTCAATACATCGGCCTCCAGCCGACTTGTCTCCAAGGGTCTGTTGCTGCATCAGGCACCTTATGGTCGTTCTCCTGTGAGTTTAGATTATCGAATCAGACGCAAAAATGATAGTTAATTGTAACGTTCAGGGCTTCCTAATGACGATGGAACACTCAAATTGCCTCGAGATTCAATACTTCGGCATTCAGCCGATTTGTCTCCAAGGGGATATTGCTGCCTCGGGCACCAAATGGTCCGTCTCCTGTGAGTCTGGATTTTTGAATCCGACGCGAAACTGATAGTTAATTGTAACGTTCAGGGCCTCCTAATGACGATGGAACACTCAAATTGCGTCAAGAATCAATACATCGGTTTCCAGCCGACTTGTCTCCAAGGGTCTATTGCTGCCTCGGGCACCTTATGGTCGTTCTCCTGTGAGTTTAGATTATCGAATCCGACGCTAAAATGATAGTTAATTGTAACGTTTAGGGCCTCCTAATGACAATGGAACCCTCAAATTGCGTCGAGATTAAATACATCGGCCTCCAGTCGATTTGTCTCCAAGGGGTATATTGCTGTCTCGAGCACGGTATGAACTTCTCCTGTGAGTAGATTTTCGAATCCGACGCGAAACTGATAGTTAATTGTAAGGTTTAGGGCCTCCTAATGACGATGTAACACTCAAATTGCGTCGTGATTCAATACATCGGCCTCCAGCCGACTTGTACCCAAGGGGATATTGCAGTCTCGTGCACCATGTGATCCTTCTCCTGTTAGTAGATTTTCGAATCCGACGCTAAAATAATAGTTAACTGTAACGTTCAGGGCCTCCTAATGCCGATGGAACACTCAAATTGCGCCGGGTTTCAATACATCGGCCTCCTGCCGACTTGTCTCCAAGGGTCTGTTGCTGCCTCGGGCACCTTATGGTCGTTCTCCTGTGAGTTTAGATTATCGAATCCGACGCAAAAATGATAGTTAATTGTAACGTTTAGGGCCTCCTAATGACGATGGGACACACAAATTGCGTCGAGATTCAATACATCGTCCTCCAGCCGACTTGTCTCCATGGGGATATTACTGCCTCCGGCCTCTTATGTTCGCTCTCATGTGAGTCTAGATTTTCGATTCCGACGCGAAACTGATTGTTAATTGTAACGTTCAGGGCTTCCTAATGACGATGGAACTCTCAAATTGCGTCGAGATTCAATACATCGCTTCCAGCCGACTTGTCTCCAAGGGTCTGTTGCTGCCTCGGGTACCGTATGGTCGTTCTCCTGTGAGTTTAGATTATCGAATCCGACGCAAAAATGATAGTTAATTGTAACGTTTAGGGCCTCCTAATGACGATGGAACACTCAAATTGCGTCGATATTCAATACATCGGCCTTCAGTCGATTTGTCTCCAAGGCGTATATTGCTGTCTCGAGCAACGTATTAACTTCTCCTGTGAGTAGATTTTCGAATCCGAGGCTAAAATGATAGTTAATTGTAACGTTCAGGGCCTTGTAATGACGATGGAACACTCAAATTGCGTCGAGGTTCAATACATCGGCCTCCAGCCGTCTTGTCTCCAAGGGTCTGTTGCTGCCTCGGGCACCTTATGGTCGTTCTCCTGTGAGTTTAGATTATCGAATCCGACGCAAAAATGATAGTTAATTGTAACGTTTAGGGCCTTGTAATGACGATGGAACACTCAAATTGCGTCGAGATTCAATACATCGGCCTCCAGCCGACTTGTATCCAAGGGGATATTGCAGTCTCGTGCACTATATGATCCTTCTCCTGTTAGTAGATTTTCGAATCCGACGCTAAAATGATAGTTAACTCTAACGTTCAGGGCCTCCTAATGCCGATGGAACACTCAAATTGCGTCGAGATTCAATACAGCGGCCTCCAGCCGACTTGTCTCCAAGGGTATGTTGCTGCCTCGGGCACCTTATGGTCGTTCTCCTGTGAGTTTAGATTATCGAATTCGACGCAAAAGTAATTGTTAATTGTAACGTTCAGGGCCTCCTAATGACGATGGAACACTCAAATTGCGTCAAGAGTCAATACATCGTTTTCCAGCCGCATTGTCTCCAAGGGTCTATTGCTGCCTCGGGCACCTTATGTTCGTTCTCCTGGGAGTTTAGATTATCGAATGCGACGCAAAAATGATAGTTAATTGTAACGTTTAGGGCCTCCTAATGACGATGGAACACTCAAATTGCGTCGAGATTCAATACATCGGCCTCCAGTCGATTTGTCTCCAAGGGGTATATTGCTGTCTCGAGCACTGTATGAACTTCTCCTGTGAGTAGATTATCGAATCCGACGCGAAACTGATAGTTAATTGTAAGGTTTAGGACCTCCCAATGACGATGGAACACTCAAATTGCGTCGAGATTCAATACATCGTCCTCCAGCGGACTGGTCTCCAAGGGGATATTGCTGCATCGGGCACCTTATGGTCCGTCTCCAGTGAGTCTAGATTTTCGAATCCGACCGAAAAATGATAGTTAATTGTAACGTTCAGGGCCTTCTAATGACGATGGAACACTCAAATTGCGTCGAGATTCAATACATCGGCCTCCAGCCGACTTGTGTCCAAGGGGATATCGCTGCCTGGGGCACCACATGGTCCGTCTCCGGTGATACTACGTTTTCGAATCCGACGCAAAACTCATAGTTAATTGTAACGTTCAGGGCCTTGTAATGACGATGGAACACTCAAATTGCGTCGAGATTCAATACATCGGCCTCCAGCCGACTTGTCTCCAAAGGTCTATTGCTGCCTCGGGCACCTTATGGTCGTTCTCCTGTGAGTTTATTATTATCGAATCCGACGCAAAAATGATAGTTAATTGTAACGTTTAGGGCCTCCTAATGACGATGAAACACTCAAATTGCGTCGAGAGTCAATACATCTTCCTCCAGCCGACTTGTCTACAAGGGGATATTGCTGCCTCGGGCTCCATGTGGTCCGTCTCCTGTGAGTCTAGAATTACGAATCCGACGCGAAACTGATAGTTAATTGTAAGGTTCAGGGCCTCCTAATGACGATGGAACACTCAAATTGCGTCGAGATTCAATACATCGTCCTCCAGCGGACTGGTCTCCAAGGGGATATTGCTGCATCGGGCACCTTATGGTCCGTCTCCAGTGAGTCTAGATTTTCGAATCCGACGAAAAACTGATAGTTAATTGTAACATTCAGTGCCTCCTAATGACGATAGAAGACTCAAATTGCGTCGAGATTCAATACATCGTCCTCCAGCCGATTTGTCTCCAAGGGGATATTGCTGCCTCGGGCACCACATGGTCCGTCTGCTGTGAGTCTAGATTTTCGAATTCGACGCGAAACTGATAGTTAATCGTAACGTGCAGGGCCCGCTAATGACGATGGAACACTCAAATTGCGTCAAGAATCAATACATCGGTTTCCAGCCGACTTGTCTCCAAGGGTCTATTGCTGCCTCGGGCACCTTATGGTCGTTCTCTTGTAAGTCTAGTTTTTCGAATCCGTCGCAAAACTGATAGTTCATTATAACGTTCAGGGCGACCTAATGACGATGGAACACTCAAATAGCGTCGATATTCAATACATCGGCCTCCAGTCGATTTGTCTCCAAGGGGTATATTGCTGTCTCGAGCACCGTATGAACTTCTCCTGTGAGTAGATTTTCGAATCCGACGCTAAAATGATTGTTAATTGTAACGTACAGGGCCTCCTAATGACGATGGAGCACTCAAATTGCGTCAAGAATCAATACATCGGGTTCCAGCCGACTTGTCTCCAAGGGTCTTTTGCTGCCTCGGGCACCTTATGGTCGTTCTCCTGTGGGTCTAGATTTTCGAATCCGACGCAAAAATGATAGTTAATTGTAACGTTTAGGGACTCCTAAAGACGATGGAACACTCAAATTGCGTCGAGAGTCAATACATCGACCTCCAGTCGACTTGTATCCAAGGGGATATTGCAGTCTCGTGCACCATGTGATCCTTCTCCTGTTAGTAGATTCTCGAATCCGACGCTAAAATGATAGTTACCTGTAACGTTCAGGGCCTCCTAATGCCGATGGAACACTCAAATTGCGTCCAGATTCAATACATCGGCCTCCAGCCGACTTGTCTCCAAGGGTCTATTGCTGCCTCAGGCACCTTATGGTCGTTCTCCTGTGAGTCTAGATTTTCGAATCCGACGCAAAAATGATAGTTAATTTTAACGTTCAGGGCCTTCTAATGACGATGGAACACACAAATTGCGTCGAGATTCAATACATCGGCCTCCAGCCGACTTGTCTCCAAGGGTCTGTTGCTGCTTCGGGCACCTAATGGTCGTTCTCCTGTGAGTTTAGATTTTCGAATCCGACGCGAAAATGATAGTTAATTGTAACGTTTAGGGCCTCCTATTGACGATGGAACACTCAAATCGCGTCGAGATTCAATACATCGTCCTCCAGCTGACTTGTCTCCATGGGGATATTGCTCCCTCCGGCCTCTTATGTTCCCTCTCATGTGGGTCTAGATTTTCGAATCCGACGCAAAACTGATTGTTAATTGTAACGTTCAGGGCTTCGTAATGAAGATGGAACACTCAAATTGCCTCGAGATTCAATACATCGGCATTCAGCCGATTTGTCTCCAAGGGTCTATTGCTGCCTCGGGCTCCATGTGATCCGTCTCCTGTGAGTCTAGATTTTCGAATCCGACGCGAAACTGATAGTTAATTGTAAGGTTTAGGGCCTCCTAATGACGATGGAACACTCAAATTGCGTCGAGATTCAATACATCGGCCTCCAGTCGATTTGTCTCGAAGGGTCTATTGCTGCCTCGGGCACCAAATGGTCGTTCTCCATTGAGTGTAGATTTTCGAATCCGACGCATAAATGATAGTTAATTGTAACGTTCAGGGACTCCTAATGACGATGGAACACTCAAATTGCGTCGAGATTCAATACATCGGCCTCCAGCCGACTTGTATCCAAGGGTCTGTTGCTGCCTCGGGCAACTTATGGTCGTTCTCCTGTGAGTCTAGATTTTCGAATCCGGCGATAAAATGATAGTTAATTGTAACGTTCAGGGCCTCCTAATGACGATGGAACACTCAAATTGCGACGAGATTCAATACATCGTCCTCCAGCCGACTTGTCTCCAAGGGTCTATTGCAGCCTCGGGCACCAAATGGTCGTTCTCCTGTGAGTGTAGATTTTCGAATCCGACGCATAAATGTTAGTTAATTGTAACGTTCAGGGACTCCTAAAGACGATGGAACACTCAAATTGCGTCGAGAGTCAATACATCGACCTCCAGTCGACTTGTATCCAAGGGGATATTGCAGTCACATGCACCATATGATCCTTCTCCTGTTAGTAGATTTTCGAATCCGACGCTAAAATGATAGTTAACTGTAACGTTCAGGGCCTCCTAATGCCGATGGAACACTCAAATTGCCTCCAACGGACTTGTCTCCAAGGGGATATTGCTGTCACGGGCACCATATGATCCTTCTCCTGTGAGTCTAGATTTTCGAATCCGACGCAAAAATGACAGTTAATAGTAACGATCAGCGCCTCCTGATGACGATAGAACTCTCAAATTGCGTCGAGATTCAATACATCGTCCTCCAGCTGATTTGTCTCCAAGGGTCTATTGCTGCCTCGGGCACCTTATGGTCGTTCTCCTGTGAGTTTAGATTATCGAATCCGACGCAAAAATGATAGTTAATTGTAACGTTCACGGCCTCCTAATGACGATGGAACTCTCAAATTGCGTCGAGATTCAATACATCGTCCTTCAGCCGACTTGTCTCCAAGGGTCTATTGCTGCCTCGGGCACCTTATGGTCGTTCTCCTGTGAGTCTAGATTTTCGAATCCGACCGAAAAATGATAGTTAATTGTAACGTTCAGGGCCTTCTAATGACGATGGAACACTCAAATTGCGTCGAGATTCAATACATCGGCCTCCAGCCGACTTGTGTCCAAGGGGATATCGCTGCCTGGGGCACCACATGGTCCGTCTCCGGTGATACTACGTTTTCGAATCCGACGCAAAACTCATAGTTAATTGTAACGTTCAGGGCCTTGTAATGACGATGGAACACTCAAATTGCGTCGAGATTCAATACATCGGCCTCCAGCCGACTTGTCTCCAAAGGTCTATTGCTGCCTCGGGCACCTTATGGTCGTTCTCCTGTGAGTTTATTATTATCGAATCCGACGCAAAAATGATAGTTAATTGTAACGTTTAGGGCCTCCTAATGACGATGAAACACTCAAATTGCGTCGAGAGTCAATACATCTTCCTCCAGCCGACTTGTCTACAAGGGGATATTGCTGCCTCGGGCTCCATGTGGTCCGTCTCCTGTGAGTCTAGAATTACGAATCCGACGCGAAACTGATAGTTAATTGTAAGGTTCAGGGCCTCCTAATGACGATGGAACACTCAAATTGCGTCGAGATTCAATACATCGTCCTCCAGCGGACTGGTCTCCAAGGGGATATTGCTGCATCGGGCACCTTATGGTCCGTCTCCAGTGAGTCTAGATTTTCGAATCCGACGAAAAACTGATAGTTAATTGTAACATTCAGTGCCTCCTAATGACGATAGAAGACTCAAATTGCGTCGAGATTCAATACATCGTCCTCCAGCCGATTTGTCTCCAAGGGGATATTGCTGCCTCGGGCACCACATGGTCCGTCTGCTGTGAGTCTAGATTTTCGAATTCGACGCGAAACTGATAGTTAATCGTAACGTGCAGGGCCCGCTAATGACGATGGAACACTCAAATTGCGTCAAGAATCAATACATCGGTTTCCAGCCGACTTGTCTCCAAGGGTCTATTGCTGCCTCGGGCACCTTATGGTCGTTCTCTTGTAAGTCTAGTTTTTCGAATCCGTCGCAAAACTGATAGTTCATTATAACGTTCAGGGCGACCTAATGACGATGGAACACTCAAATAGCGTCGATATTCAATACATCGGCCTCCAGTCGATTTGTCTCCAAGGGGTATATTGCTGTCTCGAGCACCGTATGAACTTCTCCTGTGAGTAGATTTTCGAATCCGACGCTAAAATGATTGTTAATTGTAACGTACAGGGCCTCCTAATGACGATGGAGCACTCAAATTGCGTCAAGAATCAATACATCGGGTTCCAGCCGACTTGTCTCCAAGGGTCTTTTGCTGCCTCGGGCACCTTATGGTCGTTCTCCTGTGGGTCTAGATTTTCGAATCCGACGCAAAAATGATAGTTAATTGTAACGTTTAGGGACTCCTAAAGACGATGGAACACTCAAATTGCGTCGAGAGTCAATACATCGACCTCCAGTCGACTTGTATCCAAGGGGATATTGCAGTCTCGTGCACCATGTGATCCTTCTCCTGTTAGTAGATTCTCGAATCCGACGCTAAAATGATAGTTACCTGTAACGTTCAGGGCCTCCTAATGCCGATGGAACACTCAAATTGCGTCCAGATTCAATACATCGGCCTCCAGCCGACTTGTCTCCAAGGGTCTATTGCTGCCTCAGGCACCTTATGGTCGTTCTCCTGTGAGTCTAGATTTTCGAATCCGACGCAAAAATGATAGTTAATTTTAACGTTCAGGGCCTTCTAATGACGATGGAACACTCAAATTGCGTCGAGATTCAATACATCGGCCTCCAGCCGACTTGTCTCCAAGGGTCTGTTGCTGCTTCGGGCACCTAATGGTCGTTCTCCTGTGAGTTTAGATTTTCGAATCCGACGCGAAAATGATAGTTAATTGTAACGTTTAGGGCCTCCTATTGACGATGGAACACTCAAATCGCGTCGAGATTCAATACATCGTCCTCCAGCTGACTTGTCTCCATGGGGATATTGCTCCCTCCGGCCTCTTATGTTCCCTCTCATGTGGGTCTAGATTTTCGAATCCGACGCAAAACTGATTGTTAATTGTAACGTTCAGGGCTTCGTAATGAAGATGGAACACTCAAATTGCCTCGAGATTCAATACATCGGCATTCAGCCGATTTGTCTCCAAGGGTCTATTGCTGCCTCGGGCTCCATGTGATCCGTCTCCTGTGAGTCTAGATTTTCGAATCCGACGCGAAACTGATAGTTAATTGTAAGGTTTAGGGCCTCCTAATGACGATGGAACACTCAAATTGCGGCGAGATTCAATACATCGGCCTCCAGCGGACTTGTCTCCGAGGGGATATTGCTGTCTCGGGCACCATATGATCCTTCTCCTGTGAGTCTAGATTTTCGAATCCGACGCAAAAATGATCGTGAATTGTAAAGTTCAGCGCCTCCTGATGACGATAGAACTCTCAAATTGCGTCGAGATTCAATACATCGTCCTCCAGCTGATTTGTCTCCAAGGGGATATTGCTGCCTCGGGCACCAAATGTTCCGTCTCCTGTGAGTCTGGATTTTTGAATCCGACGCGAAACTGATAGTTAATTGTAACGTTCAGGGCCTCCAAATGACGATGGAGCACTCAAATTGCGTCGCGATTCAATACATCGTCCTCCAGCGAACTGGTCTCCAAGGGGATATTGCTGCATCGGGCACCTTACGGTGAGTCTCCAGTGAGTCTAGATTTTCGAATCCGACGAAAAACTGATAGTTAATTGTAACATTCATGGCCTCCTAATGACGATGGAACACTCATTTTGCGTCGCGATCCAATACATCGTCCTCCAACCGACTTGTCTCCAAGGGTCAATAGCTGCCACGGGCACCTTGTGATCGTTCTGCTGTGAGTCTAGACTTTCGAACCCGACGCAAAACTGATTGTTAATTGTAACGTTCAGGGCCACCTAATGACGATGGAACACTCAAATTGACTCGAGATTCAATACATCGACCTCCAGCCGACTTGTCTCCTAGGGGATATTGCTGCCTCGGGCTCCATGTGGCCGTTCTCCTGTGAGTCTAGATTTTCGAATCCGACGATAAAATGATAGTTAATTGTAACGTTCAGGGCCTCCTAATGACGATGGAACACTCAAATTGCGACGAGATTCAATACATCGTCCTCCAGCCGAGTTGTCTCCAAGGGTCTATTGCTGCCTCGGGCACCGTATGGTAGTTCCCCTGTGAGTCAACATTTTAGAATCCGACGCAAAACTGATAGTTAAATGTAATGCTCAGGGCCTCTTAATTGCGATGGAACACTTAATTTGCGCCGAGAGTCAATACATCTTCCTCCAGCCGACTTGTCTACAAGGGGATATTGCTGCCTCGGGCACCAAATGGTCCGTCTCCTGTGAGTCTGGATTTTTGAATCCGACGCGAAATTGATAGTTAATTGTAACGTTCAGGGCCTCCAAATGACGATGGAGCACTCAAATTGCGTCGCGATTCAATACATCGTCCTCCAGCTGACTTGTCTCCAATGGTCTATTGCTGCCGCGGGCACCGTATGGTCCTTCTCCTGTGAGTCTAGATTTTCGAATCCGAAGCGAAACTGATAGTTAATTGTAACGTTCATGGCCTCATAATGACGATGGAACACTCAAATTGCGTCGAGATTCAATACATCAGCCTACAGCCGACTTGTTTCCAAGGGTCTATTGCTGCCTCGGGCACCTTATGGTCGTTCTCCTGTGAGTCTAGATTTTCGAATCCGACGCAAAAATGATAGTTAATTGTAACGTTCAGGGCCTCCTATTGGCGATGGAACACTCAAATTGCGAGGAGATTCAATACATCGGCCTCCAGCCGACTTGTCTCCTATGGTCTGTTGCTGCCTCGTGCACCTTATGGTCGTTCTCCTGTGAGTCTAGATTTTCGAATCCGACGATAAAATGATAGTTATTTGTAACGTTCAGGGCCTCCTAATGACGATGGAACACTCAAATTGCGACGAGATTCAATACATCGTCCTCCAGCCGACTTGTCTCCAAGGGTCTATTGCTGCCTAGGGCACCTTATGGTCGTTCTCCTGTGAGTCTAGATTTTCGAATCCGACGCAAAAATGATAGTTAATTGTAACGTTTAGGGCCTCCTAATGACAATGGGTAACTCAAATTGTGTCGAGATTCAATACATCGTCCCCCAGCCGACTTGTCTCCATGGGGATATTACTGCCTCCGGCCTCTTATGTTCGCTCTCATGTGAGTCTAGATTTTCGAATCCGACGCGAAACTGATTGTTAATTGTAACGTTCAGGGCCTCCTAATGACGATGGAACACTCAAATTGCGACGAGATTCAATACATCGTCCTCCAGCCGACTTGTCTCCAAGGGTCTATTGCTGCCTCGGGCACCGTATGGTCGTTCCCCTGTGAGTCAACATTTCAGAATCCGACGCAAAGCTGATAGTTAAATGTTAAGCTCAGGGCCTCTTAATGGCGATGGAACACTCAAATTGCGTCGAGAGTCAATACATCGGCCTCCAGCGGACTTGTCTCCAAGGGGATATTGCTGCTCTGGCACCAAATGGTCCGTCTCCTGTGAGTCTGGATTTTTGAATCCGACGCGAAACTGATAGTTAATTGTAAGGTTCAGGGCCTCCTAATGACGATGGAACACTCAAAGTGCGTCGAGATTCAATACATCGGCCTCCAGCGGACTTGTCTCCAAGGGGATATTGCTGTCTCGGGCACCATATGATCCTTCTCCTGTGAGTCTAGATTTTCGAATCCGACGCAAAAATGATAGTTAATTGTAACGTTCAGGGCCTCCTATTGGCGATGGAACACTCAAATTGCGAGGAGATTCAATACATCGGCCTCCAGCCGACTTGTCTCCTATGGTCTGTTGCTGCCTCGTGCACCTTATGGTCGTTCTCCTGTGAGTCTAGATTTTCGAATCCGACGATAAAATGATAGTTATTTGTAACGTTCAGGGCCTCCTAATGACGATGGAACACTCAAATTGCGACGAGATACAATACATCGTCCTCCAGCCGACTTGTCTCCAAGGGTCTATTGCTGCCTAGGGCACCTTATGGTCGTTCTCCTGTGAGTCTAGATTTTCGAATCCGACGCAAAAATGATAGTTAATTGTAACGTTCTGGGCCTTGTAATGACGATGGAACACTCAAATTCCGTCGAGATTCAATACACCGGCCTCCAGCCGACTTGTCTCCAAGGGTCTGTTGCAGCCTCGGGCACCTTATGGTCGTTCTACTGTGAGCTTAGATTATCGAATCCGACGCAAAAATGATAGTTAATTGTAACGTTTAGGGCCTCCTAATGACGATGGGTAACTCAAATTGTGTCGAGATTCAATACATCGTCCTCCAGCCGACTTGTCTCCATGGGGATATTACTGCCTCCGGCCTCTTATGTTCGCTCTCATGTGAGTCTTGATTTTCGAATCCGACGCGAAACTGATTGATAATTGTAACGTTCAGGGCCTCCTAATGACGATGGAACACTCAAATTGCGTCGAGATTCAATACATCGGCCTCCAGCGGACTTGTCTCCAAGGGGATATTGCTGTCTCGGGCACATTATGATCCTTCTCCTGTGAGTCTAGATTTTCGAATCCGACGCAAAAATGATAGACAATAGTAAGGTTCAGCGCCTCCTGATCACGATAGAACTCTCAAATTGCGTCGAGATTCAATACATCGTCCTCCAGCTGATTTGTCTCCAAGGGGATATTGCTGCCTCGGGCACCAAATGGTCCGTCTCCTGTGAGTCTGGATTTTTGAATCCGACTCGAAACTGATAGGTAATTGTAACGTTCAGGGCCTCCAAATGACGATGGAGCACTCAAATTGCGTCGCGATTCAATACATCGTCCTCCAGCGGACTGGTCCTTAAGGGGATATTGCTGCCTCGGGCACCTTATGGTCGTTCTCCTGTGAGTTTAGATTATCGAATCCGACGCAAAAATGATAGTTAATTGTAATGTTTAGGGCCTCCTAATGACGATGGGTAACTCATATTGCGTCGAGATTCAATACATCGTCCTACGGCCAACTTGTCTCCATGGGGTATTACTGCCTCCGGCCTCTCGTTCTCCTGTGAGTCTAGATTTTCTAATCCGACGCAAAACTGATCGTTAATTGTAACGTTCAGGGCCTCCTAATGACGATGGAGCACTCAAATTGCGTCGCGATTAAATACATCGTCCTCCAGCGGAATGGTCTCCAAGGGGATATTGCTGCCTCGGGCACCGTATTGTCCTTCTCCTGTGAGTCTAAATTTTCGAATCCGACGCGAAACTGATAGTTAATTGTAACGTTCAGGGCCTCCTAATGACGATGGAGCACTCAAATTGCGTAGCGATTCAATACATCGTCCTCCAACGGACTGGTCTCCAAGGGGATATTGCTGTCTCGGGCACCATATGTTCCTTCTCCTGTGAGTAGATTTTCGAATCCGACGCTAAAATGATAGTTAATTGTAACGTTCAGCGCCTCCTAATGACGATGGAACACTCAAATTGCGTCGAGAGTCAATACATCGTCTTCCAGCAGACTTGTCTCCAAGGGTCTATTCCTGCCTCGGGCACCTAATGTTCGTTCTCCTGAGGGTCTAGATTTTCGAATCCGACGCAAAAATGATAGTTAATTGTAACGTTCAGGGCCTTCAATTGTCGATGGAGCACTCAAATTGCGTCGATATTCAATACATCGGCATTCAGCCGATTTGTCTCCAAAGGTCTATTGCTGCCTCGGGCACCTTATAGTCGTTCCCCTGTGAGTGTAGATTTTAGAATCCGAAGCAAAACTGATAGTTAATTGTAATGTTCAGGGCCTCCTAATGACGATGGAACACTCAAATTGCGTCGAGATTCAATCCATCGACCTCCAGCCGACTTGTCTCCAAGGGGATATTGCTGTCTCGGGCACCATATGATCCTTCTCCTGTGAGTCTAGATTTTCGAATCCGACGCAAAAATGATAGTGAATATTAACGTTCAGCGCCTCCTGATCACGATAGAACTCTGAATTGCGTCGAGATTCAATACATCGTCCTCCAGCTGATTTGTCTCCAAGGGGATATTGCTGCCTCGGGCACCAAATGGTCCGTCTCCTGTGAGTCTGGATTTTTGAATCCGACGCGAAACTGATAGTTAATTGTAACGTTCAGGGCCTCCAAATGACGATGGAGCACTCAAAATGCGTCGCGATTCAATACATCGTCCTCCAGCGGACTGGTCTCCAAGGGGATATTGCTGCCTCGGGCACCTTATGGTCGTTCTCCTGTGAGTTTAGATTATCGAATCCGACGCAAAAATGATAGTTAATTGTAACGTTTAGGGCCTCCTAATGACGATGGGTAACTCAAATTGCGTCGAGATTCAATACATCGTCCTACGGCCAACTTGTCTCCATGGGGATATTACTGCATCCGGCCTCTCGTTCTCCTGTGAGTCTAGATTTTCTAATCCGACGCAAAACTGATTGTTAATTGTAACGTTCAGGGCCTCCTAATGACGATGGAGCACTCAAATTGCGTCGCGATTAAATACATCGTCCTCCAGCGGAAAGATCTCCAAGGGGATATTGCTGCCTCGGGCACCTTATGGTCCGTCTCCAGTGAGTCTAGATCTTCGAATCCGACGAAAAACTCATAGTTAATTGTAACATTCAGGGCCTCCTAATGACGATGGAACACTCAAATTACGTCGCGATCCAATACATCGTCCTCCAGCTGAGTTGTCTCCAATGGTCTATTGCTGCCTCGGGCACATTATGATCGTTCTCCTGTGAGACTACATTTTCGAACCCGACGCAACACTGATAGTTTACTGTAACGTTCAGCGCCTCCTAATGACGATGGAAGACTCAAATTGCGTCCAGATTCAATACATCGTCCTCCAGCCGACTTGTTCCAAGGGGATATTGCTGCCGCGGGCACCGTATGGTCCTTCTCCTGTGAGTCTAGATTTTCGAATCCGACGTGAAACTGATAGTTAATTGTAACGTTCAGGGCCTCATAATGACGATGGAACACTCAAATTGCGTCGAGATTCAATACATCAGCGTCCAGCCGACTTGTTTCCAAGGGTCTATTGCTGCCTCGGGCACCTTATGGTCGTTCTCCTGTGAGTCTAGATTTTCGAATCCGACGCAAAAATGATAGTTAATTGTAACGTTCAGGGCCTCGTAATGACGATGGAGCACTCAAATTGCGTAGCGATTCAATACATCGTCCTCCAGCGGACTGGTCTCCAAGGGGATATTGCTGTCTCGGGCACCATATGTTCCTTCTCCTGTGAGTAGATTTTCGAATCCGACGCTAAAATGATAGTTAATTGTAACGTTCAGCGCCTCCTAATGACGATGGAACACTCAAATTGCGTCGAGAGTCAATACATCGTTTTCCAGCAGACTTGTCTCCAAGGGTCTATTGCTGCCTCGGGCACCTAATGTTCGTTCTCCTGAGAGTCTAGATTTTCGAATCCGACGCAAAAATGATAGTTAATTGTAACGTTCAGGGCCTTCAATTGACGATGGAGCACTCAAATTGCGTCGATATTCAATACATCGGCATTCAGCCGATTTGTCTCCAAGGGTCTATTGCAGCCTCGGGCACCTTATAGTCGTTCCCCTGTGAGTGTAGATTTTAGAATCCGACGCAAAACTGATAGTTAATTGTAATGTTCAGGGCCTCCTAATGACGATGGAACACTCAAATTGCGTCGAGATTCAATTCATCGACCTCCAGCCGACTTGTCTCCAAGGGGATATTGCTGCCTCGGGCTCCATGTGGTCCGACTCCTGTGAGTCTAGAATTTCGAATCCGACGCGAAACTGATAGTTAATTGTTACGTTCAGGGCCTCATAATGACGATGGAACACTCAAATTGCGTCGAGATTCAATACATCAGCCTCCAGCCGACTTGTTTCCAAGGGTCTATTGCTGCCTCGGGCACCTTATGGTCGTTCTCCTGTGAGTCTAGATTTTCGAATCCGACGCAAAAATGATAGTTAATTGTATCGTTCAGGGCCTCCTATTGGCGATGGAACATTCAAATTGCGAGGAGATTCAATACATCGGCCTCCAGCCGACTTGTCTCCTATGGTCTCTTGCTGCCTCGTGCACCTTATGGTCGTTCTCCTGTGAGCCTAGATTTTCGAATCCGACGAAAAAATGATAGTTAATTGTAACGTTCAGGGCCTCCTAATGACGATGGAACACTCATATTGCGACGAGATTCAATACATCGTCCTCCAGCCGAGTTGTCTCCAAGGGTCTATTGCTGCCTCGGGCACCGTATGGTCGTTCCCCTGTGAGTCAACATTTTAGAATCCGACGCAAAACTGATAGTTAAATGTAATGCTCAGGGCCTCTTAATACGATGGAACACTCAAATTGCGTCGAGAGGCAATACATCTTCCTCCAGCCGACTTGTCTACAAGGGGATATTGCTGCCTCGGGCTCCATGTGGTCCGTCTCCTGTGAGTCTAGATTTTGAAATCCGACGCGAAACTGATAGTTAATTGTAAGGTTCAGGGCCCCCTAATGACGATGGAACACTCAAATTGCGTCGAGATTCAATACATCGTCCTCCAGCGGACTGGTCTCCAAGGGGATATTGCTGTCTCGGGCACCATATGTTCCTTCTCCTGTGAGTAGATTTTCGAATCCGACGCTAAAATGATAGTTAATTGTAACGTTCAGCGCCTCCTAATAACGATGGAACACTCAAATTGCGTCGAGAGTCAATACATCGTCTTCCAGCAGACTTGTCTCCAAGGGTCTATTGCTGCCTCGGGCACCTAATGTTCGTTCTCCTGAGAGTCTAGATTTTCGAATCCGACGCAAAAATGATAGTTAATTGTAACGTTCAGGGCATTCAATTGACGATGGAGCACTCAAATTGCGTCGATATTCAATACATCGGCATTCAGCCGATTTGTCTCCAAGGGTCTATTGCTGCCTCGGGCACCTTACTGTCGTTCTCCTGTGAGTGTAGATTTTAGAATCCGACGCAAAACTGATAGTTAATTGTAATGTTCAGGGCCTCCTAATGACGATGGACCACTCAAATTGCGTCGAGATTCAATTCATCGACCTCCAGCCGACTTGTCTCCAAGGGGATATTGCTGCCTCGGGCACCAAATGGTCCGTCTCCTGTGAGTCTGGATTTTTGAATCCGACGCCAAACTGATAGTTAATTGTAACGTTCAGGGCCTCCAAATGACGATGGATCACACAAAATGCGTCGCGATTCAATACATCGTCCTCCAGCCGACTTGTTCCAAGGGGATATTGCTGCCGCGGGCACCGTATAGTCCTTCTCCTGTGAGTCTAGATTTTCGAATCCGACGCGAAACTGATAGTTAATTGTAACGTTCAGGGCCTCATAATGACGATGGAACACTCAAATTGCGTCGAGATTCAATACATCAGCCTCCAGCCGACTTGTTTCCAAGGGTCTATTGCTGCCTCGGGCACCTTATGGTCGTTCTCATGTCAGTCTAGATTTTCGAATCCGACGCAAAAATGATAGTTAATAATGTTGTTCAGGGCCTCCTAATGACGATGGAGCACTCAAATTGCGTAGCGATTCAATACATCGTCCTCCAGCGGACTGGTCTCCAAGGGGATATTGCTGTCTCGGGCACCATATGTTCCTTCTCCTGTGAGTAGATTTTCGAATCCGACGCTAAAATGATAGTTAATTGTAACGTTCAGCGCCTCCTAATGACGATGGAACACTCAAATTGCGTCGAGAGTCAATACATCGTTTTCCAGCAGACTTGTCTCCAAGGGTCTATTGCTGCCTCGGGCACCTAATGTTCGTTCTCCTGAGAGTCTAGATTTTCGAATCCGACGCAAAAATGATAGTTAATTGTAACGTTCAGGGCCTTCAATTGACGATGGAGCACTCAAATTGCGTCGACATTCAATACATCGGCATTCAGCCGATTTGTCTCCAAGGGTCTATTGCTGCCTCGGGCACCTTATAGTCGTTCCCCTGCGAGTGTAGATTTTAGAATCCGACGCAAAACTGATAGTTAATTGTAATGTTCAGGGCCTCCTAATGACGATGGAACACTCAAATTGCGTCGAGATTCAATTCATCGACCTACAGCCGACTTGTCTCCAAGGGGATATTGCTGCCTCGGGCTCCATGTGGTCCGACTCCTGTGAGTCTAGATTTTCGAATCCGACGCGAAACTGATAGTTAATTGTAACGTTCAGGGCCTCATAATGACGATGGAACACTCAAATTGCGTCGAGAGTCAATACATCAGCCTCCAGCCGACTTGTTTCCAAGGGTCTATTGCTGCCTCGGGCACCTTATGGTCGTTCTCCTGTGAGTCTAGATTTTCGAATCCGACGAAAAAATGATAGTTAATTGTAACGTTCAGGGCCTCCTAATGACGATGGAACACTCATATTGCGACGAGATTCAATACATCGTCCTCCAGCCGAGTTGTCTCCAAGGGTCTATTGCTGCATCGAGCACCGTATGGTCGTTCCCCTGTGAGTCAACATTTTAGAATCCGACGCAAAACTGATAGTTAAATTTAATGCTCAGGGCCTCTTAATGACGATGGAACACTCAAATTGCGTCGAGAGGCAATACATCTTCCTCCAGCCGACTTGTCTACAAGGGGATATTGCTGCCTCGGGCGCCATGTGATCCGTCTCCTGTGAGTCTAGATTTTGAAATCCGACGCGAAACTGATAGTTAATTGTAAGGTTCAGGGCCCCCTAATGACGATGGAACACTCAAATTGCGTCGAGATTCAATACATCGTCCTCCAGCGGACTGGTCTCCAAGGGGATATTGCTGCCTCGGGCACCAAATGGTCCGTCTCCTGTGAGTCTGGATTTTTGAATCCGACGCGAAACTGATAGTTAATTGTAACGTTCAGGGCCTCCAAATGACGATGGAGCACTCAAAATGCGTCGCGATTCAATACATCGTCCTCCAGCGGACTGGTCTCCAAGGGGATATTGCTGCCTCGGGCACCTTATGGTCGTTCTCCTGTGAGTTTAGATTATCGAATCCGACGCAAAAATGATAGTTAATTGTAACGTTTAGGGCCTCCTAATAACGATGGGTAACTCAAATTGCGTCGAGATTCAATACATCGTCCTACGGCCAACTTGTCTCCATGGGGATATTACTGCCTCCGGCCTCTCGTTCTCCTGTGAGTCTAGATTTTCTAATCCGACGCAAAACTGATTGTTAATTGTAACGTTCAGGGCCTCCTAATGACGATGGAGCACTCAAATTGCGTCGCGATTAAATACATCGTCCTCCAGCGGAATGGTCTCCAAGGGGATATTGCTGCCTCGGGCACCTTATGGTCCGTCTCCAGTGAGTCTAGATCTTCGAATCCGACGAAAAACTCATAGTTAATTGTAACATTCAGGGTCTCCTGATGACGATGGAACACTCAAATTACGTCGCGATCCAATACATCGTCCTCCAGCTGACTTGTCTCCAATGGTCTATTGCTGCCTCGGGCACATTATGATCGTTCTCCTGTGAGACTACATTTTCGAATCCGACGCAAAAATGATAGTTAATTGTAACGTTCAGGACCTTCAATTGACGATGGAGCACTCAAATTGCGTCGATATTCAATACATCGGCATTCAGCCGATTTGTCTCCAAGGGTCTATTGCTGCCTCGGGCACCTTGTAGTCGTTCCCCTGTGAGTGTAGATTTTAGAATCCGACGCAAAACTGATAGTTAATTGTAATGTTCAGGGCCTCCTAATGACGATGGAACACTCAAATTGCGTCGAGATTCAATTCATCGACCTCCAGCCGACTTGTCTCCAAGGGGATATTGCTGCCTCGGGCTCCATGTGGTCCGACTCCTGTGAGTCTAGATTTTCGAATCCGACGCGAAACTGATAGTTAATTGTAACGTTCAGGGCCTCATAATGACGATGGAACACTCAAATTGCGTCGAGATTCAATACATCAGCGTCCAGCCGACTTGTTTCCAAGGGTCTATTGCTGCCTCGGGCACCTTATGGTCGTTCTCCTGTGAGTCTAGATTTTCGAATCCGACGCAAAAATGATAGTTAATTGTAACGTTCAGGGCCTCGTAATGACGATGGAGCACTCAAATTGCGTAGCGATTCAATACATCGTCCTCCAGCGGACTGGTCTCCAAGGGGATATTGCTGTCTCGGGCACCATATGTTCCCTCTCCTGTGAGTAGATTTTCGAATCCGACGCTAAAATGATAGTTAATTGTAACGTTCAGCGCCTCCTAATGACGATGGAACACTCAAATTGCGTCGAGAGTCAATACATCGTTTTCCAGCAGACTTGTCTCCAAGGGTCTATTGCTGCCTCGGGCACCTAATGTTCGTTCTATTGAGAGTCTAGATTTTCGAATCCGACGCAAAAATGATAGTTAATTGTAACGTTCAGGGCCTTCAATTGACGATGGAGCACTCAAATTGCGTCGATATTCAATACATCGGCATTCAGCCGATTTGTCTCCAAGGGTCTATTGCTGCCTCGGGCACCTTATAGTCGTTCCCCTGTGAGTGTAGATTTTAGAATCCGACGCAAAACTGATAGTTAATTGTAATGTTCAGGGCCTCCTAATGACGATGGAACACTCAAATTGCGTCGAGATTCAATTCATCGACCTACAGCCGACTTGTCTCCAAGGGGATATTGCTGCCTCGGGCTCCATGTGGTCCGACTCCTGTGAGTCTAATTTTCGAATCCGACGCGAAACTGATAGTTAATTGTAACGTTCAGGGCCTCATAATGACGATGGAACACTCAAATTGCGTCGAGATTCAATACATCAGCCTCCAGCCGACTTGTTTCCAAGGGTCTATTGCTGCCTCGGGCACCTTATGGTCGTTCTCCTGTGAGTCTAGATTTTCGAATCCGACGAAAAAATGATAGTTAATTGTATCGTTCAGGGCCTCCTAATGACGATGGAACACTCAAATTGCGTCGAGATTCAATACATCGTCCTCCAGCGGACTGGTCTCCAAGGGGATATTGCTGCCTCGGGCACCTTATGGTCGTTCTCCTGTGAGTTTAGATTATCGAATCCGACGCAAAAATGATAGTTAATTGTAACGTTTAGGGCCTCCTAATAACGATGGGTAACTCAAATTGCGTCGAGATTCAATACATCGTCCTACGGCCAACTTGTCTCCATGGGGATATTACTGCCTCCGGCCTCTCGTTCTCCTGTGAGTCTAGATTTTCTAATCCGACGCAAAACTGATTGTTAATTGTAACGTTCAGGGCCTCCTAATGACGATGGAGCACTCAAATTGCGTCGCGATTAAATACATCGTCCTCCAGCGGAATGGTCTCCAAGGGGATATTGCTGCCTCGGGCACCTTATGGTCCGTCTCCAGTGAGTCTAGATCTTCGAATCCGACGAAAACTCATAGTTAATTCTAACATTCAGGGTCTCCTGATGACGATGGAACACTCAAATTACGTCGCGATCCAATACATCGTCCTCCAGCTGACTTGTCTCCAATGGTCTATTGCTGCCTCGGGCACATTATGATCGTTCTCCTGTGAGACTACATTTTCGAACCCGACGCAACACTGATAGTTTATTGTAACGTTCAGCGCCTCCTAATGACGATGGAAGACTCAAATTACGTCGAGATTCAATACATCGTCCTCCAGCCGACTTGTTCCAAGGGGATATTGCTGCCTCGGGCTCCATGTGGTCCGACTCCTGTGAGTCTAGATTTTCGAATCCGACGCGAAACTGATAGTTAATTGTAACGTTCAGGGCCTCATAATGACGATGGAACAGTCAAATTGCGTCGAGATTCAATACATCAGCCTCCAGCCGACTTGTTTCCAAAGGTCTATTGCTGCCTCGGGCACCTTATGGTCGTTCTCCTGTGAGTCTAGATTTTCGAATCCGACGCAAAAATGATAGTTAATTGTAACGTTCAGGGCCTCCTATTGGCGATGGAACATTCATATTGCGAGGAGATTCAATACATCGGCCTCCAGCCGACTTGTCTCCTATGGTCTCTTGCTGCCTCGTGCACCTTATGGTCGTTCTCCTGTGAGTCTAGATTTTCGAATCCGACGAAAAAATGATAGTTAATTGTAACGTTCAGGGCCTCCTAATGACGATGGAACACTCATATTACGACGAGATTCAATACATCGTCCTCCAGCCGAGTTGTCTCCAAGGGTCTATTGCTGCCTCGGGCACCGTATGGTCGTTCCCCTGTGAGTCAACATTTTAGAATCCGACGCAAAACTGATAGTTAAATGTAATGCTCAGGCCCTCTTAAAGACGATGGAACACTCAAATTGCTTCGAGAGGCAATACATCTTCCTCCAGCCGACTTGTCTACAAGGGGATATTGCTGCCTCGGGCTCCATGTGGTCCGTCTCCTGTGAGTCTAGATTTTGAAATCCGACGCGAAACTGATAGTTAATTGTAACGTTCAGCGCCTCCTAATGACGATGGAACACTCAAATTGCGTCGAGAGTCAATACATCGTCTTCCAGCAGACTTGTCTCCAAGGGTCTATTGCTGCCTCGGGCACCTAATGTTCGTTCTCCTGAGAGTCTAGATTTTCGAATCCGACGCAAAAATGATAATTAATTGTAACGTTCAGGGCCTTCAATTGACGATGGAGCACTCAAATTGCGTCGATATTCAATACATCGGCATTCAGCCGATTTGTCTCCAAGGGTCTATTGCTGCCTCGGGCACCTTATAGTCGTTCCCCTGTGAGTGTAGATTTTCGAATCCGACGCAAAACTGATAGTTAATTGTAATGTTCAGGGCCTCCTAATGACGATGGAACACTCAAATTGCGTCGAGATTCAATTCATCGACCTCCAGCCGACTTGTCTCCAAGGGGATATTGCTGCCTCGGGCACCATGTGGTCCGACTCCTGTGAGTCTAGATTTTCGAATCCGACGCGAAACTGATAGTTAATTGTAACGTTCAGGGCCTCATAATGACGATGGAACACTCAAATTGCGTCGAGATTCATTACATCAGCCTCCAGCCGACTTGTTTCCAAGGGTCTATTGCTGCCTCGGGCACCTTATGGTCGTTCTCCTGTGAGTCTAGATTTTCGAATCCGACGCAAAAATGATAGTTAATTGTAACGTTCAGGGCCTCCTATTGGCGTTGGAACACTCAAATTGCGAGGAGATTCAATACATCGGCCTCCAGCCGACTTGTCTCCTATGGTCTCTTGCTGCCTCGTGCACCTTATGGTCGTTCTCCTGTGAGTCTAGATTTTCGAATCCGACGAAAAAATGATAGTTAATTGTAACGTTCAGGGCCTCCTAATGACGATGGAACACTCATATTGCGACGAGATTCAATACATCGTCCTCCAGCCGAGTTGTCTCCAAGGGTCTATTGCTGCCTCGGGCACCGTATGGTCGTTGCCCTGTGAGTCAACATTTTAGAATCCGACGCAAAACTGTTAGTTAAATGTAATGCTCAGGGCCTCTTAATGACGATGGAACACTCAAATTGCGTCGTGAGTCAATACATCTTCCTACAGCCGACTTGTCTACAAGGGGATATTGCTGCCTCAGGCTCCATGTGGTCCGTCTCCTGTGAGTCTAGATTTTTAAATCCGACGCGAAACTGATAGTTAATTGTAAAGTTCAGGGCCCCGTAATGACGATGGAACACTCAAATTGCGTCGAGATTCAATACATCGTCCTCCAGCCGACTTGTTCCAAGGGGATATTGCTGCCGCGGGCACCGTATGGTCCTTCTCCTGTGAGTCTAGATTATCGAATCCGACGCGAAACTGATAGTTAATTGTAACGTTCAGGGCCTCATTATGACGATGGAACACTCAAATTGCGTCGAGATTCAATACATCAGCCTCCAGCCGACATGTTTCCAAGGGTCTATTGCTGCCTCGGGCACCTTATGGTCGTTCTCCTGTGAGTCTAGATTTTCGAATCCGACGCAAAAATGATAGTTATTTGTAACGTTCAGGGCCTCCTATTGGCGATGGAACACTCAAATTGCGAGGAGATTCAATACATCGGCCTCCAGCCGACTTGTCTCCTATGGTCTGTTGCTGCCTCGTGCACCTTATGGTCGTTCTCCTGTGAGTCTAGATTTTCGAATCCGACGCTAAAATGCTAGTTATTTGTAACGTTCAGGGCCTCCTAATGACGATGGAACACTCAAATTGCGACGAGATTCAATACATCGTCCTCCAGCCGACTTGTCTCCAAGGGTCTATTGCTGCCTAGGGCACCTTATGGTCGTTCTCCTGTGAGTCTAGATTTTCGAATCCGACGCAAAAAGATAGTTAATTGTAACGTTCAGGGCCTTGTAATGACGATGGAACACTCAAATTCCGTCGAGATTCAATACATCGGCCTCCAGCCGACTTGTCTCCAAGGGTCTGTTGCTGCCTCGGGCAACTTATGGTCGTTCTACTGTGAGTTTAGATTATCGAATCCGACGCAAAAATGATAGTTAATTGTAACGTTCAGGGCCTCCAAATGACGATGGAGCAATCAAATTGCGTCGCGATTCAATACATCGTCCTCCAGCGGACTGGTGTCCAAGGGGATATTGCTGCCTCGGGCACCTTATGGTCGTTCTCCTGTGAGTTTGGATTATCGAATCCGACGCAAAAATGATAGTTAATTGTAACGTTTAGGGCCTCCTAATGACGATGGGTAACTCAAATTGCGTCGAGATTCAATACATCGTCCTACGGCCAACTTGTCTCCATGGGGATATTACTGCCTCCGGCCTCTCGTTCTCCTGTGAGTCTAGATTTTCTAATCCGACGCAAAACTGATTGTTAATTGTAACGTTCAGGGCCTCCTAATGACGATGGAGCACTCAAATAGCGTCGCGATTAAATACATCGTCCTCCAGCGGAATGGTCTCCAAGGGGATATTGCAGCCTCGGGCACCTTATGGTCCGTCTCCAGTGAGTCTAGATCTTCGAATCCGACGAAAAACTGATAGTTAATTGTAACATTCAGTGCCTCCTAATGACGATGGAACACTCAAATTACGTCGCGATCCAATACATCGTCCTCCAGCTGACTTGTCTCCAATGGTCTATTGCTGCCTCGGGCACATTATGATCGTTCTCCTGTGAGACTACATTTTCGAACCCGACGCAAAACTGATAGTTTATTGTAACGTTCAGCGCCTCCTAATGACGATGGAACACTCAAATTGCGTCGAGATTCAATATATCGTCCTCCAGCCGACTTGTTCCAAGGGGATATTGCTGCCTCGGGCACCGTATGGTCCTTCTCCTGTGAGTCTAGATTTTCGAATCCGACGCGAAACTGATAGTTAATTGTAACGTTCAGGGCCTCCTAATGACGATGGAGCACTCAAATTGCGTAGCGATTCAATACATCGTCCTCCAGCGGACTGGTCTCCAAGGGGATATTGCTGTCTCGGGCACCATATGTTCCTTCTCCTGTGAGTAGATTTTCGAATCCGACGCTAAAATGATAGTTAATTGTAACGTTCAACGCCTCCTAATGACGATGGAACACTCAAATTGCGTCGAGAGTCAATACATCGTCTTCCAGCAGACTTGTCTCCAAGGGTCTATTGCTGCCTCGGGCACCTTATGTTCGTTCTCCTGAGAGTCTAGATTTTCGAATCCGACGCAAATCAGATAGTTAATTGTAACGTTCAGGGCCTTCTAATGACGATGGAACACTCAAATTGCGTCGAGATTCAATACATCGTCCTTCAGCCGACTTGTCTCCTAGAGTCTATTGCTGCCTCGGGCACCTTACTGTCGTTCTCCTGTGAGTCTATATTTTCGAATCCGACGAAAAAATGATAGTTAATTGTAACGTTCAGGGCCTCCTAATGACGATGGAACACTCATATTGCGACGAGATTCAATACATCGTCCTCCAGCCAAGTTGTCTCCAAGGGTCTATTGCTGCCTCGGGCACCGTATGGTCGTTCCCCTGTGAGTCAACATTTTAGAATCCGACGCAAAACTGATAGTTAAATGTAATGCTCAGGGCCTCTTAATGACGATGGAACACTCAAATTGCGTCGAGAGTCAATACATCTTCCTCCAGCCGACTTGTCTACAAGGGGATATTGCTGCCTCGGGCTCCATGTGGTGCGTCTCCTGTGAGTCTAGATTTTGAAATCCGACGCGAAACTGATAGTTATTTGTAAGGTTCAGGGCCCCCTAATGACGATGGATCACTCAAATTGCGTCGAGATTCAATACATCAGCCTCCAGCCGACTTGTTTCCAAGGGTCTATTGCTGCCTCGGGCACCTTATGGTCGTTCTCCTGTGAGTCTAGATTTTCGAATCCGACGCAAAAATGATATTTATTTGTAACGTTCAGGGCCTCCTATTGGCGATGGAACACTCAAATTGGGAGGAGATTCAATACATCGGCCTCCAGCCGACTTGTCTCCTATGGTCTGTTGCTGCCTCGTGCACCTTATGGTCGTTCTCCTGTGAGTCTAGATTTTCGAATCCGACGATAAAATGCTAGTTATTTGTAACGTTCAGGGCCTCCTAATGACGATTGAACACTCAAATTGCGTCGAGATTCAATACATCAGCCTCCAGCCGACATGTTTCCAAGGGTCTATTGCTGCCTCGGGCACCTTATGGTCGTTCTCCTGTGAGTCTAGATTTTCGAATCCGACGCAAAAATGATAGTTATTTGTAACGTTCAGGGCCTCCTATTGGCGATGGAACACTCAAATTGCGAGGAGATTCAATACATCGGCCTCCAGCCGACTTGTCTCCTATGGTCTGTTGCTGCCTCGTGCACCTTATGGTCGTTCTCCTGTGAGTCTAGATTTTCGAATCCGACGCTAAAATGCTAGTTATTTGTAACGTTCAGGGCCTCCTATTGGCGATGGAACACTCAAATTGCGAGGAGATTCAATACATCGGCCTCCAGCCGACTTGTCTCCTATGGTCTCTTGCTGCCTCGTGCACCTTATGGTCGTTCTCCTGTGAGTCTAGATTTTCGAATCCGACGAAAAAATGATAGTTAATTGTAACGTTCAGGGCCTCCTAATGACGATGGAACACTCATATTGCGACGAGATTCAATACATCGTCCTCCAGCCGAGTTGTCTCCAAGGGTCTATTGCTGCCTCGGGCACCGTATGGTCGTTGCCCCGTGAGTCAACATTTTAGAATCCGACGCAAAACTGTTAGTTAAATGTAATGCTCAGGGCCTCTTAATGACGATGGAACTCTCAAATTGCGTCGTGAGTCAATACATCTTCCTACAGCCGACTTGTCTACAAGGGGATATTGCTGCCTCAGGCTCCATGTGGTCCGTCTCCTGTGAGTCTAGATTTTTAAATCCGACGCGAAACTGATAGTTAATTGTAAGGTTCAGGGCCCCCTAATGACGATGGAACACTCAAATTGCGTCGAGATTCAATACATCGTCCTCCAGCCGACTTGTTCCAAGGGGATATTGCTGCCGCGGGCACCGTATGGTCCTTCTCCTGTGAGTCTAGATTATCGAATCCGACGCGAAACTGATAGTTAATTGTAACGTTCAGGGTCTCATAATGACGATGGAACACTCAAATTGCGTCGAGATTCAATACATCAGCCTCCAGCCGACATGTTTCCAAGGGTCTATTGCTGCCTCGGGCACCTTATAGTCGTTCTCCTGTGAGTCTAGATTTTCGAATCCGACGCAAAAATGATAGTTATTTGTAACGTTCAGGGCCTCCTATTGGCGATGGAACACTCAAATTGCGAGGAGATTCAATACATCGGCCTCCAGCCGACTTGTCTCCTATGGTCTGTTGCTGCCTCGTGCACCTTATGGTCGTTCTCCTGTGAGTCTAGATTTTCGAATCCGACGCTAAAATGCTAGTTATTTGTAACGTTCAGGGCCTCCTAATGACGATGGAACACTCAAATTGCGACGAGATTCAATACATCGTCCTCCAGCCGACTTGTCTCCAAGGGTCTATTGCTGCCTAGGGCACCTTATGGTCGTTCTCCTGTGAGTCTAGATTTTCGAATCCGACGCAAAAAGATAGTTAATTGTAACGTTCAGGGCCTTGTAATGACGATGGAACACTCAAATTCCGTCGAGATTCAATACATCGGCCTCCAGCCGACTTGTCTCCAAGGGTCTGTTGCTGCCTCGGGCAACTTATGGTCGTTCTACTGTGAGTTTAGATTATCGAATCCGACGCAAAAATGATAGTTAATTCTAACGTTCAGGGCCTCCAAATGACGATGGAGCAATCAAATTGCGTCGCGATTCAATACATCGTCCTCCAGCGGACTGGTCTCCAAGGGGATATTGCTGCCTCGGCCACCTTATGGTCGTTCTCCTGTGAGTTTGGATTATCGAATCCGACGAAAAAATGATAGTTAATTGTAACGTTTAGGGCCTCCTAATGACGATGGGTAACTCAAATTGCGTCGAGATTCAATACATCGTCCTACGGCCAACTTGTCTCCATGGGGATATTACTGCCTCCGGCCTCTCGTTCTCCTGTGAGTCTAGATTTTCTAATCCGACGCAAAACTGATTGTTAATTGTAACGTTCAGGGCCTCCTAATGACGATGGAGCACTCAAATTGCGTCGCGATTAAATACATCGTCCTCCAGCGGAATGGTCTCCAAGGGGATATTGCAGCCTCGGGCACCTTATGGTCCGTCTCCAGTGAGTCTAGATCTTCGAATCCGACGAAAAACTGATAGTTAATTGTAACATTCAGTGCCTCCTAATGACGATGGAACACTCAAATTACGTCGCGATCCAATACATCGTCCTCCAGCTGACTTGTCTCCAATGGTCTATTGCTGCCTCGGGCACATTATGATCGTTCTCCTGTGAGACTACATTTTCGAACCCGACGCAAAACTGATAGTTTATTGTAACGTTCAGCGCCTCCTAATGACGATGGAACACTCAAATTGCGTCGAGATTCAATATATCGTCCTCCAGCCGACTTGTTCCAAGGGGATATTGCTGCCTCGGGCACCGTATGGTCCTTCTCCTGTGAGTCTAGATTTTCGAATCCGACGCGAAACTGATAGTTAATTGTAACGTTCAGGGCCTCCTAATGACGATGGAGCACTCAAATTGCGTAGCGATTCAATACATCGTCCTCCAGCGGACTGGTCTCCAAGGGGATATTGCTGTCTCGGGCACCATATGTTCCTTCTCCTGTGAGTAGATTTTCGAATCCGACGCTAAAATGATAGTTAATTGTAACGTTCAACGCCTCCTAATGACGATGGAACACTCAAATTGCGTCGAGAGTCAATACATCGTCTTCCAGCAGACTTGTCTCCAAGGGTCTATTGCTGCCTCGGGCACCTTATGTTCGTTCTCCTGAGAGTCTAGATTTTCGAATCCGACGCAAATCAGATAGTTAATTGTAACGTTCAGGGCCTTCTAATGACGATGGAACACTCAAATTGCGTCGAGATTCAATACATCGTCCTTCAGCCGACTTGTCTCCTAGAGTCTATTGCTGCCTCGGGCACCTTACTGTCGTTCTCCTGTGAGTCTATATTTTCGAATCCGACGAAAAAATGATAGTTAATTGTAACGTTCAGGGCCTCCTAATGACGATGGAAAACTCATATTGCGACGAGATTCAATACATCGTCCTCCAGCCAAGTTGTCTCCAAGGGTCTATTGCTGCCTCGGGCACCGTATGGTCGTTCCCCTGTGAGTCAACATTTTAGAATCCGACGCAAAACTGATAGTTAAATGTAATGCTCAGGGCCTCTTAATGACGATGGAACACTCAAATTGCGTCGAGAGTCAATACATCTTACTCCAGCCGACTTGTCTACAAGGGGATATTGCTGCCTCGGGCTCCATGTGGTCCGTCTCCTGTGAGTCTAGATTTTGAAATCCGACGCGAAACTGATAGTTATTTGTAAGGTTCAGGGCCCCCTAATGACGATGGATCACTCAAATTGCGTCGAGATTCAATACATCGTCCTCCAGCCGACTTGTTCCAAGGGGATATTGCTGCCGCGGGCACCGTATTGTCCTTCTCCTGTGAGTCTAGATTTTCGAATCCGACGCGAAACTGATAGTTAATTGTAACGTTCAGGGCCTCATAATGACGATGGAACACTCAAATTGCGTCGAGATTCAATACATCAGCCTCCAGCCGACTTGTTTCCAAGGGTCTATTGCTGCCTCGGGCACCTTATGGTCGTTCTCCTGTGAGTCTAGATTTTCGAATCCGACGCAAAAATGATATTTATTTGTAACGTTCAGGGCCTCCTATTGGCGATGGAACACTCAAATTGCGAGGAGATTCAATACATCGGCCTCCAGCCGACTTGTCTCCTATGGTCTGTTGCTGCCTCGTGCACCTTATGGTCGTTCTCCTGTGAGTCTAGATTTTCGAATCCGACGATAAAATGCTAGTTATTTGTAACGTTCAGGGCCTCCTAATGACGATTGAACACTCAAATTGCGACGAGATTCAATACATCGTCCTCCAGCCGACTTGTCTCCAAGGGTCTATTGCTGCCTAGGGCACCTTATGGTCGTTCTCCTGTGAGTCTAGATTTTCGAATCCGACGCGAAATTGATAGTTAATTGTAACGTTCAGGGCCTCCTAATGACGATGGAACACTCAAATTGCGTCGCGATTCAATACATCGTCCTCCAGCGGACTGGTCTCCAAGGGGATATTGCTGCCTCGGGCACCTTATGGTCGTTCTCCTGTGAGTTTGGATTATCGAATCCGACGCAAAATTGATAGTTAATTGTAACGTTTAGGGCCTCCTAATGACGATGGGTAACTCAAATTGCGTCGAGATTCAATACATCGTCCTACGGCCAACTTGTCTCCATGGGGATATTACTGCCTCCGGCCTCTAGTTCTCCTGTGAGTCTAGATTTTCTAATCCGACGCAAAACTGAATGTTAATTGTAACGTTCAGGGCCTCCTAATGACGATGGAGCACTCAAATTGCGTCGCGATTAAATACATCGTCCTCCAGCGGAATGGTCTCCAAGGGGATATTGCTGCCTCGGGCACCTTATGGTCCGTCTCCAGTGAGTCTAGATCTTCGAATCCGACGAAAAACTGATAGTTAATTGTAACATTCAGTGCCTCCTAATGACGATGGAACACTCAAATTACGTCGCGATCCAATACATCGTCCTCCAGCTGACTTGTCTCCAATGGTCTATTGCTGCCTCGGGCACATTATGATCGTTCTCCTGTGAGACTACATTTTCGAACCCGACGCAAAACTGATAGTTTATTGTAACGTTCAGCGCCTCCTAATGACGATGGAACACTCAAATTGTGTCGAGATTCAATATATCGTCCTCCAGCCGACTTGTTCCAAGGGGATATTGCTGCCTCGGGCACCGTATGGTCCTTCTCCTGTGAGTCTAGATTTTCGAATCCGACGCGAAACTGATAGTTAATTGGAACGTTCAGGGCCTCCTAATGACGATGGAGCACTCAAATTGCGTAGCGATTCAATACATCGCCCTCCAGCGGACTGGTCTCCAAGGGGATATTGCTGTCTCGGGCACCATATGTTCCTTCTCCTGTGAGTAGATTTTCGAATCCGACGCTAAAATGATAGTTAATTGTAACGTTCAGCGCCTCCTAATGACGATGGAACACTCAAATTGCGTCGAGAGTCAATACATCGAACTCCAGTCGACTTGTCTACAAGGGGATATTGCTGCATCGGGTTCCATGTGGTCCGTTTCCTGTGAGTCTAGATTTTCGAATCCGACGCAAATCAGATAGTTAATTGTAACGTTCAGGGCCTTCTAATGACGATGGAACACTCAAATTGCGTCGAGATTCAATACATCGTCCTTCATCCGACTTGTCTCCAAGAGTCTATTGCTGCCTCGGGCACCTTACTGTCGTTCTCCTGTGAGTCTAGATTTTCGTGTCCGACGCAAAACAGATAGTTAATTGTAACGTTCAGCGCCTCCTAATGACGATGGAACACTCAAATTGCGTCGAGATTCAATACATCGGCCTCCAGCCGACTTGACTTCAAGTGGATATTGCTTTCTCGGGCACCACATTGTCCCTCTCCTGTGAGTCTAGATTTTCGAATCCGACGCAATAATGCTAGTTAATTGTAATGTTCAGCGCCTCCTAGTGACGATGGAACACTCAAATTGCGTCGAGATTCAATACATCGGCCTCCAGCCGACTTGTCTTCAAGTGGATATTGCTTTCTCGGGCACCACATTGTCCCTCTCCTGTGAGTCTTGATTTTCGAATCCGACGCAATAATGCTAGTTAATTGTAACGTTCAGCGCCTCCTAATGACGATGGAACACTCAAATTGCGTCGAGAGTCAATACATCGAACTCCAGTCGACTTGTCTACAAGGGGATATTGCTGCATCGGGTTCCATGTGGTCCGGCTCCTGTGAGTCTGGATTTTTAAATCCGACGCAAAACTGATTGTTAATTGTAACGTTCAGGGCCTCCAAATGACGATGGAGCAGTCAAATTGCGTCGCGATTAAATACATCGTCCTCCAGCGGAATGGTCTCCAAGGGGATATTGCTGCCTCGGGCACCTTATGGTCCGTCTCCAGTGAGCCTAGATCTTCGAATCCGACGAAAAACTCATAGTTAATTGTAACATTCAGGGCCTCCTAATGACGATGGAACACTCAAATTACTTCGCGATCCAATACATCGTCCTCCAGCTGACTTGTCTCCAATGGTCTATTGCTGCCTCGGGCACATTATGATCGTTCTCCTGTGAGACTAAATTTTCGAACCCGACGCAAAACTGATAGTTTATTGTAACGTTCAGCGCCTCCTTATGACGATGGAACACTCAATTTGCATCGAGATTCACTACATCGTCCTCCAGCCGACTAGTCTCCAAGGGGATATCGCTGCCTCGGGCACCACATGGTACTTCTCCGGTGATTCTACGTTTTCGAATCCGACGCAAAACTGCTAGTTAATTGTAACGTTCAGGGCCTCCTAAAGGCGATGGAGCACTCAAATTGCGTCGCGATTCAATACTTCGTCCTCCAGCGGACTGGTCTCCAAGCGGATATTGCTGCCTCGGGCACCTTATGGTCCGTCTCCAGTGAGTCTAGATTTTCGAATTCGACGAAGAACTGATGGTTAATTGTAACTTTCAAGGCCTCCTAATGACGATGGAACACTCAAATTACGTCGAGACTCAATACATCGTCCTCCAGCCGACTTGATTCCAAAGGGATGTTGCTGCCACGGGCTCCATTGGTTCCGTCTCCTGTGAGTCTAGATTTTCGAATCCGACGTGAAACTGATTGTTAATTGTAACATTCAGTGCCTCCTAATGACGATGGAACACTCAAATTGCGTCAAGATTCAATACATCGTCCTTCAGCCGACTTGTCTCCAAGAGTCTATTGCTGCCTCGGACACCTTATGGTCGTTCTCCTGTGAGTCTAGATTTTCGAATCCGACGCAAAACAGATAGTAAATTGTAACGTTCAGGCCTCCTAATGACGAAGGAACACTCAAATTGCGTCGAGATTCACTACATCGCCCTCCAGTCGACTTGTCTCCAAGGGGATATCGCTGCCTCGGGCACCACATGGTCCGTCTCCGGTGATTCTACGTTTTCGAATCCGACGCAAAACTGCTAGTTAATTGTAACGTTCAGGGCCTCCTAATGACGATGGAGCACACAAATTGCGTCGCGATTCAATACATCGTCTTCCAGCGGACTGGTCTCCGAGGGGTTATTGCTGCCCCGGGCACCTTATGCTCGTTCTCCTGTGCGTCTAGATTTTCTAATCCGACGCAAAACTGATTGATAATTGTAACGTTCAGGGCCTCCTAATGACGATGGAGCACTCAAATCCCGTCGCGATTCAATACATCGTCCTCCAGCGGAAATATCTCCGAGGGGATATTGCTTCCTCGGGCACCTTGTGGTCCGTCACCAGTGAGTCTAGATCTTCGAATCCGACGAAAAACTGATAGTTAATTGTAACATTCAGGGCCTCCTAATGACGATGGAACACTCAAATTGCGTCGCGATCCAATACATCGTCCTCCAGCCGACCTCTCTCCAATGGTCTATTGCTGCCTCGGACACATTATGATTGTTCTCCTGTGAGTCTACTTTTCGAACCCGACGCAAAACAGATAGATAATTGTAACGTTCAGCGTCTCCTAATGACGATGGAACACTCAAATTGCGTCGAGATTCAATACATCGTCCTCCAGCCGACTTGTCTCCAAGGGGATATTGCTGCTTAGGGCACCTTATGGTCGTTCCCCTGTGAGTCTACATTTTAGAATCCGACGTAAAACTGATAGTTAATTGTAATGTTCAGGGCCTCCTAATGGAACACTCAAAGTGCGTCGAGATTCAATACATCGGCTTCGAGCCGACTTGTCTCCAAGGGTCTATTGCTGCCTCGAGCACCTTATGGTCCTTCTCCTGTGAGTCTAGATTTTTGAATCCAACGCAAAACAGATAGTTAATTGTAACGTTCAGGGTCTCCTAATGGCGAAGGAACACTCAAATTGCGTCGAGATTCAATACATCGTCCTTCAGCGGACTTGTCTCCAACGGGATATTGCTGCCACGGGCACCAAACGGTCCGTCTCCTGTGAGTCTAGATCGTTGAATCCGATGCGAAACTGAAAGTTAATTGTAACGTTCAGAGCCTCCTAATGACGATGGAACACTCAAATTGCGTCGAGATTCAATACATCGTCCTTCAGCGGACTTGTCTCCAAGGGGATATTGCTGTCTCGGGCACAAAATGCTGCTTCTCCTGTGATTAGATTTTCGAATCCGACGCCAAAATGATAGTTAATTGCAACGTTCAGCGCCTCCTAATGACGATGCAACACTCAAATTGCGTCGCGATTCAATACATCGTCCTCCAGCTGACTGGTCTCCAAGGATATATTGCTGCTTCGGGCACCTTATGGTCCATCTCCAGTGAGTCTCGATTTTCGTATACGACGCAAAACAGATAGTTAATTGTAACGTTCAGCGCCTCCTAATGACGATGGAACACTCAAATTGTGTCGAGATTCAATACATCGTATTCCAGCCGACTTGTCTCCAAGGGGATACTGCCGCCTCGGGCTCCATGTGGTCTGTCTCCTGTGAGTCTAGATTTTCGAATCCGACGCGAAACTGATAGTTAATTGTACCGTTCAGGGCCTCCTAATGACGATGGAGCACTGAAATTGCGTCGCGATTCAATACATCGTCCTCCAGTGGACTGGTCTCCAAGGGGATATTGCTGCTTCGGGCACCTTATGATCCGTCTCCACTGAGTCTAGATTTTCGAATCCGACGAAATACTGATAGTTAATTGTAACGCTTAGGGCATCCTAATGACGATGGAACACACAAATGGCGTCGAGATTCACTACATCGTAGTCCAGCCGACTTGTCTCCAGAGGGATAACGCTGCCTCGCGCACCACATGGTTCGTCTCCGGTGATTCTACGTATTCGAATGCGACGCAGAACTGTTAGTTAATAGTAACGTTCAGCGCCTCCTAATGACGATGGAACACTCAAGTTGCGTCGAGATTCAATACATCGTCCTCCAGCCGACTTGTTCCAAGGGGATATTGCTGCCTCGGGCACCGTATGGTCCGTCTCCAGTGAGTCTAGATTTTCGAATCCGACGAAAAACTGATAGTTAATTGTAACATTCAGGGCCTCCTAATGACGATGGATCAATCAAATTGCGTCGAGAGTCAATACATCGTCCTCCAGCCGACTTGTATCCAAGGGGATATTGCTGTCTCGGGCACCATATGTTCCTTCTCCTGTGAGTAGATTTTCGAATCCAACGCTAAAATGATAGTTAATTGTAACGTTCAGCGCCTCCTAATGACGATGGAACACTCAAATTGCCTTGAGATTCAATGCATCGGCATTCAGCCGATTTGTCTCCAAGGGTCTATTGCTGCCTCGGGCACCGTATGGTCGTTCCCATGTGAGTCAACATTTTAGAATCCGACGCAAAACTGATAGTTAAATGTAATGCTCAGGGCCTCTTAATGACGATGGAGCACTCAAATTGCGTCAAGATTCAATACATCGTCCTCCAGCCGACTAGTCTCCATGGGGATATTACTGCCTCCGGCCTCTTATGTTCGTTCTCATGTGAGTCTAGAATTTCGAATCCGACGCGAAACTGATTGTTAATTGTAACGTTCAGCGCCTCCTAATGACGATGGAACACTCAAATTGTGTCGAGATTCAGTACATCGTATTCCAGCCGACTTGTCTCCAAGGGGATACTGCCGCCTCGGGCTCCATGTGGTCTGTCTCCTGTGAGTCTAGATTTTCGAATCCGACGCGAAACTGATAGTTAATTGTACCGTTCAGGGCCTCCTAATGACGATGGAGCACTGAAATTGCATCGCGATTCAATACATCGTCCTCCAGTGGACTGGTCTCCAAGGGATATTGCTGCTTCGGGCACCTTATGATCCGTCTCCACTGAGTCTAGATTTTCGAATCCGATGAAATACTGATACTTAATTGTAACGCTTAGGGCATCCTAATGACGATGGAACACACAAATGGCGTCGAGATTCACTACATCGTCCTCCAGCCGACTTGTCTCCAGAGGGATAACGCTGCCTCGCGCACCACATGGTTCGTCTCCGGTGATTCTACGTATTCGAATGCGACGCAGAACTGTTAGTTAATAGTAACGTTCAGCGCCTCCTAATGACGATGGAACACTCAAGTTGCGTCGAGATTCAATACATCGTCCTCCAGCCGACTAGTCTCCATGGGGATATTACTGCCTCCGGCCTCTTATGTTCGTTCTCATGTGAGTCTAGATTTTCGAACCCGACGCAAAACTGATAGTTAATAGTAACGTTCAGGGCCACCTAATGACGATGGAACACTCAAATTGAGTCGAGATTCAATACATCGACCTCCAGCCGACTTGTCTCCAAGGGGATATTGCTGCCTCGGGCTCCATGTGGTCCGTCTCATGTGAGTCTAGAATTTCGAATCCGACGCGAAACTGATTGTTAATTGGAACGTTCAGGGCTTCCTAATGACGATGGAACACTCAAATTGCCTCGAGATTCAATACATCGGCATTCAGCCGATTTGTCTCCAAGGGTCTATTGCAGCCTCGGGCACCTTATGTTCGTTCTCCTGAGAGTCTAAATTTTCGAATCCGACGCAAAAATGATAGTTAATTGTAACGTTCAGGGCTTTCTAATGACGATGGAACACTCAAATTGCGTCGAGATTCACTACATCGTTCTCCAGCCGACTTGTCTCCAAGGGCATATCGCTGCCTCGGGCACCACATGGTCCGTCTCCGGTGATTCTACGTTTTCGAATCCGACGCAAAACTCATAGATAATTGCAACGATCAGGGCTTCCTAATGACGATGGAGCACACAAATTGCGTCGCGATTCAATACATCGTCCTCCAGCAGACTGGTATCCAAGGGGATATTGCTGCCTCGGGCACCTTATGTTCGTTCTCCTGTGAGTCTAGATTTTCTAATCCGACGCAAAACTGATTGTTAATTGTAACGTTCAGGGCCTCCTAATGACGATGGAGCACTCAAATTGCGTCGCGATTAAATACATCGTCCTCCAGCGGAATGGTCTCCAAGGGGATATTGCTGCCTAGGGCACCTTATGGTCCGTCTCCAGTGAGTCTAGATCTTCGAATCCGACGAAAAACTGATAGTTAATTGTAACATTCAGGGCCTCCTAATGACGATGGATCATTCAAATTGCGTCGAGAGTCAATACATCGTCCTCCAGCCGACTTGTATCAAAGGGGATATTGCTGTCTCGGGCACGATATGTTCCTTCTCCTGTGAGTAGATTTTCGAATCCGACGCTAAAATGATAGTTAATTGTAACGTTCAGCGCCTCCTAATGACAATGGAACACTCAAATTGCGTCGAGAGTCAATACATCGTCTTCCAGCCGACTTGTCTCCAAGGGTCTATTGCTGCCTCGGGCACCTTATGTTCGTTCTCCTGAGAGTCTAGATTTTCGAATACGACGCAAAAATGATAGTTAATTGCATTGTTCAGGGCCTCCTAATGACGATGGAACACTCAAATTGCGTCGAGATTAAATACATCGGCCTCCAGCCGACTTGTCTTCAAGTGGATATTGCTTTCTCGGGCACCACATTGTGCCTCTCCTGTGAGTCTAGATTTTCGAATCCGACGCAATAATGCTAGTTAATTGTAACGTTCAGCGCCTCCTAATGACAATGGAACACTCAAATTGCGTCGCGATCCAATTCATCGTCCACCAGCCGACTTGTCTCCAAGGGGATATTGCTGCATAGGGCACCTTATGGTCATTCCCCTGTGATTCTACATTTTAGAATCCGACGTAAAACTGATAGTTAATTGTAATGTTCAGGGCCTCCTAATGACGATGGAACACCCAAAGTGCGTCGAGATTCAATACATCGGCCTGCAGCCGACTTGTCTCCAAGGGTCTGTTGCTGCCTCGGGCACCTTATAGTCGTTCTCCTGTGAGTTTAGATTATCGAATCCGACGCAAAAATGATAGTTAATTGTAACGTTTAGGGCCTCCTAGTGACGATGGGACACTCACATTGCGTCAAGATTCAATACATCGTCCTCCAGCCGACTTGTCTCCATGGAGATATTACTGCCTCCGGCCTCTTATGTTCGCTCTCATGTGAGTCTAGAATTTCGAATCCGACGCGAAACTGATTGTTAATTGTAACGTTCAGGGCTTCCTAATGACGATGGAACACTCAAATTGCCTCGAGATTCAATACATCGGCATTCAGCCGATTTGTCTCCAAGGGTCTATTGCTGCCTCGGGCACCGTATGGTCGTTCCCATGTGAGTCAACATTTTAGAATCCGACGCAAAACTGATAGTTAAATGTAATGCTCAGGGCCTCTTAATGACGATGGAGCACTCAAATTGCGTCGCGATTCAATACATCGTCCTCCAGCGGACTGGTCTCCAAGGGGATATTGCTGCATCGGGCACCTTATGGTCCGTCTCCAGCGAGTCTAGATTTTCGAACCCGACGCAAAACTGATAGTTAAATGTAATGCTCAGGGCCTCTTAATGACAATGGAGCACTCAAATTGCGTCGAGATTCAATACATCGGCCTCCAGCCGACTTGTCTCCAAGGGTGTATTGCTGCCTCGGGCACCTTATGGTGGTTCTCCTGTGAGTCTAGATTTTCGAATCTGACGCAAAAATGATAGTTAATTGTGACGTTCAGGGCCTTGTAATGACGATGGAACACTCAAATTGAGTCGAGATTCAATACATCGACCTCCAGCCGACTTGTCTCCAAGGGGATATTGCTGTCTCGGGCACAAAATGCTGCTTCTCCTGTGATTAGATTTTCGAATCCGACGCTAAAATGATAGTTAATTGTAACGTTCTGCGCCTCCTAATGACGATGCAAGACTCAAATTGCGTTGAGATTCAATACATCGGCCTCCAGCCGACTTGTCTTCAAGTGGATATTGCTTTCTCGGTCACCACATTGTCCCTCTCCTGTGAGTCTAGATTTTCGAATCCGACGCAATAAAGCTAGTTAATTGTAACGTTCAGTGCCTCCTAATGACGATGGACACTCAAATTGCGTCGAGAGTCAATACATCGACCTCCAGTCGACTTGTCTACAAGGGGATATTGCTGCATCGGGTTCCATGTGGTCCGTCTCCTGTGAGTCTAGATTTTCGAATCCGACGCAAATCAGATAGTTAATTGTAACGTTCAGGGCCTTCTAATGACGATGGAACACTCAAATTGCGTCGAGATTCAATACATCGTCCTTCAGCCGACTTGTCTCCAAGAGTCTATTGCTGCCTCGGGCACCTTACTGTCGTTCTCCTGTGAGTCTAGATTGCCGTATCCGACGCAAAACAGATAGTTAATTGTAACGTTCAGCGCCTCCTAATGACGATGGAACACTCAAATTGCGTCGACAGTCAATACATCGACCTCCAGTCGATTTGTCTACAAGGCGATATTGCTGCATCGGGTTCCATGTGGTCCGTCACATGTGAGTCTAGATTTTCGAATCCATCGCAAAACAGATAGTTAATTGTAACGTTCAGGGCCTCCTAATGACGATGGAACACTCAATTTGCGTCGAGATTCACTACATCGTCCTCCAGCCGACTAGTCTCCAAGGGGATATCGCTGCCTCGGGCACCACATGGTCCTTCTCCGGTGATTCTGCGTTTTCGAATCCGACGCAAAACTGCTAGTTAATTGTAACGTTCAGGGCCACCTAAAGACGATGGAGCACTCAAATTGCGTCGCGATTCAATACTTCGTCCTCCAGCGGACTGGTCTCCAAGGGGATATTGCTGCCTCGGGCACCTTATGGTCCGTCTCCAGTGAGTCTAGATTTTCGAATCCGACGAAAAACTGATAGTTAATTGTAACATTCAGGGCCTCCTAATGACGATGGATCAATCAAATTGCGTCGAGAGTCAATACATAGTCCTCCAGCCGACTTGTATTCAAGGGGATATTGCTGTCTCGGGCACCATATGTTGCTTCTCCTGTGAGTAGATTTTCGAATCCAACGTTAAAATGATAGTTAATTGTAACGTTCAGCGCCTCCTAATGACGATGGAACACTCACATTGCGTCGAGAGTCAAGACATCGTCCTCCAGCCGACTTGTCTCCAAGGGTCTATTGCTGCCTCGGGCACCTTATGTTCGTTCTCCTGAGAGTCTAAATTTTCGAATCCGACGCAAAAATGATAATTAATTGTAACGTTCAGTGCCTTCTAATGACGATGGAACACTCAAATTGCGTCGAGATTCACTACATCGTCCTCCAGCCGACTTGTCTCCAAGGGCATATCGCTGCCTCGGGCACCACATGGTCCGACTCCGGTGATTCTACGTTTTCGAATCCGACGCAAAACTCATAGATAATTGCAACGTTCAGGGCTTCCTAATGACGATGGAGCACACAAATTGCGTCGCGATTCAATACATCGTCCTCCAGCAGACTGGTCTCCAAGGGGATATTGCTGACTCGGGCACCTTATGTTCGTTCTCCAGTGAGTCTAGATTTTCTAATCCGACGCAAAACTGATTGTTAATTGTAACGTTCAGGGAATCCTAATGACGATGGAGCACTCAAATTTCGTCGCGATTAAATACATCGTCCTCCAGCGGAATGGTCTCCAAGGGGATATTGCTGCCAGGGCACCTTATGGGCCGTCTCCAGTGAGTCTAGATCTCCGAATCCGACGAAAAACTGATAGTTCATTGTAACATTCAGGGCCTCCTAATGACGATGGATCATTCAAATTGCGTCGAGAGTCAATAAATCGTCCTCCAGCCGACTTGTATCCAAGGGGATATTGCTGTCTCGGGCACCATATGTTCCTTCTCCTGTGAGTAGATTTTCGAATCCGACGCTAAAATGATAGTTAATTGTAACGTTCAGCGCCTCCTAATGACGATGGAACACTCAAATTGCGTCGAGAGTCAATACATCGTCTTCCAGCCGACTTGACTCCAAGGGTCTATTGCTGCCTCGGGCACCTTATGTTCGTTCTCCTGAGAGTCTAGATTTTCGAATCCGACGCAAAAATGATAGTTAATTGTATTGTTCAGGGCCTCCTAATGACGATGGAACACTCAAATTGCGTCGAGATTCAATTCATCGGCCTCCAGCCGACTTGCCTTCAAGGGGATATTGTAGCCCCGGGCACCATATGGTCCGTCTCCAGTGAGTCTAGATTTTCGAATCCGACGCAAAAATGCTAGTTAATTGTATTGTTCAGCGCCTCCTAATGACGATGGAACACTCAAATTGCGTCGAGAGTCAATACATCGGCCTCCAGCCGACTTGTCTTCAAGTGGATATTGCTTTCTCGGGCACCACATTGTGCCTCTCCTGTGAGTCTAGATTTTCGAATCCGACGCAATAATGCTAGTTAATAGTAACTTTCAGCGCCTCCTAATGACGATGGAACACTCAAATTGCGTCGCGATCCAATACATCGTCCACCAGCCGTCTTGTCTCCAAGGGGATATTGCTGCAAAGGGCACCTTATGGTCGTTCCCCTGTGATTCTACATTTTAGAATCCGACGTAAAACTGATAGTTAATTGTAATGTTCAGGGCCTCCTAATGACGATGGAACACCCAAGGTGCGTCGAGATTCAATACATCAGCCTCCAGTCGACTTGTATCCAAGGGGATATTGCAGTCTCGTGCACCATATGATCCTCCTCCTGTTAGTAGATTTTCGAATCCGACGCTAAAATGATAGTTAACTGTAACGTTCAGGGCCTCCTATTGCCGATGGAACACTCAAATTGCGTCGAGATTCAATACATCAGCCTCCAGCCGACTTGTTTCCAAGGGTCTATTGCTGCCTCGGGCACCTTACGGTCGTTCTCCTGTGAGTCTAGATTTTCGAATCCGACGGAAAAATGATAGTTAATTGTAACGTTCAGGGCCTTGTAATGACGATGGAACACTCAAATTGCCTCGAGATTCAATACATCGGCATTCAGCCGATTTGTCTCCAAGGGTCTATTGCTGCCTCGGGCACCGTATGGTCGTTCCCATGTGAGTCAACATTTTAGAATCCGACGCAAAACTGATAGTTAAATGTAATGCTCTGGGCCTCTTAATGACGATGGAGCACTCAAATTGCGTCGCGATTCAATACATCGTCCTCCAGCGGACTGGTCTCCAAGGGGATATTGCTGCATCGGGCACCTTACGGTCCGTCTCCAGTGAGTCTAGATTTTCGAATCCGACGAAAAACTGATAGTTAATTGTAACGTTCAGGGCCTCCTAATGACGATGGAACACTCAAATTGCGTCGAGATTCAATACATCGGCCTCCAGCCGACTTGTCTCCAAGGGGATATTGCTGTCTCGGGCATTATATGATTCTTCTCCTGTGAGTCTAGATTTTCGAATCCGACGCAAAAATGATAAAGAATTGTAACGTTCAGCGCCTCCTAATGGCGATAGAAGACTCAAATTGCGTCGAGATTCAATACATCGTCCTCCAGCCGATTTGACTCCAAGGGGATATTGCTGCCTCGGGCACCAAATGGTCCGTCTTCTGTGAGTCTAGATTTTCGAATCCGACGAAAAACTGATAGTTAATTGTATCATTCAGGGCCTCCTAATGACGATAGAACACTCAAATTGCGTCGCGATCCAATACATCGTCCTCCAGCCGACTTGTCTCCAAGGGTCTAATGCTGCCTCGGGCACCTTATGGTCCGTCTCCAGTGAGTCTAGATTTTCGAATCCGACGAAGAACTGATGGTTAATTGTAACATTCAGGGCCTCCTAAGGACGATGGAACACTCAAATTGTGTCGAGATTCAATACATAGGCCTAGAGCCGACTTGTCTCCAAGGGTCTATTGCTGCCACGGGCACCTTCTCTGTGAGTCTAGATTTTCGAATCCGACGCAAAACAGATAGTAAATGGTAACGTTCAGGCCTCCTAATGACGAAGGAACACTCAAATTGCGTCGAGATTCACTACATCGTCCTGCAGCGGAAATATCTCCAAGGGGATATTGCTGCCTCGGGCACCACATGGTCCGTCTCCGGTGATTCTACGTTTTCGAATCCGACGCAAAACTCATAGTTAATTGTAACGTTCAGGGCCTCCTAATGACGATAGAGCTCTCAAATTGCGTCGCGATTCAATACATCGTCCTGCAGCGGAAATATCTCCAAGGGGATATTGCTGCCTCGGGCACCTTATGGTCCGTCTCCAGTGAGTCTAGATCTTCGAATCCGACGAAAAACTGATAGTTAATTGTAACATTCAGAGCCTCCTAATGACGATGGAACACTCAAATTGCGTCGCGATCCAATACATCGTCCTCCAGCCGACTTATCTCCAATGGTCTATTGCTGCCTCGGGCACATTATGATCGTTCTCCTGTGAGTCTACATTTTCGAACCCGACGCAAAACTGATAGTTAATTGTAACGTTCAGCGCCTCCTAATGACGATGGAACACTCAAATTGCGTCGAGATTCAATACATCGTCCTCCAGCCGACTTGTCTCCAAGGGGATATTGCTGCTTAGGGCACCTTATGGTCGTTCCCCTGTGAGTCTACATTTTAGAATCCGACGTAAATCTGATAGTTAATTGTAATGTTCAGGGCCTCCTAATGACGATGGAACACTCAAAGTGCGTCGAGGTTCAATACATCGGCCTGGAGCCGACTTGTCTCCAAGGGTCTATTGCTGCCTCGAGCACCTTATGGTCGTTCTCCTGTAAGTCTAGATTTTTGAATCCAACGCAAAACAGATAGTTAATTGTAACGTTCAGGGTCTCCTAATGACGAAGGAACACTCAAATTGGGCCGAGATTCACTACATCGTCCTTCAGCCTACTTGTCTCCAAGGGGATATTGCTGCCACGGGCACCAAACGGTCCGTCTCCTGTGAGTCTAGATCTTTGAATCTGACGCGAAACTGAAAGTTAATTGTAACGTTCAGAGCCTCCTAATGACGATGGAACACTCAAATTGCGTCGAGATTCAATACATCAGCGTCCAGCCGACTTGTTTCCAAGGGCTACTGCTGCCTCGGGCACCTTATGGTCGTTCTCCTGTGAGTCTAGATTTTCGAATCCGACGCAAAAATAATAGTTAATTGTAACGTTCAGGGCCTGCTATTGGCGATGGAACACTCAAATTTGGTCGAGATTCAATACATCGGCCACCAGCCGACTTGTCTCCTATGGTCTGTTGCTGCCTCGGGCACCTTATGGTCGTTCTCCTGTGAGTCTAGATTTTCGAATCCGACGATAAAATTAAAGTTAATTGTAACGTTCAGGGCCTCCTAATGGAGATGGAACACTCAAATTGCGACGAGATGCAATACATCGTCCTCCAGCCGACTTGTCTCCAAGGGTCTATTGCTGCCTCGGGCACCTTATGGTCGTTCTCCTGTGAGTCTAGATTTTCGAATCCGACGCATAAATGATAGTTAATTGTAACGTTCAGGGACTCCTAATGACGATGGAACACTCAAATTGCGTCCAGAGTCAATACATCGACCTCCAGTCGACTTGTATCCAAGGGAATATTGCAGTCTCGTGCCCCATATGATCCTTCTCTTGTTAGTGGATTTTCGAATCCGACGCTAAAATGATAGTTAACTGTAACGTTCAGGGCCTCCTAATGCCGATGGAACACTCAAATTGCGTCGAGATTCAATACATCGGCCTCCAGGCGACTTGTCTCCAAGGGTCTATTGCTGCCTCGGGCACTTTATGGTCGTTCTCCTGTGAGTCTAGATTTTCGAATCCGACGCAAAAATGATAGTTAATTGTAACGTTTGGGGCCTCCTAATGACGATGGGACACTCAAATTGCGTCGACATTCAATACATCGTCCTCCAGCCGACTTGTCTCCATGGGGATATTACTGCCTCCGGCCTCTTATGTTCGCTCTCATGTGAGTCTAGATTTTCGAATCCGACGCGAAACTGATTGTTAATTGTAACGTTCAGGGCTTCCTATTGACGATGGAACACCCAAATTGCCTCGAGATTCAATACGTCGGCATTCAGCCGATTTGTCTCCAATCGGGCACCGTATGGTCGTTCCCCTGTGAGTCAACATTTTAGAAAACTGATAGTTAAATGTAATGCTCAGGGCATCTTAATGACGATGGAACACTCAAATTGCGTCAAGAGTCAATACATCTTCCTCCAGCCGACTTGTCTACAAGGGGATGTTGCTGCCTCGGGCTCCATGTGGTCCGTCTCCTGTGAGTCTAGATTTTCGAATCCGACGCGAAACTGATAGTTAATTGTAAGGTTCAGGGGATCCTAATAACGATGGAACACTCAAATTGCGTCGAGATTCAATACATCGGCCTCCAGCGGACTTGTCTCCAAGGGGATATTGCTGTCTCGGGCACCATATGATCCTTCTCCTGTGAGTCTAGATTTTCGAATCCGACGCAAAAATGATAGTGAATAGTAGCGTTCAGCGCCTCCTGATGACGATAGAACTCTCAAATTGCGTCGAGATTCAATACATCGTCCTCCAGCTGATTTGTCTCCAAGGGGATATTGCTGCCTCGGGCACCAAATGGTCCGTCTCCTGTGAGTCTGGATTTTTGAATCCGACGCGAAACTGATAGTTAATTGTAACGTTCAGGGTCTCCAAATGACGATGGAGCAATCAAATTGCGTCGCGATTCAATACATCGTCCTCCAGCGGACTGGTCTCCAAGGGGATATTGCTGCGTCGGGCACCTTATGCTCGTTCTCCTGAGAGTCTAGATTTTCTAATCCGACGCAAAACTGCTTGTTAATTGTAACCTTCAGGGCCTCCTAATGACGGTGGAGCACTCAAATTGCGTCGCGATTAAATACATCGTCCTCCAGCGGAATGGTCCCCAAGGGGATATTGCTGCCTCGGGCACCTTATGGTCCGTCTCCAGTGAGTCTAGATCTTCGAATGCGACGAAAAACTGATAGTTAATTGTGACATTCAGGACCTCCTAATGACGATGGAACACTCAAATTACGTCGCGATCCAATACATCGTCCTCCAGCTAACTTGTCTCCAATGGTCTATTGCTGCCTCGGGCACATTATGACCGTTCTCCTGTGAGACTACATTTTCGAACCCGACGCAAAACTGATAGTTTATTGTAACGTTCAGCGCCTCCTAATGACGATGGAACACTCAAATTGCGTCGAGATTCAATACATCGTCCTCCAGTCGACTTGTTCCAAGGGGATATTGCTGCCTCGGGCACCGTATGGTCCTTCTCGTGTGAGTCTAGATTTTCGAATCCGACGCGATACTGATAGTTAATTATAACGTTCAGGGCTCCTAATGACGATGGAGCACTCAAATTGCGTCGCGATTCAATACATCGTCCTCCAGCGGAATGGTCTCCAAGGGGATATTGCTGCCTCGGGCACCTTATGGTCCGTCTCCAGTGAGTCTAGATTTTCGAATCCGACGAAAAACTGATAGTTAATTGTAACATTCAGGGCCTCCTCATGACGATGGATCATTCAAATTGCGTCGAGAGTCAATAAATCGTCCTCCAGCCGACTTGTATCCAAGGGGATATTGCTGTCTCGGGCACCATATGTTCCTTCTCCTGTGAGTAGATTTTCGAATCCGACGCTAAAATGATAGTTAATTGTAACGTTCAGCGCCTCCTAATGACGATGGAACACTCAAATTGCGTCGAGAGTCAATACATCGTCTTCCAGCCGACTTGTCTCCAAGGGTCTATTGCTGCGTCGGGCACCTTATGTTCGTTCTCCTGAGAGTCTAGATTATCGAATCCGGCGCAAAAATGATAGTTAATTGTAACGTTCAGGGCCTTCAATTGACGATGGATCACTCAAATTGCGTCGATATTCAATACATCGTCATTCAGCCGATTTGTCTCCAAGGGTCTATTGCTGCCTCATGCACCTTATAGTCGTTCCCCTGTGAGTGTAGATTTTAGAATCCGACGCAAAACTGATAGTTAATTGTAATGTTCAGGGCCTCCTAATGGCGATGGAACACTCATATTGCGTCGAGATTCAATTCATCGGCCTCCAGCCGACTTGCCTTCAAGGGGATATTGCTGCCTCGGGCACCATATGGTCCGTCTCCAGTGAGTCTAGATTTTCGAATCCAACGCAAAAATGCTAGTTAATTGTAACGTTCAGCGCCTCCTAATGACGATGAAACACTCAAATTGCGTCGAGATTCAATACATCGGCCTCCAGCCGACTTGTCTTCAAGTGGATATTGCTTTCTCGGGCACCACATTGTCCCTCTCCTGTGAGTCTAGATTTTCGAATCCGACGCAAAACAGATAGTAAATTGTAACGTTCAGGCCTCCTAATGACGAAAGAACACTCAAATTGAGTCGAGATTCACTACATCGTCCTCCAGTCGACTTGTCTCCAAGGGGATATCGCTGACTCGGGCACCACATGGTCTGTCTCCGGTGATTCTACGTTTTCGAATCCGACGCAAAACTCATAGTCAATTGTAACGTTCAGGGCCTTCTAATGACGATGGAGCACACAAATTCCGTCGAGAGTCAATACATCGACCGCCAGTCGACTTGTATCCAAGGGGATATTGCAGTCTCGTGCACCATATGATCCTTCTCCTGTTAGTAGATTTTCGAATCCGACGCTAAAATGATAGTTAACTGTAACGTTCAGGGCCTTGTTATGACGATGGAACACTCAAATTGCGTCGAGATTCAATACATCGGCCTCCAGCCGACTTGTCTCCAAAGGGGATATCGCTGCCTCGGGCACCACATGGTCCGTCTCCGGTGATTCTACGTTTTCGAATCCGACGCAAAACTCATAGTTAATTGTAACGTTCAGGGCCTCCTAATGACGCTGGAGCACACAATTTGCGTCGCGATTCAATACATCGTCTTCCAGCGGACTGGTCTCCAAGGGGTTATTGCTGCCCCGGGCACCTAATGCTCGTTCTCCTGTGAGTCTAGATTTTCTAATCCGACGCAAAACTAATTGTTAATTGTAACGTTCAGGGCCTCCTAATGACGATGGAGCACTCAAATTGCGTCGCGATTCAATACATCGTCCTCCAGCGGAAATATCTCCAAGGGGATATTGCTGCCTCGGGCACCTTATGGTCCGTCTCCAGTGAGTCAAGATCTTGGATCCGACGAAAAACTGATAGTTAATTGTAACATTCAGGGCCTCCTAATGACGATGGAACACTCAAATTGCGTCGCGATCCAATACATCGTCCTCAAGCCGACTTCTCTAAAATGGTCTATTGCAGCCTCGTTCACATTATGATCGTTTTCCTGTGAGTCTACATTTTCGAACCCGACGCAAAACTGATAGTTAATTGTAACGTTCAGCGCCTCCTAATGACGATGGAACACTCAAATTGCGTCGAGATTCAATACATCGTCCTCCAGCCGACTTGTCTCCAAGGGGATATTGCTGCCTCGGGCACCAAATGGTCCGTCTTATGTGAGTCTGGATTTTTGAATCCGACGCGAAACTGATAGTTAATTGTAACGTTCAGGGCCACCAAATGACGATGGAGCACTCAAATTGCGTCGCGATTCAATACATCGTCCTCCAGAGGACTGGTCTCCAAGGGGATATTGCTGCATTGGGCACCTTATGGTCCGTCTCCAGTGAGTCTAGATTTTCGAATCCGACGAAAAACTGATAGTTAATTGTAACATTCAGGGCCTCCTAATGTCGATGGAACACTCAAATTGCGTCGAGATTCAATACATCGGCCTCCAGCCGACTTGTCTCCAAGGGTCTATTGCTGCCTCGAGCACCTTATGGTCGTTCTCCTGTGAGTCTAGATTTTCGAATCCGACGCAAAAATGATAGTGAATAGTAACGTTCAGCTTCTCCTGACGACGATAGAACTCTCAAATTGCATCGAGATTCAATACATCGTCCTCCAGCGGACTGGTCTCCAAGGGGCTATTGCCGCATCGGGCACCTTATGGTCCGTCTCCAGTGAGTCAAGATTTTCGAATCCGACGAAAAACTGATAGTTAATTGTGACATTCAGGGCCTCCTAATGACGACGGAACACTCATTTTGCGTCGCGATCTAATACATCGTCCTCCAACCGACTTGTCTCATAGGGTCAATAGCTGCCACGGGCACTTTGTGATCGTTCCGCTGTGAGTCTTGATTTTCGAACCCGACGCAAAACTGATTGTTAATTGTAACGTTCAGGGCCACCTAATGACGATGGAACACTCTAATTGAGTCGAGAATCAATACATCGACCTCCAGCCGACTTGTCTCCAAGGGGATATTGCTGCCTCGGGCACCAAACGGTCCGTCTCCTGTGAGTCTAGATTTTCGAATCCGACGCGAAAGTGATAGTTAATTGTAACGTTCAGGGCCACCTAATGACGATGGAACACTCAAATTGGGTCGAGATTCAATACATCGGCCTCCAGCCGACTTGTCTCCAAGGGGATATAGCTGTCTCGGGAACAATATGATCCTTCTCCTGTGAGTCTAGATTTTCGAATCCGACGCAAAAATGATAGTGAATTGTAACGTTCAGCGCCTCCTAATGACGATAGAAGACTCAAATTGCGTCGAGATTCAATACATCGTCCTCCAGCCGATTTGTCTCCAAGGGGATATTGCTGCCTCGGGCACCAAATGGTCCGTCTGCTGTGAGTCTAGATTTTCGAATCCGACGAAAAACTGATAGTTCATTATAACGTTCAGGGCGACCTAATGACGATGGAACACTCAAATTGCGTCGCAATCCAATACATCGTCCTCCAGCCGACTTGTCTCCAAGGGTCTATTGCTGCCTCGGGCACCTTATGGTCGTTCTCCTGTGAGTCTAGATTTTCGAATCCGACGCAAAAATGATAGTTAATTGTAACGTTCAGGGCCTTGTAATGACGATGGAACACTAAAATTGCGTCGAGATTCAATACATCGGCCTCCAGCCGACTTGTCTCCATGGGGATATTACTGCCTCCGGCCTCTTATGTTCGCTCTCATGTGAGTCTAGATTTTCGAATCCGACGCGAAACTGGTTGCTAATTGTAACGTTCAGGGCTTCCTAATGACGTTGGAACACTCAAATTGCCTCGAGATTCAATACATCGGCATTCAGCCGATTTGTCTCCAAGGGTCTATTGCTGCCTTGGGCACCGTATGGTCGTTCCCCTGTGAGTCAACATTTTAGAATCCGACGCAAAACTGATAGTGAATAGTAACGTTCTGCGCCTCCTGATGACGATAGAACTCTCAAATTGCGTCGAGATTGAATACATCGTCCTCCAGCTGATTTGTCTCCAAGGGGATATTGCTGCCTCGGGCACCAAATGGTCAGTCTCCTGTGAGTCTGGATTTTTGAATCCGACGCGAAACTGATAGTTAATTGTAACGTTCAGGGCCTCCAAATGACGATGGAGCACTCAAATTGCGTCGCGATTCAATACATCGTCCTCCAGCGGACTGGTCTCCAAGGGGATATTGCTGCCTCGGGCACCAAATTGTCCGTCTCCAGTGAGTCTAGATTTTCGATTCCGACGAAAAACTGATAGTTAATTGTAACATTCAGGGCCTCCTAATGACGATGGAACACTCAAATTGAGTGGAGATTCAATACATCGACCTCCAGCCGATTTGTCTCCAAGGGGATATTGCTGCCTCGGGCACCAAATGGTCCGTCTGCTGTAAGTCTAGATTTTCAAATCCGACGAAAAACTGATACTTCATTATAACGTTCAGGGCGACCTAATGACTATGGAACACCCAAATAGCGTCGCGATCCAATACATCGTCCTCCAGCCGACTTGTCTCCAAGGGTCTAAAGCTGCCTCGGGCACCTTATGGTCGTTCCCTTGTAAGTCTAGATTTTCGATTCCGACGCAAAACTGATAGTTCATTATAACGTTCAGAGCGACCTAATGACGATGGAACACTCAAATTTCGTCGATATTCAATACATCGGCCTCCAGTCGATTTGTCTCCAAGGGGTATATTGCTGTCTCGAGCACCGTATGAACTTCTCCTGTAAGTAGATGTTCGAATCCGACGCTAAAATGATTGTTAATTGTAACGTTCAGGGCCTCCTAATGACGATGGAACACTCAAATTGCGTCAAGAATCAATACATCGGTTTCCAGCCGACTTGTCTCCAAGAGTCTATTGCTGCCTCGGGCACCTTATGGTCGTTCTCCTGTGAGTCTAGATTTTCGAATCCGACGCTAAAATGATAGTTAACTGTAACGTTCAGGGCCTCCTAATGCCGATGGAACACTCAAATTGCGTCGAGTTTCAATACATCGGCCTCCAGCCGACTTGTCTCCAAGAGTCTATTGCTGCCTCGGGCACCTAATGGTCGTTCTCCCGTGAGTCTAGATTCTCGAATCCGACGCAAAAATGATAGTTAATTGTAACGTTCAGGGCCTTGTAATGACAATGGAACACTCAAATTGCGTCGATATTCAATACACGGCCTCCAGCCGACTTGTCTCCAAGGGTCTGTTGCTGCCTCGGGCACCTTATGGTCGTTCTTCTGTGAGTTTAGATTATCGAATCCGACGCAAAAATGATAGTTAATTGTATCGTTTAGGGCCTCCTAATGACGATGGGACACTCAAATTGCGTCCAGATTCAATACATCGTCCTCCAGCCGACTTGTCTCCATGGGGATATTACTGCTTCCGGCCTCATATGTTCGCTCTCATGTGAGTCTAGATTTTCGAATCCGACGCGAAACTGATTGTTAATTGTAACGTTCAGGGCTTCCTAATGATGATGGAACACTCATATTGCCTCTAGATTCAATACATCGGCATTCAGCCGATTTGTCTCCAAGGGTCTATTGCTGCCTCGGGCACCGAATGGTCGTTCCCCTGTGAGTCAACATTTTAGAATCCGACGCAAAACTGATAGTTAAATGCAATGCTCAGGGCCTCTTAATGACGATGGAACACTCAAATTGCGTCGAGAGTCAATACATCGTCCTCCAACCGACTTGTCTCCAATGGTCAATAGCTGCCACGGGCACCTTGTGATCGTTCTGCTGTGAGTCTAGATTTTCGAACCCGACGCAAAACTGATTGTTAATTGTAACGTTCTAGGCCACCTAATGACGATGGCACACTCAAATTGAGTCGGGATTCAACACATCGACCTCCAGCCGACTTGTCTCCAAGGGGATATTGCTGCCTCGAGCTCCATGTGGTCCGTCTAATGTGAGTCTAGATGTTCGAATCCGAAACGAAACTGATAGTTAATTGTAACGTTCAGGGCCTCCTAATGACGATGGAACACTCAAATTTCGTCGAGATTCAATACATCGGCCTCCAGCCGACTTGTCTCCAAGGGGATATAGCTGTCTCGGGCGCAATATGATCCTTCTCCTGTGAGTCTAGATTTTCGAATCCGACGCAAAAATGATAGTGAATTGTAACGTTCAGCGCCTCCTAATGACGATGGAACACTCAAATTTCGTCGAGATTCAATACATCGTCCTCCAGGCGATTTGTCTCCAAGGGGATATCGCTGCCTCGGACACCAAATGGTCCGTCTGCTGTGAGTCTAGATTTTCGAATCCGACGAAAAACTGATAGTTAATTGTAACATTCAGGGCCTCCTAATGACGATGGAACACTCAAATTGCTTCGCGATCCAATACATCGTTCTCCAGCCGACTTGTCTCCAAGAGTCTAATGCTGCCTCGGGCACCTTATGGTCGTTCTCTTGTAAGTCTAGATTTTCGATCCGACGCAAAACTGATAGTTCATTATAACGTTCAGGGCGACCTAATGACGACGGAACACTCAAATTGAGTCGATATTCAATACATCGCCCTCCAGTCGATTTGTCTCCAAGGGGTATATTGCTGTCTCGGGCACCGTATGGTCGTTCCCCTGTGAGTCAACATTTTAGAATCCGTCGCAAAACGGATGGTTAAAAGTAATGCTCAGGGCCTCTTAAAGACGATGGAACACTCAAATTGCGTCGAGAGTCAATACATCTTCCTCCAGCCGACTTGTCAACAAGGGGATATTGCTGCCTCGGGCTCCATGTGGTCCGTCTCCTGTGAGTCTAGATTTTCGAAACCGACGCGAAAAGGATAGTTAATTGTAAGGTTCAGGGCCTCCAAATGACGATGGAGCACTCAAATTGCGTCGCGATTCAATACATCGTCCTCCAACCGACTTGTCTCCAAGGGTCAATAGCTGCCACTTGCACCTTGTGATCGTTCTGCTGTGAGTCTAGATTTTCGAACCCGTCGCAAAACTGATCGTTAATTGTAACGTTCAGGGCCACCTAATGACGATGGAACACTCAAATTGAGTCGAGATTCAATATATCGACCTCCAGCCGACTTGTCTCCAAGGGAATATTGCTGCCTCGGGCACCAAATGGTCCGTCTGCTGTGAGTCTAGATTTTCGAATCCGACGAAAAACTGATAGTTAATTGTAACATTCAGGGCCTCCTAATGACGATGGAACACTCAAATTGCGTCGCGATCCAATACATCGTCCTCCAGCCGACTTGTCTCCATGGGTCTAATGCTACCTCGTGCACCTTATGGTCGTTCTCTTGTAAGTCTAGGTTTTTGAATCCAACGCAAAACTGATAGTTCATTATAACGTTCAGGGCGACCTAATGACGATGGAACACTCAAATTGCGTCGATATTCAATACATCGGCCTCCAGTCGATTTGTCTCCAAGGGGTATATTGCTGTCTCGAGCACCGTATGAACTTCTCCTGTGAGTAGATTTTCGAATCCGACGCTAAAATGATTGTTAATTGTAACGTTCAGGGCCTCCTAATGACGATGGAACACTCAAATTGCGTCAAGAATGAATACATCGCTTTCCAGCCGACTTGTCCCCAAGGGTCTATTGCTGCCTCGGGCACCTTATGGTCGTTCTCCTGTGAGTCTATATTTTCGAATCCGACGCATAAATGATAGTTAATTGTAACGTTCAGGGACTCCTAAAGACGATGGAACACTCAAATTGCGTCGATATTCAATACATCGGCCTCCAGCGGACTCGTCTCCAAGGGGATATTGCTGTCTCGGGCACCATATGATCCTTCTCCTGTGAGTCTAGATTTTCGAATCCGACGCAAAAATGATAGTGAATAGCAACGTTCAGCGCCTCCTGATGACGATAGAACTCTCAAATTGCGTCGAGATTCAATACATCGGCCTCCAGCCGACTTGTCTCCAAGGGGGTGTTGCTGCCTCGGGCACCTTATGGTCGTTCTCCTGTGAGTCTAGATTTTCGAATCCGACGCAAAAGTGATAGTTAATTGTAACGTTCAGGGCCTTGTAATGACGATGGAACACTCAAATTGCGTCGAGATTCAATACATCGGCCTCCAGCAGACTTGTCTCCAAGGGTCTGTTGCTGCCACGGGCGCCTTATGGTCGTTCTCCTGTGAGTTTAGATTTTCGAATCCGACGCGAAACTGATAGTTATTTGTAACGTTCAGCGCCTCCTAATGACGATGGAACACTCAAATTGCGTCGAGATTCAATACATCGTCCTCCAGCCGACTTGTCTCCAAGGGGATATTGCTGCCTCGGGCACCAAATGGTCCGTCTCATGTGAGTCTGGATTTTTGGATCCGACGCGAAACTGATGGTTAATTGTAACGGTCAGGGCCACCAAATGACGATGGAGCACTCAAATTGCGTCGCGATTCAATACATCGTCCTCCAGAGGACTGGTCTCCAAGGGGATATTGCTGCATCGGGCACCTTATGGTCCGTCTCCAGTGAGTCAAGATTTTCGAATCCGACGAAAAACTGATAGTTAATTGTGACATTCAGGGCCTCCTAATGACGATGGAACACTCAAATTGCGTCGAGATTCAATACATCGGCCATCAGCCGACTTGTCTCCAAGGGTCTATTGCTGCCTCGGGCACCTTATGGTCGTTCTCCTGTGGGTCTAGATTTTCAAATCCGACGCAAAAATGACAGTTAATTGTAACGTTCAGGGCCTTGTAATGACGATGGAACACTCAAATTGCGTCGAGATTCAATACATCCTCCTCCAGCCGACTTGTCTCCAAGGGTCTGTTGCTGCCTCGGGCACCTTATGGTCGTTCTCCTATGAGTTTAGATTTTCGAATCCGACGCAAAACTCATAGTTAATTGTAAGGTTCAGGGCCTCCTAATGACGATGGAACACTCAAATTGCGTCGAGATTCAATACATCGGCCTCCAGCGGACTTGTCTCCAAGGGGATATTGCTGTCTCGGGCACCATATGATCCTTCTCCTGTGAGTCTAGATTTTCGAATCCGACGCAAAAATGATAGTGAATAGTAACGTTCAGCGCCTCCTGACGACGATAGAACTCTCAAATTGCATCGAGACTCAATACATCGTCCTCCAGCCGATTTGTCTCCAAGGGGATATTGCTGCCTCGGGCACCAAACGGTCCGTCTCCTGTGAGTCTAGATTTTCGAATCCGACGCGAAAGTGATAGTTAATTGTAACGTTCAGGGCCACCTAATGACGATGGAACACTCAAATTGGGTCGAGATTCAATACATCGGCCTCCAGCCGACTTGTCTCCAAGGGGTTATTGCTGTCTCGGGAACAATATGATCCTTCTCCTGTGAGTCTAGATTTTCGAATCCGACGAAAAACTGATAGTTCATTATAACGTTCAGGGCGACCTAATGACGATGGAACACTCAAATTGCGTCGCGATCCAATACATCGTCCTCCAGCCGACTTGTCTCCAAGGGTCTATTGCTGCCTCGGGCACCTTATGGTCGTTCCCCTGTGAGTCTAGATTATCGAATCCGACGCAAATATGATAGTTAATTGCAACGATCAGGGCCTTGTAATGACGATGGAACACTAAAATTGCGTCGAGATTCAATACATCGGCCTCCAGCCGACTTGTCTCCATGGGGATATTACTGCCTCCGGCCTCTTATGTTCGCTCTCATGTGAGTCTAGATTTTCGAATCCGACGCGAAACTGATTGCTAATTGTAACGTTCAGGGCTTCCTAATGACGATGGAACACTCAAATTGCCTCGAGATTCAATACATCGGCATTCAGCCGATTTGTCTCCAAGGGTCTATTGCTGCCTTGGGCACCGTATGGTCGTTCCCCTGTGAGTCAACATTTTAGAATCCGACGCAAAACTGATAGTGAATAGTAACGTTCAGCGCCTCCTGATGACGATAGAACTCTCAAATTGCGTCGAGATTGAATACATCGTCCTCCATCTGATTTGTCTCCAAGGGGATATTGCTGCCTCGGGCACCAAATGGTCCGTCTCCTGTGAGTCTGGATTTTTGAATCCGACGCGAAACTGATAGTTAATTGTAACGTTCAGGGCCTCCAAATGACGATGCAGCACTCAAATTGCGTCGCGATTCAATACATCGTCCTCCAGCGGACTGGTCTCCAAGGGGATATTGCTGCCTCGGGCACCAAATTGTCCGTCTCCAGTGAGTCTGGATTTTTGAATCCGACGAAAAACTGATAGTTAATTGTAACATTCAGGGCCTCCTAATGACGATGGAACACTCAAATTGAGTGGAGATTCAATACATCGACCTCCAGCCGACTTGTCTCCAAGGGGATATTGCTGCCTCGGGCTCCATGTGGTCCGTCTCCTGTGAGTCTAGATTTTCGAATCCGACGCGAAATTGATAGTTATTTGTAACGTTCAGGGCCTCCTAATGACGATGGAAAATTGCGTCGAGATTCAATACATCGGCCTCCATCCGACTTGTCTCCACGAGGATATTGCTGTCTCGGGCACAATATGATCCTTCTCCTGTGAGTCTAGATTTTCGAATCCGACGCAAAAATGATAGTGAATTGTAACGTTCAGCGCCTCCTAATGACGATACAAGACTCAAATTGCGTCGAGATTCAATACATCGTCCTCCAGCCGATTTGTCTCCAAGGGGATATTGCTGCCTCGGGCACCAAATGGTCCGTCTGCTGTGAGTCTAGATTTTCAAATCCGACGAAAAACTGATACTTCATTATGACGTTCAGGGCGACCTAATGACGATGGAACACTCAAATAGCGTCGCGATCCAATACATCGTCCTCCAGCCGACTTGTCTCCAAGGGTCTAAAGCTGCCTCGGGCACCTTATGGTCGTTCTCTTGTAAGTCTAGATTTTCGATTCCGACGCAAAACTGATAGTTCATTATAACGTTCAGGGCGACCTAATGACGATGGAACACTCAAATTTCGTCGACATTCAATACATCGGCCTCCAGTCTATTTGTCTCCAAGGGGTATATTGCTGTCTCGAGCACCGTATGAACTTCTCCTGTAAGTAGATGTTCGAATCCGACGCTAAAATGATTGTTAATTGTAACGTTCAGGGCCTCCTAATGACGATGGAACACTCAAATTGCGTCAAGAATCAATACATCGGTTTCCAGCCGACTTGTCTCCAAGAGTCTATTGCTGCCTCGGGCACCTTATGGTCGTTGTCCTGTGAGTCTAGATTTTCGAATCCGACGCTAAAATGATAGTTAACTGTAACGTTCAGGGCCTCCTAATGCCGATGGAACACTCTAATTGCGTCGAGATTCAATACATCGGCCTCCAGCCGACTTGTTTCCAAGAGTCTATTGCTGCCTCGGGCACCTAATGGTCGTTCTCCCGTGAGTCTAGATTCTCGAATCCGACGCAAAAATGATAGTTAATTGTAACGTTCAGGGCCTTGTAATGACGATGGAACACTCAAATTGCGTCGATATTCAATACACGGCCTCCAGCCTACTTGTCTCCAAGGGTCTGTTGCTGCCTCGGGCACCTTACGGTCGTTCTCCTGTGAGTTTAGATTATCGAATCCGACGCAAAAATGATAGTTAATTGTAACGTTTAGGACCTCCTAATGACGATGGGACACTCAAATTGCGTCGAGATTCAATACATCGTCCTCCTGCCGACTTGTCTCCATGGGGATATTACTGCTTCCGGCCTCATATGTTCGCTCTCATGTGAGTCTAGATTTTCGAATCCGACGCGAAACTGATTGTTAATTGTAACGTTCAGGGCTTCCTAATGACGATGGAACACTCATATTGCCTCTAGATTCAATACAAAGGCATTCAGCCGATTTGTCTCCAAGGGTCTATTGCTGCCACGGGCACCGTATGGTCGTTCCCCTGTGAGTCAACATTTTAGAATCCGACGCAAAACTGATAGTTAAATGCAATGCTCAGGGCCTCTTAATGACGACGGAACACTGAAATTGCGTCGAGAGTCAATACATCGTCCTCCAACCGACTTGTCTCCAAAGGTCAATAGCTGCCACGGGCACCTTGTGATCGTTCTGCTGTGAGTCTAGATTTTCGAACCCGACGCAAAACTGATTGTTAATTGTAACGTTCTAGGCCACCTAATGACGATGGCACACTGAAATTGAGTCGGGATTCAATACATCGACCTCCAGCCGACTTGTCTCCAAGGGGATATTGCTGCCTCGAGCTCCATGTGGTCCGTCTAATGTGAGTCTAGATTTTCGAATCCGAAACGAAACTGATAGTTAATTGTAACGTTCAGGGCCTCCTAATGACGATGGAACACTCAAATTTCGTCGAGATGCAATACATCGGCCTCCAGCCGACTTGTCTCCAAGGGGATATAGCTGTCTCGGGCACAATATGATCCTTCTCCTGTGAGTCTTGATTTTCGAATCCGACGCAAAAATGATAGTGAATTATAACGTTCAGCGCCTCCTAATGACGATGGAACACTCAAATTTCGTCGAAATTCAATACATCGTCCTCCAGCCGATTTGTCTCCAAGGGGATATCGCTGCCTCGGACACCAAATTGTCCGTCTGCTGTGAGTCTAGATTTTCCAATCCGACGAAAAACTGATAGTTAATTGTAACATTCAGGGCCTCCTAATGACAATGGAACACTCAAATTGCTTCGCGATCCAATACATCGTTCTCCAGCCGACTTGTCTCCAAGTGTCTAATGCTGCCTCGGGCACCTTATGGTCGTTCTCTTGTAAGTCTAGATTTTCGAATCCGACGCAAAACTGATAGTTCATTATAACGTTCAGGGCGACCTAATGACGATGGAACACTCAAATTGAGTCGATATTCAATACATCGGCCTCCAGTCGATTTGTCTCCAAGGGGTATATTGCTGCCTCGGGCACCGTATGGTCGTTCCCCTGTGAGTCAACATTTTAGAATCCGTCGCAAAACGGATGGTTAAATGTAATGCTCAGGGCCTCTTAAAGACGATGGAACACTCAAATTGCGTCGAGAGTCAATACATCTTCCTCCAGCCGACTTGTCAACAAGGGGATATTGCTGCCTCGGGCTCCATGTGGTCCGTCTCCTGTGAGTCTAGATTTTCGAAACCGACGCCAAAAGGATTGTTAATTGTAAGGTTCAGGGCCTCCAAATGACGATGGAGCACTCAAATTGCGTCGCGATTCAATACATCGTCCTCCAGCGGACTGGTCTGCAAGGGGATATTGCTGCATCGGGCACCTTATGGTCCGTCTCCAGTGAGTCTAGATTTTCGAATCCGACGAAAAACTGATAGTTAATTGTAACATTCAGGGCCTCCTAATGACGATGGAACACTCATTTTGCGTCGCGATCCAATACATCGTCCTCCAACCGACTTGTCTCCAAGGGTCAATAGCTGCCACTTGCACCTTGTGATCGTTCTGCTGTGAGTCTAGATTTTCGAACCCGTCGCAAAACTGATCGTTAATTGTAACGTTCAGGGCCACCTAATGACGATGGAACACTCAAATTGAGTCGAGATTCAATATAGCGACCTCCAGCCGACTTGTCTCCAAGGGAATATTGCTGCCTCGGGCACCAAATGGTCCGTCTGCTGTGAGTCTAGAGTTTCGAATCCGACGAAAAACTGATAGTTAATTGTAACATTCAGGGCCTCCTAATGACGATGGAACACTCAAATTGCGTCGCGATCCAATACATCGTCCTCCAGCCGACTTGTCTCCAAGGGTCTAATGCTGCCTCGGGCACCTTATGATCGTTCTCTTGTAAGTCTAGATTTTTGAATCCAACGCAAAACTGATAGTTCATTATAACGTTCAGGGCGACCTAATGACGATGGAACACTCAAATTGCGTCGATATTCAATACATCGGCCTCCAGTCGATTTGTCTCCAAGGGGTATAATGCTGTCTCGAGCACCGTATGAACTTCTCCTGTGAGTAGATTTTCGAATCCGACGCTAAAATGATTGTTAATTGTAACGTTCAGGGCCTCCTAATGACGATGCAACACTCAAATGGCGTCAAGAATGAATACATCGCTTTCCAGCCGACTTGTCCCCAAGGGTCTGTTGCTGCCTCGGGCACCTTATGGTCGTTCTCCTGTGAGTCTAGATTTTCGAATCCGACGCATAAATGATAGTTAATTGTAACGTTCAGGGACTCCTAAAGACGATGGAACACTCAAATTGCGTCGATATTCAATACATCGGCCTCCAGCGGACTCGTCTCCAAGGGGGTATTGCTGTCTCGGGCACCATATGATCCTTCTCCTGTGAGTCTAGATTTTCGAATCCGACGCAAAAATGATAGTGAATAGCAACGTTCAGCGCCTCCTGATGACGATAGAACTCTCAAATTGCGTCGAGATTCAATACATCGGCCTCCAGCCGACTTGTCTCCAAGGGTCTGTTGCTGCCTCGGGCACCTTATGGTCGTTCTCCTGTGAGTCTAGATTTTCGAATCCGACGCAAAAGTGATAGTTAATTGTAACGTTCAGGGCCTCCTAATGACGATGGAACACTCAAATTGCGGCAAGAATCAATACATCGGTTTCCAGCCGACTTGTCTCCAAGGGTCAATTGCTGCGTCGGGCACCTTATGGTCGTTCTCCTGTGAGTCTAGCTTTTCGAATCCGACGCATAAATGATAGTTAATTGTAACGTTCAGGGACTCCTATTAGCGATGGAACACTCAAATTGCGTCGAGATTCAATCCATCGGCCTCCAGCCGACTTGTCTCCTGTGGTCTGTTGCTGCCTCGGGCACCTTATGGTCGTTCTCCTGTGAGTCTAGATTTTCGAATCCGACGCATAAATGATAGTTAATTGTAACGTTCAGCGCCTCCTGATGACGATAGAACTCTCAAATTGCGTCGAGATTCAATACATCGTCCTCCAGCCGACTTGTCTCCAAGGGTCTATTGCTGCCTCGGGCACCGTATGGTCGTTCCCCTGTGAGTTAACATTTTAGAATCCGACGCAAAACTGATAGTTAAATGCAATGCTCAGGGCCTCTTAATGACGATGGAACACTCAAACTGCGTCGAGAGTCAATACATCGTCCTCCAACCGACTTGTCTCCAAGGGTCAATAGCTGCCACGGGCACCTTGTGATCGTTCTGCTGTGAGTCTAGATTTTCGAACCCGAAGCAAAACTGATTGTTAATTGTAACGTTCTAGGCCACCTAATGACGATGGCACACTCAAATTGAGTCGGGATTCAATACATCGACCTCCAGCCGACTTGTCTCCAAGGGGATATTGCTGCCTCGAGCTCCATGTGGTCCGTCTAATGTGAGTCTAGATTTTCGAATCCGAAACGAAACTGATAGTTAATTGTAACGTTCAGGGCCTCCTAATGACGATGGAACACTCAAATTTCGTCGAGATTCAATACATCGGCCTCCAGCCGACTTGTCTCCAAGGGGATATTGCTGTCTCGGGCACAATATGATCCTTCTCCTGTGAGTCTAGATTTTCGAATCCGACGCAAAAATGATAGTGAATTGTAACGTTCAGGGCCTCCTAATGACGATGGAACACTCAAATTTCGTCGAGATTCAATACATCGTCCTCCAGCCGATTTGTCTCCAAGGGGATATCGCTGCCTCGGACACCAAATTGTCCGTCTGCTGTGAGTCTAGATTTTCGAATCCGACGAAAAACTGATAGTTAATTGTAACATTCAGGGCCTCCTAATGACGATGGAACACTAAAATTGCGTCGATATTCAATACATCGGCCTCCAGTCGATTTGTCTCCAAGGGGTATATTGCTGTCTCGAGCACCGTATGAACTTCTCCTGTAAGTTGATTTTCGAATCCGACGCTAAAATGATTGTTAATTGTAACGTTCAGGGCCTCCTAATGACGATGGAACACTCAAATTGCGTCAAGAATGAATACATCGCTTTCCAGCCGACTTGTCCCCAAGGGTCTATTGCTGCCTCGGGCACCTTATGGTCGTTCTCCTGTGAGTCTAGATTTTCGAATCCGACGCATAAATGATAGTTAATTGTAACGTTCAGGGACTCCTAAAGACGATGGAACACTCAAATTGCGTCGATATTCAATACATCGGCCTCCAGCGGACTCGTCTCCAAGGGGATATTACTGTCTCGGGCACCATATGATCCTTCTCCTGTGAGTCTAGATTTTCGAATCCGACGCGAAACTGACAGTTAATTGTAACGTTCAGGGCCTCCTAATGACGATGGAACACTCAAATCGCGTCGAGATTCAATACATCGGCCTCCAGCCGACTTGTCCCCAAGAGGATATTGCTGTCTCGGGCACAATATGATCCTTCTCCTGTGAGTCTAGATTTTCGAATCCGACGCAAAAATGATAGTGAATTGTAACGTTCAGCGCCTCCTAATGACGATAGAAGACTCAAATTGCGTCGAGATTCAATACATCGTCCTCCAGCCGATTTGTCTCCAAGGGGATATTGCTGCCTCGGGCACCAAATTGTCCGTCTCCTGTGAGTCAGGATTTTTGAATCCGACGCGAAACTGATAGTTAATTGTAAAGTTTAGGGCCTCCTAATGACGATTGGACACTCAAATTGCGTCGAGATTCAATACATCGTCCTCCAGCCGTCTTGTCTCCATGGGGATATTACTGCCTCCGGCCTCTTATGTTCGGTCTCATGCGAGTCTAGATTTTCGAATCCGACGAAAAACTTATAGTTAATTGCAACATTCAGGGCCTCCTAATGACGATGGAACACTCAAATTGCGTCGCGATCCAATACATCGTCCTCCAGCCGACTTGTCTCTAAGGGTCTAATGCTGCCTCGGGCACCTTATGGTCGTTCTCTTGCGTCGAGATTCAATACATCGGCCTCCAGCGGACTTGTCTCCAAGGGGTCTCGAGCACCGTATGAACTTCTCCTGTGAGTAGATTTTCGAATCCGACGCTAAAATGATTGTTATTTGTAACGTTCAGGGCCTTCTAATGACGATGGAACACTGAAATTGCGTCAAGAATCAATACATCGGTTTCCAGCCGACTTGTCTCCAAGGGCCTATTGCTGCCTCGGGCACCTTATGGTCGTCCTCCTGTGAGTCTAGATTTTCGAATCCGACGCATAAATGATAGTTAATTGTAACGTTCAGGGACTCCTAAAGACGATGGAACACTCAAATTGCGTCGAGAGTCAATACATCGACCTCCAGTCGACTTGTATCCAAGGGGATATTGCAGTCTCGTGCACCATATGATCGTTCTCCTGTTAGTAGATTTTCGAATCCGACGCTAAAATGATAGTTAACTGTAACGTTCAGGGCCTCCTAATGCCGATGGAAAACTCAAATTGCGTCGAGATTCAATACATCGGCCTCCAGCCGACTTGTCTCCAACGGTCTATTGCTGCCTCGGGCACCTTATGGTCGTTCTCCTGTGAGTTTAGATTTTCGAATCCGACGCGAAACTGATAGTTAATTGTAAGGTTCAGGGCCTCCTAATGACGATGGCACACTCAAATTGCGTCGAGATTCAATACATCGGCCTCCAGCGGACTCGTCTCCAAGGGGATATTGCTGTCTCGGGCACCATATGATCCTTCTCCTGTGAGTCTAGATTTTCGAATCCGACGCAAAAATGATAGTGAATAGTAACGTTCAGCGCCTCCTGATGACGATAGGAATCTCAAATTGCGTCGAGATTCAATACATCGGCCTCCAGCCGACTTGTCTCCAAGGGTCTGTTGTTGCCTCGGGCACCTTATGGTCGTTCTCCTGTGAGTTTAAATTATCGAATCCGACGCAAAAATGGTAGTTAAATGTAACGTTTAGGGCCTCCTAATGACGATGGAACACTCAAATTGCGTCGAGATTCAATACATCGGCCTCCAGCGGACTTGTCTCCAAGGGTCTATTGCTGCCTCGGGCACATTATGGTCGTTCTCCTGTGAGTTTAGATTTTCGAATCCGACGCATAAGTGATAGTTAATTGTAACGTTCGGGGCCTTGTAATGACGATGGAACACTCAAATTGCGTCGAGATACAATACATCGGCCTCCAGCAGACTTGTCTCCAAGGGTCTTTTGCTGCCTCGGGCACCTTATGGTCGTTCTCCTGTGAGTTTAGATTTTCGGATCCGACGCGAAACTGATAGTTAATTGTAAGGTTCAGGGCCTCCTAATGACGATGGCACACTCAAATTGCGTCGAGATTCAATACATCGGCCTCCAGCGGACTTGTCTCCAAGGGGATATTGCTGTCTCGAGCACCGTATGAACTTCTCCTGTGAGTAGATTTTCGAATCCGACGCTAAAATGATTGTTAATTGTAACGTTCAGGGCCTCCTAATGACGATGGAACACTCAAATTGCGGCAAGAATCAATACATCGGTTTCCAGCCGACTTGTCTCCAAGGGTCAATTGCTGCGTCGGGCACCTTATGGTCGTTCTCCTGTGAGTCTAGATTTTCGAATCCGACGCATAAATGATAGTTAATTGTAACGTTCAGGGACTCCTATTGGCGATGGAACACTCAAAATGCATCGAGATTCAATCCATCGGCCTCCAGCTGATTTGTCTCCAAGGGGATATTGGTGTCTCGGGCACCATATGATCATTCTCCTGTGAGTCTAGATTTTCGAATCCGACGCAATAATGATAGTGAATAGTAACGTTCAGCGCCTCCTGATGACGATAGAACTCTCAAATTGCGTCGAGATTCAATACATCGTCCTCCAGCTGATTTGTCTCCTAGGGGATATTGCTGCTTCGGGCACCAAATGGTCCGTCTCCTGTGAGTCTGGATTTTTGAATCGGACGCGTAACTGATAGTTAATTGTAACGTTTAGGGCCTCCTACTGACGATTGGACACTCAAATTGCGTCGAGATTCAATACATCGTCCTCCAGCCGACTTGCCTCCATGGGGATATTACTGCCTCCGGCCTCTTATGTTCGCTCTCATGTGAGTCTAGATTTTCGAATCCGACGCGAAACTGATAGTTAATTGTAACGTTCAGGGCCTCCTAATGACGATGGAACACTCAAATTGCGTCGAGATTCAATACATCGGCCTCCAGCCGACTTGTCTCCAAGGGGATATTGCTGTCTCGGGCACAATATGATCCTTCTCCTGTGAGTCTAGATTTTCGAATCCGACGCAAAAATGATAGTGAATTGTAACGTTCAGCGCCTCCTAATGACGATAGAAGACTCAAATTGCGTCGAGATTCAATACATCGTCCTCCAGCCGATTTGTCTCCAAGGGGATATTGCTGCCTCGGGCACCAAATTGTCCGTCTCCTGTGAGTCTGGATTTTTGAATCCGACGCGAAACTGATAGTTAATTGTAACGTTTAGGGCCTCCTAATGACGATGGGACACTCAAATTGCGTCGAGATCCAATACATCGTCCTCCAGCCAATTTTGTCTCCATGGGTCTAATGCTGCCTCGGGCACCTTATGGTCGTTCTCTTGCGTCGAGATTCAATACATCGGCCTCCAGCGGACTTGTCTCCAAGGGGTCTCGAGCACCGTATGAACTTCTCCTGTGAGTAGATTTTCGAATCCGACGCTAAAATGATTGTTATTTGTAACGTTCAGGGCCTTCTTATGACGATGGAACACTCAAATTGCGTCAAGCATCAATACATCGGTTTCCAGCCGACTTGTCTCCACGGGTCTATTGCTGCCTCGGGCACCTTATGGTCGTTCTCCTGTGAGTCTAGATTTTGGAAACCGACGCATAAATGATAGTTAATTGTAACGTTCAGGGACTCCTAAAGACGATGGAACACTCAAATTGCGTCGAGAGTCAATACATCGACCTCAAGTGACTTCTATCCAAGGGGATATTGCAGTCTCGTGCACCATATGATCCTTCTCCTGCTAGTAGATTATCGAATCCGACGCTAAAATGATAGTTAACTGTAACGTTCAGGGCCTCCTAATGCCGATGGAAAACTCAAATTGCGTCGAGATACAATACATCGGCCTCCAGCCGACTTGTCTCCAAGGGTCTATTGCTGCCTCGGGCACCTTATGGTCGTTCTCCTGTGAGTTTAGATTTTCGAATCCGACGCGAAACTGATAGTTAATTGTAACGTTCAGGGCCTCCTAAAGACGATGGAACACTCAAATTGCGTCGAGATTCAATACATCGGCCTCCAGCCGACTTGTCTCCAAGGGGATATTGCTGTCTCGGGCACAATATGATCCTTCTCCTTTGAGTCTACATTTGCGAATCCGACGCAAAAATGATAGTGAATTGTAACGTTCAGCGCCTCCTAATGACGATAGAAGACTCTAATTGCGTCGAGATTCAATACATCGCCCTCCAGCCGATTTGTCTCCAAGGGGATATTGCTGCCTCGGGCACCAAATGGTCCGTCTGCTGTGAGTCTAGATTTTCGAATCCGACGCAAAAATGACAGTTAATTGTAAGGTTCAGGGCCTCCTAATGACGATGGAACACTCAAATTGCGTCGAGATTCAATACATCGGCCTCCAGCCGACTTGTCTCCAAGGGGATATTGCTGCCTCGGGCACCTTATGGTCGTTCTCCTGTGAGTCTAGATTTTCGAATCCGACGCAAAAATGACAGTTAATTGTAAGGTTCAGGGCCTCCTAATGACGATGGAGCAAACAAATTGAGTCGAGATTCAATACATCGACCTCCAGGTGACTTGTCTCCAAGGGTCTATTGCTGCCTCGGGCACCTTATGGTCGTTCTCCTGTGAGTCTAGATTTTCGAATCCGACGCAAAAATGATAGTTAATTGTAACGTTCAGGGCCTTGTAATGACGATGGAACACTCAAATTGCGTCGAGATTCAATACATCGGCCTCCAGCCGACTTGTCTCCAAGGGTCTGTTGCTGCCTCGGGCACCTTATGGTCGTTCTCCTGTGAGTTTAGATTATCGAATCCGACGCAAAAATGATAGTTAATTGTAACGTTTAGGGCCTCCTAATGACGATGGAACACTCAAATCGCGTCGAGATTCAATACATCGGCCTCCAGCGGACTTGTCTCCAAGGGTCTGTTGCTGCCTCGGGCACCTTATGATCGTTCTCCTGTGAGTTTAGATTTTCGAATCCCACGCGAAACTGATTGTTAATTGCAAGGTTCAGGGCCTCCTAATGACGATGGAACACTCAAACTGCGTCTAAATTCAATACATCGGCCTCCAGCGGACTTGTCTCCAAGGGGATATTGCTGTCTCGGGCACCATATGATCCTTCTCCTGTGAGTCTAGATTTTCGAATCCGTTGCAAAAATGATAGTGAATAGTAACGTTCAGCGCCTACTGATGACGATAGAACTCTCAAATTGCGTCGAGATTCAATACATCGTCCTCCAGCCGACTTGTCTCCAAGAGTCTGTTGCTGCCTCGGGCACCTTATGGTCGTTCTCCTGTGAGTTTAGATTATCGAATCCGACGCAAAAATAATAGTTAATTGTAACGTTTAGGGCCTCCTAATGACGATGGAACACTCAAATTGCGTCGAGATTCAATACATCGGCCTCCAGCCGACTTGTCTCCAAGGGTCTGTTGCTGCCTCGGGCACCTTATGGTCGTTCTCCTGTGAGTTTAGATTATCGAATTCGACGCAAAAATGATAGTTAATTGTAACGTTCAGGGCCTCCTAATGACGATGGAACACTCAAATTGTGTCGAGATTCAATACCTCGGCCTCCAGCCGACTTGTCTCCAAAGGTCTATTGCTGCCTCGGGCACCTTACGGTCGTTCTCCTGTGAGTCTAGATTTTCGAATCCGACGCATAAGTGATAGTTAATTGTAACGTTCAGGGACTCCTAAGGACGATGGAACACTCAAATTGCGTCGAGAGTCAATACATCGACCTCCAGTCGACTTGTATCCAAGGGGATACTGCAGTCTAGTGCACCATATGATCCTTCTCCTGTTAGAAGATTTTCGAATCCGACGCTAAAATGATAGTTAACTGTAACGTTCAGGGTCTCCTAATGGCGATGGAACACTCAAATTGCGTCGAGATTCAATACATCGGCCTCCAGCCGAGTTGTCTCCAAGGGTCTATTGATTCCTCGGGCACCTTATGGTCGTCCTCCTGTGAGTTTAGATTATCGAATCCGACGCAAAAATAATAGTTAATTGTAACGTTTAGGGCCTCCTAATGACGATGGAACACTCAAATTGCGTCGAGAGTCAATACATCGTCCTCCAGCCGACTTGTCTCCAAGGGCCTATTGCTGCCTCGGGCACCAAATGGTCGTTCTCCTGTGAGTCTAGATTTTCGAATCCGACGCATAAATGATAGTTAATTGTAACGTTCAGGGCCTCCTAATGCCGAAGGAACACTCAAATTGCGTCGAGAATCAATACATCGTCTTCCAGCCGACTTGTCTCCAAGGGTCCGTTGCTGCCTCGGACACCTTATGGTCGTTCTCCTGTGATTTTAGATTATCGAAACCGACGCAAAAATTATAGTTAATTGTAACTTTTAGGGCCTCCTAATGACGATGGAACACTCAAATTGCGTCGAGATTCAATACATCGGCCTCCAGCGGACTTGTCTCCAAGGGGATATTGCTGCCTCGGGCACCTTATGGTCGTACTCCTGTGAGTGTAGATTTTCGAATCCGACGCAAAAATGATAGTTACTTGTAACGTTCAGGGCCTCCTATTGGCGATGGAACACTCAAATTGCGTCGAGATTCAATACATCGGCCTCCAGCTGACTTGTCTCCAAGGGGATATCGCTGCCTCGGGCACCAAATGGTACGTCTCCTGTGAGTCTGGATTTTCGAATCCGACGCGATACTGATAGTTAATTGTAACGTTTAGGGCCTCCTACTGACGATGGGACACTCAAATTGCGTCGAGATTCAATACATCGTCCTCCAGCCGACTTGTCTCCAAGGGTCTATAGCTGCCTCCGGCACCAAATGGTCGTTCTCCTGTGAGTCAAGATTTTTGAATCCGACGCATAAATGATAGTTAATTGTAACGTTCAGGGACTCCTAATGACGATAGAACACTCAAATTGCGTCGAGATTCAATACATCGGCATCCAGCCGACTTGTCTCCAAGGGTCTATTGCTGCCTCGGGCACCTTATGGTCGTTCTCCTGTGAGTCTAGATTTTCGAATCCGACGCAAAAATGATAGTTAATTGTAAGGTTCAGGGCCTCCTAATGACAATGGAACACTCAAATTGCGTCGAGATTCAATACATCGGCCTCCAGCGGACTTGTCTCCAAGGGGATGTTGCTGTCTCGGGTACCATATGATCCTTCTCCTGTGAGTCTAGATTTTCGAATCCGACGCAAAAATGATAGTGAATAGTAACGTTCAGCGCCTCCTGATGACGATAGAACTCTCAAATTGCGTCGAGATTCAATACATCGTCCTCCAGCTGATTTGTCTCCAAGGGGATATTGCTGCCTCGGGCACCTTATGGTCGTTCTCCTGTGAGTCTAGATTTTCGAATCCGACGCAAAAATGATAGTTACTTGTAACGTTCAGGGCCTCCTATTGGCGATGGAACACTCAAATTGCGTCGAGATTCAATACATCGGCCTCCAGCCAACTTGTCTCCAAGGGGATATCGCTGCCTCGGGCACCACATGGTCCGTCTCCGGTGATTCTACGTTTTCGAATCCGACGCAAAACTCATAGTTAATTGTAACGTTCAGGGCCTCCTAATGACGATGGAGCAAACAAATTGAGTCGAGATTCAATACATCGACCTCCAGCCGACTTGTCTCCAAGGGTCTATTGCTGCCTCGGGCACCTTATGGTCGTTCTCCTGTGAGTCTAGATTTTCGAATCCGACGCGAAAATGATAGTTAATTGTTACGTTCAGGGCCTTGTAATGACGATGGAACACTCAAATTGCGTCGAGATTCAATACATCGGCTTCCAGCCGACTTGTCTCCAAGGGTCCGTTGCTGCCTCGGGCACCTTATGGTCGTTCTCCTGTGAGTTTAGATTATCGAATCCGACGCAAAAATTATAGTTAATTGTAACGTTTAGGGCCTCCTAATGACGATGGAACACTCAAATTGCGTCGAGATTCAATACACCGGCCTCCAGCGGACTTGTCTCCAAGGGTCTATTGCTGCTTCGGGCACCTTATGGTCGTTCTGCTGTGAGTCTAGATTTTCGAATCCGACGGAAAAATGATAGTTAATTTTAACGTTCAGGGCCTTGTAATGCCGATGGAACACTCAAATTGCGTCGAGATTCAATACGTCGGCCTCCAGCCGACTTGTCTCCAAGGGTCTGTTGCTGCCTCGGGCACCTTATGGTCGTTCTCCTGTGAGTTTAGATTTCCGAATCCGACGCGAAACTGATAGTTAATTGTAAGGTTCAGGGCCTCCTAATGACGATGGATCACTCAATTTACGTCGAGATTCAATACATCGGCCTCCAGCGTACTTGTCTCCAAGGGGATATTGCTGTCTCGAGCACCGTATGAACTTCTCCTGTGAGTAGATTTTCGAATGCGACGCTAAAATGATTGTTAATTGTAACGTTCAGGGCCTCCTAATGCCGATGGAACACTCAAATTGCGTCGAGATTCGATACATCTGCCTCCAGCCGACTTGTCTCCAAGGGTCTGTTGCTGCCTCGGGCACCTTATGGTCGTTCTCCTGTGAGTTTAGATTATCGAATCCGACGCAAAAATGATAGTTAATTGTAACGTTTAGGGCCTCCTAATGCCGATGGAACACTCAAATTGCGTCGAGATTCAATACATCGGCCTCCAGCCGACATGTCTCCAAGGGTCTATTGCTGCCTCGGGCACCTTATTGTCGTCCTCCTGTGAGTCTAGATTTTCGAATCCGACGCAAAAATCATAGTTAATTGTAACGTTCTGGGCCTTGCAATGCCGATGGAACACTCAAATTGCGTCGAGATTCAATACGTCGGCCTCCAGCCGACTTGTCTCCAAGGGTCCGTTGCTGCCTCGGGCACCTTATGGTCGTTCTCCTGTGAGTTTAGATTATCGAATCCGACGCAAAAATTATAGTTAATTGTAACGTTTAGGGCCTCCTAATGCCGATGGAACACTCAAATTGCGTCGAGATTCAATACATCGGCCTCCAGCCGACTTGTCTCCAAGGGTCTGTTGCTGCCTCGGGCACCTTATGGTCGTTCGCCTGTGAGTTTAGATTTTCGAATCCGACGCGAAACTGATAGTTAATTGTAAGGTTCAGGGCCACCTAATGACGATGGAACACTCAAACTGCGTCGAGATTCAATACATCGGCCTCCAGCGGACTTGTCTCCAAGGGGATATTGCTGTCTCGGGCACCATATGATCCTTCTCCTGTGAGTCTAGATTTTCGAATCCGTTGCAAAAATGATAGTGAATAGTAACGTTCAGCGCCTCCTGATGACGATAGAACTCTCAAATTGCGTCGAGATTCAATACATCGTCCTCCAGCTTATTTGTCTCCAAGGGGATATTGCTGCCTCGGGCACCTTATGGTCGTTCTCCTGTGAGTCTAGATTTTCGAATCCGACGCAAAAATGATAGTTAATTGTAACGCTCAGGGCCTCCTAATGCCGATGGAACACTCAAATTGCGTCGAGATTCAATACATCGGCCTCCAGCCGACTTGACTCCAAGGGTCTGTTGCTGCCTCGGGCACCTTATGGTCGTTCTCCTGTGAATCTAGACTTTCGAATCCGACGCAAAAATGATAGTTAATTGTAACGTTCAGGGCCTTCTAATGACGATGGAACACTCAAATTGCGTCGAGATTCAATACATCGGCCTCCAGCCGACTTGTCTCCAAGGGGATATCGCTGCCTCGGGCACCACATGGTCCGTCTCCGGTGATTCTACGTTTTCGAATCCGACGCAAAATTCATAGTTAATTGTAACGTTCAGGGCCTCCTAATGACGATGGAGCACACAAATTGAGTCGAGATTCAATACATCGACCTCCAGCCGACTTGTCTCCAAGCGTCTGTTGCTGCCTCGGGCACCTTATGGTCGTTCTCCTGTGAGTTTAGATTATCGAATCCGACGCAAAAATAATAGTTAATTGTAACGTTTAGGGCCTCCTAATGACGATGGAACACTCAAATTGCGTCGAGATTCAATACATCGGCCTCCAGCCGACTTGTCTCCAGGGGTCTGTTGCTGCCTCGGGCACCTTATGGTCGTTCTCCTGTGAGTTTAGGTTATCGAATCCGACGCAAAAATGATAGTTAATTGTAACGTTTAGGGCCTCCTAATGACGATGGAACACTCAAATTGCGTCGAGATTCAATACCTCGGCCTCCAGCCGACTTGTCTCCAAGGGTCTATTGCTGTCTCGGGCACAGTATGATCCTTCTCCTGTGAGTCTAGATTTTCGAATCCGACGCAAAAATGATAGTGAATTGTAACGTTCAGCGCCTCCTAATGACGATAGAAGATTCAAATTGCGTCGAGATTCAATACATCGTCCTCCAGCCGATTTGTCTCCAAGGGTCAATAGCTGCCACGGGCACCTTGTGATCGTTCAGCTGTGAGTCTAGATTTACGAACCCGACGCAAAACTGATAGTTAATTGTAACGTTCAGGGCCACCTAATGACGATGGAACACTCAAATTGAGTCGAGATTCAATACATCGACCTCCAGCCGACTTGTCTCCAAGGGGATATTGCTGCCTCGGGCTCCATGTGCTCCGTCTCCTGTGAGTCTAGATTTTCGAATCCGACGCAAAAATGATAGTTAATTGTAACGTTCAGGGCCTTGTAATGACGATGAAACACTCAAATTGCGTCGAGATTCAATACATCGTCCTCCAGCCGATTTGTCTCCAAGGGGATATTGCTGGCTCGGGCACCAAAGGGTCCGTCTGCTGTGAGTTTAGATTTTCGAATCCGACGAAAAACTGATAGTTAATTGTAACATTCAGGGCCTCCTAATGACGATGGAACACTCAAATTGCGTCGAGATTCAATACCTCGGCCTCCAGCCGACTTGTCTCCAAGGGTCTATTGCTGCCTCGGGCACCTTATGGTCGTTCTCCTGTGAGTCTAGATTTTCGAATCCGACGCATAAGTGATAGTTAATTGTAACGTTCAGGGACTCCTAAAGACGATGGAACACTCAAATTGCGTCGAGAGTCAATACATCGACCTCCAGTTGACTTGTATCCAAGGGGATATTGCAGTCTCGTGCACCATATGATCCTTCTCCTGTTAGAAGATTTTCGAATCCGACGCTAAAATGATAGTTAACTGTAACGTTCAGGGCCTCCTAATGGCGATGGAACACTCAAATTGCGTCGAGATTCAATACATCGGCCTCCAGCCGACTTGTCTCCAAGGGTCTATTGATGCCTCGGGCACCTTATGGTCGTTCTCCTGTGAGTTTAGATTATCGAATCCGACGCAAAAATAATAGTTAATTGTAACGTTTAGGGCCTCCTAATGACGATGGAACACTCAAATTGCGTCGAGATTCAATACATCGGCCTCCAGCCGACTTGTCTCCAAGGGGATATTGCTGTCTCGGGCACAATATGATCCTTCTCCTGTGAGTTTAGATTATCTAATCCGACGCAAAAATGATAGTTAATTGTAACGTTTAGGGCCTCCTAATGACGATGGAACACTCAAATTGCGTCGATATTCAATACATCGGCCTCCAGTCGATTTGTCTCCAAAGGGTATATTGCTATCTCGAGCACCGTATGAACTTCTCCTGTGAGTAGATTTTCGAATCCGACGCTAAAACGATAGTTAATTGTAACGTTCAGGGCCTTCTAATGACGATGGAACACTCAAATTGCGTCGAGATTCAATACATCGGCCTCCAGCCGACTTGTCTCCAAGCGTCTGTTGCTGTCTCGGGCACCTTATGGTCGTTCTCCTGTGAGTCTAGATTATCGAATCCGACGCAAAAATGATAGTTAATTGTAACGTTCAGGGCCTCCTAATGACGATGGAACACTCAAATTGCGTCGAGATTCAATACATCGGCCCCCAGCCGACTTGTCTCCAAGGGGATATTGCTGTCTCGGGCACAGTATGATCCTTCTCCTGTGAGTCTAGATTTTCGAATCCGACGCAAAAATGATAGTGAATTGTAACGTTCAGCGCCTCCTAATGACGATAGAAGATTCAAATTGCGTCGAGATTCAATACATCGTCCTCCAGCCGATTTGTCTCCAAGGGTCAATAGCTGCCACGGGCACCTTGTGATCGTTCTGCTGTGAGTCTAGATTTACGAACCGACGCAAAACTGATTGTTAATTGTAACGTTCAGGGCCACCTAATGACGATGGAACACTCAAATTGAGTCGAGATTCAGTACATCGACCTCCAGCCGACTTGTCTCCAAGGGGATATCGCTGCCTCGGGCTCCATGTGCTCCGTCTCCTGTGAGTCTAGATTTTCGAATCCGACGCGAAACTGATAGTTAATTGTAACGTTCATCGCCTCCTAATGACGATGGAACACTCAAATTGCGTCGATATTCAATACATCGGCCTCCAGCCTACTTGTCTCCAAGGGGATATTGCTGTCTCGGGCACAATATGATCCTTCTCCTGTGAGTCTAGATTTTCGAATCCGACGCAAAAATGATAGTTAATTGTAACGTTTAGGGCCTTGTAATGACGATGGAACACTCAAATTGCGTCGAGATTCAATACATCGACATCCAGCCGACTTGTCTCCAAGGGGATATTGCTGCCTCGGGGTCCATGTGGTCCGTCTCCTGTGAGTCTAGATTTTCGAATCCGACGCAAAACTGATAGTTAATTGTAACGTTCAGGGCCTCCTAATGCCGATGGCACACTCAAATTGCGTCGAGATTCAATACATCGGCCTCCAGCCGACTTGTCTCCAAGGGTTTATAGCTGCCTCGGGCACCTTATGGTCGTTCTCCTGTGAGTTTAGATTATCGAATCCGACGCAAAAGTGATAGTGAATAGTAATGTTCAGCGCCTCCTGATGACGATAGAACTCTCAAATTGCGTCGAGATTCAATACATCGTCCTCCAGCTGATTTGTCTCCAAGGGGATATTGCTGACTCGGGCACCAAATGGTCCGTCTCCTGTGATTCTGGATTTTTGAATCCGACGCGAAACTGAAAGTTAATTGCAACGTTCAGGGCCTCCAAATGACGATGGAGCACTCAAATTGCGTCGCGATTCAATACATCGTCCTCCAGCACACTGGTCTCCAAGGGGATATTGCTGCATCGGGCACCTTATGGGCCGTCTCCAGTGAGTCTAGATTTTCGAATCCGACGAAAAACTGATAGTTAATTGTAACATTCAGGGCCTCCTAATGACGATGGAACACTCATTTTGCGTCGCGATCCAATACATCGTCCTACAACCGACTTGGCTCCAAGGGTCAATAGCTGCCAAGGGCACCTTGTGGTCGTTCTGCTGTGAGTCTAGATTTTCGAACCCGACGCAAAACTGATTGTTAATTATAACGTTCAGGGCCACCTAATGACGATGGATAACTCAAATTGAGTCGAGATTCAATACATCAACCTCCAGCCGACTTTTCTCCAAGGGGATATTGCTGCCTCGGGCTCCAAGTGGTCCGTCTCCTGTGAGTTTAGATTTTCGAATCCGACGCGAAACTGATAGTTAATTGTAACGTTCAGGGATTCCTAATGACGATGGAACACTCAAATTGCGTCGAGATTCAGTACATCGGACTCCAGCCGACTTGTCTCCAAGGGGATATTGCTGCCTCGGGCTCCATGTGGCCCGTCTCCTGTGAGTCTAGATTTTCGAATCCGACGGGAAACTGATAGTTAATTGTAACGTTCAGGGCCTCCTAATGACGATGGAACTCTCAAATTGCGTCGAGATCCAATACATCGGCCTCCAGCCGATTTGTCTCCAAGGGGATATCGCTGCCTCGGGCACCACATGGTCCGTCTCCGGTGATTCTACGTTTTGGAATCCGACGCAAAACTCCTACTTAATTGTAACGTTCAGGGCCTCCTATTGGCGATGGAACACTCAAATTGCGTCGACATTCAATACATCGACCTCCAGCCGACTTGTCCCCAAGGGTCTATTGCTGCCTCGGGCACCTTATGGTCGTTCTCCTGTGAGTCTAGATTTTCGAATCCGACGCAAAAATGATAGTTAATTGTAACGTTCAGGGCCTTGTAATGACGATGGAACACTCAAATTGCGTCGAGATTCAATACATCGTCCTCCAGCCGACTTGTCTCCAAGGGTCAAATGCTGCCTCGGGCACCTTATGGTCGTTCTCTTGTAAGTCTAAATTTTCGAATCCGACGCAAAACTGATAGTTCATTATAACGTTCAGGGCGACGTAATGAAGATGGAACACTCAAATCGCGTCGATATTGAATACATCGGCCTCCAGTCGATTTGTCTCCAAGGGGTATATTGCTGTCTCGAGCACCGTATGATCTTCTCCTGTGAGTAGATTTTCGAATCCGACGCTAAAATGATAGTTAATTGTAACGTTCAGGGCCTTGTAATGACGATGGAACACTCAAATTGCCTCGAGATTCAATACATCGGTTTTCAGCCGATTTGTCTCCAAGGGTCTATTGCTGCCTCGGGCACCGTATGGTTGTTCCCCTGTGAGTCAACATTTTAGAATCCGACGCAAAACTGATAGTTAATTGTAATGCTAAGGGTCTCTTAATGACGATGGAACACTCAAATTGCGTCGAGAGTCAATACATCTTCCTCCAGCCGATTTGTCTCCAAGGGTCTATTGCTGCCTCGGGCACCTTATGGTCGTTCTCCTGTGAGTCTAGATTTTCGAATACGTCGCAAAAATGATAGTTAATTGTAACGTTCAGGGCCTTGTAATGACGATGGAACACTCAAATTGCGTCGAGATTCAATACATCGGCCTCCAGCCGACTTGTCTCCAAGGGTCTGTTGCTGCCTCGGGCACCTTATGGTCGTTCTCCTGTGAGTTTAGATTATCGAATCCGACGAAAAAATGATAGTTAATTGTAACGTTTACGGCCTCCTAATGACGATGGGACACTCAAATTACGTCGAGATTCAATACATCGTCCTCCAGCCGACTTGTCTCCAAGGGGGAATTGCTGTCTCGGGCACAATATGATCCATCTCCTGTGAGTCTAGATTTTCGAATCCGACGCAAAAATGATAGTGAATTGTAACGTTCAGCGCCTCCTAATGACGATAGAAGACTCAAATTGCGTCGCGATCCAATACATCGTCCTCCAGCCGACTTGTCTCCAAGGGTCTGATGCTGCCTCGGGCACCTTATGGTCGTTCTCTTGTAAGTCTAGATTTTCGAATCCGACGCAAAATTGATAGTTAATTGTAACGTTCAGGGCCTCATAATGACGATGGAACTCTCAAATTGCGTCGAGATTCAATACATCGTCCTCCAGCCGACTTGTCTCCAGGGGTCTATTGCTCCCTCGGGCACCTTATGGTCGTTCTCCTGTGAGTCTAGATTTTCGAATCCGACGCAATAATGATAGTGAATTGTAACGATCAGGGCCTTCTAAAGTCGATGGAACACTCAAATTGCGTCGAGATTCAATACATCGGCCTCCAGCCGACTTGTCTCCAAGGGTCTATTGCTGCCTCGGGCACCTTATGGTCGTTCTCCTGTGAGTCTAGATTTTCGAATCCGACGCAAAAATGATAGTTAATTGTAACGTTTAGGGCCTCCTAATGACGATGGAACACTCAAATTAAGTCGAGATTCAATACATCGGCCTCCAGCCGGCTTGTCTCCAAGGGTATGTTGCTGCCTCGGGCACTTTATGGTCGTTCTCCTGTGAGTTTAGATTATCGAATCCGACGCAAAAATGATAGTTAATTGTAACGTTTAGGGCCTCCTAATGACGATGGGACACTCAAATTGCGTCGAGATTCAATACATCGTCCTCCAGCCGACTTGTCTCCATGGGGATATTACTGCCTCCGGCCTCTTATGTTCGCTCTCATGTGAGTCTAGATTGTCGAATCCACGCGAAACTGATTGTTAATTGTAACGTTCAGGGCTTCCTAATGACGATGGAACACTCAAATTGCCTCGAGATTCAATACATCGGTATTCAGCAGATTTGTCTCCAAGGGTCTATTGCTGCCTCGGGCACCGTATGGTCGTTCCCCTGTGAGTCAACATTTTAGAATCCAACGCAAAACTGATAGTTAATTGTAATGCTCAGGGCCCCTTAATGACGATGGAACACTCAAATTGCGTCGAGAGTCAATACATCTTCCTCCAGCCGACTTGTCTCCAAGGGTCTATTGCTGCCTCGGGCACCTTATGGTCGTTCTCCTGTGAGTCTAGATTTTCGAATCCGACGCAAAAATAATAGTTAATTGTAACGTTCAGGGCCATGTAATGACGATGGAACACTCAAATTGCGTCGAGATTCAATACATCGTCCTCCAGCTGATTTGTCTCCAAGGGGATATTGCTGCATCGGGCACCAAATAGTCCGTCTCCTGTGTTTGTGGATTTTCGAATCCGACGCGAAACTGATAGTTAATTGTAAGGTTCAGGGCCTCCAAATGACGTAGGAGCACTCAAATTGCGTCGCGATTTAATAAATCGTCCTCCAGCGTACTGGTCTCCTAGGGTCAATAGCTGCCACGGGCACCTTGTGATCGTTCTGCTGTGAGTCTAGATTATCGAATCCGACGCAAAACTGATTGTTAATTGTAAGGTTCAGGGCCTTCTAATGACGATGTAACACTCAAATTGCGTCGAGATTCAATACATCGACCTCCAGCCGACTTGTCTCCAAGGGCCTATTGCTGCCTCGGGCACCTTATGGTCGTTCTCCTGTTAGTAGATTTTCGAATCCGACGCTAAAATGATAGTTAACTGTAACGTTCAGGGCCTCCTAATGCCGATGGAACACTCAAATTGCGTCGAGATTCGATACATCGGCCTCCAGCCGACTTGTCTCCAAGGGTCTATTGCTGCCTCGGGCACCTTATGGTCGTTCTCTTGTAAGTCTAGATTTTCGAATCCGACGAAAAAATGATAGTTAATTATAACGTTCAGGGCCTTGTAATGACGATGGAACACTCAAATTGCGTCGAGATACAATACATCGGCCTCCAGCCCACTTGTCTCCAAGGGTCTGTTGCTGCCTCGGGCACCTTATGGTCGATCTCCTGTGAGTTTAGATTATCGAATCCGACGCAAAAATGATAGTTAATTGTAACGTTTAGGGCCTCCTAATGACGATGGGACACTCAAATTGCGTCGAGATTCAATACATCGTCCTCCAGCCGACTTGTCTCCATGGGGATATTACTGCCTCCGGCCTCTTATGTTCGCTCTCATGTGAGTCTAGATTTTCGAATCCACGGGAAACTGATTGTTAATTGTAACGATCAGGGCTTCCTAATGACGATGGAACACTCAAATTGCCTCGAGATTCAATACATCGGTATTCAGCCGATTTGTCTCCAAGGGTCTATTGCTGCCTCGGGCACCTTATGGTCGTTCCCCTGTGAGTCTACATTTTAGAATCCGACGCAAAACTGATAGTTAATTGTAATGCTCAGGGCCTCTTAATGATGATGGAACACTCAAATTGCGTCGAGATTCAATACATCTTCCTCCAGCCGACTTGTCTCCAAGGGTCTATTGCTGCTTCGGGCACCTTATGGTCGTTCTCCTGTGAGTCTAGATTTTCGAATACGACGCAAAAATGATAGTTAATTGTAACGTTCAGGGCCTTGTAATGACGATGGAACACTCAAATTGCGTCGAGATTCAATACATCGGCCTCCAGCCGACTTGTCTCCAAGGGTCTGTTGCTGCCTCGGGCACCTTATGGTCGTTCTCCTGTGAGTTTAGATTATCGAATCCGACGCAAAAATGATAGTTAATTGTAGTGTTTAGGGTCTCCTAATGACGATGGGACACTCATATTGCGTCGAGATTCAATACATCGTCCTCCAGCCGACTTGTCTCCAAGGGGGAGTTGCTGTCTCGGGCACAATATGATCCTTCTCCTGTGAGTCTAGATTTTCGAATCCGACGCAAAAATGATAGTTAATTGTAACGTTTAGGGCCTCCTAATGACGATTGAACACTCAAATTAAGTCGAGATTCAATACATCGGCCTCCAGCCGGCTTGTCTCCAAGGGTATGTTGCTGCCTCGGGCACCTTATGGTCGTTCTCCTGTGAGTTTAGATTATCGAATCCGACGCAAAAATGATAGTTAATTGTAACGTTTAGGGCCTCCTAATGACGATGGGACACTCAAATTGCGTCGAGATTCAATACATCGTCCTCCAGCCGACTTGTCTCCATGGGGATATTACTGACTCCGGCCTCTTATGTTCGCTCTCATGTGAGTCTAGATTTTCGAATCCACGCGAAACTGATTGTTAATTGTAACGTTCAGGGCTTCCTAATGAAGATGGAACACTCAAATTGCCTCGAGATTCAATACATCGGTATTCAGCCGATTTGTCACCAAGGGTCTATTGCTGCCTCGGGCACCTTATGGTCGTTCTCCCGTAAGTCTAGATTTTCGAATCCGACGCAAAAATGATAGTTAATTGTAACGTTCAGGGCCATGTAATGACGATAGAAGACTCAAATTGCGTCGAGATTCAATACATCGTCCTCCAGCCGATTTGTCTCTAAGGGGATATTGCTGCCACGGGCAACAAATGGTCCGTGTGCTGTGAGTCGAGATTTTCGAATCCGACGAAGAACTGATAGTTAATTGTAACGTACAGGGCCTCCTAATGACGATGGAAGACTCAAATTGCGTCGCGATCCAATACATCGTCCTCCAGCCGACTTGTCTCCAAGGGTCTGATGCTGCCTCGGGCACCTTATGGTCGTTCTCTTGTAAGTCTAGATTTTCGAATCCGACGCAACATTGATAGTTAATTGTAACGTTCAGGGCCTCCTAATGACGATGGAACTCTCAAATTGCGTTGAGATTCAATACATCGTCCTCCAGCCGACTTGTCTCCAGGGGTCTATTGCTGCCTCGGGCACCTTATGGTCGTTCTCCTGTGAGTCTAGATTTTCGAATCCGACGCAAAAATGATAGTGAAATGTAACGTTCAGGGCCTTCTAAAGTCGATGGAACACTCAAATTGCGTCGAGACTCAATACATCGGCCTCCAGCCGACTTGTGTCCAAGGGGATTTCGCTGCCTCGGGAACCACATGTTCCGTCTCCGGTGATTGTACGTTTTCGAATCCGACGCAAAACTCATAGTTAATTGTAACGTTCAGAGCCTCCTATTGGCGATGGAACACTCAAATTGCGTCGAGATTCAATACATCGACCTCCAGCCGACTTGTCTCCAAGGGTCTATTGCTGCCTCGGGCACCTTATGGTCGTTCTCCTGTGAGTCTAGATTTTCGAATCCGACGCAAAAATGATAGTTAATTGTAACGTTTAGGGCCTCCTAATGACGATGGAACACTCAAATTAAGTCGAGATTCAATACATCGGCCTCCAGCCGGCTTGTCTCCAAGGGTATGTTGCTGCCTCGGGCACCTTATGGTCGTTCTCCTGTGAGTTTAGATTATCGAATCCGACGCAAAAATGATAGTTAATTGTAACGTTTAGGGCCTCCTAATGACGATGGGACACTCAAATTGCGTCGAGATTCAATACATCGTCCTCCAGCCGACTTGTCTCCATGGGGATATTACTGACTCCGGCCTCTTATGTTCGCTCTCATGTGAGTCTAGATTTTCGAATCCACGCGAAACTGATTGTTAATTGTAACGTTCAGGGCTTCCTAATGAAGATGGAACACTCAAATTGCCTCGAGATTCAATACATCGGTATTCAGCCGATTTGTCACCAAGGGTCTATTGCTGCCTCGGGCACCTTATGGTCGTTCTCCCGTAAGTCTAGATTTTCGAATCCGACGCAAAAATGATAGTTAATTGTAACGTTCAGGGCCATGTAATGACGATGGAACACTCAAATTGCGTCGAGATTCAATACATCGTCCTCGAGCTGATTTGTCTCCAAGGGGATATTGCTGCCTCGGGCACCAAATAGTCCGTCTCCTGTGTTTGTGGATTTTTGAATCCGACGCGAAACTGATAGTTAATTGTAAGGTTCAGGGCCTCCAAATGACGATGGAGCACTCAAATTGCGTCGCGATTTAATAAATCGTCCTCCAGCGTACTGATCTCCAAGGGTCAATAGCTGCCACGGGCACCTTGTGATCGTTCTGCTGTGAGTCTAGATTTTCGAACCCGACGCAAAACTGATTATTAATTGTAAGGTACAGGGCCTCCTAATGACGATGGAACACTCAAATTGCGTCGTGATTCAATACATCGACCTCCAGCCGACTTGTCTCCAAGGGTCTATTGCTGCACCGGGCACCTTATGGTCCTTCTCCTGTGAGTTTAGATTATCGAATGCGACGCAAAAATGATAGTTAATTGGAACGTTCAGGGCCTTGTAATGACGATGGAACACTCAAATTGCGTCGAGAATCAATACATTGGCCTCCAGCCGACTTGTCTCCAAGGGTCTGTTGCTGCCTTGGGCACCTTATGGTCGTTCTCCTGTGAGTTTAGATTGTTGAATCCGACGAAAAAATGATAGTTAATTGTAACGTTTAGGGCCTCCTAATGAGGATGGGACACTCAAATTGCGTCGAGATTCAATACATCGTCCTCCAGCCGACTTGTCTCCTAGGGGAATATCGCTGCCTCGGGCACCACATGGTCCGTCTCCGGTGATTCTACGTTTTCGAATCCGACGCAAAACTCATAGATACTTCTAACGTTCAGGGCATCCTATTGGCGATGGAATACTCAAATTGCGTCGAGATTCAATACATCTACTTCCAGCCGACTTGTCTCCAAGGGTCTATTGCTGCCTCGGGCACCGTATGGTCGTTCCCCTGTGAGTCAACATTTTAGAATCCGACGCAAAACTGATATTAAAATGTAATGCTCAGGGCCTCTTAATGACGATGGAACACTCAAATTGCGTCGAGGGTCAATACATCTTCCTCCAGCCGACTTGTCTCCAAGGGGATATTGCTGTCTCGTGCACCATATGATCCTTCTCCTGTTAGTAGATTTCCGAATCCGACGCTAAAATGATAGTTAACTGTAACGTTCAGGGCCTCCTAATGCCGATGGAACACTCAAATTGCGTCGAGATTCAATACATCGGCCTCCAGCCGACTTGTCTCCAAGGGTCTATTGCTGCCTCGGGCACCTTATGGTCGTTCTCCTGTGAGTTTAGATTATCGAATCCGACGCAAAAATGATAGTTAATTGTAACGTTCAGGGCCTCCTAATGCCGATGGAACACTCAAATTGCCTCGAGATTCAATACCTCGGCCTCCAGCCGACTTGTCTCCAAGGGTCTGTTGCTGCCTCGGGCACCTTATGGTCGTTCTCCTATGAGTCTAGATTTTCGAATCCGACGCAAAAATGATAGTTAATTGTAACGTTCAGGGCCTTGTAATGACGATGGAACACTCAAATTGCGTCGAGATTCAATACATTGGCCTCCAGCCGACTTGTCTCCAAGGGTCTGTTGCTGCCTCGGGCACCTTATGGTCGTTCTCCTGTGAGTTTAGATTGTTGAATCCGACGCAAAAATGATAGTTAATTGTAGCGTTTAGGGCCTCCTAATGACGATGGGACACTCAAATTGCGTCGAGATTCAGTACATCGTCCTCCAGCGGACTTGTCTCCAAGGGTCTAATGCTGCCTCGGGCACCTTATGGTCGTTCTCTTGTAAGTCTAGATTTTCGAATCCGACGCAAAAATGATAGTTAATTGTAACGTTCAGCGCCTCCTATTGGCGATGGAACACTCAAATCGCGTCGAGATTCAATACATCGACATCCAGCCGACTTGTCTCCAAGGGGATATTGCTGCATCTGGCACCTTATGGTCGTTCTCCTGTGAGTTTAGATTTTCGAATCCGACGAAAAACTGATAGTTAATTGTAACATTTAGGGCCTCCTAATGACGATGGAACACTCATTTTGCGTCGCGATCCAATACATCGTCCTCCAGCAGACTGGTCTCCAAGGGTCAATTGCTGCCACGGGCACCTTGTGATCGTTCTGCTGTGAGTCTAGATTTTCGAACCCGACGCAAAACTGATTGTTAATTGTAACGTTCAGGGCCACCTAATGACGATGGGACACTCAAATCGAGTCGAGATTCAATACATCGACCTCCAGCCGACTTGTCTCCAAGGGTCTGTTGCTGCCTAGGGCACCTTATGGTCGTTCTCCTGTGAGTTTAGATTATCAAATCCGACGCAAAAATGATAGTTAATTGTAACGTTTAGGGCCTCCTAATGACGATGGAACACTCAAATTGCGTCGAGATTAAATACATCGGCCTCCAGCCGACTTGTCTCCAAGGGTCTATTGCTGCCTCGGGCACCTTATGGTCGTTCTCCTGTGAGTCTAGATTTTCGAATCCGAGGCATAAATGATAGTTAATGGTAACGTTCAGGGACTCCTAAAGACGATGGAACACTCAAATTGCGTCGAGAGTCAATACATCGACCTCCAGTCGACTTGTATCCAAGGGGATATTGCAGTCTCGGGCACAATATAATCCTTCTCCTGCGAGTCTAGATTTTCGAATCCGACGCAAAAATGATAGTGAATTGTAACGTTCAGCGCCTCCTAATGACGATAGAAGACTCAAATTGCGTCGAGATTCAATACATCGTTCTCCAGCCGATTTGTCTCCAAGGGGATATTGCTGCCTCGGGCACCAAATGGTCCGTCTGCTGTGAGTCTAGATTTTCGAATCCGACGAAAAACTGATAGTCAATTGTAACATTCAGGGCCTCCTAATGACGATGGAACACTCAAATTGCGTCGCGATCCAATACATCGTCCTCCAGCCGACTTGTCTTAAGGGTCTAATGCTGCCTCGGGCACCTTATGGTCGTTCTCTTGTAAGTCTAGATTTTCGAATACGACGCAAAAATGATAGTGAATAGTAACGTTCGGCGCCTCCTGATGACGATAGAACTCTCAAATTCCGTCGAGATTCAATACATCGTCCTCCAGCCGACTTGTCTCCAAGGGGATATTACTGCCTCCGGCCTCTTATGTTCGCTCTCATGTGAGTCTAGATTTTCGAATCCGACGCGAAACTGATTGTTAATTGTAACGTTCAGGGCTTCCTAATGACGATGGAACACTCAAATTGCCTCGAGATTCAATACATCGGCATTCAGCCGATTTGTCTCCAAGGGTCTATTGCTGCCTCGGGCACCGTATGGTCGTTCCCCTGTGAGTCAACATTTTAGAATCCGACGCAAAACTGACAGTTAAATGTAATGCTCAGGGCCTCCTAATGACGATGGAACACTCAAATTGCGTCGAGATTCAATACATCGGCCTCCAGCGGACTTGTCTCCAAGGGGATATTGCTGTCTCGGGCACCATATGATCCTTCCCCTGTGAGTCTAGATTTTCGAATGCGACGGAAAAAATGATAGTGAATGGTAACGTTCAGCGTCTCCTGATGACGATAGAACTCTCAAATTGCGTCGAGATTCAATACATCGTCCTCCAGCTGATTTGTCTCCAAGGGGATATTGCTGTCTCGGGCACCAATTGGTCCGTCTCCTGTGAGTCTGGATTTTTTATTCCGACGCGAAACTGATAGTTAATTGTAACGTTCAGGGCCTCCAAATTACGATGGAGCACTCAAATTGCGTCGCGATTCAATACATCGTTCTCCAGCGGACTGGTCTCCAAGGGGATATTGCTGCATCGGGCACCTTATGGTCCATCTCCAGTGAGTTTAGATTTTCGAATCCGACGAAAAACTGATAGTTAATTGCAACATTCAGGGCCTCCTAGTGATGATGGAACACTCATTTTGCGTCGAGATCCAATACATCGTCCTCCAACCGATTTGTCTCCAAGGGTCTGTTGCTGCCACGGGCACCTTATGGTCGTTCTCCTGTGAGTCTAGAGTTTCGAATCCGACGCGAAACTGATAGGTAATTGTAACGTTCAGGGCCTCCTAACGACGATGGAACACTCAAATTGCGTCGAGATTCAATACATCGGCCACCAGCCGACTTGTCTCCAAGGGGATATTGCAGTCTCGGGCACAATATGATCCTTCTCCTGTGAGTCTAGATTTTCGAATCCGACGCAAAATTGATAGTGAATTGTAACGTTCAGCGCCTCCTAATGACGATAGAAGACTCAAATTGCGTTGAGATTCAATACATCGTCCTCCAGCCGATTTGTCTCCAAGGGGATATTGCTGCCTCGGGCACCAAATGGTCCGTCTGCTGTGAGTCTAGATTTTCGAATCCGACGAAAAACTGATAGTTAATTGTAACATTCATAATGACGGTGGAACACTCAAATTGCGTCGCGATCCAATACATCGTCCTCCAGCCGACTTGTCTCCAAGGGTCTAATGCTGTCTCGGGCACCTTATGGTCGTTCTCTTGTAAGTCTAGATTTTCGAATCCGACGCAATACTGATAGTTAATTGTAACGTTCATGGCCTCCTAATGCCGATGGAACACTCAAATTGCGTCGAGATTCAATGCATCGTCCTCCAGCCGACTTGTCTCCAAGGGTCTATTGCTGCCTCGGGCACCTTATGGTCGTTCTCCTGTGAGTTTAGATTTTCGAATCCGACGCAAAAATGATAGTGAATTGTAACGTTCAGGGCCTTCAAATGACGATGGAACACTCAAATTGCGTCGAGATTCAATACATCGGCCTCCAGCCGACTTGTCTCCGAGGGGTATATTGCAGTCTCGAGCACCGTATGAACTTCTCCTATGAGTAGATTTTCGAATCCGACGCTAAAATGATAGTTAATTGTAACGTTCAGGGCCACGTAATGACGATGGAACACTCAAATTGCGTCGAGATTCAATACATCGGCCTACAGCCGACTTGTCTTTAAGGGTCTGTTGCTGCCTCGGGCACCTTATGGTCGTTCTCCTGTGAGTTTAGATTACCGAATCTGACGCAAAAATGATAGTAAATTGTAACGTTTAGGGCCTCCTAATGACGATAGAAGACTCAAATTGCGTCGAGATTCAATACATCGTCCTCCAGCCAATTTGTCTCCAAGGGTATATTGCTGCCTCGGGCACCAAATGGTCCGTCTGCTGTGAGTGTAGATTTTCGAATCCGACGAAAAACTGATAGTTAATTGTAACATTCAGGGCCACCTAATGACGATGGAACACACAAATTGCGTCTGCGATCCAATACATCGTCCTCCAGCCGACTTGTCTCCAAGGGTCTAATGCTGCCTCGGGCACCTTATGCTCGTTCTCTTGTAAGTCTAGATTTTCGAATCCGACGCAAAAATGATAGTGAATAGTAACGTTCAGCGCCTCCTGATGACGATAGAACTCTCAAATTGCGTCGAGATTCAATACATCGTCCTCCAACTGATTTGTCTCCAAGGGGATATTGCAGTCTCGTGCACCATATGATAATTCTCCTGTTAGTAGATTTTCGAATCCGACGCTAAAATGATAGTTAACTGTAACGTTCAGGGCCTCCTAATGCCGATAGAAGACTCAAATTGTGTCGAGATTAAATACATCGTCCTCCAGCCGATTTGTCTCCGAGGGAATATTGCTGCCTCGGGCACAATTTGATCCTTCTCCTGTGAGTCTAGATTTTCGAATCCGACGCAAAAATGATAGTGAATTGTAACGTTCAGCGCCTCCTAATGAGGATAGAAGACTCAAATTGCGTCGAGATTCAATACATCGTCCTCCAGCCGATTTGTCTCCAAGGGGATATAGCTGCCTCGGGCACCAAATGGTCCGTCTGCTGTGAGTCTAGATTTTCGAATCCGACGAAAAACTGATAGTTAATTGTAACATTCAGGGCCTCCTAATGACGATGGAACACTCAAATTGCGTCGAGATTCAAAACATCGGCCTCCAGCCGACTTATCTCCAAGGGTCTATTGCTGCCTCGGGCACCTTATGGTCGTTCTCCTGTGAGTCTAGATTTTCGAATCCGACACAAAAATGATAGTTAATTGTAACGTTCAGGGCCTTGTAATGACGATGGAACACTCAAATTGCGTCGAGATTCAATACATCGGCCTCCAGCCGACTTGTCTCCAAGGGTCTGTTGCTGCTTCGGGCACCTTATGGTCGTTCTCCTGTGAGTTTAGATTTTCGAATCCGACGCGAAACTGATAGTTAATAGTAAGGTTCAGGGCCCCCTAATGACGATGGAACACTCAAATTGCGTCGAGATTCAATACATCGGCCTCCAGCGGACTTGTCTCCAAGAGGATATTGCTGTCTCGGGCACCATGTGATCCTTCTCCTGTGAGTCTAGATTTTCGAATCCGACGCAAAAATGATAGTGAATAGTAACGTTCAGCGCCTCCTGATGACGATAGAACTCTCAAATTGCGTCGAGATTCAATACATCGTCCTCCAGCTGATTTGTCTCCAAGGGGATATTGCTGCTTCGGGCACCTTATGGTCGTTCTCCTGTGAGTCTAGATTTTCGAATCCGACGCAAAAATGATAGTTAATTGTAACGTTCAGGGCCTCCTAATGCCGATGGAACACTCAAATTGCGTCGAGATTCAATACATCGGCCTCCAGCCGACTTGCCTCCAAGGGTCTATTGCTGCCTCGGGCACCTTATGGTCGTTCTCCTGTGAGTCTAGATTTTAGAATCCGACGCAAAAATGATAGTTAATTGTAACGTTCAGGGCCTTCTAATGACGATGGAACACTCAAATTGTGTCGAGATTCAGTACATCGGCCTCCAGCCGACTTGTCTCCAAGGGGATATCGCTGCCTCGGGCACCACATGGTCCGTCTCCGGTGATTCTACGTTTTCGAATCCGACGCAAAACTCATAGTTAATTGTAACGTTCAGGGCCTCCTATTGGCGATGGAACACTCAAATTGCATCGAGATTCAATACATCGACCTCCAGCCGACTTGCTTCCAAGGGGATATTGCTGCATCGCGCACCTTATGCTCGTTCTCCTGTGAGTTTAGATTTTCGAATCCGACGAAAAACTGATAGTTAATTGTAACGTTCAGTGCCTCCTAATGCCGATGGAACACTCAAATTGCGTCGAGTTTCAATACATCGGCCTCCAGCCGACTTGTCTCCAAGGGGATATTGCTGCCTCGGGCACAATATGATCCTTCTCCTGTGAGTCTAGATTTTCGAATCCGACGCAAAAATGATAGGGAATTGTAACGTTCAGCGCCTCCTAATGACGATAGAAGACTCAAATTGCGTCGAGATTCAACACATCGTCCTCCAGCCGATTTGTCTCCAAGGGGATATTGCTGCCTCGGGCACAATATGATCCTTCTCCTGTGAGTCTAGATTTTCGAATCCGACGCAAAAATGATAGTTAATTGTAACGTTCAGGGCCTCCTAATGACGATGGAACTCTCAAATTGCGTCGAGATCCAATACATCGTTCTCCAACCGACTTGTCTCCAAGGGTCAATAGCTGCCACGGGCACCTTGTGATTGTTCTGTTGTGAGTCTAGATTTTCGAACCCGACGCAAAACTGATTGTTAATTGTAACGTTCAGGGCCACCTAATGACGATGGAACACTCAAATTGAGTCGAGATTCAAAACATCGACCTCCAGCTGACTTGTCTCCAAGGGGATATTGCTGCCTCGGGCTCCATGTGGTCCGGCTCCTGTGAGTCTAGATTTTCGAATCCGACGCGAAACTGATAGTTAATTGTAAAGTTCAGGCCTCCTAATGACGATGGAACACTCAAATTGCGTCGAGATTCAATACATCGGCCTCCAGCTGACTTGTCTCCAAGGAGATATTGCTGTCTCGGGCACAATATGATCCTTCTCCTGTGAGTCTAGATTTTCGAATCCGACGCAAAAATGATAGTGAATTGTAACGTTCAGCGCCTCCTAATGACGATAGAAGACAAAAATTGCGTCGAGATTAAATACATCGTCCTCCAGCCGACTTGTCTCCGAGGGAATAATGCTGCCTCGGGCACAATATGATCCTTCTCCTGTGAGTCTAGATTTTCGAATCCGACGCAAAAATGATGGTGAATTGTAACGTTCAGCGCCTCCTAATGACGATAGACGACTCAAATTGCGTCGAGATTCAATACATCGTCCTCCAGCCGATTTGTCTCCAAGGGGATATTGCTGCCTCGGGCACAATATGATCCTTCTCCTGTTAGTAGATTTTCGAATCCGACGCTAAAGTGATAGTTAACTGTAACGTTCAGGGCCTCCTAATGCCGATAGAACACTCAAATTGCGTCGAGATTCAGTACATCGCCCTCCAGCCGACTTGTCTCCAAGGGTCTGTCGCTGCCTCGGGCACCTTATGGTCGTTCTCCTGTGAGTTTAGATTATCGAATCCGACGCAAAAATGATAGTTAATTGTAACGTTTAGGGCCTCCTAATGACGATGCGACACTCAAATTGCGTCGAGATTCAATACATCGTCCTCCAGCCGACTTGTCTCCAAGGGTCTAATGCTGCCTAGGGCACCTTATGGTCGTTCTCTTGTAAGTCTAGATTTTCGAATCCGACGCAAAAAATGATAGTTAATTGTAACGTTCAGGGCCTCCTAATGACGATGGAACACTCAAATTTCGTCGAGATTCAATACATCGGCGTATAGCCGACTTGTCTACAAGGGGATATCGCTGCCTCGGGCACCACATGGTCCGTCTCCGGTGATTCCACGTTTTCGAATCCGACGCAAAACTCATAGTTAATTGTAACGTTCAGGGCCTCCTATTGGCGATGGAATACTCAAATTGCATCGAGATTCAATACATCGACCTCGAGCCGACTTGTCTCCAAGGGGATATTGCTGCATCGGGCACCTTATGGTCGTTCTCCTGTGAGTTTAGATTATCGAATCCGACGCAAAAATGATAGTTCATTGTAACGTTCAGGGCCTCCAAATGACGATGGCATACTCAAATTGCGTCGAGATTCAATACATCGTCCTCCAGCCGATTTGTCTCCAAGGGTATATTGCTGCCTCGGGCACCAAAAGGTCCGTCTGCTGTGAGTCTAGATTTTCGAATCCGACGAAAAACATAGTTAATTGTAACATTCAGGGCCTCCTAATAACGATGGAACACACAAATTGCGTCGCGATCCAATACATCGTCCTCCAGCCGACTTGTCTCCAAGGGTCTAATGCTGGATCGGGCACCTTATGCTCGTTCTCTTGTAAGTCTAGATTTTCGAATCCGACGCAAAAATGATAGTGAATAGTAACGTCCAGCGCCTCCTGATGACGATAGAACTCTCAAATTGCGTCGAGATTCAATACATCGTCCTCCAAATTATTTGTCTCCAAGGGGACATTGCAGTCTCGTGCACCATATGATCCTTCTCCTGTTAGTAGATTTTCGAATCCGACGCTAAAATGATAGTTAACTGTAACGTTCAGGGCCTCCTAATGCCGATGGAACACTCAAATTGCGTCGAGATTCAATACATCGCCCTCCAGCTGACTTGTCTCCAAGGGTCTATTGCTGCCTCGGGCACCTAATGGTCGTTCTCCTGTGAGCCTAGATTTTCGAATCCGACGCAAAAATGATAGTTAATTGTAATGTTCAGGGCCTTCTAATGACGATGGAACACTCAAACTGCGTCGAGATTCTTTACATCGCCCTATAGCCGACTTGTCTACAAGGGGATATCGCTGCCTCGGGCACCACATGTTCCGTCTCCGGTGACTCCACGTTTTCGAATCCGACGCAAAAGTCATAGTTAATTGTAACGTTCAGGGCCTCCTATTGGCGATGGAACACTCAAATTGCATCGAGATTCAATACATCGACCTCCAGCCGACTTGTCTCCAAGGGGATATTGCTGCATCGGGCACCTTATGGTCGTTCTCCTGTGAGTTTAGATTTTCGAATCCGACAAAAAACTGATAGTTAATTGTAACATTCAGGGCCTCCTAATGACGATGGAACACTCATTTTGCGTTGCGATCCAATACATCGTCCTCCAACCGACTTGTCTCCAGGGGTCAATAGCTGCCACGGGCAGCTTGTGATCGTTCTGCTGTGAGTCTAGATTTTCGAACCCGACGCAAAACTGATTGTTAATTGTAACGTTCATGGCCACCTAATGACGATGGAACACTCAAATTGAGTCGAGATTCAATACATCAACCTCCAGCCGACTTGTCTGCAAGGGGATATTGCTGCCTCGGGCTCCATGTGGTCCGTCTCCTGTGAGTCTAGATTTTCGAATCCGACGCGAAACAGATAGTTAATTGTAACGTTCAGGGCCTCCTAATGACGATGGAACACTCAAATTGCGTCGAGATTCAATACATCGGCCTCCAGCCGACTTGTCTCCAATGGTCTATTGCTGCCACGGGCACCTAATGGTCGTTCTCCTGTGAGTCTAGATTTTCGAATCCGACGCAAAAATGATAGTGAATTGTAACGTTCAGCGCCTCCTAATGACGATAGAAGAATTAAATTGCGTCGAGATTAAATACATCGTCCTCCAGCCGATTTGTCTCCGAGGGGATATTGCTGCCTCGGGCACAATATGATCCTTCTCCTATGAGTCTAGATTTTCGAATCCGACGCAAAAATGATAGTGAATTGTAACGTTCAGCGCCTTCTAATGACGATAGAAGACTCAAATTGCGTCGAGATTCAATACATCGTCCTCCAGCCGATTTGTCTCCAAGGGTATATTGCTGCCTCGGGCACCAAAAGGTCCGTCTGCTGTGAGTCTAGATTTTCGAATCCGACGAAAAACATTGTTAATTGTAACATTCAGGGCCCCCTAATAACGATGGAACACACAAATTGCGTCGCGATCAAATACATCGTCCTCCAGCCGACTTGTCTCCAAGGGTCTAATGCTGGATCGGGCACCTTATGCTCGTTCTCTTGTAAGTCTAGATTTTCGAATCCGACGCAAAAATGATAGTGAATAGTAACGTCCAGCGCCTCCTGATGACGATAGAACTCTCAAATTGCGTCGAGATTCAATACATCGTCCTCCAAATTATTTGTCTCCAAGGGGACATTGCAGTCTCGTGCACCATATGATCCTTCTCCTGTTAGTAGATTTTCGAATCCGACGCTAAAATGATAGTTAACTGTAACGTTCAGGGCCTCCTAATGCCGATGGAACACTCAAATTGCGTCGAGATTCAATACATCGCCCTCCAGCCGACTTGTCTCCAAGGGTCTATTGCTGCCTCGGGCACCTAATGGTCGTTCTCCTGTGAGCCTAGATTTTCGAATCCGACGCAAAAATGATAGTTAATTGTAATGTTCAGGGCCTTCTAATGACGATGGAACACTCAAACTGCGTCGAGATTCTTTACATCGCCCTATAGCCGACTTGTCTACAAGGGGATATCGCTGCCTCGGGCACCACATGTTCCGTCTCCGGTGACTCCACGTTTTCGAATCCGACGCAAAAGTCATAGTTAATTGTAACGTTCAGGGCCTCCTATTGGCGATGGAACACTCAAATTGCATCGAGATTCAATACATCGACCTCCAGCCGACTTGTCTCCAAGGGGATATTGCTGCATCGGGCACCTTATGGTCGTTCTCCTGTGAGTTTAGATTTTCGAATCCGACAAAAAACTGATAGTTAATTGTAACATTCAGGGCCTCCTAATGACGATGGAACACTCATTTTGCGTTGCGATCCAATACATCGTCCTCCAACCGACTTGTCTCCAGGGGTCAATAGCTGCCACGGGCAGCTTGTGATCGTTCTGCTGTGAGTCTAGATTTTCGAACCCGACGCAAAACTGATTGTTAATTGTAACGTTCATGGCCACCTAATGACGATGGAACACTCAAATTGAGTCGAGATTCAATACATCAACCTCCAGCCGACTTGTCTCCAAGGGTCTGTTGCTGCTTCGGGCACCTTATGGTCGTTCTCCTGTGAGTTTAGATTTTCGAATCCGACGCGAAACTGATAGTTAATAGTAAGGTTCAGGGCCTCCTAATGACGATGGAACACTCAAATTGCTTCGAGATTCAATACATCGGCCTCCAACGTACTTGTCTCCAAGGGGATATTCCTGTCTCGGGCACCATGTGATCCTTCTCCTGTGAGTCTAGATTTTCGAATCCGACGCAAAAATGATAGTGAATACTAACGTTCAGCGCCTCCTGATGACGATAGAACTCTCAAATTGCGTCGAGATTCAATACATCGTCCTCCAGCTGATTTGTCTCCAAGGGGATATTGCTGCCTCGGGTACCTTATGGTCGTTCTCCTGTGAGTCTAGATTTTCGAATCCGACGCAAAAATGATAGTTAATTGAAACGTTCAGGGCCTCCTAATGCCGATGGAACACTCAAATTGCGTCGAGATTCAATACATCGGCCTCCAGCCGACTCTCCTCCAAGGGTCTATTGCTGCCTCGGGCACCTTGTGGTCGTTCTCCTGTGAGTCTAGATTTTCGAATCCGACGCAAAAATGATAGTTAATTGTAACGTTCAGGGCCTTCTAATGACGATGGAACACTCAAATTGCGTCGAGATTCAGTACATCGGCCTCCAGCCGACTTGTCTCCAAGGGGATATCGCTGCCTCGGGCACCACATGGTCCGTCTCCGGTGATTCTACGTTTTCGAATCCGACGCAAAACTCATAGTTAATTGTACCGTTCAGGGCCTCCTATTGGCGATGGAACACTCAAGTTGCGTCGAGATTCAATACATCGACCTCCAGCCGACTTGTCTCCAAGGGGATATTGCTGCATCGGGCACCTTATGGTCGTTCTCCTGTGAGTTTAGATTTTCGAATCCGACGAAAAACTGATAGTTAATTGTAACATTCAGAGCCTCGTAATGACGATGGAACACTCATTTTGCGTCGCGATCCACTACCGTCCTCCAACCGGCTTGTCTCCAAGGGTCAATAGCTGCCACGGGCACCTTGCGATCGTTCTGCTGTGAGTCTAGATTTTCGAACCCGACGCAAAACTGATTGTTAATTGTAACGTTCAGGGCCTCCTAATGCCGATGGAACACTCAAATTGCGTCGAGATTCAATACATCGGCCTCCAGAAGACTTGTCTACAAGGGGAATTGCTGTCTCGGGCACAATATGATCCTTCTCCTGTGAGTCTAGATTTTCGAATCCGACGCAAAAATGATAGTGAATTGTAACGTTCAGCGTCTCCTAATGGCTATAGAAGACTCAAATTGCGTCGAGATTCAATACATCGTCCTCCAGCCGATTTGTCTCCAAGGGGATATTGCTGCCTCGGGCACAATATGATCCTTCTCCTGTGAGTCTAGATTTTCGAATCCGACGCAAAAATGATAGTGAATTGTAACGTTCAGCGCCTCCTAATGACGATAGAAGACTCAAATTGCGTTGAGATTCAATACATCGTCCTACAGTCGATTTGTCTCCAAGGGGATATTGCTGCCTCGGGCACCAAATGGTCCGTCTGCTTTGAGTCTAGAATTTCGAATCCGACGAAAAACTGATAGTTAATTGCAACGTTCAGGGACTCCTAAAGACGATGGAACACTGAAATTGCGTCGATATTCAATACATCGGCCTCCAGTCGATTTGTCTCCAAGGGGTATATTGCTGTCTCGAGCACCGTATGAACTTCTCCTGTGAGTAGATTTTCCAATCCGACGCAAAAATAATAGTTAATTGTAACGTTTTGGGGCTCCTAATGCCGATGGAACACTCAAATTGCGTCGAGATTCAATACATCGGCCTCCAGCCGACTTGTCTCCAATGGTCTATTGCTGCCACGGGCACCTAATGGTCGTTCTCCTGTGAGTCTAGATTTTCGAATCCGACGCAAAAATGATAGTGAATTGTAACGTTCAGCGCCTCCTAATGACGATAGAAGAATCAAATTGCGTCGAGATTAAATACATCGTCCTCCAGCCGATTTGTCTCCGAGGGGATATTGCTGCCTCGGGCACAATATGATCCTTCTCCTATGAGTCTAGATTTTCGAATCCGACGCAAAAATGATAGTGAATTGTAACGTTCAGCGCCTTCTAATGACGATAGAAGACTCAAATTGCGTCGAGATTCAATACATCGTCCTCCAGCCGATTTGTCTCCAAGGGTATATTGCTGCCTCGGGCACCAAAAGGTCCGTCTGCTGTGAGTCTAGATTTTCGAATCCGACGAAAAACATAGTTAATTGTAACATTCAGGGCCTCCTAATAACGATGGAACACACAAATTGCGTCGCGATCCAATACATCGTCCTCCAGCCGACTTGTCTCCAAGGGTCTAATGCTGGATCGGGCACCTTATGCTCGTTCTCTTGTAAGTCTAGATTTTCGAATCCGACGCAAAAATGATAGTGAATAGTAACGTCCAGCGCCTCCTGATGACGATAGAACTCTCAAATTGCGTCGAGATTCAATACATCGTCCTCCAAATTATTTGTCTCCAAGGGGACATTGCAGTCTCGTGCACCATATGATCCTTCTCCTGTTAGTAGATTTTCGAATCCGACGCTAAAATGATAGTTAACTGTAACGTTCAGGGCCTCCTAATGCCGATGGAACACTCAAATTGCGTCGAGATTCAATACATCGCCTTCCAGCCGACTTGTCTCCAAGGGTCTATTGCTGCCTCGGGCACCTAATGGTCGTTCTCCTGTGAGCCTAGATTTTCGAATCCGACGCAAAAATGATAGTTAATTGTAATGTTCAGGGCCTTCTAATGACGATGGAACACTCAAACTGCGTCGAGATTCTTTACATCGCCCTATAGCCGACTTGTCTACAAGGGGATATCGCTGCCTCGGGCACCACATGTTCCGTCTCCGGTGACTCCACGTTTTCGAATCCGACGCAAAAGTCATAGTTAATTGTAACGTTCAGGGCCTCCTATTGGCGATGGAACACTCAAATTGCATCGAGATTCAATACATCGACCTCCAGCCGACTTGTCTCCAAGGGGATATTGCTGCATCGGGCACCTTATGGTCGTTCTCCTGTGAGTTTAGATTTTCGAATCCGACAAAAAACTGATAGTTAATTGTAACATTCAGGGCCTCCTAATGACGATGGAACACTCATTTTGCGTTGCGATCCAATACATCGTCCTCCAACCGACTTGTCTCCAGGGGTCAATAGCTGCCACGGGCAGCTTGTGATCGTTCTGCTGTGAGTCTAGATTTTCGAACCCGACGCAAAACTGATTGTTAATTGTAACGTTCATGGCCACCTAATGACGATGGAACACTCAAATTGAGTCGAGATTCAATACATCAACCTCCAGCCGACTTGTCTGCAAGGGGATATTGCTGCCTCGGGCTCCATGTGGTCCGTCTCCTGTGAGTCTAGATTTTCGAATCCGACGCGAAACAGATAGTTAATTGTAACGTTCAGGGCCTCCTAATGACGATGGAACACTCAAATTGCGTCGAGATTCAATACATCGGCCTCCAGCCGACTTGTCTCCAATGGTCTATTGCTGCCACGGGCACCTAATGGTCGTTCTCCTGTGAGTCTAGATTTTCGAATCCGACGCAAAAATGATAGTGAATTGTAACGTTCAGCGCCTCCTAATGACGATAGAAGAATCAAATTGCGTCGAGATTAAATACATCGTCCTCCAGCCGATTTGTCTCCGAGGGGATATTGCTGCCTCGGGCACAATATGATCCTTCTCCTATGAGTCTAGATTTTCGAATCCGACGCAAAAATGATAGTGAATTGTAACGTTCAGCGCCTTCTAATGACGATAGAAGACTCAAATTGCGTCGAGATTCAATACATCGTCCTCCAGCCGATTTGTCTCCAAGGGGATATTGCTGCCTCGGGCACCAAATGGTCCGTCTGCTGGGAGTCTAGATTTTCGAATCCGACGAAAAACTGATAGTTAATTGTAACATTCAGGGCCTCCTAATGACGATGGAACACTCAAATTGCGTCGAGATTCAATACATCGGCCTCCAGCCGACTTATCTCCAAGGGTCTATTGCTGCCTCGGGCACCTTATGGTCGTTCTCCTGTTAGTCTAGATTTTCGAATCCGACACAAAAATGATAGTTAATTGAAACGTTCAGGGCCTTGTAATGACGATGGAACACTCAAATTGCGTCGAGATTCAATACATCGGCCTCCAGCCGACTTGTCTCCAAGGGTCTGTTGCTGCTTCGGGCACCTTATGGTCGTTCTCCTGTGAGTTTAGATTTTCGAATCCGACGCGAAACTGATAGTTAATAGTAAGGTTCAGGGCCTCCTAATGACGATGGAACACTCAAATTGCTTCGAGATTCAATACATCGGCCTCCAACGTACTTGTCTCCAAGGGGATATTCCTGTCTCGGGCACCATGTGATCCTTCTCCTGTGAGTCTAGATTTTCGAATCCGACGCAAAAATGATAGTGAATACTAACGTTCAGCGCCTCCTGATGACGATAGAACTCTCAAATTGCGTCGAGATTCAATACATCGTCCTCCAGCTGATTTGTCTCCAAGGGGATATTGCTGCCTCGGGTACCTTATGGTCGTTCTCCTGTGAGTCTAGATTTTCGAATCCGACGCAAAAATGATAGTTAATTGAAACGTTCAGGGCCTCCTAATGCCGATGGAACACTCAAATTGCGTCGAGATTCAATACATCGGCCTCCAGCCGACTCTCCTCCAAGGGTCTATTGCTGCCTCGGGCACCTTGTGGTCGTTCTCCTGTGAGTCTAGATTTTCGAATACGACGCAAAAATGATAGTTAATTGTAACGTTCAGGGCCTTCTAATGACGATGGAACACTCAAATTGCGTCGAGATTCAGTACATCGGCCTCCAGCCGACTTGTCTCCAAGGGGATATCGCTGCCTCGGGCACCACATGGTCCGTCTCCGGTGATTCTACGTTTTCGAATCCGACGCAAAACTCATAGTTAATTGTACCGTTCAGGGCCTCCTATTGGCGATGGAACACTCAAGTTGCGTCGAGATTCAATACATCGACCTCCAGCCGACTTGTCTCCAAGGGGATATTGCTGCATCGGGCACCTTATGGTCGTTCTCCTGTGAGTTTAGATTTTCGAATCCGACGAAAAACTGATAGTTAATTGTAACATTCAGAGCCTCGTAATGACGATGGAACACTCATTTTGCGTCGCGATCCACTACCGTCCTCCAACCGGCTTGTCTCCAAGGGTCAATAGCTGCCACGGGCACCTTGCGATCGTTCTGCTGTGAGTCTAGATTTTCGAACCCGACGCAAAACTGATTGTTAATTGTAACGTTCAGGGCCTCCTAATGCCGATGGAACACTCAAATTGCGTCGAGATTCAATACATCGGCCTCCAGAATACTTGTCTACAAGGGGAATTGCTGTCTCGGGCACAATATGATCCTTCTCCTGTGAGTCTAGATTTTCGAATCCGACGCAAAAATGATAGTGAATTGTAACGTTCAGCGTCTCCTAATGGCTATAGAAGACTCAAATTGCGTCGAGATTCAATACATCGTCCTCCAGCCGATTTGTCTCCAAGGGGATATTGCTGCCTCGGGCACAATATGATCCTTCTCCTGTGAGTCTAGATTTTCGAATCCGACGCAAAAATGATAGTGAATTGTAACGTTCAGCGCCTCCTAATGACGATAGAAGACTCAAATTGCGTTGAGATTCAATACATCGTCCTACAGTCGATTTGTCTCCAAGGGGATATTGCTGCCTCGGGCACCAAATGGTCCGTCTGCTGTGAGTCTAGAATTTCGAATCCGACGAAAAACTGATAGTTAATTGCAACGTTCAGGGACTCCTAAAGACGATGGAACACTGAAATTGCGTCGATATTCAATACATCGGCCTCCAGTCGATTTGTCTCCAAGGGGTATATTGCTGTCTCGAGCACCGTATGAACTTCTCCTGTGAGTAGATTTTCCAATCCGACGCAAAAATAATAGTTAATTGTAACGTTTTGGGGCTCCTAATGCCGATGGAACACTCAAATTGCGTCGAGATTCAATACATCGGCCTCCAGCCGACTTGTCTCCAAGGGTCAATTGCTGCCTCGGGCACCGTATGGTCGTTGCCCTGTGAGTCAACATTTTAGAATCCGACGCAAAACTGATAGTTAATTGTAACGTTCAGGGACTCCTAATGCCGATGGAGCACACAAATTGAGTCGAGATTCAATACATCGACCTCCAGTCGACTTGTCTCCAAGGGGATATTGCTGCCTCGGGCACCTTATGGTCGTTCTCCTGTGAGTCTAGATTTTCGAATCCGACGCATAAATGATAGTTAATTGTAACGTTCAGGGACTCCTAAAGACGATGGAACACTCAAATTGCGTCGAGAGTCAATACATCTTCCTCCAGCCGACTTGTCTACAAGGGGATATTGCTGCCTCGGGCTCCATGTGGTCCGTCTCCTGTGAGTCCAGATTTCAGAATCCGACGCGAAACTGATAGTTAATTGTAAGGTTCAGGGCCTCCTAATGACGATGGAACACTCAATTTGCGTCGAGATTCAATACATCGGCCTCCAGCGGACTTGTCTCCAAGGAGATATTGCTTTCTCGGGCACCATATGATCCTTCTCGTGTGAGTCTACATTTTCGAATCCGACGCAAAAATGATAGTTAATTGTAACGTTCAGGGCCTTCTAATGACGATGGGACACTCAAATTGCGTCGAGATTCAATACATCGGCCTCCAGCCGACTTGTCTCCAAGGGGATATCGCTGCCTCGGGCACCACATGGTCCGTCTCCGGTGATTCTACGTTTTCGAATCCGACGAAAAACTCATAGTTAATTGTAACGTTCAGGGCCTCCTAATGCCGATGGTACACTCAAATTGCGTCGAGATTCAATACATCGGCCTCCAACTGATTTGTCTCCAAGGGGATATTGCTCCATCGGGCACCTTATGGTCCGTCTCCAGTGAGTCTAGATTTTCGAATCCGACGAAAAACTGATAGTTAATTGTAACATTCAGGGCCTCCTAATGACGATGGAACACTCATTTTGCGTCGAGATCCAATACATCGTCCTCAACCGATTTGTCTCCAAGGGTCTGTTGCTGCCACGGGCACCTTATGGTCGTTCTCCTGTGAGTTTAGATTATCGAATCCGACGCAGAAATGATAGTTAATTGTAACGTTCAGGGCCTCCTAATGACGATGGGACACTCAAATTGCGTCGAGATACAATACATCGTCCTCCAGCCGACTTGTCTCCAAGGGTCTAATGCTGCCTAGGGCACCTTATGGTCGTTCTCTTGTAGGTCTAGATTTTCGAATCCGACGCAAAAATGATAATTAATTGTAACGTTCAGGGCCTCCTAATGACGATGGAACACTCAAATTGCGTCGAGATTCAATACATCGGCCTCCAGCCGACTTGTCTCCAAGGGGATATCGCTGCCTCGGGCACCACATGGTCCGTCTCCGGTGATTCAACGTTCTCGAATCCGACGCAAAACTCATAGTTAATTGTAACGTTCAGGGCCTCCTATTGGCGATGGAACACTGAAATTGCGTCTAGATTCAATACATCGTCCTCCAGCCGACTTGTCTCCAAGGGTCTGTTGCTGCCTCGGGCACCTTATGGTCGTTCTCTTGTAAGTCTAGTTTTCGAATCCGACGCAAAAATGATAGTGAATTGTAACGTTCAGCGCCTCCTAATGACGATAGAAGACTCAAATTGCGTCGAGATTCAATACATCGTCCTCCAGCCGATTTTTTCTCCAAGGGGATATTGCTGCCTCGGGCACCAAATGGTCCGTCTGCTGTGAGTCTAGATTTTCGAATCCGACGAAAAACTGATAGTTAATTGTAACATTCAGGGCCTCCTAATGACGATGGAACACTCAAATTGCGTCGCGATCCAATACATCGTCCTCCAGCCGACTTGTCTCCAAGGGGATATTGCTGCATCGGGCACCTTATGGTCGCTCTCCTGTGAGTTTAGATTTTCGAATCCGACGAAAAACTGATACTTAATTGTAACATTCAGGGCCTCGTAATGTCGATGGAACACTCATTTTGCGTCGCGATCCACTACCGTCCTCCAACCGGCTTGTCTCCGTGGGTCAATAGCTGCCACGGGCACCTTGTGATCGTTCTGCTGTGAGTCTAGATTTTCGAACCCGACGCAAAACTGATTGTTAATTGTAACGTTCAGGGCCACCTAATGATGATGGAACACTCAATTTGAGTCGAGATTCAATACATCGACCTCCAGCCGATTTGTCTCCAAGGGGATATTGCTGTCTCGGGCACCTTATGGTCGTTCTCCTGTGAGTCTAGATTTTCGAATCCGACGCGAAACTGATGGTTAATTGTAAGGTTCAGGGCCTCCTAATGACGATGGAACACTCAAATTGCGTCGAGATTCAATACATCGTCCTCCAGCCGTCTTGTCTCCAAGGGTCTATTGCTGCCTCGGGCACCTTATGGTCGTTCTCCTGTGAGTCTAGATTTTCGAATCCGACGCATAAATGATAGTTAATTGTAACGTTCAGGGACTCCTAAAGACGATGGAACACTCAAATTGCGTCGAGAGTCAATACATCTTCCTCCAGCCGACTTGTCTACAAGGGGATATTGCTGCCTGGGGCTCCATGTGGTCCGTCTCCTGTGAGTCTAGATTTTCAAATCCGACGCGAAACTGATAGTTAATTGTAACGTTCAGGACCTCCTAATGACGATGGGACACTCAAATTGCGTCGAGATTCAATACATCGTCCTCCAGCCGACTTGTCTTGAAGGGATCTATTGCTGCCTAGGACACCTTATGGTTGTCCTCCTGTGAGTCTAGATTTTCGAATCCGACGCAAAAATGATAGTTAATTGTAACGTTCAGGGCCTTCTAATGACGATGGAGCACTCAAATTGCGTCGAGATTCAATACATCGGCCTCCAGCCGACTTGTCTCCAAGTGGATATCGCTGCCTCGGGCACCACATGGACCGTCTCCGGTGATTCTACGTTTTCGAATCCGACGCAAAACTCATAGTTAATTGTAACGTTCAGGACCTCCTAATGACGATGGGACACTCAAATTGCGTCGAGATTCAATACATCGTCCTCCAGCCGACTTGTCTCGAAGGGATCTATTGCTGCCTAGGACACCTTATGGTTGTTCTCCTGTGAGTCTAGATTTTCGAATCCGACGCAAAAATGATAGTTAATAGTAAGGTTCAGGGCCTCCTAATGACGATGGAACACTCAAATTGCGTCGAGATTCAATACATCGGCCTCCAGCGGACTTGTCTCCAAGGGGATATTGCTGTCTCAGGCACCATATGATCCTTCTTCTGTGAGTCTAGATTTTCGAATCCGACGCAAAAATGATAGTGAATAGTAACGTTCAGCGCCTCCTGATGACGATAGAACTCTCAAATTGCGTCGAGATTCAATACATCGTCCTCCAGCTGATTTGTCTCCAAGGGGATATTGCTGCCTCGTGCACCTTATGGTCGTTCTCCTGTGAGTCTAGATTTTCGAATCCGACGCAAAAATGATAGTTAATTGTAACGTTCAGGGCCTCCTAATGCCGATGGAACACTCAAATTGCGTCGAGATTCAATACATCGGCCTCCAGCCGACTTGCCTCCAAGGGTCTACTGCTGCCTCGGGCACCTTATGGTCGTTCTCCTGTGAGTCTAGATTTTCGAATCCGACGCAAAAATGATAGTTAATTGTAACGTTCAGGGCCTTCTAATGACGATGGAACACTCAAATTGCGTCGAGATTCAGTACATCGGCCTCCAGCCGACTTGTCTCCAAGGGGATATCGCTGCCTCGGGCACCACATGGTCCGTCTCCGGTGATTCTACGTTTTCGATTCCGACGCAAAACTCATAGTTAATTGTAACGTTCAGGGCCTCCTATTGACGATGGAACACTCAAATTGCGTCGAGATTCAATACATCGACCTCCAGCCGACTTGTCTCCAAGGGGATATTGCTGCATCGGGCACAATATGATCCTTCTCCTGTGAGTCTAGATTTTCGAATCCGACGAACAACTGATAGTTAATTTTAACATTCAGGGCCTCGTAATGACGATGGAACACTCATTTTGCGTCGCGATCCACTACCGTCCTCCAACCGGCTTGTCTCCAAGGGTCAATAGCTGCCACGGGCACCTTGTGATCGTTCTGCTGTGAGTCTAGATTTTCGAACCCGACGCAAAAATGATAGTTAATTGTAACTTTCAGGGCTTTGTAATGACGATGGAACACTCAAATTGCGTCGAGATTCAATACATCGGCCTGCAGCGGACTTGTCTCCAAGGGGATATTGCTGCCTCGGGCACCTTATGGTCGTTCTCCTGTGAGTCTAGATTTTCGAATCCGACACAAAAATGATAGTTAATTGTAACGTCCAGGGCGTTGTAATGACGATGGAACACTCAAATTGCGTCGAGAATCAATACATCGGCCTCCAGCCGACTTGTCTCCAAGGGGCTGTTGCTGCTTCGGGCACCTTATGGTCGTTCTCCTGTGAGTTTAGGTTTTCGAATCCGACGCGAAACTGATAGTTAATTGCAACGTTCAGGGACTCCTAAAGACGATGGAACACTCATTTTGCGTCGAGATCCAATACATCGTCCTCCAACCGATTTGTCTCCAAGGGTCTGTTGCTGCCACGGGCACCTTATGGTCGTTCTCCTGTGAGTTTAGATTATCGAATCCGACGCAGAAATGATAGTTAATTGTAACGTTCAGGGCCTCCTAATGACGATGGGACACTCAAATTGCGTCGAGATACAATACATCGTCCTCCAGCCGACTTGTCTCCAAGGGTCTAATGCTGCCTAGGGCACCTTATGGTCGTTCTCTTGTAGGTCTAGATTTTCGAATCCGACGCAAAAATGATAATTAATTGTAACGTTCAGGGCCTCCTAATGACGATGGAACACTCAAATTGCGTCGAGATTCAATACATCGGCCTCCAGCCGACTTGTCTCCAAGGGGATATCGCTGCCTCGGGCACCACATGGTCCGTCTCCGGTGATTCAACGTTCTCGAATCCGACGCAAAACTCATAGTTAATTGTAACGTTCAGGGCCTCCTATTGGCGATGGAACACTGAAATTGCGTCTAGATTCAATACGTCGTCCTCCAGCCGACTTGTCTCCAAGGGTCTGTTGCTGCCTCGGGCACCTTATGGTCGTTCTCTTGTAAGTCTAGATTTTCGAATCCGACGCAAAAATGATAGTGAATTGTAACGTTCAGCGCCTCCTAATGACGATAGAAGACTCAAATTGCGTCGAGATTCAATACATCGTCCTCCAGCCGATTTTTCTCCAAGGGAATATTGCTGCCTCGGGCACCAAATGGTCCGTCTGCTGTGAGTCTAGATTTTCGAATCCGACGAAAAACTGATAGTTAATTGTAACATTCAGGGCCTCCTAATGACGATGGAACACTCAAATTGCGTCGCGATCCAATACATCGTCCTCCAGCCGACTTGTCTCCAAGGGGATATTGCTGCATCGGGCACCTTATGGTCGCTCTCCTGTGAGTTTAGATTTTCGAATCCGACGAAAAACTGATACTTAATTGTAACATTCAACGCCTCGTAATGACGATGGAACACTCATTTTGCGTCGCGATCCACTACCGTCCTCCAACCGGCTTGTCTCCGTGGGTCAATAGCTGCCACGGGCACCTTGTGATCGTTCTGCTGTGAGTCTAGATTTTCGAACCCGACGCAAAACTGATTGTTAATTGTAACGTTCAGGGCCACCTAATGATGATGGAACACTCAATTTGAGTCGAGATTCAATACATCGACCTCCAGCCGACTTGTCTCCAAGGGGATATTGCTGTCTCGGGCACCTTATGGTCGTTCTCCTGTGAGTCTAGATTTTCGAATCCGACGCGAAACTGATGGTTAATTGTAAGGTTCAGGGCCTCCTAATGACGATTGAACACTCAAATTGCGTCGAGATTCAATACATCGTCCTCCAGCCGTCTTGTCTCCAAGGGTCTATTGCTGCCTCGGGCACCTTATGGTCGTTCTCCTGTGAGTCTAGATTTTCGAATCCGACGCATAAATGATAGTTAATTGTAACGTTCAGGGACTCCTAAAGACGATGGAACACTCAAATTGCGTCGAGAGTCAATACATCTTCCTCCAGCCGACTTGTCTACAAGGGGATATTGCTGCCTGGGGCTCCATGTGGTCCGTCTCCTGTGAGTCTAGATTTTCAAATCCGACGCGAAACTGATAGTTAATTGTAACGTTCAGGACCTCCTAATGACGATGGGACACTCAAATTGCGTCGAGATTCAATACATCGTCCTCCAGCCGACTTGTCTTGAAGGGATCTATTGCTGCCTAGGACACCTTATGGTTGTCCTCCTGTGAGTCTAGATTTTCGAATCCGACGCAAAAATGATAGTTAATTGTAACGTTCAGGGCCTTCTAATGACGATGGAGCACTCAAATTGCGTCGAGATTCAATACATCGGCCTCCAGCCGACTTGTCTCCAAGTGGATATCGCTGCCTCGGGCACCACATGGACCGTCTCCGGTGATTCTACGTTTTCGAATCCGACGCAAAACTCATAGTTAATTGTAACGTTCAGGACCTCCTAATGACGATGGGACACTCAAATTGCGTCGAGATTCAATACATCGTCCTCCAGCCGACTTGTCTCGAAGGGATCTATTGCTGCCTAGGACACCTTATGGTTGTTCTCCTGTGAGTCTAGATTTTCGAATCCGACGCAAAAATTATAGTTAATAGTAAGGTTCAGGGCCTCCTAATGACGATGGAACACTCAAATTGCGTCGAGATACAATACATCGGCCTCCAGCGGACTTGTCTCCAAGGGGATATTGCTGTCTCAGGCACCATATGATCCTTCTCCTGTGAGTCTAGATTTTCGAATCCGACGCAAAAATGATAGTGAATAGTAACGTTCAGCGCCTCCTGATGACGATAGAACTCTCAAATTGCGTCGAGATTCAATACATCGTCCTCCAGCTGATTTGTCTCCAAGGGGATATTGCTGCCTCGGGCACCTTATGGTCGTTCTCCTGTGAGTCTAGATTTTCGAATCCGACGCAAAAATGATAGTTAATTGTAACGTTCAGGGCCTCCTAATGCCGATGGAACACTCAAATTGCGTCGAGATTCAATACATCGGCCTCCAGCCGACTTGCCTCCAAGGGTCTACTGCTGCCTCGGGCACCTTATGGTCGTTCTCCTGTGAGTCTAGATTTTCGAATCCGACGCAAAAATGATAGTTAATTGTAACGTTCAGGGCCTTCTAATGACGATGGAACACTCAAATTGCGTCGAGATTCAGTACATCGGCCTCCAGCCGACTTGTCTCCAAGGGGATATCGCTGCCTCGGGCACCACATGGTCCGTCTCCGGTGATTCTACGTTTTCGATTCCGACGCAAAACTCATAGTTAATTGTAACGTTCAGGGCCTCCTATTGACGATGGAACACTCAAATTGCGTCGAAATTCAATACATCGACCTCCAGCCGACTTGTCTCCAAGGGGATATTGCTGCATCGGGCACAATATGATCCTTCTCCTGTGAGTCTAGATTTTCGAATCCGACGAACAACTGATAGTTAATTTTAACATTCAGGGCCTCGTAATGACGATGGAACACTCATTTTGCGTCGCGATCCACTACCGTCCTCCAACCGGCTTGTCTCCAAGGGTCAATAGCTGCCACGGGCACCTTGTGATCGTTCTGCTGTGAGTCTAGATTTTCGAACCCGACGCAAAAATGATAGTTAATTGTAACGTTCAGGGCTTTGTAATGACGATGGAACACTCAAATTGCGTCGAGATTCAATACATCGGCCTCCAGCCAACTTGTCTCCAAGGGTCTGCTGCTGCTTCGGGCACTTTATGGTCGTTCTCCTGTGAGTTTAGATTTTCGAATCCGACGCGAAACTGATAGTTAATAGTAAGGTTCAGGGCCTCCTAATGACGATGGAACACTCAAATTGCATCGAGATTCAATACATCGGCCTCCAGCGGACTTGTCTCCAAGGGGATATTGCTGCCTCGGGCACCTTATGGTCGTTCTCCTGTGAGTCTAGATTTTCGAATCCGACACAAAAATGATAGTTAATTGTAACGTCCAGGGCGTTGTAATGACGATGGAACACTCAAATTGCGTCGAGAATCAATACATCGGCCTCCAGCCGACTTGTCTCCAAGGGTCTGTTGCTGCTTCGGGCACCTTATGGTCGTTCTCCTGTGAGTTTAGGTTTTCGAATCCGACGCGAAACTGATAGTTAATTGCAACGTTCAGGGACTCCTAAAGACGATGGAACACTCAAATTGCGTCGATATTCAATACATCGGCCTCCAGTTGATTTGTCTCCAAGGGGTATATTGCTGTCTCGAGCACCGTATGAACTTCTCCTGTGAGTAGATTTTCCAATCCGACGCAAAAATAATAGTTAATTGTAACGTTTAGGGCCTCCTAATGACGATGGGACACTCAAATTGCGTCGAGATTCAATACATCGTCCTCCAGCCGACTTGTCTCCAAGGGTCTAATGATGCCTCGGGCATTTCATGGTCGTTCTCTTGTAAGTCCAGATTTTCGAATCCGACGCAAAAATGATAGTTAATTGTAACGTTAAGGGCCTCCTAATGACGATGGGACACTCAAATTGCGTCGAGATTCAATACATTGTCCTCCAGCCGACTTGTCTCCAAGGGATCTATTGCTGCCTAGGACACCTTATGGTTGTTCTCCTGTGAGTCTAGATTTTCGAATCCGACGCAAAAATGATAGTTAATTGTAACGTTCAGGGCTTTCTAATGACGATGGAGCACTCAAATTGCGTCGAGATTCAATACATCCGCCTCCAGCCGACTTGTCTCCAAGGGGATATCGCTGCCTCGTGCACCACATGGTCCGTCTCCGGTGATTTTACGTTTTCGAATCCGACGCAAAACTCACAGTTAATTGTAACGTTCAGGGCCTCCTAATGACGATGGAACACTCAAATTGCGTCGAGATTCAATACATCGGCCTCCAGCTGACTTGTCTCTAAGGGGATATTGCTGTCTCAGGCACAATATGATCCTTCTCCTTTGAGTCTAGATTTTCGAATCCGACGCAAAAATGATAGTGAATTGTAACGTTCAGCGCCTCCTAATGACGATAGAAGACTCAAATTGCGTCGAGATTAAATACATCGTCCTCCAGCCGATTTGTCTCCGATGGGGATATTGCTGCCTCGCTCACAATATGATCCTTCTCCTGTGAGTCTAGATTTTCGAATCCGACGCAAAAATGATAGTGAATTGTAACGTTCAGCGCCTCCTAATGACGATAGAAGACTCAAATTGCGTCGAGATTCAATACATCGTCCTCCAGCCGATTTTTCTCCAAGGGGATATTGCTGCCTCGGGCACCAAATGGTCCGTCTGCTGTGAGTCTAGATTTTCGAATCCGCCGAAAAACTGATAGTTAATTGTAACATTCAGGGCCTCCTAATGACGATGGAACACTCAAATTGCGTCGAGATTCAATACATCGGCCTCCAGCCGACTTATCTCCAAGGGTCTATTGCTGCCTCGGGCACGTTATGGTCGTTCTCCTGTGAGTCTACATTTTCGAATCCGACACAAAAATGATAGTTAATTGTAACGTTCAGGGCCTTGTAATGACGATGGAACACTCAAATTGCGTCGAGATTCAATACATCGGCCTCCAGCCGACTTGTCTCCAAGGGTCTGTTGCTGCTTCGGGCACCTTATGGTCGTTCTCCTGTGAGTTTAGATTTTCGAATCCGACGCGAAACTGATAGTTAATAGTAAGGTTCAGGGCCTCCTAATGACGATGGAACACTCAAATTGCGTCGAGATTCAGTACATCGACCTCCAGCCGACTTGTCTCCAAGGGGATATCGTTGCCTCGGGCACCACATGGTCCGTCTCCTGTGATTCTACGTTTTCGAATCCGACGCAAAACTCATAGTTAATTGTAACGTTCAGGGCCTCCTATTGGCGATGGAACACTCAAATTGCGTCGAGATTCAATACATCGACCTCCAGCCGACTTGTCTCCAAGGGGATATTGCTGCATCGGGCACCCTATGGTCGTTCTCCTGTGAGTTTTGATTTTCGAATCCGACGAAAAACTGATAGTTAATTGTAACATTCAGGGCCTCGTAATGACGATGGAACACTCATTTTGCGTCGCGATCCACTACCGTCCTCCAACCGGCGTGTCTCCAAGGGTCAATAGCTGCCACGGGCACCTTGGGATCGTTCTGCTGTGAGTCTAGATTTTCGAACCCGACGCAAAACTGATTGTTAATCGTAACGTTCAGGGCCACCTAATGATGATGGAACACTCAAATTGAGTCGAGATTCAATACATCGACCTCCAGCCGACTTGTCTCCAAGGGGATATTGCTGTCTCGGGCACAATATGATACTTCTCCTGTGAGTCTAGATTTTCGAATCCGACGGAAAAATGATAGTGAATTGTTACGTTCAGCGCCTCCTAATGACGATAGAAGACTCAAATTGCGTTGAGATTCAATACATCGTCCTCCAGTCGATTTGTCTCCAAGGGGATATTGCTGCCTCGGGCACCAAATGGTCCGTCTGCTGTGAGTCTAGGATTTCGAATCCGACGAAAAACTGATAGTTAATTGCAACATTCAGGGCCCCCTAATGACGATGGAACACTCAAATTGCGTCGCGATCCAATACATCGGCCTCCAGCCGACTTGTCTCCAAGGGTCTGTTGCTGCCTCGGGCACCTTATGGTCGTTCTCCTGAGAGTTTAGATTTTCGAATCCGACGCGAAACTGATAGTTAATTGCAACGTTCAGGGACTCCTAAAGACGATGGAACACTCAAATTGCGTCGATATTCAATACATCGGCCTCCAGTCGATTAGTCTCCAAGGGGTATATTGCTGTCTCGAGCACCGTATGAACTTCTCCTGTGAGTAGATTTTCCAATCCGACGCAAAAATAATAGTTAATTGTAACGTTTAGGGCCTCCTAATGACGATGGGACACTCAAATTGCGTCGAGATTCAATACATCGTCCTCCAGCCGACTTGTCTCCAAGGGTCTAATGCTGCCTCGGTTATTTTATGGTCGTTCTCTTGTAAGTCCAGATTTTCGAATCCGACGCAAAAATGATAGTTAATTGTAACGTTGAGGGCCTACTAATGACGATGGAACTCTCAAATTGCGTCGTGATTCAATACATCGACCTCCAGCCGACTTGTCTCCAAGGGGATATTGCTGCATCGGGCACCTTATGGTCGTTCTCCTGTGAGTTTAGATTTTCGATTCCGACGAAAAACTGATAGTTAATTGCAACATTCAGGGCCTCCTAATGACGATAGAACACTCATTTTGCGTCGCGATCCAATACATCGTCCTCCAACCGACTTGTCTCCAAGGGTCAATAGCTGCCACGGGCACCTTGTGATCGTTCTGCTGTGAGTCTAGATTTTCGAACCCGACGCAAAACTGATTGTTAATTCTAACGTTCAGGGCCACCTAATGACTATGGAACACTCAAATTGAGTCGAGATTCAATACATCGGCCTCCAGCCGACTTGTCTCCAAGGGTCTATTGCTGCCACGGGCACCTTATGGTCGTTCTCCTGTGAGTCTAGATTTTCGAATCCGACGCGAAACTGATGGTTAATTGTAAGGTTCAGGGCCTCCTAATGACGATGGAACACTCAAATTGCGTCGAGATTCAATACATCGTCCTCCAGCCGTCTTGTCTCCAAGGGTCTATTGCTGCCTCGGGCACCTTATGGTCGTTCTCCTGTGAGTCTAGATTTTCGAATCCGACGCATAAATGATAGTTAATTGTAACGTTCAGGGATTCCTAAAGACGATGGAACACTCAAATTGCGTCGAGAGTCACTACATCTTCCTCCAGCCGACTTGTCTACAAGGGGATATTGCTGCCTCGGGCTCCATGTGGTCCGTCTCCTGTGAATCTAGATTTTCGAATCCGACGCGAAACTGATAGTTAATTGTAACGTTCAGGGCCTCCTAATGACGATGGAACACTCAAATTGCGTCGAGATTCAATACATCGTCCTCCAGCCGACTTGTCTCCAAGGGATCTATTGCTGCCTAGGACACCTTATGGTTGTTCTCCTGTGAGTCTAGATTTTCGAATCCGACGCAAAACTCATAGTTAATTGTAACGTTCAGGGCCTCCTAATGACGGTGGAACACTCAAATTGCGTCGAGATTCAATACATCGGCCTCCAGCTGACTTGTCACCAAGGGGATATTGCTGTCTCGGGCACAATATGATCCTTCTCCTGTGAGTCTAGATTTTCGAATCCGACGCAAAAATGATAGTGAATTGTAACGTTCAGCGCCTCCTAATGACGATAGAAGACTCAAATTGCGTCGAGATTAAATACATCGTCCTCCAGCCGATTTGTCTCCGAGGGGATATTGCTGCCTCGGGCACAATATGATCCTTCTCCTGTGAGTCTAGATTTTCGAATCCGACGCAAAAATGATAGTGAATTGTAACGTTCAGCGCCTCCTAATGACGATAGAAGACTCAAATTGCGTCGAGATTCAATACATCGTCCTCCAGCCGATTTTTCTCCAAGGGGATATTGCTGCCTCGGGCACCAAATGGTCCGTCTGCTGTGAGTCTAGATTTTCGAATCCGACGAAAAACTGATAGTTAATTGTAACATTCAGGGCCTCCTAATGACGATGGAATACACAAATTGCGTCGAGAATCAATACATCGGCCTCCAGCCGACTTGTCTCCAAGGGTCTGTTGCTGCTTCGGGCACCTTATAGTCGTTCTCCTGTGAGTTTAGATTTTCGAATCCGACGCGAAACTGATAGTTAATAGTAAGGTTCAGGGCCTCCTAATGACGATGGAACACTCAAATTGCGTCGAGATTCAATACATCGGCCTCCAGCGGACTTGTCTCCAAGGGGATATTGCTGTCTCGGGCACCATATGATCCTTCTCCTGTGAGTCTATATTTTCGAATCCGACGCAAAAATGATAGTGAATAGTAACGATCAGCGCCTCCTGATGACGATAGAACTCTCAAATTGCGTCGAGATTCAATACATCGTCCTCCAGCTGATTTGTCTCCAAGGGGATATTGCTGCCTCGTGCACCTTATGGTCGTTCTCCTGTGAGTCTAGATTTTCGAATCCGAGGCAAAAATGATAGTTAATTGTAACGTTCAGGGCCTTCTAATGACGATGGAACACTCAAATTGCGTCGAGATTCAGTACATCGTCCTCCAGCCGACTTGTCTCCAAGGGGATATCGCTGCATCGGGCACCTTATGGTCGTTCTCCTGTGAGTTTAGATTTTCGAATCCGACGAAAAACTGATAGTTAATTGTAACATTCAGGGCCTCGTAATGACGATGGAACACTCATTTTGCGTCGCGATCCACTACCGTCCTCCAACCGGCTTGTCTCCAAGGGTCAATAGCTGCCACGGGCACCTTGTGATCGTTCTGCTGTGAGTCTAGATTTTCGAACCCGACGCAAAACTGATTGTTAATTGTAACGTTCAGGGCCACCTAATGATGATGGAACACTCAAATTGAGTCGAGATTCAATACATCGACCTCCAGCCGACTTGTCTCCAAGGGGATATTGCTGTCTCGGGCACAATATGATCCTTCTCCTGTGAGTCTAGATTTTCGAATCCGACGCAAAAATGATAGTGAATTGTAACGTTCAGCGCCTCCTAATGACGATAGAAGACTCAAATTGCGTTGATATTCAATACATCGTCCTCCAGTCGATTTGTCTCCAAGGGGATATTGCTGCCTCGGGCACCAAATGGTCCGTCTGCTGTGAGTCTAGAATTTCGAATCCGACGAAAAACTGATAGTTAATTGTAACATTCAGGGCCTCCTAATAACGATGGAACACTCAAATTGCGTCGCGATCCAATACATCGGCATCCAGCCGACTTGTCTCCAAGGGTCTGTTGCTGCCTCGGGCACCTTATGGTCGTTCTCCTGTGAGTTTAGATTTTCGAATCCGACGCGAAACTGATAGTTAATTGCAACGTTCAGGCACTCCTAAAGACGATGGAACACTCAAATTGCGTCAATATTCAATACATCGGCCTCCAGTCGATTTGTCTCCTAGGGGTATATTGCTGTCTCGAGCACCGTATGAACTTCTCCTGTGAGTAGATTTTCCAATCCGACGCAAAACTCATAGTTAATTGTAACGTTTAGGGCCTCCTAATGACGATGGGACACTCAAATTGCGTCGAGATTCAATACATCGTCCTCCAGCCGACTTGTCTCCAAGGGTCTAATGATGCCTCGGGCATTTTATGGTCGTTCTCTTGTAAGTCCAGATTTTCGAATCCGACGCAAAAATGATAGTTAATTGTAGCGTTCAGGGCCTACTAATGACGATGGAACTCTCAAATTGCGTCGAGATTAAATACATCGACCTCCAGCCGACTTGTCTCCAAGGGGATATTGCTTCATCGGGCACCTTATGGTCGTTATCCTGTGGGTTTAGATTTTCGATTCCGACGAAAAACTGATAGTTAATTGTAACATTCAGGGCCTCCTAATGACGATAGAACACTCATTTTGCGTCGCGATCCAATACATCGTCCTCCAACCGACTTGTCTCCAAGGGTCAATAGCTGCCACGGGCACCTTGTGATCGTTCTGCTGTGAGTCTAGATTTTCGAACCCGACGCAAAACTGATTGTTAATTCTAACGTTCAGGGCCACCTAATGACGATGGAACACTCAAATTGAGTCGAGATTCAATACATCGGCCTCCTGCCGACTTGTCTCCAAGGGTCTATTGCTGCCACGGGCACCTTATGGTCGTTCTCCTGTGAGTCTAGATTTTCGAATCCGACGCGAAACTGATGGTTAATTGTAAGGTTCAGGGCCTCCTAATGACGATGGAACACTCAAATTGCGTCGAGATTCAATACATCGTCCTCCAGCTGTCTTGTCTCCAAGGGTCTATTGCTGCCTCGGGCACCTTATGGTCGTTCTCCTGTGAGTCTAGATTTTCGAATCCGACGCATAAATGATAGTTAATTGTAACGTTCAGGGCCTCCTAAAGACGATGGAACACTCAAATTGCGTCGAGAGTCAATACATCTTCCTCCAGCCGACTTGTCTACAGGGGGATATTGCTGCCTCGGGCTCCATGTGGTCCGTCTCCTGTGAGTCTAGATTTTCGAATCCGACGCGAAACTGATAGTTAATTGTAAGGTTGAGGGCCTCCTAATGACGATGGAACACTCTAATTGCGTCGAGATTTTATACATCGACCTCCAGTCGACTTGTATCCAAGGGGATATTGCAGTCTCGTGCACCATATGATCCTTCTCCTGTTAGTAGATTTTCGAATCCGACGCAAAAATGATAGTGAATTGTAACGTTCAGTTCCTCCTAATGCCGATGGAGCACTCAAATTGCGTCGAGATTCAATACATCGGCCTCCAGCCGACTTGTCTCCAAGGGTCTATTGCTGCCTCGGGCACCGTATGGTCGTTCCCCTGTGAGTCAACACTTTAGAATCCGACGCAAAACTGATAGTTAAATGTAACGTTCAGGGACTCCTAATGCCGATGGAGCACACAAATTGAGTCGAGATTCAATACATCGACCTCCAGCCGACTTGTCTCCAAGGGGATATTGCTGCCTCGGGCACCTTATGGTCGTTCTCCTATGAGTCTAGATTTTCGAATCCGACGCATAAATGATAGTTAATTGTAACGTTCAGGGACTCCTAAAGACGATGGAACACTCAAATTGCGTCGAGAGTCAATACATCTTCCTCCAGCCGACTTGTCTACAAGGGGATATTGCTGCCTCGGGCTCCATGTGGTCCGTCTCCTGTGAGTCCAGATTTTCGAATCCGACGCGAAACCGATAGTTACTTGTAAGGTTCAGGGCCTCCTAATGACGATGGAACACTCAAATTGCGTCGAGATTCAATACATCGGCCTCCAGCCGACTTGTCTCCAAGGGGATATCGCTGCCTCGGGCACCACATGGTCCGTCTCCGGTGATTCTACGTTTTCGAATCCGACGCAAAACTCATAGTTAATTGTAACGTTCAGGGCCTCCTAATGACAATGGAGCACACAAATTGAGTCGAGATTCAATACATCGGTTTCCAGCCGACTTGTCTCCAAGGGTCTATTGCTGCCTCGGGCACCTTATGGTCGTTCTCCTGTGAGTCTAGATTTTCGAATCCGACGCAAAAATGATAGTTAATTGTAACGTTCAGGGCCTTGTAATGACGATGGAACACTCAAATTGGGTCGAGATTCAATACATCGGCCTCCAGCCGACTTGTCTCCAATGGTCTATTGCTGCCACGGGCACCTAATGGTCGTTCTCCTGTGAGTCTAGATTTTCGAATCCCACGCGAAACTGATAATTAATTGTAAGGTTCAGGGCCTCCTAATTACGATGGAACACTCAAATTGCGTCGAGTTTCAATACATCGTCCTCCGGCCGTCTTGTCTCCAAGGGTCTATTGCTGCCTCGGGCACCTTATGGTCGTTCTCCTGTGAGTCTAGATTTTCGAATCCGACGCATAAATGATAGTTAATTGTAACGTTCAGGGACTCCTAAAGGCGATGGAACACTCAAATTGCGTCGAGAGTCAATAAATCTTCCTCCAGCCGACTTGTCTACAAGGGGATATTGCTGCCTCGGGCTCCATGTGGTCCGTCTCCTGTGAGTCTAGATTTTCGAATCCGACGCGAAACTGATAGTTAATTGTAAGGTTCAGGGCCTCCTAATGACGATGGAACACTCAAATTGCGTCGAGATTCAATACATCGGCCCTCAGCGGAGTTGTCTCCAAGGGGATATTGCTGTCTCGGGCACCATATGATCCTTCTCCTGTAAGTCTAGATTTTCAAATCCGACGCAAAAATGATAGTTAATTGTAACGTTCAGGACCTTCTAATGACGATGGGACACTCAAATTGCGTCGAGATTCAATACATCGCCCTCCAGCCGACTTGTCTCCAAGGGGATATCGGGCCTCGGGCACCACATGGTCCGTCTCCGGTGATTCTACGTTTTCGAATCCGACGCAAAACTCATAGTTAATTGTAACGTTCAGGGCGTCCTAATGACAATGGAGCACACAAATTGAGTCGAGATTCAATACATCGGTTTCCAGCCGACTTGTCTCCAAGGGTCTATTGCTGCCTCGGGCACCTTATGGTCGTTCTCTTGTGAGTCTAGATTTTCGAATCCGACGCAAAAATGATAGTTAATTGTAACGTTCTGGGCCTTGTAATGACGATTGAACACTCAATTTGCGTCGAGATTCAATACATCGGCCTCCAGCCGACTTGTCTCCAAGGGTCTATTGCTGCCACGGGCACCTTTTGGTCGTTCTCCTGTGAGTCTAGATTTTCGAATCCGACGCGAAACTGATAGTTAATTGTAAGGTTCAGGGCCTCCTAATGACGATGGAACACTCAAATTGCGTCGAGATTCAATACATCGTCCTCCAGCCGTCTTGTGTCCAAGGGTCTATTGCTGCCTCGGGCACCTCATGGTCGTTCTCCTCTGAGTCTAGATTTTCGAATCCGACGCATAAATGATAGTTAATTGTAACGTTCAGGGACTCCTAAAGACGATGGGACACTCACATTGCGTCGAGATTCAATACATCTTCCTCCAACCGACTTGTCTCCATGGCGATATTACTGTTCGGGCACCTTATGGTCGTTCTCCTGTTAGTAGATTTTCGAATCCGACGCTGAAATGATAGTTAACTGTAACGTTCAGGGCCTCCTAATGCCGATGGAACACTCAAATTGCGTCGAAAGTCAATACATCGACCTCCAGTCGACTTGTATCCAAGGGTCTAATGCTGCCTCGGGCACAATATGATCCCTCTCCAGTGAGTCTAGATTTTCGAATCTGGCGCAAAAATGATAGTGCATTGTAACGTTCAGGGCCTTCTAATGACGATGGAATACTCAAATTGCGTCGAGATTCAATACATCGGCTCCAGCCGACTTTTCTCCAAGAGGATATCGCTGCCTCGGGCACCATATGGTCCGCTCCGGTGATTCTACGTTTTCGAATCCGACGCAAAACTCATAGTTAATTGTAACGTTCAGGGCCTCCTAATTACGATGGAGCACACAAATTGAGTCGAGATTCAATACATCGACCTCCAGCCGACTTGTCTACAAGGGGATATTGCTGCCTCGGGCTCCATGTGGTCCGTCTCCTGTGAGTCCAGATTTTCGAATCCGACGCGAAACTGATAGTTACTTGTAAGGTTCAGGGCCTCCTAATGACGATGGAACACTCAAATTGCGTCGAGATTCAATACATCGGCCTCCAGCGGACTTGTCTCCAAGGCGATATTGCTGTCTCGGGCACCATATGATCCTTCTCGTGTGAGTCTAGATTTTCGAATCCGACGCAAAAATGATAGTTAATTGTAACGTTCAGGGCCTTCTAATGACGATGGGACACTCAAATTGCGTCGAGATTCAACACATCGGCCTCCAGCCGACTTGCCTCCAAGGGGATATCGCTGCCTCGGGCACCACATGTTCCGTCTCCGGTGATTCTACGTTTTCGAATCCGACACAAAACTCATAGTTAATTGTAACGTTCAGATCCTCCTAATGACGATGGAGCACACAAATTGAGTCGAGATTCAATACATCGACCTCCAGCCGACCTGTCTCCAAGGGTCTATTGCTGCCTCGGGCGCCTGATGGTCGTTCTCCTGTGAGTCTAGATTTTCGAATCCGACGCAAAAATGATAGTTAATTGTAACGTTCAGGGCCTTGTAACGACGATGGAACACTCAAATTGGGTCGAGATTCAATACATCGGCCTCCAGCCGACTTGTCTCCAAGGGTCTATTGCTGCCACGGGCACCTAATGGTCGTTCTCCTGTGAGTGTAGATTTTCGAATCCGACGCGAAACTGATAATTAATTGTAAGGTTCAGGGCCTCCTAATGACGATGGGACACTCAAATTGCGTCGAGATTCAATACATCGTCCTCCAACCGTCTTGTCTCCAAGGGTCTGTTGCTGCCTCGGGCACCTTATGGTCGTTCTCTTGTAAGTCTAGATCTTCGAATCCGACGCAAAAATTATAGTTAATTGTAACGTTCAGGGCCTCCTAATGACGATGGGACACTCAAATTGCGTCGAGATTCAATACATCGTCATCCAGCCGACTTGTCTCCAAGGGATCTATTGCTGCCTAGGACACCTTATGGTCGTTCTCCTGTGAGTCTAGATTTTCGAATCCGACGCAAAAATGATAGTAAATTGTAACGTTCAGGGCCTTGTAATGACGATGGAACACTCAAATTGCGTCGAGATTCAATACATCGGCCTCCAGCCGACTTGTCTCCAAGGGTCTATTGCTGCCACGGGCACCTTTTGGTCGTTCTCCTGTGAGTCTAGATTTTCGAATCCGACGCGAAACTGATAGTTAATTGTAAGGTTCAGGGCTTCCTAATGACGATGGAACACTCAAATTGCGTCGAGATTCAATACATCGGCCTCCAGCCGACTTGTCTCCAAGGGGATATCGCTGCCTCGGGCACCACATGGTCCGTCTCCGGTGATTCTACGTTTTCGAATCCGACGCAAAACTCATAGTTAATTGAAACGTTCAGGGCCTCCTAATGACAATGGAGCACACAAATTGAGTCAAGATTCAATACATCGGTTTCCAGCCGACTGGTCTATAAGGGTCTATTGCTGCCTCGGGCACCTTATGGTCGTTCTCTTGTGAGTCTAGATTTTCGAATCCGACGCAAAAATATTAGTTAATTGTAACGTTCTGGGTCTTGTAATGACGATGGAACACTCAATTTGCGTCGAGATTCAATACATCGGCCTCCAGCCTACTTGTCTCCAAGGGTCTATTGCTGCCACGGGCACCTTTTGGTCGTTCTCCTGTGAGTCTAGATTTTCGAATCCGACGCGAAACTGATAGTTAATTGTAAGGTTCAGGGCCTGCTAATGACGATGGAACACTCAAATTGCGTCGAGATTCAATACATCGTCCTCCAGCCGTCTTGTCTCCAAGGGTCTATTGCTGCCTCGGGCACCTCATGGTCGTTCTCCTCTGAGTCTAGATTTTCGAATCCGACGCATAAATGATAGTTAATTGTAACTTTCAGGGACTCCTAAAGACGATGGGACACTCACATTGCGTCGAGATTCAATACATCTTCCTCCAACCGACTTGTCTCCATGGCGATATTACTGCCTCGGGCACCTTATGGTCGTTCTCCTGTTAGTAGATTTTCGAATCCGACGCTGAAATGATAGTTAACTGTAACGTTCAGGGCCTCCTAATGCCGATGGAACACTCAAATTGCGTCGAGAGTCAATACATCGACCTCCAGTCGACTTGTATCCAAGGGTCTATTGCTGCCTCGGGCACCATATGGTCCGTCTCCGGTGATTCTACGTTTTCGATTCCGACGCAAAACTCATAGTTAATTGTAACGTTCAGGGCCTCCTAATTACGATGGAGCACACAAATTGAGTCAAGATTCAATACATTGACCTCCAGCCGACTTGTCTCCAAGGGTCTATTGCTGCCTCGGGCACCTTATGGTCGTTCTCCTGTGAGTCTAGATTTTCGAATCCGACGCATAAATGATAGTTAATTGTAACGTTCAGGGCCTTCTAATGACGATGGAACACTCAAATTGCGTCGAGATTCAGTACATCGGCCTCCAGCCGACTTGTCTCCAAGGGGATATCGCTGCCTCGGGCACCACATGGTCCGTCTCCGGTGATTCTACGTTCTCGAATCCGACGCAAAACTCATAGTTAATTGTAACGTTCAGGGCCTCCTATTGGCGATGGATCACTCAAATTGCGTCGAGATTCAATACATCGGCCTCCAGCCGACTTGTCTCCAAGGGTCTGTTGCTGCCTCGGGCACCTTATGGTCGTTCTCTTGTAAGTCTAGATTTTCGAATCCGACGCAAAAATTATAGTTAATTGTAACGTTCAGGGCCTCCTAATGACGATGGGACACTCAAATTGCGTCGAGATTCAATACATCGTCATCCAGCCGACTTGTCTCCAAGGGATCTATTGCTGCCTAGGACACCTTATGGTCGTTCTCCTGTGAGTCTAGATTTTCGAATCCGACGCAAAAATGATAGTAAATTGTAACGTTCAGGGCCTTGTAATGACGATGGAACACTCAAATTGCGTCGAGATTCAATACATCGGCCTCCAGCCGACTTGTCTCCAAGGGTCTATTGCTGCCACGGGCACCTTTTGGTCGTTCTCCTGTGAGTCTAGATTTTCGAATCCGACGCGAAACTGATAGTTAATTGTAAGGTTCAGGGCCTCCTAATGACGATGGAACACTCAAATTGCGTCGAGATTCAATACATCGTCCTCCAGCCGTCTTCTCTCCAAGGGTCTATTGCTGCCTCGGGCACCTTATGGTCGTTCTCCTGTGAGTCAAGATTTTCGAATCCGACGTATATATGATAGTTAATTGTAACGTTCAGGGACTCCTAAAGACGATGGGACACTCACATTGCGTCGAGATTCAATACATCTTCCTCCAACCGACTTGTCTCCATGGCGATATTACTGCCTCGGGCACCTTATGGTCGTTCTCCTGTTAGTAGATTTTCGAATCCGACGCTGAAATGATAGTTAACTGTAACGTTCAGGGCCTCCTAATGCCAATGGAACACTCAAATTGCGTCGAGAGTCAATACATCGACCTCCAGTCGACTTGTATCCAAGGGTCTAATGCTGCCTCGGGCACAATATGATCTTTCTCCTGTGAGTCTAGATTTTCGAATCCGACGCAAAAATGATAGTGATTTGTAACGTTCAGGGCCTTCTAATGACGATGGAATACTCAAATTGCGTCGAGATTCAATACATCGGCCTCCAGCCGACTTTTCTCCAAGGGGATATCGCTGCCTCGGGCACCATATGGTCCGTCTCCGGTGATTCTACGTTTTCGAATCCGACGCAAAACTCATAGTTAATTGTAACGTTCAGGGCCTCCTAATTACGATGGAGCACACAAATTGAGTCGAGATTCAATACATCGACCTCCAGCCGACTTGTCTCCAAGGGTCTATTGCTGCCTCGGGCACCTTATGGTCGTTCTCCTGTGAGTCTAGATTTTCGAATCCGACGCAAAAATGATAGTTAATTGTAACGTTCAGGGCCTTCTAATGACGATGGAACACTCAAATTGCGTCGAGATTCAATACATCGGCCTCCAGCCGACTTGTCTCCAAGGGTCTATTGCTGCCTCGGGCACCTTATGGTCGTTCTCCTGTGAGTCTAGATTTTCGAATCCGACGCAAAAATGATAGTTAATTGTAACGTTCAGGGCCTTCTAATGACGATGGAACACTGAAATTGCGTCGAGATTCAATACATCGGCCTCCAGCCGACTTGTCTCCAAGGGGATATCGCTGCCTCGGGCACCACATGGTCCGTCTCCGGTGATTCTACGTTCTCGAATCCGACGCAAAACTCATAGTTAATTGTAACGTTCAGGGCCTCCTATTGGCGATGGAACACTCAAATTGCGTCGAGATTCAATACATCGGCCTCCAGCCGACTTGTCTCCAAGGGTCTGTTGCTGCCTCGGGCATCTTATGGTCGTTCTCTTGTAAGTCTAGATTTTTGAATCCGACGCAAAAATTATAGTTAATTGTAACGTTCAGGGCCTCCTAATGACGATGGGACACTCAAATTGCGTCGAGATTCAATACACCGTCCTCCAGCCGACTTGTCTCCAAGGGATCTATTGCTGCCTAGGACACCTTATGGTCGTTCTCCTGTGAGTCTAGATTTTCGAATCCGACGCAAAAATGATAGTTAATTGTAACGTTCAGGGCCTTCTAATGACGATGGAGCACTCACATTGCGTCGAGATTCAATACATCGACCTCCAGCCGACTTGTCTCCAAGCGGGTATTGCTGCATCGGGCACCTTATGGTCGTTCTCCTGTGAGTTTAGATTTTCGAATCCGACGAAAAACTGATAGTTAATTGTAACACTCAGGGCCTCCTAATGACGATGGAACACTCATTTTGCGTCGCGATCAAATACATCGTCCTCCAACCGACTTGTCTAAAAGGGTCAATAGCTGCCACGGGCACCTTGTGATCGTTCTGCTGTGAGTCTAGATTTTCGAACCCGACGCAAAACTGATTGTTAATTGTAACGTTCAGGGCCTCCTAATGACGATGGAACACTCAATTTGCGTCGAGATTCAATACATCGGCCTCCAGCCGACTTGTCTCCAAGGCTCTATTGCTGCCTCGGGCACCGTATGGTCGTCCCCCTGTGAGTCAACATTTTAGAATCCGACGCAAAACTGATAGTTAATTGTAACGTTCAGGGATTCCTAAAGACGATGAAACACTCAAATTGCGTCGAGAATCAATACATCTTCCTCCAGCCGACTTGTCTACAAGGGGATATTGCTGCCTCGGGCACCAAATGGTCCGTCTCCTGTGAGTCTGGATTTTCGAATCCGACGCGAAACTGATAGTTAATTGTAACGTTCAGGGCCTCCTAATGCCGATGGAGCACACAAATTGAGTCGAGATTCAATACATCGACCTCCAGCCGACTTGTCTCCAAGGGGATATTGCTGCATCGGGCACCTTACGGTCGTTCTCCTGTGAGATTAAATTTTTTTAATCCCACGCTAAAATGATAGTTAATTGTAACGTTCAGGGCCTTCTAATGCCGATGGAACACTCAAATTGCGTCGAGATTCAATACATCGGCCTCCAGCCGACTTGTCTCCAAGGGTCTATTGCTGCCTCGGGCACCTTATGGTCGTTCTCCTGTGTGTCTAGATTTTCGAATCCGACGCAAAAATGATAGTTAATTGTAACGTTCAGGGCCTTCTAATGACGATGGAACACTCAAATTGCGTCGAGATTCAATACATCGGCCTATAGCCGACTTGTCTACAAGGGGATATTGCTGCATCGGGCACCTTATGGTCGTTCTCCTGTGACTTTAGATTTTCGAATCCGACGAAAAACTGATAGTTAATTGTAACATTCAGGGCCTCCTAATGACGATGGAACACTCATTTTGCGTTGCGATCCGATACATCGTCCTCCAACCGACTTGTCTCCAAGGGTCAATATCTGCCACGGGCACCTTGTGATCGTTCTGCTGTGAGTCTAGATTTTCGAACCCGACGCAAAACTGATTGTTAATTGTAACGTTCAGAGCCTCCTAATGACGATGGTGCACACAAATTGAGTCGAGATTCAATACATCGACCTCCAGCCGACTTGTCTCCAAGGGTCTATTGCTGCCTCGGGAACCTTATGGTCGTTCTCCTGTGAGTCTAGATTTTCTCATCCGACGCAAAAATGATAGTTAATTGTAACGTTCAGGGCCTTCTAATAACGATGGAACACTCAAATTGCGTCGAGATTCAATACATCGGCCTCCAGCCGACTTGTCTCCAGGGGGATATCGCTGCCTCGGGCACCACATGGTCCGTCTCCGGTGATTCTACGTTTTCGAATCCGACGCAAAACTCTTAGTTAATTGTCACTCTCAGGGCCTCCTAATGACGATGGAGCACACAAATTGAGACGAGATTCAATACATCGGCCTCCAGCCGACTTGTCTCCAAGGGTCTATTGCTGCCTCGGGGACCTTATGGTCGTTCTCCTGTGAGTCTAGATTTTCGAATCCGACGCAAAAATGATAGTTAATTGTAAGGTTCAGGGCCTCCTGATGACGATGGAACACTCAAATTGAGTCGAGATTCAATACATCGACCACCAGCTGACTTGTCTCCAAGGGGATATTGCTGCCTTGGGCTCCATGTGGTCCGTCTCCTGTGAGTCTAGAGTTTCGAATCCGACGCGAAACTGATAGTTAATTGTAACGTTCAGGGCCTCCTAATGTCGATGGATCACTCAAATTGCGTCGAGATTGAATACATCGGCCTCCAGCCGACTTGTCACCAAGGGGATATTGCTGTCTCGGGCACAATATGATCCTTCTCCTGTGAGTCTAGATTTTCGAATCCGACGCAGAAATGATAGTGAATTGTTACGTTCAGCGCCTCCTAATGACGATAGAAGCCTAAAATTGCGTAGAGATTCAATACATCGTCCTCCAGCCGACTTGTCTCCAAGGGGATATTGCTGCCTCGGGCACCAAATGGTCCGTCTGCTGTGAGTCTAGATTTTCGAATTCGACGAAAAACTGATAGTTAATTGTAACATTAATATTGACGATGGAACACTCAAATTGCGTCGCGATCCAATACATCGTCCTCCAGCCGACTTGTCTCCAAGGGTCTAATGCTGTCTCGGGCACCTTATGGTCGTTCTCTTGTAAGTCTACATTTTCGAATCCGACGCAAAACTGATAGTTCATTATAACGTTCCGGGCGACCTAATGACGATGGAACACTCAAATTGCGTCGAGATTCAATACATCGACCTCCAGCCGATGTGTCTCCAAGGGTCTATTGCTGCCTCGGGCACCTTATGGTCGTTCTCCTGTGAGTCTAGATTTTCGAATCCGACGCAAAAATGATAGTTAATTGTAACGTTCAGGGCCTCCTAATGCCGATGGAACACTCAAATTGCGTCGAGATTCAATACATCGTCCTCCAGCCGACTTGTCTCCAAGGGTCTATTGCTGCCTCGGACACCTTATGGTCGTTCTCCTGTGAGTCTAGATTTTCAAATCCGACGCAAAAATGATAGTTAATTGTAACGTTCAGGGCCTTCTAATGACGATGGAACACTCAAATTGCGTCGAGATTCAATACATCGGCCTCCAGCCGACTTGTCTCCGAGGGGTATATTGCTGTCTCGAGCACCGTATGAACTTCTCCTATGAGTAGATTTTCGAATCCGACGCTAAAATGATAGTTAATTGTAACGTTCAGGGCCTTGTAATGACGATGGAACACTCAAATTGCGTCGAGATTCAATACATCGGCCTCCAGCCGACTTGTCTCCAAGGGTCTGTTGCTGCCTCGGGCACCTTATGGTCGTTCTTCTGTGAGTTTAGATTATCGAATCTGACGCAAAAATTATAGTTAATTGTAACGTTTAGGGCCTCCTAATGACGATAGAAGACTCAAATTGCGTCGAGATTCAATACATCGTCCTCCAGCCGATTTGTCTCCAAGGGTATATTGCTGCCTCGGGCACCAAATGGTCCGTCTGCTGTGAGTCTAGATTTTAGAATCCGACGAAAAACTGATAGTTAATTGTAACATTCAGGGCCTCTTAATGACGATGGAACACACAAATTGCGTCGCGATCCAATACATCGTCCTCCAGCCGACTTGTCTCCAAGGGTCTAATGCTGCCTCGGGCACCTTATGCTCGTTCTCTTGTAAGTCTAGATTTTCGAATCCGACGCAAAAATGATACTTAATTGTAACGTTCAGGGCCTTGTAATGACGATGGAACACTCAAATTGCGTCGAGATTCAATACATCGGCCTCCAGCCGACTTGTCTCCAAGGGTCTAATGCTACCTCGGGCACCTTATGATCCTTCTCCTGTGAGTCTAGATTTTCGAATCCGACGCAAAAATGATAGTGATTTGTAACGTTCAGGGCCTTCTAATGACGATGGAATACTCAAATTGCGTCGAGATTCAATACATCGGCCTCCAGCCGACTTTTCTCCAAGGGGATATCGCTGCCTCGGGCACCATATGGTCCGCCTCCGTTGATTCTACGTTTTCGAATCCGACGCAAAACTCATAGTTAATTGTAACGTTCAGGGCCTCCTAATTACGATGGAGCACACAAATTGAGTCGAGATTCAATACATCGACCTCCAGCCGACATGTCTCCAAGGGTCTATTGCTGCCTCGGGCACCTTATGGTCGTTCTCCTGTGAGTCTAGATTTTCGAATCCGACGCAAAAATGATAGTTAATTGTAACGTTCAGGGCCTCTTAATGACGATGGAACACACAAATTGCGTCGCGATCCAATACATCGTCCTCCAGCCGACATGTCTCCAAGGGTCTATTGCTGCCTCGGGCACCTTATGGTCGTTCTCCTGTGAGTCTAGATTTTCGAATCCGACGCAAAAATGATAGTTAATTGTAACGTTCAGGGCCTTCTAATGACGATGGAACACTCAAATTGCGTCGAGATTCAATACATCGACCTCCAACCGACTTGTCTCCAAGCGGGTATTGCTGCATCGGGCACCTTATGGTCGTTGTCCTGTGAGTTTAGATTTTCGAATCCGACGAAAAACTGATAGTTAATTGTAACACTCAGGGCCTCCTAATGACGATGGAACACTCATTTTGCGTCGCGATCAAATACATCGTCCTCCAACCGACTTGTCTCCAAGGGTCAATAGCTGCCACGGGCACCTTGTGATCGTTCTGCTGTGAGTCTAGATTTTCGAACCCGACGCAAAACTGATTGTTAATTGTAACGTTCAGGGCCTCCTAATGACGATGGAACACTCAAATTGCGTCGAGATTCAATACATCGGCCTCCAGCCGACTTGTCTCCAAGGCTCTATTGCTGCCTCGGGCACCGTATGGTCGTTCCCCTGTGAGTCAACATTTTAGAATCCGACGCAAAACTGATAGTTAATTGTAACGTTCAGGGATTCCTAAAGACGATGAAACACTCAAATTGCGTCGAGAATCAATACATCTTCCTCCAGCCGACTTGTCTACAAGGGGATATTGCTGCCTCGGGCACCAAATGGTCCGTCTCCTGTGAGTCTGGATTTTCGAATCCGACGCGAAACTGATAGTTAATTGTAACGTTCAGGGCCTCCTAATGCCGATGGAGCACACAAATTGAGTCGAGATTCAATACATCGAACTCCAGCCGACTTGTCTCCAATGGGATATTGCTGCATCGGGCACCTTACGGTCGTCCTCCTGTGAGATTAAATTTTTTAATCCCACGCTAAAATGATAGTTAATTGTAACGTTCAGGGCCCTCTAATGCCGATGGAACACTCAAATTGCGTCGAGATTCAATACATCGGCCTCCAGCCGACTTGTCTCCAAGGGTCTATTGCTGCCTCGGGCACCTTATGGTCGTTCTCCTGTGTATCTAGATTTTCGAATCCGACGCAAAAATGATAGTTAATTGTAACGTTCAGGGCCTTCTAATGACGATGGAACACTCAAATTGCGTCGAGATTCAATACATCGGCCTATAGCCGACTTGTCTACAAGGGGATATTGCTGCATCGGGCACCTTATGGTCGTTCTCCTGTAACTTTAGATTTTCGAATCCGACGAAAAACTGATAGTTAATTGTAACATTCAGGGCCTCCTAATGACGATGGAACACTCATTTTGCGTTGCGATCCAATACATCGTCCTCCAACCGACTTGTCTCCAAGGATCAATAGCTGCCACGGGCACCTTGTGATCGTTCTGCTGTGAGTCTAGATTTTCGAACCCGACGCAAAACTGATTGTTAATTGTAAGGTTCAGGGCCTCCTAATGACGATGGAACACTCAAATTGCGTCGAGATTCAATACATCGTCCTCCAGCCGACTTGTCTCCAATGGTCTATTGCTGCCTCGGGCACCTTATGGTCGTTCTCCTGTGAGTCTAGATTTTCGAATCCGACGCATAAATGATAGTTAATTGTAACGTTCAGGGACTCGTAAAGACGATGGAACACTCAAATGGCGTCGAGAGTCAATACATCTTCCTCCAGCCGACTTGTCTACAAGGGGATATTGCTGCCTCGTGCTCCATGTGGTCCGTCTACTGTGAGTCCAGATTTTCGAATCCGACGCGCAACTGATAGTTAATTGTAAGGTTCAGGGCCTCCTAATGACGATGGAACACTCAAATTGCGTCGATATTCAATACATCGGCCTCCAGCGGACTTGTCTCCAAGGGGATATTGCTGTCTCGGGCACCATATGATCCTTCTCCTGTGAGTCTAGATTTTCGAATCCGACGCAAAAATAATAGTTAATTGTAACGTTCAGGGCCTTCTAATGACGATGGGACATTCAAATTGCGTCCAGATTCAATACATCGGCCTCCAGCCGACTCGTCTCCAAGGGGACATCGCTGCCTCGGGCACCACATGGTCCGTCACCGGTGATTCTACGTTTTCGAATCCGACGCAAAACTCATAGTTAATTGTAACGTTCAGAGCCTCCTAATGACGATGGAGCACACAAATTGAGTCGAGATTCAATACATCGGCCTCCAGCCGACTTGTCTCCAGGGGGATATCGCTGCCTCGGGCACCACATGGTCCTTCTCCGGTGATTCTACGTTTTCGAATCCGACGCAAAACTCTTAGTTAATTGTCACTTTCAGGGCCTCCTAATGACGATGGAGCACACAAATTGAGTCGAGATTCAATACATCGGCCTCCAGCCGACTTGTCTCCAAGGGTCTATTGCTGCCTCGGGCACCTTATGGTCGTTCTCCTGTGAGTCTAGATTCTCGAATCCGACGCAAAAATGATAGTTAATTGTAAGGTTCAGGGCCTCCTAATGACGATGGAACACTCAAATTGAGTCGAGATTCAATACATCGACCACCAGCTGACTTGTCAACAAGGGGATATTGCTGCCTTGGGCTCCATGTGGTCCGTCTCCTGTGAGTCTAGAGTTTCGAATCCGACGCGAAACTGATAGTTAATTGTAACGTTCAGGGCCTCCTAATGTCGATGGATCACTCAAATTGCGTCGAGATTCAATGCATCGGCCTCCAGCCGACTTGTTACCAAGGGGATATTGCTGTCTCGCGCACAATATGATCCTTCTCCTGTGAGTCTACATTTTCGAATCCGACGCAGAAATGATAGTGAATTGTTACGTTCAGCGCCTCCTAATGACGATAGAAGCCTAAAATATCGTCGAGATTCAATACATCGTCCTCCAGCCGATTTGTCTCCAAGGGGATATTGCTGCCTCGGGCACCAAATGGTCCGTCTGCTGTGAGTCTAGATTTTCGAATCCGACGAAAAACTGGTAGTTAATTGTAACATTCATATTGACGATGGACCACTCAAATTGCGTCGCGATCCAATACATCGTCCTCCAGCCGACTTGTCTCCAAGGGTCTAATGCTGTCTCAGGCACCTTATGGTCGTTCTCTTGTAAGTCTACATTTTCGAATCCGACGCAAAACTGATAGTTCATTATAACGTTCCGGGCGACCTAATGACGATGGAACACTCAAATTGCGTCGAGATTCAATACATCGACCTCCAGCCGATGTGTCTCCAAGGGTCTATTGCTGCCTCGGGCACCTTATGGTCGTTCTCCTGTGAGTCTAGATTTTCGAATCCGACGCAAAAATGATAGTTAATTGTAACGTTCAGGGCCTCCTAATGCCGATGGAACACTCAAATTGCGTCGAGATTCAATACATCGTCCTCCAGCCGACTTGTCTCCAAGGGTCTATTGCTGCCTCGGGCACCTTATGGTCGTTCTCCTGTGAGTCTAGATTTTCGAATCCGACGCAAAAATGATAGTTAATTGTAACGTTCAGGGCCTTCTAATGACGATGGAACACTCAAATTGCTTCGAGATTCAATACATCGGCCTCCAGCCGACTTGTCTCCGAGGGGTATATTGCTGTCTCGAGCACCGTATGAACTTCTCCTATGAGTAGATTTTCGAATCCGACGCTAAAATGATAGTTAATTGTAACGTTCAGGGCCTTGTAATGACGATGGAACACTCAAATTGCGTCGAGATTCAATACATCGGCCTCCAGCCGACTTGTCTCCAAGGGTCTGTTGCTGCCTCGGGCACCTTATGGTCGTTCTCCTGTGAGTTTAGATTATCGAATCTGACGCAAAAATTATAGTTAATTGTAACGTTTAGGGCCTCCTAATGACGATAGAAGACTCAAATTGCGTCGAGATTCAATACATCGTCCTCCAGCCGATTTGTCTCCAAGGGTATATTGCTGCCTCGGGCACCAAATGGTCCGTCTGCTGTGAGTCTAGATTTTCGAATCCGACGAAAAACTGATAGTTAATTGTAAGATTCAGGGCCTCTTAATGACGATGGAACACACAAATTGCGTCGCGATCCAATACATCGTCCTCCAGCCGACTTGTCTCCAAGGGTCTAATGCTGCCTCGGGCACCTTATGCTCGTTCTCTTGTAAGTCTAGATTTTCGAATCCGACGCAAAAATGATAGTGAATTGTAACGTTCAGGGCCTTGTAATGACGATGGAACACTCAAATTGCGTCGAGATTCAATACATCGGCCTCCAGCCGACTTGTCTCCAAGGGTCTGTTGCTGCCTCGGGCACCTTATGGTCGTTCTCCTGTGAGTTTAGATTATCGAATCCGACGCAAAAATGATAGTTAATTGTAACGTTTAGGCCTCCTAATGACGATGGGCCACTCAAATTGCGTCGAGATTCAATACATCGGTCTCCAGCCGACTTGTCTCCAAGGGTCTAATGCTGCCTCGGGCACCTTATGGTCGTTCTCTTGGAAGTCTAGATTTTCGAATCCGATGCAAAAATGATAGTTAATTGTAACGTTCAGGGCCTCCTAATGACGATGGAACACTCAAATTTCGTCGAGATTCAATACATCGTCCTCCAGCCGAATTGTCTCCAAGGGTCTATTGCTGCCTCGGGCACCTTATGGTCGTTCTCCTGTGAGTCTAGATTTTCGAATCCGACGCAAAAATGATAGTTAATTGTAACGTTCAGGGCCTTCTAATGACGATGGAACACTCAAATTGCGTCGAGATTCAATACATCGGAATATAGCCGACTTGTCTACAAGGGGATATCGCTGCCTCGGGCACCACATGGTCCGTCTCCGGTGATTCCACGTTTTCGAATCCGACGCAAAACTCATATATAATTGTAAGGTTCAGGGCCTCCTATTGGCGATGGAATACTCAAATTGCATCGAGATTCAATACATCGACCTCCAGCCGACTTGTCTCCAAGGGGATATTGCTGCATCGGGCACCTTATGGTCGTTCTCCTGTGAGTTTAGATTTTCGAATCCGACGAAAAACTGATAGTTAATTGTAACATTCAGGGCCTCCTAATGACGATGGAACACTCATTTTGGGTCGCGATCCAATACATCGTCCTCCAACCGACTTGTTTCCAAGGGTCAATAGCTGCCACGGGCACCTTGTGATCGTTCTGCTGTGAGTCTAGATTTTCGAACACGACGAAAACTGATTGTTAATTGTAACGTTCAGGGCCACCTAATGACGATGGAACACTCAAATTGAGTCGATATTCAATACATCGGCCTCCAGTCGATTTGTCTCCAACGGGTATATTGCTGTCTCGAGCACCGTATGAACTTCTCCTGTGAGTAGATTTCCGAATCCGACGCTAATATGATTGTTAGTTGTAACGTTCAGGGCCTCCTAATGCCGATGGAACACTCAAATTGCGTCGAGATTCATTACATCGGCCTCCAGCCGACTTATCTCCAAGGGTCTATTGCTGCCTCGGGCACCTTATGGTCGTTCTCCTGTGAGTCTAGATTTTCGAATCCGACGCAAAAATGATAGTTAATTGTAACGTTCAGGGCCTTGTAATGACGATGGAACACTCAAATTGCGTCGAGATTCAATACATCGGCCTCCAGCCGACTTGTCTCCAAGGGTCTGTTGCTGCTTCGGGCACCTTATGTTCGTTCTCCTGTGAGTTTAGATTTTCGAATCCGACGCGAAACTGATAGTTAATAGTAAGGTTCAGGGCCTCCTAATGACGATGGAACACTCAAATTGCGTCGAGATTCAATACATCGTGAAACTTCCCCTCTGAACTATTTATACATGACTGTGCTTAAACTGACACACAATATTTTTAGCGCAACGCAATCTGACTTTCAAAAATCCCTACAAAAGAATGGCCCTGACTAACATTAAACTATACCTTTCACAAATCACTAAATCACTTACCTCACAATAATCTTCGTTTCTCCCACTACTGCAATACAGCAAGCGCCACTACTGCCAGCTAAATAAAAGATTCAAACTACTAAAGGCACTAACTACTGATAGGGATAGTTAGCAAATGAAAGATATTAATAGAGAACAAACAATGTAATTACCTTGATATCATCATATATAAATATAGCAGTTCATGACAAATTTCAAAACTCCGCCATCTCTCTCCCCACATCCACCACTGCTGGCGGCTCACCTCCAACTGCGCAACGCTACGCGCTGTTCACAGCCAGCTGCCTAACACTACAATGGCGAGTATTACAACAATGCAAAGCAGCCACAGACTGCACACAGCACAGCCAGTGATTTTCATACAGAGGTGGCGTTACCATAAAAAAACCTAAACAGCCTACTTACATAGAGAAAACATAAACAGCCTACTTACATAGAGAAAACATAAACAGACTACTTACATAGCCCCCATGCTCCCCACAAAAAATTTTACAAAATTTTTTTTGGGCAGTGGCCAATAATGATTTGATAAAATTTTTCATAATTACAATAACAAAGAAATCAAATGCACACACTTATTGATACAATGTTGGTCAAAAGCTAAAATTTTCTCACAGTCCATAAAGATAGTCCTGATCATTCATTACAGTAGAATAGCAGTGTTTTTCTCAAAGTCTGAGCAGTAAAAGAAAATGCACACGGAAGTAGTGGATTTCCATGCAGTCTTGAAGAAGTAGTGTTGTCCTTCCAACGGAAAGACAGTGCTGACTCTCGACATGCAGACAAGTATTGGGTCACAACAGAGCAAACCCACTGCAGAGTCAGTCGAAGTTTTGATGAATATTGGTAGGTAGGTCATCACAGAGCAGACCCACCGTAGTCCTGGTAGAGATTACGATATTGGTGGGCCACCAGAGGTGCAGACCCACTGCAGTCCTTGTAGAAATAATGGTATTGATGGATCATCAAAGATGTAGACCCACTGTAGTCCTTGTAGAGATAATGGTATTGGTGGGCCACCAGAGGTGCAGACCCACTGTAGTCCTTGTAGAGATGGCCAGCAGCCATCTGTTGCGATTCTGCAGGTGCACATTCACCATTGAAGAGTCTTGCGGAGAATATAGCAAGTCCATAAACCACCACTTGTGCACTCACAAAGTTTTTGGAATTGTCCTTAGATCCAGCAATGCTGTTATCCAGTCCCTTGCTGAATCATTAACACACGTGCAAACACTATCAGTCCCTACTTCTCACATATTGTCCATGTACTATGACCAACAGAAACGTGTGCAGTGAAATGTTACTTAATTTGAAGAACTGGTAACAATTACAATTTTATAACATGAGAATGCAATAACAAAGGTACACAATACATCATTAAAAACATAACAATATAGATAACATTTGTAGTAATAGGGGCTTTACAAAAGAATAGAAATAGACATATACGTCAGTGTTACAGGAATTATGACATGAGTACATACATAGAAGATCAGAATAATTATTGAAACATCAACTTCACACATGAGCATTTAAACAGAATGAATAATGTCTAACATCTTTACAAAGTAAATAACATATTATTAATGCCAATTATATTTGAGGATAACAGTATTCCTCATCATAGTGAATGTAGCTTAATATTAAAAGAGAAAAAAATTCTATGAAACTACACAGAGACAGGAAGAAAACAAATACACAAGGGTACACAAACATATAGTGGGATAACACAAAAGGAAAGGACAGGGTTTGTTTTCAGTGTAACATTTGGTACTGCAGTCCAACTCAAAACTTCATTCCATAGGTCTTTCGTCTTATTTCAACCTTTGCTTCCACCAAAAAAATCCTATCCAAGCATGCGTTCTGTATTTATTTCACATATTTCTTACCTCATTATTTATTTCCAAGAAAATCCTACCTATACCTGCTTCCTGTACGTTTTTCGTATAGATTCTCAATGCATTTCTTCCAATTCATCGCAACTCATTCTCTTCTATAGTCTACCCCCTCTTAAACTAACTTAAATCTACTGAGCTCAGATGCTAAACTAAGGAACGAGGCAATGCAGCAGCATGTAAAACAATTATTATAAACAGCAATGAAAAAAATGGAAAATTGCAAAGCAAGCTACAGTATAAATTAGCAAAAGTCAAATTCAATAACACTATGCCTGGCAAACAGCTGCAACTTATACCTAAACATGACATAGCGCAAGCAGAAAAAATATTACACTAAAATGGCCATATCTAATACCTATGTCACATCTTAACATTAGAGTGATGCATCACAATTTATTCTACAAAAGAAATTACCAAGTACTTGAAAAGAAAATTATGAATGCAGTTCCTGTGAAGGTAAATGTCGCTTTGTGCTGCCTCATTTTTTTGAAAAAAATTATTATATACTCGATCTGTAGACAGAAAATATTTATATTAGTACATCTATAAAATTTTATTTTAACCAATGCTGCAGTGCAGCTAGAAACTTGATATTAAACAAAATGTGTAAATAAATACATAAAGCAAGCCATATGGCATTTTTCTTAACTAGCAAGGCAATAGCTGTGAAATGTTTCTCATCGTTTCATTAGGCATTTCAGTAAATATCATAAATTACGAGCTCCACAGTATGCTTTCAACAAGGAGATGTCAGTAGCGCGGACAATGGCCTTCCCTTTCTTTTTTTTCTACCTGTGCTTCTGACGAGGCACTCACACTAATGGCTTGTTCTCCAGGCGTCTGACACACCTGGGTGCCCACGACGCATTATGTGCAGGCGGTCACTTAACTTTCGTACGGAAATATTTACGACAGCAGTTTCCGCTACAGTGACAGTCATATATACAAAATTTCACAGGTCGAGGATTTATTTTGCAAATGTGTAGAAACAAAATCCTATGAATATAACAGTGTCCAAAAAAATTTTCAGTGGCATTGTGATACATTCACACATGATTCACACATGTACACACATTTCATAATTCTAAAGTACGATTCTTGGTTTCCAACATCCTTTTCCATAAGTCAGAGTCCCTAATCACTATTCATTACTCCTTACCTTATTACACATATTTATATTCGTCGACAAGTCAACCTTGCGACGGCACTTCAATATTTCATCATAATAAATACATAGCATAACCAAATTCCTCATATAGCACCAGCTTATTAATCATAAACATACCTCAGCAGCATAATACACATCGTCGTCGTAAAAAAATAACATCATAACACCTCAGTCAAATCTCAAAATCGTCGTAGCTTCCTCCAAGAATTAAAAAATTCTCTGCTCATGTCAAAAGTGTCATCTGCCTCAAACGTACTTTAAAAATCATGAATCCATACCAAATACATCATTCAAAGCTCTCATAGTATCACAATGGTTCCGAAAAAATATGAGCATTTCACAAAGTACAGACAAAATACAATTTCATAAGTGTGAAGTTATCCAACTGTGTAATTGCGTAAACATGTGTCACTGACATAGTAAAAAGAATGTTTGTTTCTCTGTCAAATAATCAGATAGCTGTGTAATTCTGTGTTAGAGAAATATGGTACCGATGTGTAAAGTTGTATAAGCAAATACCATATTAGCTAGGGCTCCTTGTGCTTGCCAAACACATGGTACACAAAGCAAGCGTGTACCCCCCTGAGGATTAATGTAATTATACCCTCAGGTGTTACAGATTACACCAATGGAATGAAATATATCACGGAAAACTTTCTTTGTAATTCAAAAATCTTTAAAAATAAATGTTTTAAGTACAAAATTAATCACTCAAATACGTGTCCTGTAGCGCTAAATGTGCATCTTGTTGTAAGATAATCTCTGTGGAAGTGTCGTAGTTATCGTCCTCCAAAAGCTAAGTTCTGCAGAAGCCAATGAACTTACCTCATGATAAACAAAAGTGAAATGCTTTGCGTATAGATATCTTAGTTATTACGCTTATTGTTGTGATGAAGAAATTACTGTGCTGTAACGTATTGTTGTGCTACGGAAAAGGCTGTCTCATTGTAGCTATACCACAAAAGTTACTACTAAAACATGTTTTTCTTCCCAGAAGAATTCAGAAAACTGTGCAGATATAAAACAGATACACCGCAAAAGCAACAAGGTAAATTGTGTCACACATTAGTAGCATCGTGATATAGTCATGTAGCTGTCAAATAAACTAACCACTGTGTCACCTGGTATCTCTCAGAAAGCACCTTGAATCCATAATGTATTTTCAAATAAACCAAAATGTTGCATTAAAATCTCATTAGCAGTACTGGTAAATGTTCTAAGTATGTGAGCCTTATAGTCGTTACGTAATCGTGCAACAAACAAGCAAGAATGTACACACACAATAACACTGTGACGTCTGTTCACTATAACAATGCATTCGTCATTTCTGTTTAAATAAGTTCTCTTGGTTCTTGATTGGATATTTAACTTCAAACATTGTTGTATGTTAACAGATTCTAAGTCTGACAAAGCATATTAGTAATGTGAAGCGAAAAATTTTATGACAAAGACTAAGTTAAAAAGCAGATTATCTTTCAATAAATGGTTTTACATGTGAAACCTGGTGTAAACCTTTACTCTTCCTAGTACGCAGAGTTTCAACTTCAAAGCAATTATCATGTTGTTTACATCGGTAAAGAATGCTAAATCTTTTCTCAAGGCTAGCGTCTTTGTTATTTTTCCCTGAGCCAGCGGCCGCACGCAGCTGCCTGCTGTGCGAGTCATTGTCTGTCTCTTTGTTGGCGCGCGCTGTTATTGGGATTAGGAGACCTAACTTCTACAAATTCGCCTTGCCGAGAGGGCCCAGCTCTGTTAGAGTCCCGCCAGTTCTGATGAAATTCACGTCTATCGTTATGATTATATCGTCTGTCGTCATGTCGGTAGTTCCTGTAGTTTCTTACTTGTCGGTCATGTGGTGGAGAATTTCTCCCTGAATCGTAACTGCGCGCTGGACCGTTGCGTCTGAAATTATTCTGTCTCCCTTGATAATAACAGTTCTGGTTACCATATTGTCTGTTTCTATGGTTATCTCTGTCATATTCATTTCTACGGAAATGCGATCTTTCTCTGTAACTATTATTCTGCCAGCGGTTGTCATAAGGGTGGTGTCTGTTTTGGTCACGATTTGTGTTGTGAGAATAGCCTTGTCGTGTCCAGTTATTACTTCTGTCGTCACGGAATTGTGACGGATGTGATCTGTAGTGATTGTTTTCCCGGTTTCGCGTTCTGCGATTGTCAGTGTCAATTTCTAATTCTTGTAAAAGTCCCTGAAATGCTTCAATGTCGTCTTTGCAACGTCCTGCCAAAATAATCTGTCGTAAATGTTCAGCCAGTTTGATTAAGCAAATGCGGATGAGTTCTGAGGGGCTGTATGGGTTTGAAAGATACTGATTCTTATGCAACATGTCTTCAAAATATTTGACAAAACTGGAAAATTCAGATTGTTCAAAATGTTTCATCATCATGATGCTATGTTTCACACGGTCTTGTGTGGCTTGAGACCAATATGCTGAGAGGAAGGCATGGTAAAACTCTCCTTCACTGTGGCAATCGTGAATTACCGATCGCATTCTTACAGCTGGTTCATTCTCCAAGTAGCCACACATAAATTCTAATCTGTGTTCTAATGACCAGTTGGGAGGAAAACAATGAGAGAATTGATGGAGCCATGCTTGTGGATGAATGTCGTTGCCAGAATTCTTAAATGTTTTGAATTTACGTGTAGTAATGAACAGCTTATAGTCAAAATCATCATGTCGGCGAGTCGCATATCGGTCATTGTTAGGTCGTGTCGGCCGTTCCATCTCAAAATTCGGTGCACATTGCCAATTTCTTTCATAACTTCCGAAGTGTCCTGTGTTATAATTTTGTGGTTGTTCCGTATTTCTAAGTCCCTCTTCCCGTATTGGAGCGCGAGTGGCCTCTGAAATACGTAATTCTTGTATTACCTGAGTCAGCTGATCTTGTACTTCCCGGATTTCTCTTTGGTGTTGCGTATTAATTTGATTCTGATTTTGTTTGAATTTCCTAATTTGTTCACACTCTTCTGTGTCATTAAAGACTACCGGTTTTGTGTCGTTCAGATTATCATCTACCTTCGTAGATAAGTTAGTGAACTGATCCGAAAGTTCGGCTACTGTCTCCGATAGTGAACACATTTCCTCAATGTGTTTTTCTGAACCAAGTTTCAGAGTATGTATTGTGTCCTTTAAGTTTTCCTGAGTTTTTGCAAGTTGCGTAACCGAATCGGTAGATGCAACTGAGTCAATTTTAGCTTGCAGGGTGTCGTGATTTTCATGAACAATAGTTTGCAGTTCTTTTATGGCTGCTTCGTGATTCTGTAATGCATTTTCATGACGCGAAAAAATAGGTTGGAAATGCTCACAAATTTGTGTTTTTACGTCATTACAGACTTTTTGACATTTCGATTCGATTTTATGTATCTCAGTAGTTAAATCTTCACGTGTTTGTTCAAGCGTGGTGTCTAACTTTTGAAGATTTTGTTCCATTGCGTCTAACTGTTGCTGTGTTTGTCTCTGGTATTGTTCCATTGTGTCTAACTTTTGAAGATTTTGTTCCATTGTGTCTAACTTTTGAAGCTTTTGCTGTGTTTGTCTCTGACTTTGTTCCATTGTGTCTAACTTTTGAAGCTTTTGTCCCATTTCTTGCATTAATTGTAATAACAATGCACTGGTGTCTGAAACATGTTCGTCAGTGCTTTTCGGCAGTGAATTTGCACCGGCAACATTCACATTTTGACAAGAGGAAAATGTGTCTTGACTCATTTGAGAAAACGGTGAGGACGCAAAACCTGAATCTACAGTATTTGCAAAATTGTGTCCTGTCATTTCGGATTCCTGAGGCGAGCTATTGCCGACCGATCGATCGATAATGCTTCCCTCTTCACTAATTGTTTCACTGTCCACGCCATTGTTTGCCGCCCGCTCCATTTCCCTATGCACAATTACCAAATTACTACTTTGAACATCAGTTAATTCATTACTCGGTGGCGCTAACACACTGCTTTCATTTTCACTGTCATTTCTCAGTTTACTTTGGAGCCTAGTATTACGTTTTTCACACGCCATTATTGTCACAGAATTTCACACGACAACACAGAAAAACACAATTTGAAGAGCAAAAATAAGAGAACACATTAACATAACACTGAAAATAATATCTAGTTAATTGCAGCTGCGAAATACTTGGTGCAAATCTACATGCATGCCACAACTGTTTTACTGTACAACAATGAAAGACTGCAACTACAAAGGAGATTTTCTCTACAATTACGAGCTAGCAATAAACAAAATCTACACTAATTACACAAACTACAAGAAAAAAAAAAATCAGAAGATTCCAGTGAGGTATCCTCGGCTAAGGGTCGACATATGAAACGCCCCCTTTAAACAGTTATACAGGACTGCCCTTAAACTGACACACAATATTTTTAGCGCAACGCAATCTGACTTTCAAAAATCCCTACTAAAGAATGGCCCTGACTAACATTAAACTATACCTTTCACAAATCACTAAATCACTTACCTCACAATAATCTTCGTTTCTCCCACTACTGCAATACAGCAAGCGCCACTACTGCCAGCTAAATAAAAGATTCAAACTACTAAAGGCACTAACTACTGATAGGGATAGTTAGCAAATGAAAGATATTAATAGAGAACAAACAATGTAATTACCTTGATATCATCATATATAAATATAGCAGTTCATGACAAATTTCAAAACTCCGCCATCTCTCTCCCCACATCCACCACTGCTGGCGGCTCACCTCCAACTGCGCAACGCTACGCGCTGTTCACAGCCAGCTGCCTAACACTACAATGGCGAGTATTACAACAATGCAAAGCAGCCACAGACTGCACACAGCACAGCCAGTGATTTTCATACAGAGGTGGCGTTACCATAAAAAAACCTAAACAGCCTACTTACATAGAGAAAACATAAACAGCCTACTTACATAGAGAAAACATAATCAGACTACTTACAATCGGCCTCCAGCGGACTTGTCTCCAAGGGGATAATGCTGTCTCGGGCACCATATGATCCTTCTCCTGTGAGTCTAGATTTTCGAATCCGACGCAAAAATGATAGTTAATTGTAACGTTCAGGGCCACCTAATGACGATGGAACACTCAAATTGAGTCGATATTCAATACATCGGCCTCCAGCCGACTTGTCTCCAAGGGTCTATTGCTGCCTCGGGCACCGTATGAACTTCTCCTGTGAGTAGATTTCCGAATCCGACGCTAATATGATTGTTAGTTGTAACGTTCAGGGCCTCCTAATGCCGATGGAACACTCAAATTGCGTCGAGATTCAATACATCGGCCTCCAGCCGACTTATCTCCAAGGGTCTATTGCTGCCTCGGGCACCTTATGGTCGTTCTCCTGTGAGTCTAGATTTTCGAATCCGACGCAAAAATGATAGTTAATTGTAACGTTCAGGGCCTTGTAATGACGATGGAACACTCAAATTGCGTAGAGATTCAATACATCGGCCTCCAGCCGACTTGTCTCCAAGGGTCTGTTGCTGCTTCGGGCACCTTATGGTCGTTCTCCTGTGAGTTTAGATTTTCGAATCCGACGCGAAACTGATAGTTAATAGTAAGGCTCAGGGCCTCCTAATGACGATGGAACACTCAAATTGCGTCGAGATTCAATACATCGTCCTCCAGCCGACTGGTCTCCAAGGGTCTATTGCTGCCTCGGGCACCTTATGATCGTTCTCCTGTGAGTCTAGATTTTCGAATCCGACGCAAAAATGATAGTTAATTGTAACGTTCAGGGCCTTGTAATGACGACGGAACACTCAAATTGCGTCGAGATTCAATACATCGGCCTCCAGCCGACTTGTCTCCGAGGGGTATATTGCTGTCCCGAGCACCGTATGAACTTCTCCTATGAGTAGATTTTCGAATCTGACGCTAAAATGATAGTTAATTGTAACGTTCAGGGCCTTGTAATGACGATGGAACACTCAAATTGCGTCGAGATTCAATACATCGGCCTACAGCCGACTTGTCTCCAAGGGTCTGTTGCTGCCTCGGGCACCTTATGGTCATTCTCCTGTGAGTTTAGATTATCGAATCTGACGCAAAAATGATAGTTAATTGTAACGTTTAGGGCCTCCTAATGACGATAGAAGACTCAAATTGCGTCGAGATTCAATACATCGTCCTCCAGCCGATTTGTCTCCAAGGGTATATTGCTGCCTCGGGCACCAAATGGTCCGTCTGCTGTGAGTCTAGATTTTCGAATCCGACGAAAAACTGATAGTTAATTGTAACATTCAGGGCCTCCTAATGACGATGGAACACACAAATTGCGTCGCGATCCAATACATCGTCCTCCAGCCGACTTGTCTCCAAGGGTCTAATGCTGCCTCGGGTACCTTATGCTCGTTCTCTTGTAAGTCTAGATTTTCGAATCCGACGCAAAAATGATAGTGAATAGTAACGTTCAGTGCCTCCTGATGACGATAGAACTCTCAAATTGCGTCGAGATTCAATACATCGTCCTCCAACTGATTTGTCTCCAAGGGGATATTGCAGTCTCGTGCACCATATGATCCTTCTCCTGTTAGTAGATTTTCGAATCCGACGCTAAAATGATAGTTAACTGTAACGTTCAGGGCCTCCTAATGCCGATGGAACACTCAAATTGCGTCGAGATTCAATACATCGTCCTCCAGCCGACTTGTCTCCAAGGGGCTAATGCTGCCTCGGGCACCTTATGATCGTTCTCCTGTGAGTCTAGATTTTCGAATCCGACGCAAAAATGATAGTTAATTGTAACGTTCAGGGCCTTGTAATGACGACGGAACACTCAAATTGCGTCGAGATTCAATACATCGGCCTCCAGCCGACTTGTCTCCGAGGGGTATATTGCTGTCCCGAGCACCGTATGAACTTCTCCTATGAGTAGATTTTCGAATCTGACGCTAAAATGATAGTTAATTGTAACGTTCAGGGCCTTGTAATGACGATGGAACACTCAAATTGCGTCGAGATTCAATACATCGGCCTACAGCCGACTTGTCTCCAAGGGTCTGTTGCTGCCTCGGGCACCTTATGGTCATTCTCCTGTGAGTTTAGATTATCGAATCTGACGCAAAAATGATAGTTAATTGTAACGTTTAGGGCCTCCTAATGACGATAGAAGACTCAAATTGCGTCGAGATTCAATACATCGTCCTCCAGCCGATTTGTCTCCAAGGGTATATTGCTGCCTCGGGCACCAAATGGTCCGTCTGCTGTGAGTCTAGATTTTCGAATCCGACGAAAAACTGATAGTTAATTGTAACATTCAGGGCCTCCTAATGACGATGGAACACACAAATTGCGTCGCGATCCAATACATCGTCCTCCAGCCGACTTGTCTCCAAGGGTCTAATGCTGCCTCGGGTACCTTATGCTCGTTCTCTTGTAAGTCTAGATTTTCGAATCCGACGCAAAAATGATAGTGAATAGTAACGTTCAGTGCCTCCTGATGACGATAGAACTCTCAAATTGCGTCGAGATTCAATACATCGTCCTCCAAATGATTTGTCTCCAAGGGGATATTGCAGTCTCGTGCACCATATGATCCTTCTCCTGTTAGTAGATTTTCGAATCCGACGCTAAAATGATAGTTAACTGTAACGTTCAGGGCCTCCTAATGCCGATGGAACACTCAAATTGCGTCGAGATTCAATACATCGGCCTCCAGCCGACTTGTCTCCAAGTGTCTATTGCTGCCTCGGGCACCTTATGGTCGTTCTCCTGTGAGTTTAGATTATCGAATCCGACGCAAAAATGATAGTTAATTGTAAAGTTCAGGGCCTCCTAATGCCGATGAAACACTCAAATTGCGTCGAGATTCAATACATCGGCCTCCAGCCGACTTGTCTCCAAGGGTCTATTGCTGCCTCGGGCACCTTATGGTCGTTTTCCTGTGAGTCTAGATTTTCGAATCCGACGCAAAAAAGATAGTTAATTGTAACGTTCAGGGCCTTGTAATGACGATGGAACACTCAAATTGCGTCGAGATTCAATACATCGGCTTCCAGCCGTCTTGTCTCCAAGGGTCTGTTGCTGCCTCGGGCACCTTATGGTCGTTCTCCTGTGAGTTTAGATTATCGAATCCGACGCAAAAATGATAGTTAATTGTAACGTTTAGGGCCTCCTAATGACGATGGGACACTCAAATTGCGTCGAGATTCAATACATCGTCCTCCAGCCGACTTGTCTCCAAGGGTCTAATGCTGCCTCGGGCACCTTATGGTCGTTCTCTTGTAAGTCTAGATTTTCGAATCCGACGCAAAAATGATAGTTAATTGTAACGTTCAGGGCCTCCTAATGACGATGGAACACTCAAATTGCGTCGAGATTCAATACATCGTCCTCCAGCCGACTTGGCTCCAAGGGTCTATTGCTGCCTCGGGCACCTTATGGTCGTTCTCCTGTGAGTCTAGATTTTCGAATCCGACGCAAAAATTATAGTTAATTGTAACGTTCAGGGCCTTCTAATGACGATGGAACACTCAAATTGCGTCGAGATTCAATACATCGGCCTATAGCCGACTTGTCTACAAGGGGATATCGCTGCCTCGGGCACCACATGGTCCGTCTCCGGTGATTCCACGTTTTCGAATCCGACGCAAAACTCATAGTTAATTGTAACGTTCAAGGCCTCCTATTGGCGATGGAATACTCATATTGCATCGAGATTCAATAAATCGACCTCCAGCTGATTTGTCTCCAAGGGGATATTGCTGCCTCGGGCACCTTATGGTCGTTCTCCTGTGAGTCTAGATTTTCGAATCCGACGCAAAACTCATGGTTAATTGTAACGTTCAGGGCCTCCAAATGCCGATGGAACACTCAAATTGCGTCGAGAGTCAATACATCGGCCTCCAGCCGACTTGCCTCCAAGGGTCTATTGCTGCCTCGGGCACCTTATGGTCGTTCTCCTGTGAGTCTAGATTTTCGAATCCGACGCAAAAATGATAGTTAATTGTAACGTTCAGGGCCTTCTAATGACGATGGAACAGTCAAATTGCGTCGAGATTCAATACATCGGCCTCCAGCCGACTTGTCTCCAAGGGGATATCGCTGCCTCAGGCACCACATGGTCCGTCTCCGGTGATTATACGTTTTCGAATCCGACGCAAAACTCATAGTTAATTGTAACGTTCAGGGCCTCCTATTGGCGATGGAACACTCAAATTGCGTCGAGATTCAATACATCGACCTCCAGCCGACTTGTCTCCAAGGGGATATTGCTGCATCGGGCACCTTATGGTCGTTGTCCTGTGAGTTTAGATTTTCGAATCCGACGAAAAACTGATAGTTAATTGTAGCATTCAGGGCCTCGTAATGACGATGGAACACTCATTTTGCGTCGCGATCCAATACCGTCCTCCAAACGACTTGTCTCCAAGGGTCAATAGCTGCCACGGGCACCTTGTGATCGTTCTGCTGTGAGTCTAGATTTTCGAACCCGACGCAAAGCTGATTGTTAATTGTAACGTTCAGGGCCACCTAATGACGATGGAACACGCAAATTGAGTCGAGATTCAATACATCGACCTCCAGCCGACTTGTCTCCAAGGGGATATTGCTGTCTCGGGCACAATATGATCCTTCTCCTGTGAGTCTAGATTTTCGAATCCGACGCAAAAATGATAGTGAATTGTAACGTTCAGCGTCTCCTAATGACGATAGAAGACTCAAATTGCGTCGAGATTCAGTACATCGTCCTCCAGCCGATTTGTCTCCAAGGGGATATTGCAGCCTCGGGCACAATATGATCCTTCTCCTGTGAGTCTAGATTTTCGAATCCGACGCAAAAATGATAGTGAATTGTAACGTTCAGCGCTTCCTAATGACGATAGAAGACTCAAATTGCGTTGAGATTCAATATATCGTCCTCCAGTCGATTTGTCTCCAAGGGGATTTGCTGCCTCGGGCACCAAATGGTCCGTCTGCTGTGAGTCTAGAATTTCGAATCCGACGAAAAACTGATAGTTAATTGTAACATTCAGGGCCTCCTAATGACGATGGAACACTCAAATTGCGTCGCGATCCAATACATCGGCCTCCAGCCGACTTGTCTCCAAGGGTCTGTTGCTGCCTCGGGCACCTTATGGTCGTTCTCCAGTGAGTCTAGATTTTCGAATCCGACGCAAAAATGATAGTTAATTGTAACGTTCAGGGCCTTGTAATGACGATGGAACACTCAAATTGGGTCGAGATTTAATCCATCGGCCTCCAGCCGACTTGTCTCCAACTGTCTATTGCTGCCACGGGCACCTTATGGTCGTTCTCCTGTGAGTCTAGATTTTCGAATCCGACGCGAAACTGATAGTTAATTGTAAGGTTCAGGGCCTCCTAATGACGATGGAACACTCAAATTGCGTCGAGATTCAATACATCGGCCCTCAGCGGACTTGTCTCCAAGGGGATATTGCTGTCTCGGGCACCATATGATCCTTCTCCTGTGAGTCTAGATTTTCGAATCCGACGCAAAAATGATAGTTAATTGCAACGTTCAGGGCCTTCTAATGACGATGGGACACTCAAATTGCGTCGAGATTCAATACATCGGCCTCCAGCCGACTTGTCTCCAAGGGGATATCGCTGCCTCGGGCACCACATGGTCCGTCTCCATTGATTCTACGTCTTCGAATCCGACGCAAATATGATAGTTAATTGTAATGTTCAGGGCCTTCTAATGACGATGGAACACTCAAATTGCGTCGAGAGTCAATACATCTTCCTCCAACCGACTTGTCTCCATGGGGATATTACTGCCTCGGGCACCTTATGGTCGTTCTCCTGTTAATAGATTTTCGAATCCGACACTAAGATGATAGTTAACTGTGACGTTCAGGGCCTCCTAATGCCGATGGAACACTCAACTTGCGTCGAGATTCAATACATCGACCTCCAGTCGACTTGTATCCAAGGGTCTAATGTTGCCTCGAGCACAATATGATCCTTCTCCTGTGAGTCTAGATTTTCGAATCCGACGCAAAAATGATAGTGAATTGTAACGTTCAGCACCTCCTAATGACGATAGAAGACTCAAATTGCGTTGAGATTCAATACATCATCCTCCAGTCGTTTGTCTGCAAGGGGATATTGCTGCCTCGGGCACCAAATGGTCCGTCTGCTGTGAGTCTAGAATTTCGAATCCGACGAAAAACTGATAGTTAATTGTAACATTCAGGGCCTCCTAATGACGATGGAACACTCAAATTGCGTCGCAATCCAATACATCGGCCTCCAGCCGACTTGTCTCCAAGAGTCTGTTGCTGCCTCCGGCACCTTATGGTCGTTCGCCTGTGAGTTTAGATTTTCGAATCCGACGCGAAACTGATAGTTAATTGTAACGTACAGGGCCTACTAATGACGATGGAACACTCAAATTGAGTCGAGATTCAATACATCGACCTCCAGCCGACTTGTCTCCAAGGGGATATTGCTGCCTCGGGCACCTTATGGTCGTTCTCCTGTGAGTCTAGATTTTCGAATCCGACGCAAAAATGATAGTTAATTGTAAGGTTCAGGGCCTCCTAATGACGATGGAACACTCAAATTGCGTCGAGATTTTATACATCGACCTCCAGTCGACTTGTATCCAAGGGGATATTGCAGTCTCGTGTACCATATGATCCATCTCCTGTTAGTAGATTTTCGAATCCGACGCAAAAATGATAGTGAATTGTAACGTTCAGGGCCTCCTAATGCCGATGGAACACTCAAATTGCGTCGAGATTCAATACATCGGCCTACAGCCGACTTGTCTCCAAGGGTCTATTGCTGCCTCGGGCACCTTATGGTCGTTTTCCAGTGAGTCTAGATTTTCGAATCCGACGCAAAAAAGATAGTTAATTGTAACGTTCAGGGCCTTGTAATGACGATGGAACACTCAAATTGCGTCGAGATTCAATACATCGGCTTCCAGCCGTCTTGTCTCCAAGGGTCTGTTGCTGCCTCGGGCACCTTATGGTCGTTCTCCTGTGAGTTTAGATTATCGAATCCGACGCAAAAATGATAGTTAATTGTAACGTTTAGGGCCTCCTAATGACGATGGGACACTCAAATTGCGTCGAGATTCAATACATCGTCCTCCAGCCGACTTGTCTCCAAGGGTCTAATGCTGCCTCGGGCACAATATGATCCTTCTCCTGTGAGTCTAGATTTTCGAATCCGACGCAAAAATGATAGTGAATTGTAACGTTCCGGGCCTTCTAATGCCGATGGAACACTCAAATTGCGTCGAGATTCAATACATCGGCCTCCAGCCGACTTGTCTCCAAGGGGATATCGCAGACTCGGGCGCCATATGGTCCGTCTCCGGTGATTCTACGTATTCGAATCCGACGCAAAACTCATAGTTAATTGCAACGTTCAGGTCCTCCTAATGACGATGGAGCACACAAATTGAGTCGAGATTCAATACATCGACCTCCAGCCGACTTGTCTCCAAGGGTCTATTGCTGCCTATGGCACCTTATGGTCGTTCTCCTGTGAGTCTAGATTTTCGAATCCGACGCAAAAATGATAGTTAATTGTAACGTTCAGGGCCTTCTAATGACGATGGAACACTCAAATTGCGTCGAGATTCAATACATCGGCCTCCAGCCGACTTGTCTCCAAGGGGATATCGCTGCCTCGGGCACCACATGGTCCGTCTCCGGTGATTCTACGTTCTCGAATCCGAGGCAAAACTCATAGTTAATTGTAACGTTCAGGGCCTCCTATTGGCGATGGAACACCCAAACTGCGTCGAGATTCAATACATCGGCCTCCAGCCGACTTGTCTCCAAGGGTCTGTTGCTGCCTCGGGCACCTTATGGTCGTTCTCTTGTAAGTCTAGATTCTCGAAGCCGACGCAGAAATGATAGTTAATTGTAACGTTCAGGGCCTCCTAATGACGATGGGACAATCAAATTGCGTCGAGATTCAATACATTGTCCTCCAGCCGACTTGTCTCCAAGGGATCTATTGCTGCCTAGGACACCTTATGGTTGTTCTCCTGTGAGTCTAGATTTTCGAATCCGACGCAAAAATGATAGTTAATTGTAACGTTCAGGGCCTTCTAATGACGATGGTGCACTCAAATTGCGTCGAGATTCAATACATCGGCCTCCAGCCGACTTGTCTTCAAGGGGATATCGCTGCCTCGGGCACCACATGGTCCGTCTCCGGTGATTCTACGTTTTCGAATCGGACGCAAAACTCATAGTTAATTGTAACGTTCAGGGCCTCCTATTGGCGATGGAACACTCAAATTGCGTCGAGATTCAATACATCTACCTCCAGCCGACTTGTCTCCAAGGGTCTATTGCTGCCTCGGGCACCTTATGGTCGTTCTCCTGTGAGTCTAGATTTTCGAATCCGACGCATAAATGATAGTTAATTGTAACGTTCAAGGACTCCTAAAGACGATGGAAAATTCAAATTGCGTCGAGAGTCAATACATCTTCCTCCAGCCGACTTGTCTACAAGGGGATATTGCTGCCTCGGACTCCATGTGGTCCGTCTCCGGTGGTTCTACGTTTTCGAATCCGACGCAAAACTCATAGTTAATTGTAACGTTCAGGGCATCCTAATGACGATGGAGCACACAAATTGAGTCGAGATTCAATACATCGACCTCCAGCCGACTTGTCTCCAAGGGTCTATTGCTGCCTCGGGCACCTTAAGGTCGTTCTCCTGTGAGTCTAGATTTTCGAATCCGACGCATAAATGATAGTTAATTGTAACGTTCAGGGACTCCTAAAGACGATGGAACACTCAAATTGCGTCGAGAGTCAATACATCTTCCTCCAGCCGACTTGTCTACAAGGGGATATTGCTGCCTCGGGCTCTATGTGGTCCGTCTCCGGTGATTCTACGTTTTCGAATCCGACGCAAAACTCATAGTTAATTGCAACGTTCAGGGCCTCCTAATGACGATGGAGCACACAAATTGAGTCGAGATTCAATACATCGACCTCCAGCCGACTTGTCTCCAAGGGTCTATTGCTGTCTCGGGCACCTTAAGGTAGTTCTCCTGTGAGTCTAGATTTTCGAATCCGACGCAAAAATGAAAGTTAATTGTAACGTTCAGGGCCTTCTAATGACGATGGAACACTCAAATCGCGTCGAGATGCAATACATCGGCTTCCAGTCGACTTGTCTCCAAGGGGATATCGCTGCCTCGGGCACCACATGGTCCGTCTCCGGTGATTCTACGTTTTCGAATCCGACGCAAAACTCATAGTTAATTGTAACGTTCAGGGCCTCCTAATGACAATGGAGCACACAAATTGAGTCGAGATTCAATACATCGGATTCCAGCCGACTTGTCTCCAAGGGTCTATTGCAGCCTCGGGCACCTTATGGTCGTTCTCCTGTGAGTCTAGATTTTCGAATCCGACGCAAAAATGATAGTTAATTGTAACGTTCAGGGCCTTTTAATGACGATGGATTACTCAAATTGCGTCGAGATTAAATACATCGGCCTCCAGCCGACTTGTCTCCAAGGGGATATTATTGCATCGGGCACCTTATGGTCGTTCTCCTGTGAGTTTAGATTTTCGAATCCGACGCTAAAATAATAGTTAATTATAACGTTCAGGGCCTTCTAATGACGATGGAACACTCAAATTGCGTCGAGAGTCAATACAACTTCCTCCAGTCGTCTTGTCTCCAAGGGTCTATTGCTGCCTCGGGCACCTTATGGTCGTTCTCTTGTGAGTCTAGATTTTCGAATCCGACGCATAAATGATAGTTAATTGTAACGTTCAGGGACCCCTAAAGACGATGGGACACTCAAATTGCGTCGAGATTCAATACATCTTCCTCCAACCGACTTGTCTCCATGGCGATATTGCTGCCTCGGGCACCTTATGGTCGTTCTCCTGTTAGTAGATTTTCCAATCCGACGCTGAAATAATAGTTAACTGTAACGTTCAGGGCCTTCTAATGACGATGGAACACTCAAATTGCGTCGAGATTCAATACATCGGCCTCCAGCCGACTTGTCTCCAAGGGGATATCGCAGACTCGGGCACCATATGGTCCGTCTCCGGTGATTCTACGTATTCGAATCCGACGCAAAACTCATAGTTAATTGCAACGTTCAGGGCCTCCTAATGACGATGGAGCACACAAATTGAGTCGAGATTCAATACATCGACCTCCAGTCGACTTGTATCCAAGGGTCTAATGCTGCCTCGGGCACAATATGATTCTTCTCCTGTGAGTCTAGATTTTCGAATCCGACGCAAAAATGATAGTGAATTGTAACGTACAGGGCCTTCTAATGACGATGGAGCACACAAATTGAGTCGAGATTCAATACATCGACCTCCAGCCGACATGTCTCCAAGGGTCTATTGCTGCCTCGGGCACCTTATGGTCGTTCTCCTGTGAGTCTAGATTTTCGAATCCGACGCAAAAATGATAGTTAATTGTAACGTTCAGGGCCTTCTAATGACGATGGAACACTCAAATTGCGTCGAGATTCAATACATCGGCCTCCAGCCGACTTGTCTCCAAGGGGATATCGCTGCCTCGGGCACCACATGGTCCGACTCCGGTGATTCTACGTTCTCGAATCCGACGCAAAACTCATAGTTAATTATAACGTTCAGGGCCTCCTAATGACAATGGAGCACACAAATTGAGTCGAGATTCAATACATCGGTTTCCAGCCGACTTGCCTCCAAGGGTCTATTGCTGCCTCGGGCACCTTATGGTCGTTCTCCTGTGAGTCTAGATTTTCGAATCCGACGCAAAAATGATAGTTAATTGTAACGGTCAGGGCCTTGTAATGACGATGGAACACTCAAATTGCGTCGAGACTCAATACATCGGCCTCCAGCCGACTTGTCTCCAAGGGTCTATTGCTGCCACGGGCACCTTATGGTCGTTCTCCTGTGAGTCTAGATTTTCGAATCCGACGCGAAACTGATAGTTAATTGAAAGGTTCAGGGCCTCCTAATGACGATGGAACACTCAAATTGCGTCAGGATTCAATACATCGTCCTCCAGCCGTCTTGTCTCCAAGGGTCTATTGCTGCCTCGTGCACTTTATGGTCGTTGTCCTGTGAGTCTAGATTTTCGAATCCGACGCATAAATGATAGTTAATTGTAACGTTCAGGGACTCCTAAAGACGATGGAACACTCAAATTGCGTCGAATGTCAATACATCTTCCTCCAGCCGACTTGTCTACGAGGGAATATTGCTGCCTCGGGCTCCATGTGGTCCGTCTCCTGTGAGTCTAGATTTTCGAATCCGACGCGAAACTGATAGTTAATTGTAAGGTTCAGGGCCTCCTAATGACGATGGAACACTCAAATTGCGTCGAGATTCAATACTTCGGCCCTCAGCGGACTTGTCTCCAAGGGGATATTGCTGTCTCGGGCACCATATGATCTTTCTCCTGTGAGTCTGGATTTTCGAATCCGACGCAAAAACGATAGTTAATTGTAACGTTCAGGGCCTTCTAATGACGATGGGACACTCAAATTGCGTCTAGATTCAATACATCGACCTCCAGTCGACTTGTATCCAAGGGTCTAATGTTGCCTCGGGCACAATATGATCCTTTTCCTGTGAGTCTAGATTTTCGAATCCGACGCACAAATGATAGTGAATTGTAACGTTCAGCGTCTCCTAATGACGATAGAAGACTCAAATTGCGTCGAGATTCAATACATCGTCCTCCAGCCGATTTGTCTCCAAGGGGATATTGCTGCCTCGGGCACAATGTGATCCTTCTCCTGTGAGTCTAGATTTTCGAATCCGACGCAAAAATGATAGTGAATTGCAACGTTCAGCGCCTCCCAATGACGATAGAAGACTCAAATTGCGTTGAGATTCAATACATCATCCTCCAGTCGTTTGTCTGCAAGGGGATATTGTTGCCTCGGGCACCAAATGGTCCGTCTGCTGTGCGTCTAGAATTTCGAATCCGACGAAAAACTGATAGTTAATTGTAACATTCAGGGCCTCCTAATGACGATGGAACACTCAAATTGCGTCGCAATCCAATACATCGGCCTCCAGCCGACTTGTCTCCAAGAGTCTGTTGCTGCCTCCGACACCTTATGGTCGTTCTCCTGTGAGTTTAGATTTTCGAATCCGACGCGAAACTGATAGTTAATTGTAATGTTCAGGGCCTACTAATGACGATCGAACACTCAAATTGAGTCGAGATTCAATACTTCGACCTCCAGCCGACTTATCTCCAAAGGGATATTGCTGCCTCGGGCTCCATGTGGTCCGTCTCCTGTGAGTCTAGATTTTCGAATCCGACACGAAACTGATAGTTAATTGAAGGTTCAGGGCCTCCTAATGACGATGGAACACTCAAATTGCGTCGAGATTTTATACATCGACCTCCAGCCGACTTGTATCCAAGGGGATATTGCACTCTCGTGCACCATATGATCCATCTCCTGTTAGTAGATTTTCGAATCCGACGCAAAAATGAAAGTGAATTGTAACGTTCAGGGCCTCCTAATGCCGATGTAACACTCAAATTGCGTCGAGATTCAATACATCGGCCTACAGCCGACTTGTCTCCAAGGGTCTATTGCTGCCTTGGGCACCGTATGGTCGTTCCCCAGTGAGTCAACATTTTAGAATCCGACGCAAAACTGATAGTTAATTGTAACGTTCAGGACCTTCTAATGCCGATGGAACACTCAAATTGCGTCGAGATTCAATACATCTACCTCCAGCCGACTTGTCTCCAAGGGTCTATTGCTGCCTCGGGCACCTTATGGTCGTGCTCCTGTGAGTCTAGATTTTCGAATCCGACGCATAAATGATAGTTAATTGTAAGGTTCAGGGCCTCCTAAAGACGATGGAACACTCACTTTGCGTCGAGAGTCAATACATCTTCCTCCACCCGACTTGTCTACAAGGGGATATTGCTGCCTCGGGCTCTATGTGGTCCGTCTCCGGTGATTCTACGATTTCGAATCCGACGCAAAACTCATAGTAAATTGTAACGTTCAGGGCCTCCTAATGACGATGGAGCACACAAATTGAGTCGAGATCAATACATCGACCTCCAGCCGACTTGTCTCCAAGGGTCTATTGCTGCCTCGGGCACCTTAAGGTCGTTCTCCTGTGAGTCTAGATTTTCGAATCCGACGCAAAAATGATAGTTAATTGTAACGTTAAGGGCCTTCTAATGACGATGAACGCTCAAATTGCGTCGAGATGAAATACATCGGCCTCCAGTCGACTTGTCTCCAAGGGAATATCGCTGCCTCGGGCACCACATGGTCCGTCTCTGGTGTTTCTACGTTTTCGAATCCGACGCAAAACTCATAGTTATTTGTAACGTTCAGGGCCTCTTAATGACAATGGAGCACACAAATTGAGTCGAGATTCAATACATCGGTTTCCCGCCGACTTGTCTCCAAGGGTCTATTGCTGCCTCGGGCACCTTATGGTCGTTCCCTTGTAAGTCTAGATTTTCGAATCCGACGCAAAAATGATAGTTAATTGTAACGTTCAGGGCCTCCTAATGACGATGGGACACTCAAATTGCGTCGAGATTCAATACATCGTCCTCCAGCCGACTTGTCTCCAAGGGATCTATTGCTGCCTAGGACACCTTATGGTCGTTCTCCTGTGAGTCTAGATTATCGAATCCGACGCATAAATGATAGTTAATTGTAACGTTCAGGGACTCCTAAAGACGATGGAAAACTCAAATTGCGTCGAGAGTCAATACATCTTCCTCCAGCCGACTTGTCTACAAGGGGATATTGCTGCCTCGGGCTCCATGTGGTCCGTCTCCGGTGATTCTACGTTTTCGAATCCGACGAATAACTCATAGTTAATTGTAACGTTCAGGTCCTCCTAATGACGATGGAGCACACAAATTGAGTCGAGATTCAATACATCGACCTCCAGCCGACTTGTCTCCAAGGGTCTATTGCTGCCTCGGGCACATTAAGGTCGTTCTCCTGTGAGTCTAGATTTTCGAATCCGACGCAAAAATGATAGTTAATTGTAACGTTCAGGGCCTTCTAATGACGATGGAACACTCAAATTGCGTCGAGATGCAATACATCGGCTTCCAGTCGACTTGTCTCCAAGGGGATATCGCTGCCTCGGCCACCACATGGTCCGTCTCCGGTGATTCTACGTTTTCGAATCCGACGCAAAACTCTTAGTTAATTGTAACGTTCAGGGCCTCCTAATGACAATGGAGCACACAAATTGAGTCGAGATTCAATACATCGGTTTCCAGCCGACTTGTCTCCAAGGGTCTATTGCTGCCTCGGGCACCTTATGGTCGTTCTCCTGTGAGTCTAGATTTTCGAATCCGACGCAAAAATGATAGTTAATTGTAACGTTCAGGGCCTTTTAATGACGATGGAACACTCAAATTGCGTCGAGATTCAATACATCGGCCTCCAGCCGACTTGTCTCCAATGGTCTATTGCTGCCACAGGCACCTTATGGTCATTCTCCTGTTAGTAGATTTTCGAATCCGACGCTGAAATGATAGTTAACTGTAACGTTCAGGGCCTCCTAATGCCGATGGAACACTAAATTTGCGTCGAGAGTCAATACACCGACCTCCAGTCGACTTGAATCCAAGGGTCTATTGCTGCCTCGGGCACAATATGATCCTTCCCCTGTGAGTCTAGGTTTTCGAATCCGACGCAAAAATGATAGTGAATTGTAACGTTCAGGGCCTTCTAATGACGATCGAACACTCAAATTGCGTCGAGATTCAATATATCGGCCTCCAGCCGACTTGTCTCCAAGGGGATATCGCTGCCTCGGGCACCACATGGTCCGTCTCCGGTGATTCTACGTTCTCGAATCCGACGCAAAACTCATAGTTAATTTTAACTTTCAGGGCCTCCTATTGGCGATGGAACACTCAAATTGCGTCGAGATTCAATACATCGGCCTCCAGCCGACTTGTCTCCAAGGGTCTGTTGCTGCCTCGGGCACCTTATGGTTGTTCTCCTGTGAGTCTAGATTTTCGAATCCGGCGCAAAAATGATAGTTAATTGTAAAGTTCAGGGCCTCCTAATGACGATGGGACACTCAAATTGCGTCGAGATTCAATACATCGGCCTCCAGCCGACTTGTCTCCAAGGCTCTATTGCTGCCTCGGGCACCGTATGGTCGTTCCCCTGTGAGTCAACATTTTAGAATCCGACGCAAAACTGATAGTTAATTGTAACGTTCAGGGATTCCTAAAGACGATGAACACTCAAATTGCGTCGAGAATCAATACATCTTCCTCCAGCCGACTTGTCTACAAGGGGATATTGCTGCCTCGGGCACCAAATGGTCCGTCTCCTGTGAGTCTGGATTTTTGAATCCGACGCGAAACTGATAGTTAATTGTAACGTTCAGGGAGTCCTAATGCCGAAGGAGCACACAAATTGAGTCGAGATTCAATACATCGGCCTCTAGCCGACTTGTCTCCAAGGTTCTATTGCTGCCACGGGCACCTTATGGTCGTTCTCCTGTGAGTCTAGATTTTCGAATCCGACGCGAAACTGATAGTTAATTGTAAGATTCAGGGCCTCCTAATGACGATGGAACACTCAAATTGCGTCGAGATTCAATACATCGGCCTCCAGCCGTCTTGTCTCTAAGGGTCTATTGCTGCCTCGGGCACCTTATGGTAGTTCTCCTGTGAGTCTAGATTTTCGAATCCGACGCAAAAATGATAGTTAATTGTAACGTTCAGGGCCTTCTAATGACGATGGAACACTCAAATTGCGTCGAGATTCAATGTATCGGCCTCCAGCCAACTTGCCTCAAAGGGGATATCGCTCCCTCGGGCACCACATGGTCCGTCTCCGGTGATTCTACGTTCTCGAATCCGACGCAAAACTCATAGTTAATTGTAACGTTCAGGGCCTCCTATTGGCGATGGAACACTCAAATTGCGTCGAGATTCAATACATCGGCCTCCAGCCGACTTGTCTCCAAGGGTCTGTTGCTGCCTCGGGCACCTTATGGTCGTTCTCTTGTAAGTCTAGATTTTCGAATCCGACGCAAAAATGATAGTTAATTGTAAAGTCCAGGGCCTCCTAATGACGATGGGACACTCAAATTGCGTCGAGATTCAAAACATCGTCCTCCAGCCGACTTGTCTCCAAGGGATCTATTGCTGCCTAGGACACCTTATGGTTGTTCTCCTGTGAGTCTAGATTTTCGAATCCGGCGCAAAAATGATAGTTAATTGTAAAGTTCAGGGCCTCCTAATGACGATGGGACACTCAAATTGCGTCGAGATTCCATACATCGGCCTCCAGCCGACTTGTCTCCAACGCTCTATTTCTGCCTCGGGCACCGTATGGTCGTTCCCCTGTGAGTCAACATTTTAGAATCCGACGCAAAACTGATAGTTAATTGTAACGTTCAGGGATTCCTAAAGACGATGAAACACTCAAATTGCGTCGAGAATCAATACATCTTCCTCCAGCCGACTTGTCTACAAGGGGATATTGCTGCCTCGGGCACCAAATGGTCCGTCTCCTGTGAGTCTGGATTTTTGAATTCGACGCGAAACTGATAGTTAATTGTAACGTTCAGGGCCTCATAATGCCGAAGGAGCACACAAATTGAGTCGAGATTCAATACATCGACCTCCAGCCGACTTGTCTCCAAGGGGATATTGGTGCATCGGGCACCTTATGGTCGTTCTCCTGTGAGTTTAGATTTTAGAATCCGACGCTCTAATGATAGTTAATTGTAACGTTCAGGGCCTTCTAATGCCGATGGAACACTCAAATTGCGTCGAGATTCACTACATCGTCCTCCAGCCGACTTGTCTCCAATGGTCTATTGCTGCCTCGGGCACCTTATGGTCGTTCTCCTGTGAGTCTAGATTTTCGAATCCAACGCATAAATGATAGTTAATTGTAACGGTCAGGGACTCCTAAAGACGATGGAGCACACAAATTGAGTCGAGATTCAATACGTCGACCTCCAGCCGACTTGTCTCCAAGGGTCTATTGCTGCCTCGGGAACCTTATGGTCGTTCTCCTGTGAGTCTAGATTTTTGAATCCGACGCATAAATTATAGTTAATTGTAACGTTCAGGGCCTTCTAATGACGATGGAACTCTAAAATTGCGTTGAGATTCAATACATCGGCCTCCAGCCGACTTGTCTCCAAGGGTATATCGCTGCCTCGGGCGCCACATGGTCCGTCTTTGGTGATTCTACGTTTTCGAATCCGACGCAAAACTCATAGTTAATTGTCACTTTCAGGGCCTCCTAATGACGATGGAGCACACAAATTGAGTCGAGATTCAATACATCGGCCTCCAGCCGACTTGTCTCCAAGGGTCTATTGCTGCCTCGGGCACCTTATGGTCGTTCTCCTGTGAGTCTAGATTTTTCGAATCCGACGCAAAAATGATAGTTAATTGTAAGGTTCAGGGCCTCCTAATGACGATGGAACATTCAAATTGCTTCGAGAATCAATACATCGTCCTCCAGCCGTCTTGTCTCCAAGGGTCTATTGCTGCCTCGGGCACCTTATGGTCGTTCTCCTGTGAGTCCAGATTTTCGAATCCGACGCATAAATGATAGTTAATTGTAACGTTCAGGGACTCCTAAAGACGATGGAACACTCAAATTGCGTCCAGATTCAATACATCGGCCTCCAGCGGACTTGCCTCCAAGGGGATATTGCTGTCTCGGGCACCATATGATCCTTCTCCTGTGAGTCTAGATTTTCGAATCCGACGCAAAAATGATAGTTAATTGTAACGTTCAGGGACTCCTAAAGACGATGGAACACTCAAATTGCGTCGAGATTCAATACATCGGCCTCCAGCCGACTTGTCTCCAAGGGTCTATTGCTGCATCGGGCACCTTATGGTCGTTCTCCTGTGAGTCTAGTTTTTCGAATCCGACGCAAAAATGATAGTTAATTGTAACGTTCAGGGCCTCCTAATGACGATGGAACACTCATTTTGCGTCGCGATCCAATACATCGTCCTCCAAACGACTTGTCTTTAAGGGTCAATAGCTGCCACGGGCACCTTGTGATCGTTCTGCTGTGAGTCTAGATTTTCGAACCTGACGCAAAACTGATTGTTAATTGTAACGTTCAGGGCCACCTAATGACGATGGAACACTCAAATTGAGTCGAGATTCAATACATCGACCTCCAGCCGACTTGCCTCCAAGGGGATAATGCTGCATCGGGCACCTTATGGTCGTTCTCCTGTGAGTCTAGATTTTCGAATCCGACGCGAAACTGATAGTTAATTGTAAGGTTCAGGGCCTCCTAGTGACTACGGAACACTCAAAGTGCGTCGAGATTCAGTACATCGTCCTCCAGCCGACTTGTCTCCAAGGGTCTATTGCTGCCTCGGGCACCTTATGGTCGTTCCCTGTGAGTCTAAATTTTCGAATCCGACGCATAAATGATAGTTAATTTGTACGTTCTGGGACTCCTAAAGACGATGGAACACTCAAATTGCGTCGAGAGTAAATCCGACGCAAAAATGATAGTGAATTGTAACGTTCAGGGCCTTCTAATGACGATGGAACACTCAAATTGCTACGAGATTCAATACATCAGCCTCCAACCAACTTGTCTCCAAGGGGATATCGCTGCCTCGGGCACCACATGGTCCGTCTAGGGTGATTCTACGTTTTCGAATCCGACGCAAAACTCATAGTTAATTGTAACGTTCAGGGCCTCCTAATGACGATGGAGGACACAAATTGAGTCGAGATTCAATACATCGGCCTCCAGCCGACTTGTCTCCAAGGGTCTATTGCTGCCTCGGGCACCTTATGGTCGTTCTCCTGTGAGTCTAGATTTTCGAATCCGACGCAAAACTGATAGTTAATTGTAACGTTCAGGGCCTTCTAATGACGATGGAACACTCAAATTGCGTCGAGATTCAATACATCGGCCTCCAGCCGACTTGTCTCCAAGGGGATATCGCTGCCTCGGGCACCACATGATCCGTCTCCGGTGATTCTACGTTTTCGAATCCGACGCAAAACTCATAGTTAATTGTAACGTTCAGGGCCTCCTAATGACGATGGAGCACACAAATTGAGTCGAGATACAATACATCGACCTCCAGCCGACTTGTCTCCAAGGGTCTATTGCTGCCTCGGGCACCTTATGGTCGTTCTCCTGTGAGTCTAGATTTTGGAATCCGACGCGAAACTGATAGTTAATTGTAAGGTTCAGGGCCTCCTAATGACGATGGAACACTCAAATTGCGTCGAGATTCAGTACATCGTCCTCCAGCCGACTTGTCTCCAAGGGTCTATTGCTGCCTCGGGCACCTTATGGTCGTTCTCCTGTGAGTCTAGATTTTCGAATCCGACGCATAAATGATAGTTAACTGTAACGTTCAGGGACTCCTAATGACGATGGAACACTCATTTTGCGTCGCGATCCAATACATCGTCCTCCAAACGACTTGTCTTTAAGGGTCAATAGCAGGCCACGGGCACCTTGTGATCGTTCTGCTGTGAGTCTAGATTTTCGAACCTGACGCAAAACTGATTGTTAATTGTAACGTTCAGGGCCACCTAATGACGATGGAACACTCAAATTGAGTCGAGATTCAATACATCGACCTCCAGCCGACTTGCCTCCAAGGGGATAATGCTGCATCGGGCACCTTATGGTCGTTCTCCTGTGAGTCTAGATTTTCGAATCCGACGCGAAACTGATAGTTAATTGTAAGGTTCAGGGCCTCCTAGTGACTACGGAACACTCAAAGTGCGTCGAGATTCAGTACATCGTCCTCCAGCCGACTTGTCTCCAAGGGTCTATTGCTGCCTCGGGCACCTTATGGTCGTTCCCTGTGAGTCTAAATTTTCGAATCCGACGCATAAATGATAGTTAATTTGTACGTTCTGGGACTCCTAAAGACGATGGAACACTCAAATTGCGTCGAGAGTAAATCCGACGCAAAAATGATAGTGAATTGTAACGTTCAGGGCCTTCTAATGACGATGGAACACTCAAATTGCTACGAGATTCAATACATCAGCCTCCAACCAACTTGTCTCCAAGGGGATATCGCTGCCTCGGGCACCACATGGTCCGTCTAGGGTGATTCTACGTTTTCGAATCCGACGCAAAACTCATAGTTAATTGTAACGTTCAGGGCCTCCTAATGACGATGGAGGACACAAATTGAGTCGAGATTCAATACATCGGCCTCCAGCCGACTTGTCTCCAAGGGTCTATTGCTGCCTCGGGCACCTTATGGTCGTTCTCCTGTGAGTCTAGATTTTCGAATCCGACGCAAAACTGATAGTTAATTGTAACGTTCAGGGCCTTCTAATGACGATGGAACACTCAAATTGCGTCGAGATTCAATACATCGGCCTCCAGCCGACTTGTCTCCAAGGGGATATCGCTGCCTCGGGCACCACATGATCCGTCTCCGGTGATTCTACGTTTTCGAATCCGACGCAAAACTCATAGTTAATTGTAACGTTCAGGGCCTCCAAATGACGATGGAGCACACAAATTGAGTCGAGATACAATACATCGACCTCCAGCCGACTTGTCTCCAAGGGTCTATTGCTGCCTCGGGCACCTTATGGTCGTTCTCCTGTGAGTCTAGATTTTGGAATCCGACGCGAAACTGATAGTTAATTGTAAGGTTCAGGGCCTCCTAATGACGATGGAACACTCAAATTGCGTCGAGATTCAGTACATCGTCCTCCAGCCGACTTGTCTCCAAGGGTCTATTGCTGCCTCGGGCACCTTATGGTCGTTCTCCTGTGAGTCTAGATTTTCGAATCCGACGCATAAATGATAGTTAACTGTAACGTTCAGGGACTCCTAATGACGATGGAACACTCATTTTGCGTCGCGATCCAATACATCGTCCTCCAAACGACTTGTCTTTAAGGGTCAATAGCTGCCACGGGCACCCTTGTGATCGTTCTGCTGTGAGTCTAGATTTTCGAACCTGACGCAAAACTGATTGTTAATTGTAACGTTCAGGGCCACCTAATGACGATGGAACACTCAAATTGAGTCGAGATTCAATACATCGACCTCCAGCCGACTTGCCTCCAAGGGGATAATGCTGCATCGGGCACCTTATGGTCGTTCTCCTGTGAGTCTAGATTTTCGAATCCGACGCGAAACTGATAGTTAATTGTAAGGTTCAGGGCCTCCTAGTGACTACGGAACACTCAAAGTGCGTCGAGATTCAGTACATCGTCCTCCAGCCGACTTGTCTCCAAGGGTCTATTGCTGCCTCGGGCACCTTATGGTCGTTCCCTGTGAGTCTAAATTTTCGAATCCGACGCATAAATGATAGTTAATTTGTACGTTCTGGGACTCCTAAAGACGATGGAACACTCAAATTGCGTCGAGAGTAAATCCGACGCAAAAATGATAGTGAATTGTAACGTTCAGGGCCTTCTAATGACGATGGAACACTCAAATTGCTACGAGATTCAATACATCAGCCTCCAACCAACTTGTCTCCAAGGGGATATCGCTGCCTCGGGCACCACATGGTCCGTCTAGGGTGATTCTACGTTTTCGAATCCGACGCAAAACTCATAGTTAATTGTAACGTTCAGGGCCTCCTAATGACGATGGAGGACACAAATTGAGTCGAGATTCAATACATCGGCCTCCAGCCGAGTGTCTCCAAGGGTCTATTGCTGCCTCGGGCACCTTATGGTCGATCTCCTGTGAGTCTAGATTTTCGAATCCGACGCAAAACTGATAGTTAATTGTAACGTTCAGGGCCTTCTAATGACGATGGAACACTCAAATTGCGTCGAGATTCAATACATCGGCCTCCAGCCGACTTGTCTCCAAGGGGATATCGCTGCCTCGGGCACCACATGATCCGTCTCCGGTGATTCTACGTTTTCGAATCCGACGCAAAACTCATAGTTAATTGTAACGTTCAGGGCCTCCTAATGACGATGGAGCACACAAATTGAGTCGAGATACAATACATCGACCTCCAGCCGACTTGTCTCCAAGGGTCTATTGCTGCCTCGGGCACCTTATGGTCGTTCTCCTGTGAGTCTAGATTTTGGAATCCGACGCGAAACTGATAGTTAATTGTAAGGTTCAGGGCCTCCTAATGACGATGGAACACTCAAATTGCGTCGAGATTCAGTACATCGTCCTCCAGCCGACTTGTCTCCAAGGGTCTATTGCTGCCTCGGGCACCTTATGGTCGTTCTCCTGTGAGTCTAGATTTTCGAATCCGACGCATAAATGATAGTTAACTGTAACGTTCAGGGACTCCTAAAGACGATGGAACACTCAAATTGCGTCGAGATTCAATGTATCGGCCTCCAGCCGACTTGCCTCAAAGGGGATATCGCTCCCTCGGGCACCACATGGTCCGTCTCCGGTGATTCTACGTTCTCGAATCCGACGCAAAACTCATAGTTAATTGTAACGTTCAGGGCCTCCTATTGGCGATGGAACACTCAAATTGCGTCGAGATTCAATACATCGGCCTCCAGCCGACTTGTCTCCAAGGGTCTGTTGCTGCCTCGGGCACCTTATGGTCGTTCTCTTGTAAGTCTAGATTTTCGAATCCGACGCAAAAATGATAGTTAATTGTAAAGTCCAGGGCCTCCTAATGACGATGGGACACTCAAATTGCGTCGAGATTCAAAACATCGTCCTCCAGCCGACTTGTCTCCAAGGGATCTATTGCTGCCTAGGACACCTTATGGTTGTTCTCCTGTGAGTCTAGATTTTCGAATCCGGCGCAAAAATGATAGTTAATTGTAAAGTTCAGGGCCTCCTAATGACGATGGGACACTCAAATTGCGTCGAGATTCCATACATCGGCCTCCAGCCGACTTGTCTCCAACGCTCTATTTCTGCCTCGGGCACCGTATGGTCGTTCCCCTGTGAGTCAACATTTTAGAATCCGACGCAAAACTGATAGTTAATTGTAACGTTCAGGGATTCCTAAAGACGATGAAACACTCAAATTGCGTCGAGAATCAATACATCTTCCTCCAGCCGACTTGTCTACAAGGGGATATTGCTGCCTCGGGCACCAAATGGTCCGTCTCCTGTGAGTCTGGATTTTTGAATCCGACGCGAAACTGATAGTTAATTGTAACGTTCAGGGCCTCGTAATGCCGAAGGAGCACACAAATTGAGTCGAGATTCAATACATCGACCTCCAGCCGACTTGTCTCCAAGGGGAAATTGGTGCATCGGGCACCTTATGGTCGTTCTCCTGTGAGTTTAGATTTTAGAATCCGACGCTCTAATGATAGTTAATTGTAACGTTCAGGGCCTTCTAATGCCGATGGAACACTCAAATTGCGTCGAGATTCAATACATCGTCCTCCAGCCGACTTGTCTCCAATGGTCTATTGCTGCCTCGGGCACCTTATGGTCGTTCTCCTGTGAGTCTAGATTTTCGAATCCAACGCATAAATGATAGTTAATCGTAACGGTCAGGGACTCCTAAAGACGATGGAGCACACAAATTGAGTCGAGATTCAATACGTCGACCTCCAGCCGACTTGTCTCCAAGGGTCTATTGCTGCCTCGGGAACCTTATCGTCGTTCTCCTGTGAGTCTAGATTTTTGAATCCGACGCATAAATTATAGTTAATTGTAACGTTCAGGGCCTTCTAATGACGATGGAACACTAAAATTGCGTCGAGATTCAATACATCGGCCTCCAGCCGACTTGTCTCCAAGGGTATATCGCTGCCTCGGGCGCCACATGGTCCGTCTTCGGTGATTCTACGTTTTCGAATCCGACGCAAAACTCATAGTTAATTGTCTCTTTCAGGGCCTCCTAATGACGATGGAGCACACAAATTGAGTCGAGATTCAATACATCGGCCTCCAGCCGACTTGTCTCCAAGGGTCTATTGCTGCCTTGGGCACCTTATGGTCGTTCTCCTGTGAGTCTAGATTTTCGAATCCGACGCAAAAATGATAGTTAATTGTAAGGTTCAGGGCCTCCTAATGACGATGGAACACTCATTTTGCGTCGCGATCCAATACATCGTCCTCCAAACGACTTGTCTTTAAGGGTCAATAGCTGCCACGGGCACCTTGTGATCGTTCTGCTGTGAGTCTAGATTTTCGAACCTGACGCAAAACTGATTGTTAATTGTAACGTTCAGGGCCACCTAATGACGATGGAACACTCAAATTGAGTCGAGATTCAATACATCGACCTCCAGCCGACTTGCCTCCAAGGGGATAATGCTGCATCGGGCACCTTATGGTCGTTCTCCTGTGAGTCTAGATTTTCGAATCCGACGCGAAACTGATAGTTAATTGTAAGGTTCAGGGCCTCCTAGTGACTACGGAACACTCAAAGTGCGTCGAGATTCAGTACATCGTCCTCCAGCCGACTTGTCTCCAAGGGTCTATTGCTGCCTCGGGCACCTTATGGTCGTTCCCTGTGAGTCTAGATTTTCGAATCCGACGCATAAATGATATTTAACTGTAACGTTCAGGGACTCCTAAAGACGATGGATCACTCAAATTGCGTCGAGAGTAAATCCGACGCAAAAATGATAGTGAATTGTAACGTTCAGGGCCTTCTAATGACGATGGAACACTCAAATTGCTACGAGATTCAATACATCAGCCTCCAACCAACTTGTCTCCAAGGGGATATCGCTGCCTCGGGCACCACATGGTCCGTCTAGGGTGATTCTACGTTTTCGAATCCGACGCAAAACTCATAGTTAATTGTAACGTTCAGGGCCTCCTAATGACGATGGAGCACACAAATTGAGTCGAGATTCAATACATCGGCCTCCAGCCGACTTGTCTCCAAGGGTCTATTGCTGCCTCGGGCACCTTATGGTCGTTCTCCTGTGAGTCTAGATTTTCGAATCCGACGCAAAACTGATAGTTAATTGTAACGTTGAGGGCCTTCTAATGACGATGGAACACTCAAATTGCGTCGAGATTCAATACATCGGCCTCCAGCCGACTTGTCTCCAAGGGGATATCGCTGCCTCGGGCACCACATGATCCGTCTCCGGTGATTCTACGTTTTCGAATCCGACGCAAAACTCATAGTTAATTGTAACGTTCAGGGCCTCCTAATGACGATGGAGCACACAAATTGAGTCGACATACAATACATCGACCTCCAGCCGACTTGTCTCCAAGGGTCTATTGCTGCCTCGGGCACCTTATGGTCGTTCTCCTGTGAGTCTAGATTTTGGAATCCGACGCGAAACTGATAGTTAATTGTAAGGTTCAGGGCCTCCTAATGACGATGGAACACTCAAATTGCGTCGAGATTCAGTACATCGTCCTCCAGCCGACTTGTCTCCAAGGGTCTATTGCTGCCTCGGGCACCTTATGGTCGTTCTCCTGTGAGTCTAGATTTTCGAATCCGACGCATAAATGATATTTAACTGTAACGTTCAGGGACTCCTAAAGACGATGGAACACTCAAATTGCGTCGAGAGTCAATATATCGGCCTCCAGCCGACTTGTTTCCAAGGGGATATCGCTCCCTCGGGCACCACATGCTCCGTCTCCGGTGATTCTACGTTCTCGAATCCGACGCAAAACTCATAGTTAATTGTAACGTTCAGGGCCTCCTATTGGCGATGGAACACTCAAATTGCGTCGAGATTCAATACATCGGCCTCCAGCCGACTTGTCTCCAAGGGTCTGTTGCTGCCTCGGGCACCTTATGGTCGTTCTCTTGTAAGTCTAGATTTTCGAATCCGACGCAAAAATGATAGTTAATTGTAAAGTCCAGGGCCTCCTAATGACGATGGGACACTCAAATTGCGTCGAGATTCAAAACATCGTCCTCCAGCCGACTTGTCTCCAAGGGATCTATTGCTGCCTAGGACACCTTATGGTTGTTCTCCTGTGAGTCTAGATTTTCGAGTCCGGCGCAAAAATGATAGTTAATTGTAAGGTTCAGGGCCTCCTAATGACGATGGGACACTCAAATTGCGTCGAGATTCCATACATCGGCCTCCAGCCGACTTGTCTCCAACGCTCTATTGCTGCCTCGGGCACCGTATGGTCGTTCCCCTGTGAGTCAACATTTTAGAATCCGACGCAGAACTGATAGTTAATTGTAACGTTCAGGGATTCCTAAAGACGATGAAACACTCAAATTGCGTCGAGAATCAATACATCTTCCTCCAGCCGACTTGTCTACAAGGGGATATTGCTGCCTCGGGCACCAAATGGTCCGTCTCCTGTGAGTCTGGATTTTTGAATCCGACGCGAAACTGATAGTTAATTGTAACGTTCAGGGCCTCATAATGCCGAAGGAGCACACAAATTGAGTCGAGATTCAATACATCGACCTCCAGCCGACTTGTCTCCAAGGGGATATTGGTGCATCGGGCACCTTATGGTCGTTCTCCTATGAGTTTAGATTTTAGAATCCGACGCTCTAATGATAGTTAATTGTAACGTTCAGGGCCTTCTAATGCCGATGGAACACTCAAATTGCGTCGAGATTCAATACATCGTCCTCCAGCCGACTTGTCTCCAATGGTCTATTGCTGCCTCGGGCACCTTATGGTCGTTCTCCAGTGAGTCTAGATTTTCGAATCCAACGCATAAATGATAGTTAATTGTAACGTTCAGGGACTCCTAAAGACGATGGAACACCAAATTGCGTCGAGAGTCAATACATCTTCCTCCAACCGACTTGTCTACAAGGGGATATTGCTGCCTCGGGCTCCATGTGGTCCGTCTACTGTGAGTCCAGATTTTCGAATCCGACGCGCAACTGATAGTTAATTGCAAGGTTCAGGGCCTCCTAATGACGATGGAACACTCAAATTGCGTAGAGATTCAATACATCGGCCTCCAGCGGACTTGTCTCCAAGGGGATATTGCTGTCTCGGGCACCATATGATCCTTCTCCTGTGAGTCTAGATTTTCGAATCCGACGCAAAAATGATAGTTAATTGTAACGTTCAGGGCCTTCTAATGACGATGTGACATTCAAATTGCGTCGAGATTCAATACATCGGCCTCCAGCCGACTCGTCTCCAAGGGGATATCGCTGCCTCGGGCTCCATGTGGTCGGTCTCCGGTGATTCTACGTTTTCGAATCCGACGCAAAACTCTTAGTTAATTGTAACGTTCAGAGCCTACTAATGACGATGGAGCACACAAATTGAGTCGAGATTCAATACGTCGACCTCCAGCCGACTTGTCTCCAAGGGTCTATTGCTGCCTCGGGAACCTTATGGTCGTTCTCCTGTGAGTCTAGATTTTCGAATCCGACGCATAAATTATAGTTAATTGTAAGGTTCAGGGCCTCCTAATGAAGATGGAACATTCAAATTGCGTCGAGATTCAATACATCGTCCTCCAGCCGTCTTGTCTCCAAGGGTCTATTGCTGCCTCGGGCACCTTATGGTCGTTCTCCTGTGAGTCCAGATTTTCGAATCCGACGCATAAATGATAGTTAATTGTAACGTTCAGGGACTCCTAAAGACGATGGAACACTCAAATTGCGTAGAGATTCAATACATCGGCCTCCAGCGGACTTGTCTCCAAGGGGATATTGCTGTCTCGGGCACCATATGATCCTTCTCCTGTGAGTCTAGATTTTCGAATCCGACGCAAAAATGATAGTTAATTGTAACGTTCAGGGCCTTCTAATGACGATGTGACATTCAAATTGCGTCGAGATTCAATACATCGGCCTCCAGCCGACTCGTCTCCAAGGGGATATCGCTGCCTCGGGCTCCATGTGGTCGGTCTCCGGTGATTCTACGTTTTCGAATCCGACGCAAAACTCTTAGTTAATTGTAACGTTCAGAGCCTACTAATGACGATGGAGCACACAAATTGAGTCGAGATTCAATACGTCGACCTCCAGCCGACTTGTCTCCAAGGGTCTATTGCTGCCTCGGGAACCTTATGGTCGTTCTCCTGTGAGTCTAGATTTTCGAATCCGACGCATAAATTATAGTTAATTGTAAGGTTCAGGGCCTCCTAATGAAGATGGAACATTCAAATTGCGTCGAGATTCAATACATCGTCCTCCAGCCGTCTTGTCTCCAAGGGTCTATTGCTGCCTCGGGCACCTTATGGTCGTTCTCCTGTGAGTCCAGATTTTCGAATCCGACGCATAAATGATAGTTAATTGTAACGTTCAGGGACTCCTAAAGACGATGGAACACTCAAATTGCGTCCAGATTCAATACATCGGCCTCCAGCGGACTTGTCTCCAAGGGGATATTGCTGTCTCGGGCACCATATGATCCTTCTCCTGTGAGTCTAGATTTTCGAATCCGACGCAAAAATGATAGTTAATTGTAACGATCAGGGACTCCTAAAGACGATGGAACACTCAAATTGCGTCGAGATTCAATACATCGGCCTCCAGCCGACTTGTCTCCAAGGGTCTATTGCTGCATCGGGCACCTTATGGTCGTTCTCCTGTGAGTCTAGTTTTTCGAATCCGACGCAAAAATGATAGTTAATTGTAACGTTCAGGGCCTCCTAATGACGATGGAACACTCATTTTGCGTCGCGATCCAATACATCGTCCTCCAAACGACTTGTCTTTAAGGGTCAATAGCTGCCACGGGCACCTTGTGATCGTTCTGCTGTGAGTCTAGATTTTCGAACCTGACGCATAACTGATTGTTAATTGTAACGTTCAGGGCCACCTAATGACGATGGAACACTCAAATTGAGTCGAGATTCAATACATCGACCTCCAGCCGACTTGCCTCCAAGGGGATAATGCTGCATCGGGCACCTTATGGTCGTTCTCCTGTGAGTTTAGATTTTCGAATCCGACGCTAAAATGATATTTCATTGTAACGTTCAGGGCCTTCTAATGCCGATGGAACACTCAAATTGCGTCGAGATTCAATACATCGGCCTCCAGCCGACTTGTCTCCAAGGGTCTATTGCTGCCTCGGGCACCTTATGGTCGTTCTCCTGTGAGTCTAGATTTTCGAATCCGACGCGAAACTGATAGTTAATTGTAAGGTTCAGGGCCTCCTAGTGACTATGGAACACTCAAATTGCGTCGAGATTCAGTACATCGTCCTCCAGCCGACTTGTCTCCAAGGGTCTATTGCTGCCGCGGGCACCTTATGGTCGTTCTCCTGTGAGTCTAAATTTTCGAATCCGACGCATAAATGATAGTTAATTTGTACGTTCAGGGACTCCTAAAGACGATGGAACACTCAAATTGCGTCGAGAGTCAATCCGACGCAAAAATGATAGTGAATTGTAACGTTCAGGGCCTTCTAATGACGATGGGACACTCAAATTGCTACGAGATTCAATACATCGGCCTCCAACCGACTTGTCTCCAAGGGGATATCGCTGCCTCGGGCACCACATGGTCCGTCTAGGGTGATTCTACGTTTTCGAATCCGGCGCAAAACTCATAGTTAATTGTAACGTTCAGGGCCTCCTAATGACGATGGAGCACACAAATTGAGTCGAGATTCAATACATCGGCCTCCAGCCGACTTGTCTCCAAGGGTCTATTGCTGTCTCGGGCACCTTATGGTCGTTCTCCTGTGAGTCTAGATTTTCGAATCCGACGCAAAACTGATAGTTAATTGTAACGTTCAGGGCCTTCTAATGACGATGGAACACTCAAATTGCGTCGAGATTCAATACATCGGCCTCCAGCCGACTTGTCTCCAAGGGGATATCGCTGCCTCGGGCACCACATGATCCGTCTCCGGTGATTCTACGTTTTCGAATCCGACGCAAAACTCATAGTTAATTGTAACGTTCTGGGCCTCCTAATGACGATGGAGCACACAAATTGAGTCGAGATACAATACATCGACCTCCAGCCGACTTGTCTCCAAGGGGATATTGCTGCATCGGGCACCTTATGGTCGTTCTCCTGTGAGTTTAGATTTTCGAATCCGACGCTAAAATAATAGTTAATTATGACGTTCAGGGCCTTCTAATGACGATGGAACACTCAAATTGCGCCGAGAGTCAATACAACTTGCTCCAGCCGACTTGTCTACAACGGGATATTGCTGCCTGGGCTCCATGTGGTCCGTCTCCTGTGAGTCTAGATTTTCGAATCCGACGCGAAACTGATAGTTAATTGTAAGGTTCAGGGCCTCCTAATGACGATGGAACACTCAAATTGCGTCGAGATTCAATACATTGGCCTCCAGCCGACTTGTCTCCAAGGGTCTATTGCTGCCTCGGGCACCTTATGGTCGTTCTCCTGTGAGTCTAGATTTTCGAATCCGACGCGAAACTGATAGTTAATTGTAAGGTTCAGGGCCTCCTAATGACGATGGAACACTCAAATTGCGTCGAGATTCAGTACATCGTCCTCCAGCCGACTTGTCTCCAAGGGTCTATTGCTGCCTCGGGCACCTTATGGTCGTTCTCCTGTGAGTCTAGATTTTCGAATCCGACGCATAAATGATAGTTAATTGTAACGTTCAGGGACTCCTAAAGACGATGGAACACTCAAATTGCGTCGAGAGTCAATACATCTTCCTCCAGCCGACTTGTCTACAAGGGGATATTGCTGCCTCGGGCTCCATGTGTTCCGTCTCCGGTGAGTCCAGATTCTCGAATCCGACGCGAAACTGATAGTTAATTGTAAGGTTCAGGGCCTCCTAATGACGATGGATCACTCAAATTGCGTCGAGATTCAATACATCGGTCTCCAGCGGACTTGTCTCCAAAGGGATATTGCTGCCTCGGGCACCACATGGTCCGTCTCCCGTGATTCTACGTTTTCGAATCCGACGCAAAACTCATAGTTAATTGTAACGTTCAGGCACTCCTAATGACGATGGAGCACACAAATTGAGTCGAGATTCAATACATCGACCTCCAGCCGACTTGTCTCCAAGGGTCTATTGCTGCCTCGGGCACCTTATGGTCGTTCTCCTGTGAGTCTAGATTTTCGAATCCGACGCAAAAATGATAGTTAATTGTAACGTTCAGGGCCTTCTAATGACGATGGAACACTCAAATTGCGTCGAGATTCAATACATCGGCCTCCAGCGGACTTGTCTCCAAGGGGATATCGCTGCCTCGGGCACCACATGGTCCGTCTCCGGTGATTCTACGTTTTCGAATCCGACGCAAAACTCATGGTTAATTGTAACGTTCAGGGCCTCCTAATGACGATGGAGCACACAAATTGAGTCGAGATTCAATACATCGGCCTCCAGCCGACTTGTCTCCAAGGGTCTATTGCTGCCTCGGGCACCTTATGGTCGTTCTCCTGTGAGTCTAGATTTTCGAATCCGACGCATAAATGATAGTTAATTGTAACGTTCAGGGACTCCTAAAGACGATGGAACACTCAAATTGCGTCGAGAGTCAATACATCTTCCTCCAGCCGACTTGTCTACAAGGGGATATTGCTGCCTCGGGCTCCATGTGTTCCGTCTCCTGTGAGTCCAGATTCTCGAATCCGACGCGAAACTGATAGTTAATTGTAAGGTTCAGGGCCTCCTAATGACGATGGAACACTCAAATTGCGTCGAGATTCAATACATCGGCCTCCAGCGGACTTGTCTCCAAGGGGATATTGCTGCCTCGGGCACCACATGGTCCGTCTCCCGTGATTCTACGTTTTCGAATCCGACGCAAAACTCATAGTTAATTGTAACGTTCAGGGCCTCCTATTGACGATGGAGCACACAAATTGAGTCGAGATACAATACATCGACCTCCAGCCGACTTGTCTCCAAGGGGATATTGCTGCATCGGGCACCTTATGGTCGTTCTCCTGTGAGTCCAGATTTTCGAATCCGACGTATAAATGATAGTTAATTGTAACGTTCAGGGACTCCTAAAGACGATGGAACACTCAAATTGCGTCCAGATTCAATACATCGGCCTCCAGCGGACTTGTCTCCAAGGGGATATTGCTGTCTCGGGCACCATATGATCCTTCTCCAGTGAGTCTAGATTTTCGAATCCGACGCAAAAATGATAGTCAATTGTAACGTTCAGGGACTCCTAAAGACGATGGAACACTCAAATTGCGTCGAGATTCAATACATCGGCCTCTAGCCGACTTTTCTCCAAGCGTCTATTGCTGCATCGGGCACCTTATGGTCGTTCTCCTGTGAGTCTAGTTTTTCGAATCCGACGCAAAAATGATAGTTAATTGTAACGTTCAGGGCCTCCTAATGACGATGGAACACTCATTTTGCGTCGCGATCCAATACATCGTCCTCCAAACGACTTGTCTTTAAGGGTCAATAGCTGCCACGGGCACCTTGTGATCGTTCTGCTGTGAGTCTAGATTTTCGAACCTGACGCAAAACTGATTGTTAATTGTGACGTTCAGGGCCACCTAATGACGATGGAACACTCAAATTGAGTCGAGATTCAATACATCGATCTCCAGCCGACTTGCCTCCAAGGGGATAATGCTGCATCGGGCAACCTTATGGTCGTTCTCCTGTGAGTTTAGATTTTCGAATCCGACGCTAAAATGATATTTCATTGTAACGTTCAGGGCCTTCTAATGCCGATGGAACACTCAAATTGCGTCGAGATTCAATACATCGGCCTCCAGCCGACTTGTCTCCAAGGGTCTATTGCTGCCTCGGGCACCTTATGGTCGTTCTCCTGTGAGTCTAGATTTTCGAATCCGACGCGAAACTGATAGTTAATTGTAAGGTTCAGGGCCTCCTAATGACTATGGAACACTCAAATTGCGTCGAGATTCAGTACATCGTCCTCCAGCCGACTTGTCTCCAAGGGTCTATTGCTGCCTCGGGCACCTTATGGTCGTTCTCCTGTGAGTCTAGATTTTCGAATCCGACGCATAAATGATAGTTAATTTGTACGTTCAGGGACTCCTAAAGACGATGGAACACTCAAATTGCATCGAGAGTCAATCCGACGCAAAAATGATAGTGATTTGTAACGTTCAGGGCCTTCTAATGACGATGGGACACTCAAATTGCTACGAGATTCAATACATCGGCCTCCAACCCACTTGTCTCCAAGGGGATATCGCTGCCTCGGGCACCACATGGTCCGTCTAGGGTGATTCTACGTTTTCGAATCCGACACAAAACTCATAGTTAATTGTAACGTTCAGGGCCTCCTAATGACGATGGAGCACACAAATTGAGTCGAGATTCAATACATCGGCCTCCAGCCGACTTGTCTCCAAGGGTCTATTGCTGCCTCGGGCACCTTATGGTCGTTCTCCTGTGAGTCTAGATTTTCGAATCCGACGCAAAACTGATAGTTAATTGTAACGTTCAGGGCCTTCTAATGACGATGGAACACTCAAATTGCGTCGAGATTCATTACATCGGCCTCCAGCCGACTTGTCTCCAAGGGGATATCGCTGCCTCGGGGACCACATGGTTCGTCTCCGGTGATTCTACGTTTTCGAATCCGACGCAAAACTCATGGTTAATTGTAACGTTCAGGGCCTCCTAATGACGATGGAGCACACAAATTGAGTCGAGATACAATACAACGACCTCCAGCCGACTTGTCTCCATGGGGACATTGCTGCATCGGGCACCTTATGGTCGTTCTCCTGTGAGTTTAGATTTTCGAATCCGAAGCTAAAATAATAGTTAATTATGACGTTCAGGGCCTTCTAATGACGATGGAACACTCAAATCGCGCCGAGAGTCAATACAACTTCCTCCAGCCGACTTGTCTACAACGGGATATTGCTGCCTGGGCTCCATGTGGTCCGTCTCCTATGAGTCTAGATTTTCGAATCCGACGCGAAACTGATAGTTAATTGTAAGGTTCAGGGCCTCCTAATGACGATGGAACACTCAAATTGCGTCGAGATTCAATACATTGGCCTCCAGCCGACTTGTCTCCAAGGGTCTATTGCTGCCTCGGGCACCTTATGGTCGTTCTCCTGTGAGTCTAGATTTTCGAATCCGACGCGAAACTGGTAGTTAATTGTAACGTTCAGGGCCTCCTAATGACGATGGAGCACACAAATTGAGTCGAGATTCAATACATCGGCATCCAGCCGACTTGTCTCCAAGGGTCTATTGCTGCCTCGGGCACCTTATGGTCGTTCTCCTGTGAGTCTAGATTTTCGAATCCGACGCATAAATGATAGTTAATTGTAACGTTCAGGGACTCCTAAAGACGATGGAACACTCAAATTGCGTCGAGAGTCAATACATCTTCCTCCAGCCGACTTGTCTACAAGGGGATATTGCTGCCTCGTGCTCCATGTGTTCCGTCTCCTGTGAGTCCAGATTCTCGAATCCGACGCGAAACTGATAGTTAATTGTAAGGTTCAGGGCCTCCTAATGACGATGGAACACTCAAATTGCGTCGAGATTCAATACATCGGCCTCCAGCGGACTTGTCTCCAAGGGGATATTGCTGCCTCGGGCACCACATGGTCCGTCTCCCGTGATTCTACGTTTTCGAATCCGACGCAAAACTCATAGTTAATTGTAACGTTCAGGGCCTCCTATTGACGATGGAGCACACAAATTGAGTCGAGATACAATAAATCGACCTCCAGCCGACTAGTCTCCAAGGGGATATTGCTGCATCGGGCACCTTATGGTCGTTCTCCTGTGAGTTTAGATTTTCGAATCCGACGCTAAAATAATAGTTAATTACAACGTTCAGGGCCTTCTAATGACGATGGAACACTCAAATTGCGTCGAGAGTCAATACAACTTCCTCCAGCCGACTTGTCTACAACGGGATATTGCTGCCTGGGCTCCATGTGGTCCGTCTCCTGTGAGTCTAGATTTTCGAATCCGACGCGAAACTGATAGTTAAATGTAAGGTTGAGGGCCTCCTAATGACGATGGAACACTCAAATTGCGTCGAGATTCAATACATCGGCCTCCAGCCGACTTGTCTCCAAGGGTCTATTACTGCCTCGGGCACCTTATGGTCGTTCTCCTGTGAGTCTAGATATTCGAATCCGACGCGAAAATGATAGTTAATTGTAACGTTCAGGGCCTTCTAATGACGATGGGAAACTCAAATTGCGTCGAGATTCAATACATCGGCCTCCAGCCGACTTGTCTCCAAGGGGATATCGCTGCCTCGGGCACCACATGGTCCGGCTCCGGTGATTCTACGTTTTCGAATGCGACGCAAAAATGATAGTTAATTGTAACGTTCAGGGCCTTCTAATGACGATGGAAATCTCAAATTGCGTCGAGAGTCAATACATCTTCCTCCAGCCGACTTGTCTCCATGGGGATATTACTGCCTCGGGCACCTTATGGTCGTTTTCCTGTTAGTAGATTATCGAATCCGACGCTAAAATGATAGTTAACTGTAATGTTCAGGGCCTCCTAATGCCGATGGAACACTCAAATTGTGTCGAGAGTCAATACATCGACCTCCAGTCGACTTGTATCCAAGGGTCTAACGCTGACTGTGGCACAATATGATCCTTCTCCTGTGAGTCTAGATTTTCGAATCCGACGCGAAAATGATTGTGAATTGTAAGTTTCAGGGCCTTCTAATGACCAAGGGACACTCAAATTGCTTCGAGATTCAATACATCGGCCTCCAGCAGACTTGTCACCAAGGGGATATCGCTGCCTCGGGCACCACATGGTCCGTCTAGGGTGATTCTACGTTTTCGAATCCGACGCAAAACTCATAGTTAATTGTAACGTTCAGGGCCTCCTAATGACGATGGAGCACACAAATTGAGTCAAGATTCAATACATCGGCCTCCAGCCGACTTGTCTCCAAGGGGATATCGCGGCCTCGGGCACCACATGGTCCGTCTCCGGTGATTCTACGTTTTCGAATCCGACGCAAAAATGATAGTTAATTGTAACGGTCAGGGCCTTCTAATGACGATGGAACACTCAAATTGCGTCGAGATTCAATACATCGGCCTCCAGCCGACTTGTCTCCAAGGGGATATCGCTGCCTCGGGCACCACATGGTCCGTGTCCGGTGATTCTACGTTTTCGAATCCGACGCAAAACTCATAGTTAATTGTAACGTTCAGGGCCTCCTAATGACGATGGAGCACACAAATTGAGTCGAGATTCAATACATCGACCTCCAGCCGACTTGTCTACAAGGGTCTATTGCTGACTCGGGCACCTTATGGTCGTTCTCCTGTGAGTCTAGATTTTCGAATCCGACGCGAAACTGATAGTTAATTGTAAGGTTCAGGGCCTCCTAATGACGATGGAACACTCAAATTACGTCGAGATTCAATACATCGTCCTCCAGCCGACTTGTCTCCAAGGGTCTATTGCTGCCTCGAACACCTTATGGTCGTTCTCCTGTGAGTGTAGATTTTCGAATCCGACCCAAAAATGATAGTTAATTGTAACGTTCAGGGCCTCCTAATGACGATGGAACACTCAAAATGCGTCGAGAGTCAATACATCTTCCTCCAGCCGACTTGTCTCCATGGGGATATTACTGCCTCGGGCACGTTATGGTCGTTCTCCTGTTAGTAGATTTTCGAATCCGACGCTAAAATGATAGTTAACTGTAACCTTCAGGGCCTCCTAATGCCGATGGAACCCTCAAATTGCGTAGAGAGGCAATACATCGACCTCCAGTCGACTTGTATCCAAGGGGAAATTGCAGTCTCGTGCACCATATGATCCTTCTCCTGTGAGTCTAGATTTTCGAAGCCGACGCAAAAATGATAGTCAGTTGTAACGTTCAGGGCCTTCTAATGACGAGAGAACACTCAAATTCCGTCGAGATTCAATACATCGGCCTCCAGCCGACTTGTCTCCAAGGGGATATCGCTGCCTCGGGCACCTCATGGTCCGTCTCCGGTGATTCTACGTTTTCGAATCCGACGCAAAACTCATAGTTAATTGTAACGTTCAGGGCCTTGTAATGACGATGGAACACTCAAATTGCGTCGAGATTCAATACATCGACCTCCAGCCGATTTGTCTCCAAGGGGATATTGCTGCATCGGGCACCTTATGGTCGTTCTCCTGTGAGTTTAGATTATCGAATCCGATGCAAAACTGATAGTTAAATGTAACGTTCAGGGCCTTCTAATGACGATGGAACACTCAAAATGCGTCGAGATTCAATACATCTTCCTCCAGCCGACTTGTCTCCAAGGGGATATCGCTGCCTCGGGCACCACATGGTCGTTCACCTGTTAGTAGATTATCGAATCCGACGCTAAAATGATAGTTAACTGTAACGTTCAGGGCCTTCTAATGGCGATGGAACACTCAAAGTGCGTCGAGATTCAATAAATCGGCCTCGAGCCGACTTGTCTCCAAGGGTCTATTGCTGCCTCGGGCACCTTATGGTCGTTCTCCTGTGAGTCTAGATTTTCGAATCCGACGCGAAACTGATAGTTAATTGTAAGGTTCAGGGCCTCCTAATGACGATGGAACACTCAAATTGCGTCGAGATTCAATACATCTGCCTCCAGCGGACTTGTCTCCAAAGGGATATTGCTGTCTCGGGCACCATATGATCCTTCTCCTGTGAGTCTAGATTTTCGAATCCGACGCAAAAATGATTGTTAATTGTGACGTTCAGGGCCTACTAATGACAATGGGACACTCAAATTGCGTCGAGATTCAATACATCGGCCTCCAGCCGACTTGTCTCCAAGGGGATATCGCTGCCTCGGGCACCACATGTTCCGTCTCCGGTGATTCTACGTTTTCGAATCCGACGCAAAACTCATAGTTAATTGTAACGTTCAGGGCCTCCTAATGACGATGGAGCACACAAATTGAGTCGAGATTCAATACATCGACCTCCAGCCGACTTGTCTCCAAGGGTCTATTGCTGCCTCGGGCACCTTATGGTCGTTCTCCTGTGAGTCTAGATTTTCGAATCCGACGCAAAAATGATAGTTAATTGTAACGTTCAGGGCCTTCTAATGTCGATGGAACACTCAAATTGCGTCGAGATTCAATACATCGGCCTCCAGCCGACTTGTCCCCAAGGGGATATCGCTGCCTCGGGCACCACATGGTCCGTCTTCGGTGATTCTACGTTTTCGAATCCGACGCAAAACGCATAGTTAATTGTAACGTTCAGGGCCTCCTAATGACGATGGAGCACCCAAATTGAGTCGAGATTCAATACATTGACCTCCAGCCGACTTGTCTCCAAGGGTCTATTGCTGCCTCAGGCACCTTATGGTCGTTCTCCTGTGAGTCTAGATTTTCGAATCCAACGCATAAATGATAGTTAATTGTAACGTTCAGGGACTCCCAGAGATGATGGAACACTCAAATTGCGTCGAGAGTCAATACATCGTCCTCCAGCCGACTTGTCTCCAAGGGGATATTGCTGCCTACGGCACCACATGGTCCGTCTCCGGTGATTCGACGTTTTCGAATCCGACACAAAACTCATAGTTAATTGTAACGTTCAGGGCCTCCTAATGACGATGGAGCACACAAGTTGAGTCGAGATTCAATACATCGACCTCCAGCCGACTTGTCTCCAAGGGGATATTGCTGCATCGGGCACCTTATGATCCTTCTCCTGTGAGTCTAGATTTTCGAATCCGACGCAAAAATAATAGTTAATTATAACGTTCAGGGCCTTCTAATGACGATGGAACACTCAAATTGCGTCGAGAGTCAATACATTTTCTTCCAGCCGACTTGTCTACAAGGGGATATTGCTGCCTGGGCTCCATGTGGTCCGTCTCCTGTGAGTCTAGAATTTCGATTCCGACGCGAAACTGATAGTTAATTGTAAGGTTCAGGGCCTCCTAATGACGATGGAACACTCAAATTGCGTCGAGAGTCAATACATCAACCTGCAGTCGACTTGTATCCAAGGGGATATTACTGCCTCGGGCACCACATGGTCCGTCTCCGGTGATTCTACGTTTTCGAATCCGACGCAAAACTCATAGTTAATTGTAACGTTCAGGGCCTCCTATTGGCGATGGAACACTCAAATTGCGTCGAGATTCAATACATCGACCTCCAGCCGACTTGTCTCCAAGGGGTAATTGCTGCATCGGGCACCTCATGGTCGTTCTCCTGTGAATTTAGATTTTCGAATCCGACGCAAAAATGATACTTAATTGTAACGTTCAGGGCCTTCTAAAGGCGATGGAACACTCAAATTGCGTCGAGATTCAATACATCGGCCTCCAGCTGACTTGTCTCCAAGGGTCTATTGCTGCCTCGGGCACCTTATGGTCGTTCTCCTGTGTGTCTAGATTTTCGAATCCGACGCGAAACTGATAGTTAATTGTAAGGTAGAGGGCCTCCTAATGACGATGGAATACTCAAATTGCTTCGAGATTCATTACATCGTTCTCCAGCCGACTTGTCTCCAAGGGTCTATTGCTGCCTCGGGCACCTTATGGTCGTTCTCCTGTGAGTCTAGATTTTCGAATCCGAAGCGAAACTGATAGTTAATTGAAAGGTTCAGTTCCTCCTAATGCCGATGGAACACTCAAATTGCGTCGAGATTCAATACATCGGCCTCCAGCCGACTTGCCTCCAAGGGGATATCGCTGCCTTGGGCACCACATGTTCCGTCTCCGGTGATTCTACGTTTTCGAATCCGACACAAAACTCATAGTTAATTGTAACGTTCAGATCCTTCTTATGACGATGGAGCACACAAATTGAGTCGAGATTCAATACATCGACCTCCAGCCGACTTGTCTCCAAGGGTCTATTGCTGCCTCGGGCACCTTATGGTCGCTCTCCTGTGAGTCTAGATTTTCGAATCCGACGCAAAAATGATAGATAATTGTAACGTTCAGGGCCGTCTAATGACGATGGAACACTCAAATTGCGTCGAGATTCAATACATCGGCCTCCAGCCGACTTGTCTCCAAGGGGATATCGCTGCCTCGGGCAGCACATGGTCCGTCTCCGGTGATTCTATGTTTTCGAATCCGACGCAAAACTCATAGTTAATTGTAACGTTCAGTTCCTCCTAATGACAATGGAGCACACAAATTGAGTCGAGATTCAATACATCGGTTTCCAGCCGACTTGTCTCAAAGGGTCTATTGCTGCCTCGGGCACCTTATGGTCGTTCTCCTGTGAGTCTAGATTTTCGAATCCGACGCAAAAATGATAGTTAATTGTAACGTTCAGGGCCTTGTAATGACGATGGAACACTCAAATTGGGTCGAGATTCAATACATCGGCCTCCAGCCGACTTGTCTCCAAGGGTCTATTGCTGCCTCGGGCACCTTATGGTCGTGCTCCTGTGAGTCTAGATTTTCGAATCCGACGCATAAATGATAGTTAATTGTAACGTTGAGGGGCTCCTAAAGGCGATGGAACACTCAAATTGCGTCGAGAGTCAATAAATCTTCCTCCAGCCGACTTGTCTTCCAGGGGGTTATTGCTGCCTCGGGCTCCATGTGGTCCGTCTCCTGTGAGTCTAGATTTTCGAATCCGACGCGAAACTGATAGTTAATTGTAAGGTTCAGGGCCTCCTAATGACGATGGAACACTCAAATTGCGTCGAGATTCAATACATCGGCCCTCAGCGGACTTGTCTCCAAGGGGATATTGCTGTCTCGGGCACCATATGAACCTTCTCCTGTAAGTCTAGATTTTCAAATCCGACGCAAAAATGATAGTTAGTTGTAACGTTCAGGGCCTTCTAATGACGATGGGACACTCAAATTGCGTCGAGATTCAATACATCGCCCTCCAGCCGACTTGTCTCCAAGGGGATATCGCTGCCTCGGGCACCACATGGTCCGTCTCCGGTGATACTACGTCGTCGAATCCGACGCAAAAATGATAGTTAATTGTAACGTTCAGGGCCTTCTAATGACGATGGAACACTCAAATTGCGTCGAGATTCAATACATCGACCTCCAGCCGACTTGTCTCCAAGGGTCTAATGTTGCCTCGGGCACAATATGATCCTTTTCCAGTGAGTCTAGATTTTTGCGAATCCGACGCAAAAATGATAGTTAATTGTAACGTTCAGGGCCTTCTAATGACGATGGAACACTCAAATTGCGTCGAGATGCAATACATCGGCCTCCAGCCGACTTGTCTCCAAGGGGATATCGCTGCCTCGGGCACCACATGGTCCGTCTCCGGTGATTCTACGTTTTCAAATCCGACGCAAAACTCATTTTTAATTGTAACGTTCAGGGCGTCCTAATGACAATGGAGCACACAAATTGAGTCGAGATTCAATACATCGGTTTCCAGCCGACTTGTCTCCAAGTGTCTATTGCTCCCTCGGGCACCTTATGGTCGTTCTCTTGTGAGTCTAGATTTTCGAATCCGACGCAAAAATGATAGTTAATTGTAACGTTCTGGGCCTTGTAATGACGATGGAACACTCAATTTGCGTCGAGATTCAATACATCGGCCTCCAGCTGACTTGTCTCCAAGGGTCTATTGCTGCCACGGGCACCTTTTGGTCGTTCTCCTGTGAGTCTAGATTTTCGAATCCGACGCGAAACTGATAGTTAATTGTAAGGTTCAGGGCCTCCTAATGACGATGGAACACTCAAATTGCGTCGAGATTCAATACATCGTCCTCCAGCCGTCTTGTCTTCAAGGGTCTATTGCTGCCTCGGGCACCTCATGGTCGTTCTCCTCTGAGTCTAGATTTTCGAATCCGACGCATAAATGATAGTTAATTGTAACGTTCAGGGACTCCTAAAGACGATGGGACACTCACATTGCGTCGAGATTCAATACATCTTCCTCCAACCGACTTGTCTCCATGGCGATATTACTGCCTCGGGCACCTTATGGTCGTTCTCCTGTTAGTAGATTTTCGAATCCGACGCTGAAATGATAGTTAACTGTAACGTTCACGGCCTCCTAATGCCGATGGAACACTCAAATTGCGTCGAGAGTCAATACATCGACCTCCAGTCGACTTGTATCCAAGGGTCTAATGCTGCCTCGGGCACAATATGATGCTTCTCCTGTGAGTCTAGATTTTCGAATCCGACGCAAAAATGATAGTGAATTGTAACGTTCAGGGCCTTCTAATGACGATGGAATACTCAAATTGCGTCGAGATTCAATATATCGGCTCCAGCCGACTTTTCTCCAAGTGGATATCGCTGCCTCGGGCACCATATGGTCCGTCTCCGGTGATTCTACGTTTTCGAATCCGACGCAAAACTCATAGTTAATTGTAACGTTCAGGGCCTCCTAATTACGATGGAGCACACAAATTGAGTCGAGATTCAATACATCGACCTCCAGCCGACTTGTCTCCAAGGGTCTATTGCTGCCTCGGGCACCTTATGGTCGTTCTCCTGTGAGTCTAGATTTTCGAATCCGACGCAAAAATGATAGATAATTGTAACGTTCAGGGCCTTCTAATGACGATGGAACACTCAAATTGCGTCGTGATTCAATACATCGGCCTCCAGCCGACTAGTCTCCAAGGGGATATCGCTGCCTCGGGCATCACATGGTCCGTCTCCGGTGATTCTACGTTTTCGAATCCGACGCAAAACTGATAGTTAATTGTAACGTTCAGGGCCTCCTAATGACAATGGAGCACACAAATTGAGTCGAGATTCAATACATCGGTTTCCAGCCGACTTGTCTCCAAGGGTCTATTGCTGCCTCGGTCACCTTATGGTCGTTCTCCTGTGAGTCTAGATTTTCGAATCCGACGCAAAAATGGTAGTTAATTGTAACGTTCAGGGCCTTGTAATGACGATGGAACACTCAAATTGGGTCGAGATTCAATACATCGGCCTCCAGCCGAATTGTCTCCAAGGGTCTATTGCTGCCACGGGCACCTAATGGTCGTTCTCCTGTGAGTCTAGATTTTCGAATCCGACGCGAAACTGATAATTAATTGTAAGGTTCAGGGCCTCCTAATGACGATGGAACACTCAACCTGCGTCGAGAGTCAATACATCGACCTCCAGTCGACTAGTATCCAAGGGTCTAATGCTGCCTCGGGCACAATATGATCCTTCTCCTGTGAGTCTAGATTTTCGAATCCGACGCAAAAATGATAGTGAATTGTAACGTTCAGGGCCTTCTAATGACGATGGAATACTCAAATTGCGTCGAGATTCAATATATCGGCTCCAGCCGACTTTTCTCCAAGGGGATATCGCTGCCTCGGGCACCATATGGTCCGTCTCCGGTGATTCTACGTTTTCGAATCCGACGCAAAACTCATAGTTAATTGTAACGTTCAGGGCCTCCTAATTACGATGGAGCACACAAATTGAGTCGAGATTCAATACATCGACCTCCAGCCGACTTGTCTCCAAGGGTCTATTGCTGCCTCGGGCACCTTATGGTCGTTCTCCTGTGAGTCTAGATTTTCGAATCCGACGCAAAAATGATAGTTAATTGTAACGTTCAGCGCCTTCTAATGACGATGGAACACTCAAATTGCGTCGAGATGCAATACATCGGCCTCCAGCCGACTTGTCTCCAAGGGGATATCGCTGCCTCGGGCACCATATGGTCCGTCTCCGGTGATTCTACGTTCTCGAATCCGACGCAAAACTCATAGTTAATTGTAACGTTCAGGGCCTCCTATTGGCGATGGAACACTCAAATTGCGTCGAGATACCATACATCGGCCTCCAGCCGACTTGTCTCCAAGGGTCTGTTGCTGCCTCGGGCACCTTATGGTCGTTCTCTTGTAAGTCTAGATTTTCGAATCCGACGCAAAAATTATAGTTAATTGTAACGTTCAGGGCCTCCTAATGACGATGGGACACTCAAATTGCGTCGAGATTCAATACATCGTCCTCCAGCCGACTTGTCTCCAAGGGATCTATTGCTGCCTAGGACACCTTATGGTCGTTCTCCTGTGAGTCTAGATTTTCGAATCCGACGCAAAAATGATAGTTAATTGTAACGTTCAGGGCCTTGTAATGACGATGGAACACTCAAATTGCGTCGAGATTCAATACATCGGCCTCCAGCCGACTTGTCTCCAAGGGTCTATTGCTGCCACGGGCACCTTTTGGTCGTTCTCCTGTGAGTCTAGATTTTCGAATCCGACGCGAAACTGATAGTTAATTGTAAGGTTCAGGGCCTCCTAATGACGATGGAACACTCAAATTGCGTCGAGATTCAATACATCGTCCTCCAGCCGACTTGTCTCCAATGGTCTATTGCTGCCTCGGGCACCTTATGGTCGTTCTCCTGTGAGTCTAGATTTTCGAATCTGACGCATAAATGATAGTTAATTGTAACGTTCAGGGACTCGTAAAGACGATGGAACACTCAAATTGCGTCGAGAGTCAATACATCTTCCTCCAGCCGACTTGTCTACAAGGGGATATTGCTGCCTCGGGCTCCATGTGGTCCGTCTACTGTGAGTCCAGATTTTCGAATCCGACGCGCAACTGATAGTTAATTGTAAGGTTCAGGGCCTCCTAATGACGATGGAACACTCAAATTGCGTCGAGATTCAATACATCGGCCTCCAGCGGACTTGTCTCCAAGGGGATATTGCTGTCTCGGGCACCATATGATCCTTCTCCTGTGAGGCTAGATTTTCGAATCCGACGCAAAAATGATAGTTAATTGTAACGTTCAGGGCCTTCTAATGACGATGGGACATTCAAATTGCGTCGAGATTCAATACATCGGCCTCCAGCCGACTCGTCTCCAAGGGGATATCGCTGCCTCGGGCACCACATGGTCCGTCACCGGTGATTCTACGTTTTCGAATCCGACGCAAAACTCATAGTTAATTGTAACGTTCAGAGCCTCCTAATGACGATGGAGCACACAAATTGAGTCGAGATTCAATACATCGACCTCCAGCCGACTTGTCTCCAAGGGTCTATTGCTGCCTCGGGCACCTTATGGTCGTTCTCCTGTAAGTCTAGATTTTCGAATCCGACGCAAAAATGATAGTTAATTGTAACGTTCAGGGCCTTCTAATGACGATGGAACACTCAAATTGCGTCGAGATTCAATACATCGGCCTCCAGCCGACTTGTCTCCAGGGGGATATCGCTGCCTCGGGCACCACATGGTCCGTCTCCGGTGATTCTACGTTCTCGAATCCGACGCAAAACTCGTAGTTAATTGTAATGTTCAGGGCCTCCTATTGGCGATGGAACACTCAAATTGCGTCGAGATTCAATACATCGGCCTCCAGCCGACTTGTTTCCAAGGGTCTGTTGCTGCCTCGGGCACCTTATGGTCGTTCTCTTGTAAGTCTAGATTTTCGAATCCGACGCAAAAATTATAGTTAATTGAACGTTCAGGGCCTCCTAATGACGATGGGACACTCAAATTCCGTCGAGATTCAATACACCGTCCTCCAGCCGACTTGTCTCCAAGGGATCTATTGCTGCCTAGGACACCTTATGGTCGTTCTCATGTGAGTCTAGATTTTCGAATCCGACGCAAAAATGATAGTTAATTGTAACACTCAGGGCCTCCTAATGACGATGGAACACTCATTTTGCGTCGCGATCAAATACATCGTCCTCCAACCGACTTGTCTCCAAGGGTCAATTGCTGCCACGGGCACCTTGTGATCGTTCTGCTGTGAGTCTAGATTTTCGAACCCGACGCAAAACTGATTGTTAATTGTAACGTTCAGGGCCTCCTAATGACGATGGAACACTCAAATTGCGTCGAGATTCAATACATCGGCCTCCAGCCGACTTGTCTCCAAGGCTCTATTGCTGCCTCGGGCACCGTATGGTCGTTCCCCTGTGAGTCAACATTTTAGAATCCGACGCAAAACTGATAGTTAATTGTAACGTTCAGGGATTCCTAAAGACGATGAAACACTCAAATTGCGTCGAGAATCAATACATCTTCCTCCAGCCGACTTGTCTACAAGGGGATATTGCTGCCTCGGGCACCAAATGGTCCGTCTCCTGTGAGTCTGGATTTTCGAATCCGACGCGAAACTGATAGTTAATTGTAACGTTCAGGGCCTCCTAATGCCGATGGAGCACACAAATTGAGTCGAGATTCAATACATCGACCTCCAGCCGACTTGTCTCCAAGGGTCTATTGCTGCCTCGGGCACCTTATGGTCGTTCTCCTGTGTGTCTAGATTTTCGAATCCGACGCAAAAATGATAGTTAATTGTAACGTTCAGGGCCTTCTAATGACGATGGAACACTCAAATTGCGTCGAGATTCAATACATCGGCCTATAGCCGACTTGTCTACACGGGGATATTGCTGCATCGGGCACCTTATGGTCGTTCTCCTGTGACTTTAGATTTTCGAATCCGACGAAAAACTGATAGTTAATTGTAACATTCAGGGCCTCCTAATGACGATGGAACACTCATTTTGCGTTGCGATCCAATACATCGTCCTCCAACCGACTTGTCTCCAAGGGTCAATAGCTGCCACGGGCACCTTGTGATTGTTCTGCTGTGAGTCTAGATTTTCGAACCCGACGCAAAACTGATTGTTAATTGTAACATTCAGGGCCACCTAATGACGATGGAACACTCAAATTGAGTCGATATTCAATACATCGGCCTCCAGTCGATTTGTCTCCAAGGGGTATATTGCTGTCTCGAGCACCGTATGAACTTCTCCTGTGAGTAGATTTCCGAATCCGACGCTAATATGATTGTTAGTTGTAACGTTCAGGGCCTCCTAATGCCGATGGAACACTCAAATTGCGTCGAGATTCAATACATCGGCCTCCAGCCGAGTTATCTCCAATGGTCTATTGCTGCCTCGGGCACCTTATGGTCGTTCTCCTGTGAGTCTAGATTTTCGAATCCGACGCAAAAATGATAGTTAATTGTAACGTTCAGGGCCTTGTAATGACGATGGAGCACTCAAATAGCGTCGAGATTCAATACATCGGCCTCCAGCCGACTTGTCTCCAAGGGACTGTTGCTGCTTCGGGCACCTTATGGTCGTTCTCCTGTGTGTCTAGATTTTCGAATCCGACGCGAAACTGATAGTTAATTGTAAGGTTCAGGGCCTCCTAATGACGATGGAACACTCAAATTGCGTCGAGATTCAATACATCGTCCTCCAGCCGACTTGTCTCCAATGGTCTATTGCTGCCTCGGGCACCTTATGGTCGTTCTCCTGTGAGTCTAGATTTTCGAATCTGACGCATAAATGATAGTTAATTGTAACGTTCAGGGACTCGTAAAGACGATGGAACACTCAAATTGCGTCGAGAGTCAATACATCTTCCTCCAGCCGACTTGTCTACAAGGGGATATTGCTGCCTCGGGCTCCATGTGGTCCGTCTACTGTGAGTCCAGATTTTCGAATCCGACGCGCAACTGATAGTTAATTGTAAGGTTCAGGGCCTCCTAATGACGATGGAACACTCAAATTGCGTCGAGATTCAATACATCGGCCTCCAGCGGACTTGTCTCCAAGGGGATATTGCTGTCTCGGGCACCATATGATCCTTCTCCTGTGAGGCTAGATTTTCGAATCCGACGCAAAAATGATAGTTAATTGTAACGTTCAGGGCCTTCTAATGACGATGGGACATTCAAATTGCGTCGAGATTCAATACATCGGCCTCCAGCCGACTCGTCTCCAAGGTGATATCGCTGCCTCGGGCACCACATGGTCCGTCAGCGGTGATTCTACGTTTTCGAATCCGACGCAAAACTCATAGTTAATTGTAACGTTCAGAGCCTCCTAATGACGATGGAGCACACAAATTGAGTCGAGATTCAATACATCGACCTCCAGCCGACTTGTCTCCAAGGGTCTATTGCTGCCTCGGGCACCTTATGGTCGTTCTCCTGTAAGTCTAGATTTTCGAATCCGACGCAAAAATGATAGTTAATTGTAACGTTCAGGGCCTTCTAATGACGATGGAACACTCAAATTGCGTCGAGATTCAATACATCGGCCTCCAGCCGACTTGTCTCCAGGGGGATATCGCTGCCTCGGGCACCACATGGTCCGTCTCCGGTGATTCTACGTTTTCGAATCCGACGCAAAACTCTTAGTTAATTGTCACTTTTAGGGCCTCCTATTGACGATGGAGCACACAAATTGAGTCGAGATTCAATACATCGGCCTCCAGCCGACTTGTCTCCAAGGGTCTATTGCTGCCTCGGGCAGCTTATGGTCGTTCTCCTGTGAGTCTAGATTTTCGAATCCGACGCAAAAATGATAGTTAATTGTAAGGTTCAGGGCCTCCTAATGACGATGGAACACTCAAATTGAGTCGAGATTCAATACATCGACCACCAGCTGACTTGTCTACAAGGGGATATTGCTGCCTTGGGCTCCATGTGGTCCGTCTCCTGTGAGTCTAGAGTTTCGAATCCGACGCGAAACTGATAGTTAATTGTAACGTTCAGGGCCTCCTAATGACGATGGATCACTCAAATTGCGTCGAGATTCAATACATCGGCCTCCAGCCGACTTGTCACCAAGGGGATATTGCTGTCTCGGGCACAATATGATCCTTCTCCTGTGAGTCTACATTTTCGTATCCGACGCAGAAATGATAGTGAATTGTTACGTTCAGCGCCTCCTAATGACGATAGAAGCCTAAAATTGCGTCGAGATTCAATACATCGTCCTCCAGCCGATTTGTCTCCAAGGGGATATTGCTGCCTCGGGCACCAAATGGTCCGTCTGCTGTGAGTCTAGATTTTCGAATCCGACGAAAAACTGATAGTTAATTGTAACATTCATATTGACGATGGACCACTCAAATTGCGTCGCGATCCAATACATCGCCCTCCAGCCGACTTGTCTCCAAGGGTCTAATGCTGTCTCGGACACCTTATGGTCGTTCTCTTGTAAGTCTACATTTTCGAATCCGACGCAAAACTGATAGTTCATTATAACGTTCCGGGCGACCTAATGACGATGGAACACTCAAATTGCGTCGAGATTCAATACATCGACCTCCAGCCGATGTGTCTCCAAGGGTCTATTGCTGCCTCGGGCACCTTATGGTCGTTCTCCTGTGAGTCTAGATTTTCGAATCCGACGCAAAAATGATAGTTAATTGTAACGTTCAGGGCCTCCTAATGCCGATGGAACACTCAAATTGCGTCGAGATTCAATACATCGTCCTCCAGCCGACTTGTCTCCAAGGGTCTATTGCTGCCTCGGGCACCTTATGGTCGTTCTCCTGTGAGTCTAGATTTTCGAATCCGACGCAAAAATGATAGTTAATTGTAACGTTCAGGGCCTTCTAATGACGATGGAACACTCAAATTGCGTCGAGATTCAATACATCGGCCTCCAGCCGACTTGTCTCCGAGGGGTATATTGCTGTCTCGAGCACCGTATGAACTTCTCCTATGAGTAGATTTTCGAATCCGACGCTAAAATGATAGTTAATTGTAACGTTCAGGGCCTTGTAATGACGATGGAACACTCAAATTGCGTCGAGATTCAATACATCGGCCTCCAGCCGACTTGTCTCCAAGGGTCTGTTGCTGCCTCGGGCACCTTATGGTCGTTCTCCTGTGAGTTTAGATTATCGAATCTGACGCAAAAATTATAGTTAATTGTAACGTTTAGGGCCTCCTAATGACGATAGAAGACTCAAATTGCGTCGAGATTCAATACATCGTCCTCCAGCCGATTTGTCTCCAAGGGTATAGTGCTGCCTCGGGCACCAAATGGTCCGTCTGCTGTGAGTCTAGATTTTCGAATCCGACGAAAAACTGATAGTTAATTGTAACATTCAGGGCCTCTTAATGACGATGGAACACACAAATTGCGTCGCGATCCAATACATCGTCCTCCAGCCGACTTGTCTCCAAGGGTCTAATGCTGCCTCGGGCACCTTATGCTCGTTCTCTTGTAAGTCTAGATTTTCGAATCCGACGCAAAAATGATAGTGAATTGTAACGTTCAGGGCCTTGTAATGACGATGGAACACTCAAATTGCGTCGAGATTCAATACATCGGCCTCCAGCCGACTTGTCTCCAAGGGTCTGTTGCTGCCTCGGGCACCTTATGGTCGTTCTCCTGTGGGTTTAGATTATCGAATCCGACGCAAAAATGATAGTTAATTGTAACGTTTAGGGCCTCCTAATGACGATGGGACACTCAAATTGCGTCGAGATTCAATACATCGTCCTCCAGCCGACTTGTCTCCAAGGGTCTAATGCTACCTCGGGCACCTTATGGTCGTTCTCCTGTGAGTCTAGATTTTCGAATCCGACGCAAAAATGATAGTTAATTGTAACATTCAGGGCCTTCTAATGACGATGGAACACTCAAATTGCGTCGAGATTCAATACATCGGCCTATAGCCGACTTGTCTACAATGGGATATCGCTGCCTCGAGCACCACATGGTCCGTCTCCGGTGATTCCACGTTTTCGAATCCGACGCAAAACTCATAGTTAATTGTAACGTTCAGGGCCTCCTATTGGCGATGGAATACTCAAATTGCATCGAGATTCAATACATCGACCTCCAGCCGACTTGTCTCCAAGGGGATATTGCTGCATCGGGCACCTTTTGGTCGTTCTCCTGTGACTTTAGATTTTCGAATCCGACGAAAAACTGATAGTTAATTGTAACATTCAGGGCCTCCTAATGACGATGGAACACTCATTTTGCGTCGCGATCCAATACATCGTCCTCCAACCGACTTGTCTCCAAGGGTCAATAGCTGCCACGGGCACCTTGTGATCGTTCTGCTGTGAGTCTAGATTTTCGAACCCGACGCAAAACTGATTGTTAATTGTAACGTTCAAGGCCACCTAATGACGATGGAACACTCAAATTGAGTCCATATTCAATACATCGGCCTCCAGTCGATTTGTCTCCAAGGGGTATATTGCTGTCTCGAGCACCGTATGAACTTCTCCTGTGAGTAGATTTCCGAATCCGACGCTAACATGATTGTTAGTTGTAACGTTCAGGGCCTCCTAATGCCGATGGAACACTCAAATTGCGTCGAGATTCAATACATCGGCCTCCAGCCGAGATATCTCCAAGGGTCTATTGCTGCCTCGGGCACCGTATGGTCGTTGTCCTGTGAGTCTAGATTTTCGAATCCGACGCAAAAATGATACTTAATTGTAACGTCAGGGCCTTGTAATGACGATGGAACACTCAAATTGCGTCGAGATTCAATACATCGTCCTCCAGCCGACTTGTCTCCAAGGGTCTATTGCTGCCTCGGGCACCTTATGGTCGTTCTCCTGTGAGTCTAGTTTTTCGAATCCGACGCAATAATGATAGTTAATTGTAACGTTCAGGGCCTTGTAATGACGATGGAACACTCAAATTGCGTCGAGATTCAATACATCGGCCTCCAGCCGACTTGTCTCCAAGGGTCTGTTGCTGCCTCGGGCACCTTATGGTCGTTCTCCTTTGAGTTTAGATTATCGAATCTGACGCATAAATGATAGTTAATTGTAACGTTTAGGGCCTCCTAATGACCTTAGAAGACTCAAATTGCGTCGAGATTCAATACATCGTCCTCCAGCCGATTTGTCTCCAAGGGTATATTGCTGCCTCGGGCACCAAATGGTCCGTCTGCTGTGAGTCTAGATTTTCGAATCCGACGCAAAAATGATAGTTAATTGTAACATTCAGGGCCTCTTAATGACGATGGAACACACAAATTGCGTCGCGATCCAATACATCGTCCTCCAGCCGACATGTCTCCAAGGGTCTAATGCTGCCCGGGCACCTTATGCTCGTTCTCTTGAAAGTCTAGATTTTCGAATCCGACGCAAAAATGATAGTGAATTGTAACGTTCAGGGCCTTGTAATGACGATGGAACACTCATATTGCGTCGAGATTCAATACATCGGCCTCCAGCCCACTTGTCTCCAAGGCTCTGTTGCTGCCTCGGGCACCTTATGGTCGTTCTCCTGTGAGTTTAGATTATCGTATCCGACGCAAAAATGATAGTTAATTGTAACGTTTAGGGCCTCCTAATGACGATGGGACACTCAAATTGCGTCGAGATTCAATACATCGTCCTCCAGCCGACTTGTTATTTATTTATTTATTTATTTATTTATTTATTGTTCCGTGGGACCACATTTAGGAGAAGTCTCCATGGTCATGGAACGAGTCAATACATGAAATTATAACACGATTGTAGAAACACATAAAATGAAACAAGTCGTTAGTTTAAATAAAGAAAATCAAGAATGTAACACTGGAATTTGCTTAATTTTTTATCTCTTCCAGGAGCTCCTCGACAGAATAGAAGGAGTGAGCCATGAGGAAACTCTTCAGTTTAGACTTAAAAGTGTTTGGGCTACTGCTAAGATTTTTGAGTTCTTGTGGTAGCTTATTGAAAATGGATGCAGCAGAATACTGCACTCCTTTCTGCACAAGAGTCAAGGAAGTGCATTCCACATGCAGATTTGATTTCTGCCTAGTATTAACTGAGTGAAAGCTGCTAACTCTTGGGAATAAGCTAATATTGCTAACAACAAACGACATTAAAGAAAATACATACTGTGAGGGCAATGTCAAAATTCCCAGACTATTGAATAGGGGTCGACAAGAGGTTTTCGAACTTACACCATACATAGCTCGAACAGCCCGTTTTTGAGCCAAAAATACCCTTTTTGAATCAGAAGAATTACCCCAAAAAATAATACCATATGACATAAGCGTATGAAAATATGCGAAGTATACTACTTTTCGTGTTGAAATGTCACTTATTTGAGATACTGTTCTAATGGTAAATAAAGCGGCATTTAGTTTCTGAACAAGATCCTGAACATGGGCTTTCCACAACAGCTTACTATCTATCCGTACGCCTAGGAACTTGAACTGTTCCGTCTCGCTTATAACATGCCCATTCTGTCTGATTAAAATGTCAGTTCTTGTTGAATTGTGGGTTAGAAACTGTAAAAACTGAGTCTTACTGTGATTTAGCATCAAATTATTTTCCACAAGCCACGAACTTACTTCATGAACTACATTATTTGATAATGTTTCAATATTACACACAAGATCCTTCACTACCAAGGTGGTGTCATCAGCAAACAGAAATATTTTTGAATCACCTGTAATACTAGAAGGCATATCATTTACATAAATAAGGAACAGCAGTGGCCCCAGCACCGACCCTTGGGGAACGCCCCATTTAACAGTGCCCCATTGGGACTGAACATCATTACCACTCTCAATATTGCGGAGGATTACCTTCTGCTTTCTGTTCTTAAAGTAGGAGGCGAACCAATTGTAAGCTACTCCCCTTACTCCATAATGTTCCAACTTCTGCAGTAATATTTTGTGGTCAACACAGTCAAAAGCCTTCGTTAAATCAAAGAAAACACCTAACGTTCTCAACCTTTTATTTAATCCGTCCAAAACCTCACAGAGAAAAGAGAATATAGCATTTTCAGTTGTTAAGCCATTTCTAAAACCAAACTGTACATTTGACAGCAAATTATGTGAATTTAAATGCTGCAGTAACCTTGTATATACAAGCCTCTCGATAACTTTAGCAAACACCGATGGCATAGAAATAGGTCTATAATTGTCAACATTATCCCTGTCTCCCTTTTTATAAAGTGGCTTCACTACCGAGTACTTTAATCGGTCAGGAAACCGACCACTGCTAAAGGAAAAGTTACAGATATGGCTAAGTACTGAGCTAATATACGTGGAACAATACTTCAGTATTCTGCTAGATACCCCGTCATATCCATGAGAGTTCTTGGTCTTTAGTGATTTAATTATTAACTCAATCTCCCTCTTGTCAGTATCATGGAGGAGCATTTCAGGTAACAGTCTCGGAACACTTTTTTCTAAGAGCGCTATATGATTCCCTGTTGGGACTAGGTTTCTATTTAGTTCACCTGCTATATTCAGAAAGTGATTATTAAGTACTGTACATATATGCGACTTATCACCAACACGGACATCCCCACTACGCACTGATTCTATATCCTCGACCTGTCTCTGCAGACCAGCCACTTCCTTTACGACTGACCATATTGTTTTAATTTTATCCTGAGACTTAGCTATTCTATCTGCATACCACATACTTTTTGCCTTCCTAATAACTTTTTTAAGCACCTTACAATACTGTTTGTAATGGGCTGCTGCATTTAAATTTTGACTGTTTCTAACGTTTTGATATAATTGCCACTTTGTTCTACAAGATATTCTTATCCCTTTAGTCAGCCACCCAGGCTGCCTGTTTGTGCTAGTACCCTGTTTTAAACGTTCTAACGGAAAGCAACTTTCAAAGAGCACGAGAAAAGTCTTGAGGAAAGCATTATATTTATCGTCTACTGTATCAGCACTATAAACATCTTGCCAATCTTGTTCCTTGATAAGGTTTACAAAAGTCTGTACAGCAACTGGATCAGCTTTCCTAAAAAGTTGGTAACTATATTTAACATGTGTTGAAGCACAAAAATCTTTTAGACTTAAAATTTGTGCATCATGATCTGAAAGGCCATTCACCTTTTTGCTAACAGAATGCCCTTCTAATAATGACGAATGAACAAAAATATTGTCTATGGTTGTTCTACTGTTCCCTTGCACTCTCGTTGGAAAGAATACGGTTTGCATAAGATTATATGAATTAAGGAGGTCTACCAGCGTCCTTTTCCTTGCACAATCACTTATACAATTAATATTGAAGTCACCACATATAACTAACTTTTTGTATTTCCTATAAAGTGAACCAAGAACCTCCTCTAGCTTTAGCAAAAATGTTGTGAAATCGGAGTCTGGGGATCTATAAATAACAACAGTAAGAAGTTTAGCTCCACTAAATTTAACCACACCTGCACAACATTCAAACACCTTTTCAGTGCAGTACTTTGAAACATCAATTGACTGAAATGGGATACCGTTTTTCACATACATGGCTACTCCCCCACACCGCAAAGAGCTCCTAGAAAAGCTGCCAGCCAACCTGTATCCTGGTAAAGGAAGCCTCTGAATTATCTCCTTATTTAAGAAGTGTTCAGATATACCAATAATTTCAGAGTCAACATCTATAAGCAGTTCACTAACTTTATCTCGAATACCTTGTATATTTTGATGAAATATACTAATTCCCTCATTAATCGGATACCCAAGCTTTGTAGAAAGTGGTTTCTTTGTTAGAGAGACTTCCCTTAAGCAGGAATCCCTATCAGCTGACTTCAATCTAAAAAAGGTACAGCTCTAACACCCACAACTACCGGAATTTTCCCATGAGTGATCCCACCACCCCCACCTATGCTGTCACCTATAAGTTTTGCCAACCTCCCCTTCCCATACCTGTTGAGGTGCAGGCCATGTCTAGTGAAACCCGTCCTACTGATAGACTCCACCGACACCACTGAAATGTGACTCATGCCTTCTGTCATCAGCGCACCCCCAAGTCTCATGTTATTACGCCTGACGGCTATATTAAGATGAGGCCGATCGTGACCCTTGTCTCCAAGGGTCTAATTCTACCTCGGGCACCTTATGGTCGTTCTCTTGTAAGTCTAGATTTTCGAATCCGACGCAAAAATGATAGTTAATTGTAACGTTCAGGGCCTCCTAATGACGATGGAACACTCAAATTTCGTCGAGATTCAATACATCGTCCTCCAGCCGACTTGTCTCCAAGGGTCTATTGCTGCCTCGGGCACCTTATGGTCGTTCTCCTGTGAGTCTAGATTTTCGAATCCGACGCAAAAATGATAGTTCATTGTAACATTCAGGGCCTTCTAATGACGATGGAACACTCAAATTGCGTCGAGATTCAATACATCGGCCTATAGCCGACTTGTCTACAAGGGGATATCGCTGCCTCGAGCACCACATGGTCCGTCTCCGGTGATTCCACGTTTTCGAATCCGACGCAAAACTCATAGTTAATTGGAACGTTCAGGGCCTCCTATTGGCGATGGAATACTCAAATTGCATCGAGATTCAATACATCGACCTCCAGCCGACTTGTCTCCAAGGGGATATTGCTGCATCGGGCACCTTATGTTCGTTCTCCTGTGACTTTAGATTTTCGAATCCGACGAAAAACTGATAGTTAATTGTAACATTCAGGGCCTCCTAATGACGATGGAACACTCATTTTGCGTCGCGATCCAATACATCGTCTTCCAACCGACTTGTCTCCAAGGGTCAATAGCTGCCACGGGCACCTTGTGATCGTTCTGCTGTGAGTCTAGATTTTCGAACCCGACGCAAAACTGATTGTTAATTGTAACGTTCAAGGCCACCTAATGACGATGGAACACTCAAATTGAGTCCATATTCAATACATCGGCCTCCAGTCGATTTGTCTCCAAGGGGTATATTGCTGTCTCGAGCACCGTATGAACTTCTCCTGGAGTAGATTTCCGAATCCGACGCTAACATGATTGTTAGTTGTAACGTTCAAGGCCACCTAATGCCGATGGAACACTCAAATTGCGTCGAGATTCAATACATCGGCCTCCAGCCGAGATATCTCCAAGGGTCTATTGCTGCCTCGGGCACCTTATGGTCGTTCTCCTGTATGTCTAGTTTTTGGAATCCGACGCAAAAATGATAGTTAATTGTAACGTTCAGGGCCTTGTAATGACGAAGGAACACTCAAATTGCGTCGAGATTCAATACATCGGCCTCCAGACGACTTGTCTCCAAGGGTCTGTTGCTGCCTCGGGCACCTTATGGTCGTTCTCCTTTGAGTTTAGATTATCGAATCTGACGCAAAAATGATAGTTAATTGTAACGTTTAGGGCCTCCTAATGACCATAGAAGACTCAAATTGCATCGACATGCAATACATCGTCCTCCAGCCGATTTGTCTCCAAGGGTATATTGCTGCCTCGGGCACCAAATGGTCCGTCTGCTGTGAGTCTAGACTTTCGAATCCGACGCAAAAATGATAGGTAATTGTAACATTCAGGGCCTCTAATGACGATGGAACACACAAATTGCGTCGCGATCCAATACATCGTCCTCCAGCCGACTTGTCTCCAAGGGTCTAATGCTGCCTCGGGCACCTTATGCTCGTTCTCTTGTAAGTCTAGATTTTCGAATCCGACGCAAAAATGATAGTGAATAGTAACGTTCAGCGCCTCCTGATGACGATAGAACTCTCAAATTGCGTCGAGATTCAATACATCGTCCTCCAACTGATTTGTCTCCAAGGGGATATTGCAGTCTCGTGCACCATATGATCCTTCTCCTGTTAGTAGATTTTCGAATCCGACGCTAAAATGATAGTTAACTGTAACGTTCAGGGCCTCCTAATGCCGATGGAACACTCAAATTGCGTCGAGATTCAATACATCGGTCTCCAGCCGACTTGTCTCCAAGGGTCTATTGCTGCCTCGGGCACCTTATGGTCGTTCTCCTGTGAGTTTAGATTATCGAATCCGACGCAAAAATGATAGTTAATTGTAACGTTCAGGGCCTCCTAATGCCGATGAAACACTCAAATTGCGTCGAGATTCAATACATCGGCCTCCAGCCGACTTGTCTCCAAGGGTCTATTGCTGCCTCGGGCACCTTATGGTCGTTTTCCTGTGAGTCTACATTTTCTAATCCGACGCAAAAAAGATAGTTAATTGTAACGTTCAGGGCCTTGTAATGACGATGGAACACTCAAATTGCGTCGAGATTCAATACATCGGCCTCCAGCCGACTTGTCTCCAAGGATCTGTTGCTGCCTCGGGCACCTTATGGTCGTTCTCCTGTGAGTTTAGATTATCGAATCCTACGCAAAAATGATAGTTAATTGTAACGTTTAGGGCCTCCTAATGACGATGGGACACTCAAATTGCGTCGAGATTCAATACATCGGTCTCCAGCCGACTTGTCTCCAAGGGTCTAATGCTGCCTCGGGCACCTTATGGTCGTTCTCTTGTAAGTCTAGATTTTCGAATCCGACGCAAAAATGATAGTTAATTGTAACGTTCAGGGCCTCCTAATGACGATGGAACACTCAAATTTCGTCGAGATTCAATACATCGTCCTCCAGCCGACTTGTCTCCAAGGGTCTATTGCTGCCTCGGGCACCTTATGGTCGTTCTCCTGTGAGTCTAGATTTTCGAATCCGACGCAAAAATGATAGTTAATTGTAACGTTCAGGGCCTTCTAATGACGATGGAACACTCAAATTGCGTCGAGATTCAATACATCGGAATATAGCCGACTTGTCTACAAGGGGATATCGCTGCCTCGGGCACCACATGGTCCGTCTCCGGTGATTCCACGTTTTCGAATCCGACGCAAAACTCATAGATAATTGTAAGGTTCAGGGCATCCTATTGGCGATGGAATACTCAAATTGCATCGAGATTCAATACATCGACCTCCAGCCGACTTGTCTCTAAGGGGATATTGCTGCATCGGGCACCTTATGGTCGTTCTCCTGTGAGTTTAGATTTTCGAATCCGACGAAAAACTGATAGTTAATTGTAACATTCAGGGCCTCCTAATGACGATGGAACACTCATTTTGCGTCGCGATCCAATACATCGTCCTCCAACCGACTTGTCTCCAAGGGTCAATAGCTGCCACGGGCACCTTGTGATCGTTCTGCTGTGAGTCTAGATGTTCGAACCCGACGAAAACTGATTGTTAATTGTAACGTTCAGGGCCACCTAATGACGATGGAACACTCAAATTGAGTCGATATTCAATACATCGGCCTCCAGTCGATTTGTCTCCAACGGGTGTATTGCTGTCTCGAGCACCGTATGAACTTCTCCTGTGAGTAGATTTCCGAATCCGACGCTAATATGATTGTTAGTTGTAACGTTCAGGGCCTCCTAATGCCGATGGAACACTCAAATTGCGTCGAGATTCAATACATCGGCCTCCAGCCGACTTATCTCCAAGGGTCTATTGCTGCCTCGGGCACCTTATGGTCGTTCTCCTGTGAGTCTAGATTTTCGAATCCGACGCAAAAATGATAGTTAATTGTAACGTTCAGGGCCTTGTAATGACGATGGAACACTCAAATTGCGTCGAGATTCAATACATCGGCCTCCAGCCGACTTGTCTCCAAGGGTCTGTTGCTGCTTCGGGCACCTTATGGTCGTTCTCGTGTGATTTTAGATTTTCGAATCCGACGCGAAACTGATAGTTAATAGTAAGGTTCAGGGCCTCCTAATGACGATGGAACACTCAAATTGCGTCGAGATTCAATACATCGTGAAACTTCCCCTCTGAACTATTTATACATGACTGTGCTTAAACTGACACACAATATTTTTAGCGCAACGCAATCTGACTTTCAAAAATCCCTACAAAAGAATGGCCCTGACTAACATTAAACTATACCTTTCACAAATCACTAAATCACTTACCTCACAATAATCTTCGTTTCTCCCACTACTGCAATACAGCAAGCGCCACTACTGCCAGCTAAATAAAAGATTCAAACTACTAAAGGCACTAACTACTGATAGGGATAGTTAGCAAATGAAAGATATTAATAGAGAACAAACAATGTAATTACCTTGATATCATCATATATAAATATAGCAGTTCATGACAAATTTCAAAACTCCGCCATCTCTCTCCCCACATCCACCACTGCTGGCGGCTCACCTCCAACTGCGCAACGCTACGCGCTGTTCACAGCCAGCTGCCTAACACTACAATGGCGAGTATTACAACAATGCAAAGCAGCCACAGACTGCACACAGCACAGCCAGTGATTTTCATACAGAGGTGGCGTTACCATAAAAAAACCTAAACAGCCTACTTACATAGAGAAAACATAAACAGCCTACTTACATAGAGAAAACATAAACAGACTACTTACATAGCCCCCATGCTCCCCACAAAAAATTTTACAAAATTTTTTTTGGGCAGTGGCCAATAATGATTTGATAAAATTTTTCATAATTACAATAACAAAGAAATCAAATGCACACACTTATTGATACAATGTTGGTCAAAAGCTAAAATTTTCTCACAGTCCATAAAGATAGTCCTGATCATTCATTACAGTAGAATAGCAGTGTTTTTCTCAAAGTCTGAGGAGTAAAAGAAAATGCACACGGAAGTAGTGGATTTCCATGCAGTCTTGAAGAAGTAGTGTTGTCCTTCCAACGGAAAGACAGTGCTGACTCTCGACATGCAGACAAGTATTGGGTCACAACAGAGCAAACCCACTGCAGAGTCAGTCGAAGTTTTGATGAATATTGGTAGGTAGGTCATCACAGAGCAGACCCACCGTAGTCCTGGTAGAGATTACGATATTGGTGGGCCACCAGAGGTGCAGACCCACTGCAGTCCTTGTAGAAATAATGGTATTGATGGATCATCAAAGATGTAGACCCACTGTAGTCCTTGTAGAGATAATGGTATTGGTGGGCCACCAGAGGTGCAGACCCACTGTAGTCCTTGTAGAGATGGCCAGCAGCCATCTGTTGCGATTGTGCAGGTGCACATTCACCATTGAAGAGTCTTGCGGAGAATATAGCAAGTCCATAAACCACCACTTGTGCACTCACAAAGTTTTTGGAATTGTCCTTAGATCCAGCAATGCTGTTATCCAGTCCCTTGCTGAATCATTAACACACGTGCAAACACTATCAGTCCCTACTTCTCACATATTGTCCATGTACTATGACCAACAGAAACGTGTGCAGTGAAATGTTACTTAATTTGAAGAACTGGTAACAATTACAATTTTATAACATGAGAATGCAATAACAAAGGTACACAATACATCATTAAAAACATAACAATATAGATAACATTTGTAGTAATAGGGGCTTTACAAAAGAATAGAAATAGACATATACGTCAGTGTTACAGGAATTATGACATGAGTACATACATAGAAGATCAGAATAATTATTGAAACATCAACTTCACACATGAGCATTTAAACAGAATGAATAATGTCTAACATCTTTACAAAGTAAATAACATATTATTAATGCCAATTATATTTGAGGATAACAGTATTCCTCATCATAGTGAATGTAGCTTAATATTAAAAGAGAAAAAAATTCTATGAAACTACACAGAGACAGGAAGAAAACAAATACACAAGGGTACACAAACATATAGTGGGATAACACAAAAGGAAAGGACAGGGTTTGTTTTCAGTGTAACATTTGGTACTGCAGTCCAACTCAAAACTTCATTCCATAGGTCTTTCGTCTTATTTCAACCTTTGCTTCCACCAAAAAAATCCTATCCAAGCATGCGTTCTGTATTTATTTCACATATTTCTTACCTCATTATTTATTTCCAAGAAAATCCTACCTATACCTGCTTCCTGTACGTTTTTCGTATAGATTCTCAATGCATTTCTTCCAATTCATCGCAACTCATTCTCTTCTATAGTCTACCCCCTCTTAAACTAACTTAAATCTACTGAGCTCAGATGCTAAACTAAGGAACGAGGCAATGCAGCAGCATGTAAAACAATTATTATAAACAGCAATGAAAAAAATGGAAAATTGCAAAGCAAGCTACAGTATAAATTAGCAAAAGTCAAATTCAATAACACTATGCCTGGCAAACAGCAGCAACTTATACCTAAACATGACATAGCGCAAGCAGAAAAAATATTACACTAAAATGGCCATGTCTAATACCTATGTCACATCTTAACATTAGAGTGATGCATCACAATTTATTCTACAAAAGAAATTACCAAGTACTTGAAAAGAAAATTATGAATGCAGTTCCTGTGAAGGTAAATGTCGCTTTGTGCTCCCTCATTTTTTTGAAAAAATTATTATATACTCGATCTGTAGACAGAAAATATTTATATTAGTACATCTATAAAATTTTATTTTAACCAATGCTGCTGTGCAGCTAGAAACTTGATATTAAACAAAATGTGTAAATAAATACATAAAGCAAGCCATATGGCATTTTTCTTAACTAGCAAGGCAATAGCTGTAAAATGTTTCTCATCGTTTCATTAGGCATTTCAGTAAATATCATAAATTACGAGCTCCACAGTATGCTTTCAACAAGGAGATGTCAGTAGCGCGGACAATGGCCTTCCCTTTCTTTTTTTTCTACCTGTGCTTCTGACGAGGCACTCACACTAATGGCTTGTTCTCCAGGCGTCTGACACACCTGGGTGCCCACGACGCATTATGTGCAGGTGGTCACTTAACTTTCGTATGGAAATATTTACGACAGCAGTTTCCGCTACAGTGACAGTCATATATACAAAATTTCACAGGTCGAGGATTTATTTTGCAAATGTGTAGAAACAAAATCCTATGAATATAACAGTGTCCAAAAAAATTTTCAGTGGCATTGTGATACATTCACACATGATTCACACATGTACACACATTTCATAATTCTAAAGTACGATTCTTGGTTTCCAACATCCTTTTCCATAAGTCAGAGTCCCTAATCACTATTCATTACTCCTTACCTTATTACACATATTTATATTCGTCGACAAGTCAACCTTGCGACGGCACTTCAATATTTCATCATAATAAATACATAGCATAACCAAATTCCTCATATAGCACCAGCTTATTAATCATAAACATACCTCAGCAGCATAATACACATCGTCGTCGTAAAAAAATAACATCATAACACCTCAATCAAATCTCAAAATCGTCGTAGCTTCCTCCAAGAATTAAAAAATTCTCTGCTCATGTCAAAAGTGTCATCTGCCTCAAACGTACTTTAAAAATCATGAATCCATACCAAATACATCATTCAAAGCTCTCATAGTATCACAATGGTTCCGAAAAAATATGAGCATTTCACAAAGTACAGACAAAATACAATTTCATAAGTGTGAAGTTATCCAACTGTGTAATTGCGTAAACATGTGTCACTGACATAGTAAAAAGAATGTTTGTTTCTCTGTCAAATAATCAGATAGCTGTGTAATTCTGTGTTAGAGAAATATGGTACCGATGTGTAAAGTTGTATAAGCAAATACCATATTAGCTAGGGCTCCTTGTGCTTGCCAAACACATGGTACACAAAGCAAGCGTGTACCCCCCTGAGGATTAATGTAATTATACCCTCAGGTGTTACAGATTACACCAATGGAATGAAATATATCACGGAAAACTTTCTTTGTAATTCAAAAATCTTTAAAAATAAATGTTTTAAGTACAAAATTAATCACTCAAATACGTGTCCTGTAGCGCTAAATGTGCATCTTGTTGTAAGATAATCTCTGTGGAAGTGTCGTAGTTATCGTCCTCCAAAAGCTAAGTTCTGCAGAAGCCAATGTACTTACCTCATGATAAACAAAAGTGAAATGCTTTGCGTATAGATATCTTAGTTATTACGTTTATTGTTGTGATGAAGAAATTACTGTGCTGTAACGTATTGTTGTGCTACGGAAAAGGCTGTCTCATTGTAGCTATACCACAAAAGTTACTACTAAAACATGTTTCTCTTCCCAGAAGAATTCAGAAAACTGTGCAGATATAAAACAGATACACCGCAAAAGCAACAAGGTAAATTGTGTCACACATTAGTAGCATCGTGATATAGTCATGTAGCTGTCAAATAAACTAACCACTGTGTCACCTGGTATCTCTCAGAAAGCACCTTGAATCCATAATGTATTTTCAAATAAACCAAAATGTTGCATTAAAATCTCATTAGCAGTACTGGTAAATGTTCTAAGTATGTGAGCCTTATAGTCGTTACGTAATCGTGCAACAGACAAGCAAGAATGTACACACACAATAACACTGTGACGTCTGTTCACTATAACAATGCATTCGTCATTTCTGTTTAAATAAGTTCTCTTGGCTCTTGATTGGATATTTAACTTCAAACATTGTTGTATGTTAACAGATTCTAAGTCTGACAAAGCATATTAGTAATGTGAAGCGAAAAATTTTATGACAAAGACTAAGTTAAAAAGCAGATTATCTTTCAATAAATGGTTTTACATGTGAAACCTGGTGTAAACCTGTACTCTTCCTAGTACGCAGAGTTTCAACTTCAAAGCAATTATCATGTTGTTTACATCGGTAAAGAATGCTAAATCTTTTCTCAAGGCTAGCGTCTTTGTTATTTTTCCCTGAGCCAGCGGCCGCACGCAGCTGCCTGCTGTGCGAGTCATTGTCTGTCTCTTTGTTGGCGCGCGCTGTTATTGGGATTAGGAGACCTAACTTCTACAAATTCGCCTTGCCGAGAGGGCCCAGCTCTGTTAGAGTCCCGCCAGTTCTGATGAAATTCACGTCTATCGTTATGATTATATCGTCTGTCGTCATGTCGGTAGTTCCTGTAGTTTCTTACTTGTCGGTCATGTGGTGGAGAATTTCTCCCTGAATCGTAACTGCGCGCTGGACCGTTGCGTCTGAAATTATTCTGTCTCCCTTGATAATAACAGTTCTGGTTACCATATTGTCTGTTTCTATGGTTATCTCTGTCATATTCATTTCTACGGAAATGCGATCTTTCTCTGTAACTATTATTCTGCCAGCGGTTGTCATAAGGGTGGTGTCTGTTTTGGTCACGATTTGTGTTGTGAGAATAGCCTTGTCGTGTCCAGTTATTACTTCTGTCGTCACGGAATTGTGACGGATGTGATCTGTAGTGATTGTTTTCCCGGTTTCGCGTTCTGCGATTGTCAGTGTCAATTTCTAATTCTTGTAAAAGTCCCTGAAATGCTTCAATGTCGTCTTTGCAACGTCCTGCCAAAATAATCTGTCGTAAATGTTCAGCCAGTTTGATTAAGCAAATGCGGATGAGTTCTGAGGGGCTGTATGGGTTTGAAAGATACTGATTCTTATGCAACATGTCTTCAAAATATTTGACAAGACTGGAAAATTCAGATTGTTCAAAATGTTTCATCATCATGATGCTATGTTTCACACGGTCTTGTGTGGCTTGAGACCAATATGCTGAGAGGAAGGCATGGTAAAACTCTCCTTCACTGTGGCAATCGTGAATTACCGATCGCATTCTTACAGCTGGTTCATTCTCCAAGTAGCCACACATAAATTCTAATCTGTGTTCTAATGACCAGTTGGGAGGAAAACAATGAGAGAATTGATGGAGCCATGCTTGTGGATGAATGTCGTTGCCAGAATTCTTAAATGTTTTGAATTTACGTGTAGTAATGAACAGCTTATAGTCAAAATCATCATGTCGGCGAGTCGCATATCGGTCATTGTTAGGTCGTGTCGGCCGTTCCATCTCAAAATTCGGTGCACATTGCCAATTTCTTTCATAACTTCCGAAGTGTCCTGTGTTATAATTTTGTGGTTGTTCCGTATTTCTAAGTCCCTCTTCCCGTATTGGAGCGCGAGTGGCCTCTGAAATACGTAATTCTTGTATTACCTGAGTCAGCTGATCTTGTACTTCCCGGAATTCTCTTTGGTGTTGCGTATTAATTTGATTCTGATTTTGTTTGAATTTCCTAATTTGTTCACACTCTTCTGTGTCATTAAAGACTACCGGTTTTGTGTCGTTCAGATTATCATCTACCTTCGTAGATAAGTTAGTGAACTGATCCGAAAGTTCGGCTACTGTCTCCGATAGTGAACACATTTCCTCAATGTGTTTTTCTGAACCAAGTTTCAGAGTATCTATTGTGTCCTTTAAGTTTTCCTGAGTTTTTGCAAGTTGCGTAACCGAATCGGTAGATGCAACTGAGTCAATTTTAGCTTGCAGGGTGTCGTGATTTTCATGAACAATAGTTTGCAGTTCTTTTATGGCTGCTTCGTGATTCTGTAATGCATTTTCATGACGCGAAAAAATAGGTTGGAAATGCTCACAAATTTGTGTTTTTACGTCATTACAGACTTTTTGACATTTCGATTCGATTTTATGTATCTCAGTAGTTAAATCTTCACGTGTTTGTTCAAGCGTGGTGTCTAACTTTTGAAGATTTTGTTCCATTGCGTCTAACTGTTGCTGTGTTTGTCTCTGGTATTGTTCCATTGTGTCTAACTTTTGAAGATTTTGTTCCACTGTGTCTAACTTTTGAAGCTTTTGCTGTGTTTGTCTCTGATTTTGTTCCATTGTGTCTAACTTTTGAAGCTTTTGTCCCATTTCTTGCATTAATTGTAATAACAATGCACTGGTGTCTGAAACATGTTCGTCAGTGCTTTTCGGCAGTGAATTTGCACCGGCAACATTCACATTTTGACAAGAGGAAAATGTGTCTTGACTCATTTGAGAAAACGGTGAGGACGCAAAACCTGAATCTACAGTATTTGCAAAATTGTGTCCTGTCATTTCGGATTCCTGAGGCGAGCTATTGCCGACCGATCGATCGATAATGCTTCCCTCTTCACTAATTGTTTCACTGTCCACGCCATTGTTTGCCGCCCGCTCCATTTCCCTATGCACAATTACCAAATTACTACTTTGAACATCAGTTAATTCATTACTCGGTGGCGCTAACACACTGCTTTCATTTTCACTGTCATTTCTCAGTTTACTTTGGAGCCTAGTATTACGTTTTTCACACGCCATTATTGTCACAGTATTTCACACGACAACACAGAAAAACACAATTTGAAGAGCAAAAATAAGAGAACACATTAACATAACACTGAAAATAATATCTACTTAATTGCAGCTGCGAAATACTTGGTGCAAATCTACATGCATGCCACAACTGTTTACTGTACAACAATGAAAGACTGCAACTACAAAGGAGATTTTCTCTACAATTACGAGCTAGCAATAAACAAAATCTACACTAATTACACAAACTACAAGAAAAAAAAAATCAGAAGATTCCAGTGAGGTATCCTCGGCTAAGGGTCGACATATGAAACGTCCCCTTTAAACAGTTATACAGGACTGCCCTTAAACTGACACACAATATTTTTAGCGCAACGCAATCTGACTTTCAAAAATCCCTACAAAAGAATGGCCCTGACTAACATTAAACTATACCTTTCACAAATCACTAAATCACTTACCTCACAATAATCTTCGTTTCTCCCACTACTGCAATACAGCAAGCGCCACTACTGCCAGCTAAATAAAAGATTCAAACTACTAAAGGCACTAACTACTGATAGGGATAGTTAGCAAATGAAAGATATTAATAGAGAACAAACAATGTAATTACCTTGATATCATCATATATAAATATAGCAGTTCATGACAAATTTCAAAACTCCGCCATCTCTCTCCCCACATCCACCACTGCTGGCGGCTCACCTCCAACTGCGCAACGCTACGCGCTGTTCACAGCCAGCTGCCTAACACTACAATGGCGAGTATTACAACAATGCAAAGCAGCCACAGACTGCACACAGCACAGCCAGTGATTTTCATACAGAGGTGGCGTTACCATAAAAAAACCTAAACAGCCTACTTACATAGAGAAAACATAAACAGCCTACTTACATAGAGAAAACATAATCAGACTACTTACAATCGGCCTCCAGCGGACTTGTCTCCAAGGGGATAATGCTGTCTCGGGCACCATATGATCCTTCTCCTGTGAGTCTAGATTTTCGAATCCGACGCAAAAATGATAGTTAATTGTAACATTCAGGGCCTCCTAATGACGATGGAACACTCATTTTGCGTCGCGATCCAATACATCGTCCTCCAACCGACTTGTCTCCAAGGGTCAATAGCTGCCACGGGCACCTTGTGATCGTTCTGCTGTGAGTCTAAATTTTCGAACCCGACGCAAAACTGATTGTTAATTGTAACGTTCAGGGCCACCTAATGACGATGGAACACTCAAATTGAGTCGATATTCGATACATCGGCCTCCAGTCGATTTGTCTCCAAGGGGTATATTGCTGTCTCGAGCACCGTATGAACTTCTCCTGTGAGTAGATTTCCGAATCCGACGCTAATATGATTGTTAGTTGTAACGTTCAGGGCCTCCTAATGCCGATGGAACACTCAAATTGCGTCGAGATTCAATACATCGGCCTATAGCCGACTTATCTCCAAGGGTCTATTGCTGCCTCGGGCACCTTATGGTCGTTCTCCTGTGAGTCTAGATTTTCGAATCCGACGCAAAAATGATAGTTAATTGTAACGTTCAGGGCCTTGTAATGACGATGGAACACTCAAATTGCGTAGAGATTAAATACATCGGCCTCCAGCCGACTTGCCTCCAAGGGTCTGTTGCTGCTTCGGGCACCTTATGGTCGTTCTCCTGTGAGTTTAGATTTTCGAATCCGACGCGAAACTGATAGTTAATAGTAAGGTTCAGGGCCTCCTAATGACGATGGAACACTCAAATTGCGTTGAGATTCAATACATCGTCCTTCAGCCGACTTGTCTCCAAGGGTCTATTGCTGCCTCGGGCACCTTATGATCGTTCTCCTGTGAGTCTAGATTTTCGAATCCGACGCAAAAATGATAGTTAATTGTAACGTTGAGGGCCTTGTAATGACGATGGAACACTCAAATTGCGTCGAGATTCAATACATCGGCCTCCAACCGACTTGTCTCCGAGGGGTATATTGCTGTCCCGAGCACCGTATGAACTTCTCCTATGAGTAGATTTTCGAATCCGACGCTAAAATGATAGTTAATTGTAACGTTCAGGGCCTTGTAATGACGATGGAACACTCAAATTGTGTCGAGATTCAATACATCGGCCTACAGCCGACTTGTCTCCAAGGGTCTGTTGCTGCCTCGGGCACCTTATGGTCGTTCTCCTGTGAGTTTATATTATCGAATCTGACGCAAAAATGATAGTTAATTGTAACGTTTAGCGCCTCCTAATGACGATAGAAGACTCAAATTGCGTCGAGATTCAATACATCGTCCTCCAGCCGATTTGTCTCCAAGGGTATATTGCTGCCTCGGGCACCAAATGGTCCGTCTACTGTGAGTCTAGATTTTCGAATCCGACGAAAAACTGATAGTTAATTGTAACATTCAGGGCCTCCTAATGACGATGGATCACACAAATTGCGTCGCGATCCAATACATCGTCCTCCAGCCGACTTGTCTCCAAGGGTCTAATGCTGCCTCGGGTACCTTATGCTCGTTCTCTTGTAAGTCTAGATTTTCGAATCCGACGCAAAAATGATAGTGAATAGTAACGTTCAGTGCCTCCTGATGACGATAGAACTCTCAAATTGCGTCGAGATTCAATACATCGTTCTCCAACTGATTTGTCTCCAAGGGGATATTGCAGTTTCGTGCACCATATGATCCTTCTCCTGTTAGTAGATTTTCGAATCCGACGCTAAAATGATAGTTAACTGTAACGTTCAGGGCCTCCTAATGCCGATGGAACACTCAAATTGCGTCGAGATTCAATACATCGGCCTCCAGCCGACTTGTCTCCAAGTGTCTATTGCTGCCTCGGGCACCTTATGGTCGTTCTCCTGTGAGTTTAGATTATCGAATCCGACGCAAAAATGATAGTTAATTGTAAAGTTCAGGGCCTCCTAATGCCGATGAAACACTCAAATTGCGTCGAGATTCAATACATCGGCCTCCAGCCGACTTGTCTCCAAGGGTCTATTGCTGCCTCGGGCACCTTATGGTCGTTTTCCTGTGAGTCTAGATTTTCGAATCCGACGCAAAAAAGATAGTTAATTGTAACGTTCAGGGCCTTGTAATGACGATGGAACACTCAAATTGCGTCGAGATTCAATACATCGGCCTCCAGCCGTCTTGTCTCCAAGGGTCTGTTGCTGCCTCGGGCACCTTATGGTCGTTCTCCTGTGAGATTAGATTATCGAATCCGACGCAAAAATGATAGTTAATTGTAACGTTTAGGGCCTCCTAATGACGATGGGACACTCAAATTGCGTCGAGATTCAATACATCGTCCTCCAGCCGACTTGTCTCCAAGGGTCTAATGCTGCCTCGGGCACCTTATGGTCGTTCTCTTGTAAGTCTAGATTTTCGAATCCGAAGCAAAAATGATAGTTAATTGTAAAGTTCAGGGCCTCCTAATGACGATGGAACACTCAAATTGCGTCGAGATTCAATACATCGTCCTCCAGCCGACTTGGCTCGAAGGGTCTATTGCTGCCTCGGGCACCTTATGGTCGTTCTCCTGTGAGTCTAGATTTTCGAATACGGCGCAAAAAAGATAGTTAATTGTAACGTTCAGGGCCTTCTAATGACGATGGAACACTCAAATCGCGTCGAGATTCAATACATCGGCCTATAGCCGACTTGTCTACAAGGGGATATCACTGCCTCGGGCACCACATGGTCCGTCTCCGGTGATTCCACGTTTTCGAATCCGACGCAAAACTCATAGTTAATTGTAACGTTCAAGGCCTCCTATTGGCGATGGAATACTCAAATTGCATCGAGATTCAATACATCGGCCTCCAGCTAATTTGTCTCCAAGGGGATATTGCTGCCTCGGGCACCTTATGGTCGTTCTCCTGTGAGTCTAGATTTTCGAATCCGACGCAAAACTCATTGTTAATTGTAACGTTCAGGGCCTCCTAATGCCGATGGAACACTCAAATTGCGTCGAGAGTCAATACATCGGCCTCCAGCCGACTTGCCTCCAAGGGTCTATTGCTGCATCGGGCACCTTATGGTCGTTCTCCTGTGAGTCTAGATTTTCGAATCCGACGCAAAAATGATAGTTAATTGTAACGTTCAGGGCCTTCTAATGACGATGGAACAGTCAAATTGCGTCGAGATTCAATACATCGGCCTCCAGCCGACTTGTCTCCAAGGGGATATCGCTGCCTCAGGCACCACATGGTCCGTCTCCGGTGATTCTACGTTTTCGAATCCGACGCAAAACTCATAGTTAATAGTAACATTCAGGGCCTCTTATTGGCGATGGAACACTCAAATTGCGTCGAGATTCAATACATCGACCTCCAGCCGACTTGTCTCCAAGGGGATATTGCTGCATCGGGCACCTTATGGTCGTTGTCCTGTGAGTTTAGATTTTCGAATCCGACGAAAAACTGATAGTTAATTGTAGCATTCAGGGCCTCGTAATGACGATGGAACACTCATTTTGCGTCGCGATCCAATACCGTCCTCCAACCGACTTGTCTCCAAGGGTCAATAGCTGCCACGGGCACCTTGTGATCGTTCTGCTGTGAGTCTAGATTTTCGAACCCGACGCAAAGCTGATTGTTAATTGTAACGTTCAGGGCCACCTAATGACGATGGAACACGCAAATTGAGTCGAGATTCAATACATCGACCTCCAGCCGACTTGTCTCCAAGGGGATATTGCTGTCTCGGGCACAATATGATCCTTCTCCTGTGAGTCTAGATTTTCGAGTCCGACGCAAAAATGATAGTGAATTGTCACGTTCAGCGCCTCCTAATGACGATAGAAGACTCAAATTGCGTTGAGATTCAATATATCGTCCTCCAGTCGATTTGTCTCCAAGGGGATTTGCTGCCTCGGGCACCAAATGGTCCGTCTGCTGTGAGTCTAGAATTTCGAATCCGACGAAAAACTGATAGTTAATTGTAACATTCAGGGCCTCCTAATGACGATGGAACACTCAAATTGCGTCGCGATCCAATACATCGGCCTCCAGCCGACTTGTCTCCAAGGATCTGTTGCTGCCTCGGGCACCTTATGGTCGTTCTCCTGTGAGTCTAGATTTTCGAATCCGACGCAAAATTGATAGTTAATTGTAACGTTCAGGGCCTTCTAATGCCGATGGGACACACAAATTGCGTCGAGATTCAATACATCGGCCTCCAGCCGACTTGTCTCCAAGGGGATATCGCTGCCTCGGGCACCACATGGTCCGTCTCCGGTGATTCTACGTTTTCGAATCCGACGCAAAACTCATAGTTAATTGTAACGTTCAGGGCCTCCTAATGACGATGGAGCACACAAATTGAGTCGAGATTCAATACATCGACCTCCAGCCGACTTGTCTCCAAGGGTCTATTGCTGCCTCGGGTACCTTATGGTCGTTCTCCTGTGAGTCTAGGTTTTCGAAACCGACGCAAAAATGATAGTTAATTGTAACGTTCAGGGCCTTCTAATGACGATGGAACACTCAAATTGCGTCGAGATTCAATACATCGGCCTCCAGCCGACTTGTCTCCAAGGGGATATCGCTGCCTCGGGCACCACATGGTCCGTCTCCGGAGATTCTACGTTTTCGATTCCGACGCAAGACTCATACTTAATTGTAACGTTCAGGGCCTCCTAATGACAATGGAGCACACAAATTGAGTCGAGATTCAATACATCGGTTTCCAGCCGACTTGTCTCCAAGGGTCTATTGCTGCCTCGGGTACCTTATGGTCGTTCTCCTGTGACTCTAGATTTTCGAATCCGACGCAAAAATGATAGTTAATTGTAACGTTCAGGGCCTTCTAATGTCGATGGAACACTCAAATTGCGTCGAGAGTCAATACATCTTCCTCCAACCGACTTGTCTCCATGGGGATATTACTGCCTCGGGCACCTTTTGGTCGTTCTCCTGTTAGTAGATTTTCGAATCCGACACTAAAATGATAGTTAACTGTGACGTTCAGGGCCTCCTATTGCCGATGGAACACTCAACTTGCGTCGAGATTCAATACATCGACACCCAGTCGACTTGTATCCAAGGGTCTAATGTTGCCTCGGGCACAATATGATCCTTCTCCTGTGAGTCTAGATTTTCGAATCCGACGCAAAAATGATAGTGAATTGTAACGTTCAGCGCCTCCTAATGACGATAGAAGACTCAAATTGCGTTGAGATTCAATACATCATCCTCCAGTCGTTTGTCTGCAAGGGGATATTGCTGCCTCGGGCACCAAATGGTCCGTCTGCTGTGAGTCTAGAATTTCGAATCCGACGAAAAACTGATAGTTAATTGTAACGTTCAGGGCCTACTAATGACGATGGAACACTCAAATTGAGTCGAGATTCAATACATCGACCTCCAGCCGACTTGTCTCCAAGGGGATATTGCTGCCTCGGGCTCCATGTGGTCCGTCTCCTGTGAGTCTAGATTTTCGTATCCGACGCGAAACTGATAGTTAATTGTAAGGTTCAGGGCCTCCTAATGACGATGGAACACTCAAATTGCGTCGAGAGTCAATACATCTTCCTCCAGCCGACTTGTCTACAAGGGGATATTGCTGCCTCGGGCTCTATGTGGTCCGTCTCCGGTGATTCTACGTTTTCGAATCCGACGCAAAACTCATAGTTAATTGTAACGTTCAGGGCCTCCTATTGGCGATGGAATACTCAAATTGCATCGAGATTCAATACATCGGCCTCCAGCCGACTTGTCTCCAAGGGGATATCGCTGCCTCGGGCACCACATAGTCCGTCTCCGGTGATTCTACGTTTTCGAATCCGACGCAAAACTCATAGTTAATTGTAACGTTCAGGGCCTCCTAATGACGATGAAGCACACAAATTGAGTCGAGATTCAATACATCGACCTCCAGCCGACTTGTCTCCAAGGGTCTATTGCTGCCTCGGGTACCTTATGGTCGTTCTCCTGTGAGTCTAGGTTTTCGAATCCGACGCAAAAATGATAGTTAATTGTAACGTTCAGGGCCTTCTAATGACGATGGAACACTCAAATTGCGTCGAGATTCAATACATCGGCCTCCAGCCGACTTGTCTCCAAGGGGATATCGCTGCCTCGGGCACCACATGGTCCGTCTCCGGAGATTCTACGTTTTCGAATCCGACGCAAAACTCATAGTTAATTGTAACGTTCAGGGCCTCCTAATGACAATGGAGCACACAAATTGAGTCGAGATTCAATACATCGGTTTCCAGCCGACTTGTCTCCAAGGGTCTATTGCTGCCTCGGGCATCTTATGGTCGTTCTCCTGTGAGTCTAGATTTTTTAATCCGACGCAAAAATGATAGTTAATTGTAACGTTCAGGGCCTTGTAATGACGATGGAACACTCAAATTGGGTCGAGATTTGATCCATCGGCCTCCAGCCGACTTGTCTCCAACTGTCTATTGCTGCCAGGGGCACCTTATGGTCGTTCTCCTGTGAGTCTAGATTTTCGAATCCGACGCGAAACTGATAGTTAATTGTAAGGTTCAGGGCCTCCTAATGACGATGGAACACTCAAATTGCGTCGAGATTCAATACATCGGCCCTCAGCGGACTTGTCTCCAAGGGGATATTGCTGTCTCGGGCACCATATGATCCTTCTCCTGTGAGTCTAGATTTTCGAATCCGACGCAAAAATGATAGTTAATTGCAACGTTCAGGGCCTTCTAATGACGATGGGACACTCAAATTGCGTCGAGATTCAATTCATCGGCCTCCAGCCGACTTGTCTCCAAGGGGATATCGCTGCCTCGGGCACCACATGGTCCGTCTCCATTGATTCTACGTCTTCGAATCCGACGCAAATATGATAGTTAATTGTAATGTTCAGGGCCTTCTAATGACGATGGAACACTCAAATTGCGTCGAGAGTCAATACATCTTCCTCCAACCGACTTGTCTCCATGGGGATATTACTGCCTCGGGCACCTTATGGTCGTTCTCCTGTTAGTAGATTTTCGAATCCGACACTAAAATGATAGTTAACTGTGACGTTCAGGGCCTCCTAATGCCGATGGAACACTCAACTTGCGTCGAGATTCAATACATCGACCTCCAGTCGACTTGTATCCAAGGGTCTAATGTTGCCTCGGGCACAATATGATCCTTCTCCTGTGAGTCTAGATTTTCGAATCCGACGCAAAAATGATAGTGAATTGTAACGTTCAGCGCCTCCTAATGACGATAGAAGACTCAAATTGCGTTGAGATTCAATACATCATCCTCCAGTCGTTTGTCTGCAAGGGGATATTGCTGCCTCGGGCACCAAATGGTCCGTCTGCTGTGAGTCTAGAATTTCGAATCCGACGAAAAACTGATAGTTAATTGTAACATTCAGGGCCTCCTAATGACGATGGATCACACAAATTGCGTCGCGATCCAATACATCGTCCTCCAGCCGACTTGTCTCCAAGGGTCTAATGCTGCCTCGGGTACCTTATGCTCGTTCTCTTGTAAGTCTAGATTTTCGAATCCGACGCAAAAATGATAGTGAATAGTAACGTTCAGTGCCTCCTGATGACGATAGAACTCTCAAATTGCGTCGAGATTCAATACATCGTCCTCCAACTGATTTGTCTCCAAGGGGATATTGCAGTTTCGTGCACCATATGATCCTTCTCCTGTTAGTAGATTTTCGAATCCGACGCTAAAATGATAGTTAACTGTAACGTTCAGGGCCTCCTAATGCCGATGGAACACTCAAATTGCGTCGAGATTCAATACATCGGCCTCCAGCCGACTTGTCTCCAAGTGTCTATTGCTGCCTCGGGCACCTTATGGTCGTTCTCCTGTGAGTTTAGATTATCGAATCCGACGCAAAAATGATAGTTAATTGTAAAGTTCAGGGCCTCCTAATGCCGATGAAACACTCAAATTGCGTTGAGATTCAATACATCGGCCTCCAGCCGACTTGTCTCCAAGGGTCTATTGCTGCCTCGGGCACCTTATGGTCGTTTTCCTGTGAGTCTAGATTTTCGAATCCGACGCAAAAAAGATAGTTAATTGTAACGTTCAGGGCCTTGTAATGACGATGGAACACTCAAATTGCGTCGAGATTCAATACATCGGCCTCCAGCCGTCTTGTCTCCAAGGGTCTGTTGCTGCCTCGGGCACCTTATGGTCGTTCTCCTGTGAGATTAGATTATCGAATCCGACGCAAAAATGATAGTTAATTGTAACGTTTAGGGCCTCCTAATGACGATGGGACACTCAAATTGCGTCGAGATTCAATACATCGTCCTCCAGCCGACTTGTCTCCAAGGGTCTAATGCTGCCTCGGGCACCTTATGGTCGTTCTCTTGTAAGTCTAGATTTTCGAATCCGAAGCAAAAATGATAGTTAATTGTAAAGTTCAGGGCCTCCTAATGACGATGGAACACTCAAATTGCGTCGAGATTCAATACATCGTCCTCCAGCCGACTTGGCTCGAAGGGTCTATTGCTGCCTCGGGCACCTTATGGTCGTTGTCCTGTGAGTCTAGATTTTCGAATCCGGCGCAAAAAAGATAGTTAATTGTAACGTTCAGGGCCTTCTAATGACGATGGAACACTCAAATCGCGTCGAGATTCAATACATCGGCCTATAGCCGACTTGTCTACAAGGGGATATCACTGCCTCGGGCACCACATGGTCCGTCTCCGGTGATTCCACGTTTTCGAATCCGACGCAAAACTCATAGTTAATTGTAACGTTCAAGGCCTCCTATTGGCGATGGAATACTCAAATTGCATCGAGATTCAATACATCGGCCTCCAGCTGATTTGTCTCCAAGGGGATATTGCTGCCTCGGGCACCTTATGGTCGTTCTCCTGTGAGTCTAGATTTTCGAATCCGACGCAAAACTCATAGTTAATTGTAACGTTCAGGGCCTCCTAATGCCGATGGAACACTCAAATTGCGTCGAGAGTCAATACATCGGCCTCCAGCCGACTTGCCTCCAAGGGTCTATTGCTGCATCGGGCACCTTATGGTCGTTCTCCTGTGAGTCTAGATTTTCGAATCCGACGCAAAAATGATAGTTAATTGTAACGTTCAGGGCCTTCTAATGACGATGGAACAGTCAAATTGCGTCGAGATTCAATACATCGGCCTCCAGCCGACTTGTCTCCAAGGGGATATCGCTGCCTCAGGCACCACATGGTCCGTCTCCGGTGATTCTACGTTTTCGAATCCGACGCAAAACTCATAGTTAATAGTAACGTTCAGGGCCTCTTATTGGCGATGGAACACTCAAATTGCGTCGAGATTCAATACATCGACCTCCAGCCGACTTGTCTCCAAGGGGATATTGCTGCATCGGGCACCTTATGGTCGTTGTCCTGTGAGTTTAGATTTTCGAATCCGACGAAAAACTGATAGTTAATTGTAGCATTCAGGGCCTCGTAATGACGATGGATCACTCATTTTGCGTCGCGATCCAATACCGTCCTCCAACCGACTTGTCTCCAAGGGTCAATAGCTGCCACGGGCACCTTGTGATCGTTCTGCTGTGAGTCTAGATTTTTGAACCCGACGCAAAGCTGATTGTTAATTGTAACGTTCAGGGCCACCTAATGACGATGGAACACGCAAATTGAGTCGAGATTCAATACATCGACCTCCAGCCGACTTGTCTCCAAGGGGATATTGCTGTCTCGGGCACAATATGATCCTTCTCCTGTGAGTCTAGATTTTCGAATCCGACGCAAAAATGATAGTGAATTGTAACGATCAGCGTCTCCTAATGACGATAGAAGACTCAAATTGCGTCGAGATTCAGTACATCGTCCTCCAGCCGATTTGTCTCCAAGGGGATATTGCAGCCTCGGGCACAATATGATCCTTCTCCTGTGAGTCTAGATTTTCGAGTCCGACGCAAAAATGATAGTGAATTGTAACGTTCAGCGCCTCCTAATGACGATAGAAGACTCAAAATGCGTTGAGATTCAATATATCGTCCTCCAGTCGATTTGTCTCCAAGGGGATTTGCTGCCTCGGGCACCAAATGGTCCGTCTGCTGTGAGTCTAGAATTTCGAATCCGACGAAAAACTGATAGTTAATTGTAACATTCAGGGCCTCCTAATGACGATGGAACACTCAAATTGCGTCGCGATCCAATACATCGGCCTCCAGCCGACTTGTCTCCAAGGATCTGTTGCTGCCTCGGGCACCTTATGGTCGTTCTCCTGTGAGTCTAGATTTTCGAATCCGACGCAAAATTGATAGTTAATTGTAACGTTCAGGGCCTTCTAATGCCGATGGGACACACAAATTGCGTCGAGATTCAATACATCGGCCTCCAGCCGACTTGTCTCCAAGGGGATATCGCTGCCTCGGGCACCACATGGTCCGTCTCCGGTGATTCTACGTTTTCGAATCCGACGCAAAACTCATAGTTAATTGTAACGTTCAGGGCCTCCTAATGACGATGGAGCACACAAATTGAGTCGAGATTCAATACATCGACCTCCAGCCGACTCGTCTCCAAGGGTCTATTAATGCCTCGGGCACCTTATGGTCGTTCTCCTGTGAGTCTAGATTTTCGAATCCGACGCAAAAATGATAGTTAATTGTAACGTTCAGGGCCTTCTAATGACGATGGAACACTCAAATTGCGTCGAGATTCAATACATCGGCCTATAGCCGACTTGTCTACAAGGGGATATCGCTGCCTCAGGCACCACATGGTCCGTCTCCGGTGATTCCACGTTTTCGAATCCGACGCAAAACTCATAGTTAATTGTAACGTTCAGGGCCTCCTATTGGCGATGGAATACTCAAATTGCATCGTGATTCAATACATCGGCCTCCAGCCGACTTGTCTCCAGGGGGATATCGCTGCCTCGGGCACCACATAGTCCGTCTCCGGTGATTCTACGTTTTCGAATCCGACGCAAAACTCATAGTTAATTGTAACGTTCAGGGCCTCCTAATGACGATGAAGCACACAAATTGAGTCGAGATTCAATACATCGACCTCCAGCCGACTTGTCTCCAAGGGTCTATTGCTGCCTCGGGTACCTTATGGTCGTTCTCCTGTGAGTCTAGGTTTTCGAATCCGACGCAAAAATGATAGTTAATTGTAACGTTCAGGGCCTTCTAATGACGATGGAACACTCAAATTGCGTCGAGATTCAATACATCGGCCTCCAGCCGACTTGTCTCCAAGGGGATATCGCTGCCTCGGGCACCACATGGTCCGTCTCCGGAGATTCTACGTTTTCGAATCCGACGCAAAACTCATAGTTAATTGTAACGTTCAGGGCCTCCTAATGACAATGGAGCACACAAATTGAGTCGAGATTCAATACATCGGTTTCCAGCCGACTTGTCTCCAAGGGTCTATTGCTGCCTCGGGCACCTTATGGTCGTTCTCCTGTGAGTCTAGATTTTTTAATCCGACGCAAAAATGATAGTTAATTGTAACGTTCAGGGCCTTGTAATGACGATGGAACACTCAAATTGGGTCGAGATTTAATCCATCGGCCTCCAGCCGACTTGTCTCCAACTGTCTATTGCTGCCACGGGCACCTTATGGTCGTTCTCCTGTGAGTCTAGATTTTCGAATCCGACGCGAAACTGATAGTTACTTGTAAGGTTCAGGGCCTCCTATTGACGATGGAACACTCAAATTCCGTCGAGATTCAATACATCGGCCCTCAGCGGACTTGTCTCCAAGGGGATATTGCTGTCTCGGGCACCATATGATCCTTCTCCTGTGAGTCTAGATTTTCGAATCCGACGCAAAAATGATAGTTAATTCATCGTTCAGGGCCTTCTAATGACGATGGGACACTCAAATTGCGTCGAGACTCAATTCATCGGCCTCCAGCTGACTTGTCTCCAAGGGGATATCGCTGCCTCGGGCACCACATGGTCCGTCTCCATTGATTCTACGTCTTCGAATCCGACGCAAATATGATAGTTAATTGTAATGTTCAGGGCCTTCTAATGACGATGGAACACTCAAATTGCGTCGAGAGTCAATACATCTTCCTCCAACCGACTTGTCTCCATGGGGATATTACTGCCTCGGGCACCTTATGGTCGTTCTCCTGTTAGTAGATTTTCGAATCCGACACTAAAATGATAGTTAACTGTGACGTTCAGGGTCTCCTAATGCCGATGGAACACTCAACTTGCGTCGAGATTCAATACATCGACCTCCAGTCGACTTGTATCCAAGGGTCTAATGTTGCCTCGGGCACAATATGATCCTTCTCCTGTGAGTCTAGATTTTCGAATCCGACGCAAAAATGATAGTGAATTGTAACGTTCAGCGCCTCCTAATGACGATAGAAGACTCAAATTGCGTTGAGATTCAATACATCATCCTCCAGTCGTTTGTCTGCAAGGGGATATTGCTGCCTCGGGCACCAAATGGTCCGTCTGCTGTGAGTCTAGAATTTCGAATCCGACGAAAAACTGATAGTTAATTGTAACATTCAGGGCCTCCTAATGACGATGGAACACTCAAATTGCGTCGCAATCCAATACATCGGCCTCAAGCCGACTTGTCTCCAAGAGTATGTTGCTGCCTCTGGCACCTTATGGTCGTTCTCCTGCGAGTTTAGATTTTCGAATCCGACGCGAAACTGATAGTTAATTGTAACGTTCAGGGCCTACTAATGACGATGGAACACTCAAATTGAGTCGAGATTCAATACATCGACCTCCAGCCGACTTGTCTCCAAGGGGATATTGCTGCCTCGGGCTCCATGTGGTCCGTCTCCTGTGAGTCTAGATTTTCGTATCCGACGCGAAACTGATAGTTAATTGTAAGGTTCAGGGCCTCCTAATGACGATGGAACACTCAAATTGCGTCGAGATTTTATACATCGACCTCCAGTCGACTTGTATCCAAGGGGATATTGCAGTCTCGTGTACCATATGATCCATCTCCTGTTAGTAGATTTTCGAATCCGACGCAAAAATGATAGTGAATTGTATCGTTCAGGGCCTCCTAATGCCGATGGAACACTCAAATTGCGTCGAGATTCAATACATCGGCCTACAGCCGACTTGTCTCCAAGGGTCTATTGCTGCCTCGGGCACCGTGTGGTCGTTCCCCTGTGAGTCAACATTTTAGAATCCGACGCAAAACTGATAGTTAATTGTAACGTTCAGGGACTCCTAATGACGATGGAACACTCAAATTGCGTCGAGAGTCAATACATCTTCCTCCAGCCGACTTGTCTACAAGGGGATATTGCTGCCTCGGGCTCTATGTGGTCCGTCTCCGGTGATTCTACGTTTTCGAATCCGACGCAAAACTCATAGTTAATTGTAACCTTCAGGGCCTCCTAATGGCGATGGAGCACACAAATTGAGTCGAGATTCAATACATCGACCTCCAGCCGACTTGTCTCCAAGGGTCTATTGCTGCCTCGGGCACTTTAAGGTCGTTCTCCTGTGAGGCTAGATTTTCGAATCCGACGCAAAAATGATAGTTAATTGTAACGTTCAGGGCCTTCTAATGACGATGCAACACTCAAATCGCGTCGAGATGCAATACATCGGCCTCCAGTCGACTTGTCTCCAAGGGGATATCGCTGCCTCGGGCACCACATGGTCCGTCTCCGGTGATTCTACGTTTTCGAATCCGACGCAAAACTCATAGTTAATTGTAACGTTCAGGGCCTCCTAATGACAATGGAGCACACAAATTGAGTCGAGATTCAATACATCGGTTTTCAGCCGACTTGTCTCCAAGGGTCTATTGCTGCCTCGGGCACCTTATGGTCGTTCTCCTGTGAGTCTAGATTTTCGAATCCGACGCAAAAATGATAGTTAATTGTAACGTTCAGGGCCTTGTAATGACGATGGATTACTCAAATTGCGTCGAGATTCAATACATCGGCCTCCAGCCGACTTGTCTCCACGGGGATTTTGCTGCATCGGGCACCTTATTGTCGTTCTCCTGTGAGTTTAGATTTTCGAATCCGACGCTAAAATAATAGTTAATTATAACGTTCAGGGCCTTCTAATGACGATGGAACTCTCAAATTGCGTCGAGAGTCAATACAACTTCCTCCAGCCGTCTTGTCTCCAAGGGTCTATTGCTGCCTCGGGCACCTTATGGTCGTTCTCCTGTGAGTCTAGATTTTCGAATCCGACGCATAAATGATAGTTAATTGTAACGTTCAGGGACTCCTAAAGACGATGGGACACTCAAATTGCGTCGAGATTCAATAAATCTTCCTCCAACCGACTTGTCTCCATGGCGATATTACTGCCTCGGGCATCTTATGGTCGTTCTCCTGTTAGTAGATTTTCGAATCCGACGCTGAAATAATAGTTAACTGTAACGTGCAGGGCCTCCTAATGCCGATGGAACACTCAAATTGCGTCGAGAGTCAATACATCGACCTCCAGTCGACTTGTATACAAGGGTCTAATGCTGCCTCGGGCACAATATGATCCTTCTCCTGTGAGTCTAGATTTTCGAATCCGACGCAAAAATGATAGTGAATTGTAACGTTCCGGGCCTTCTAATGACGATGGAACACTCAAATTGCGTCGAGATTCAATACATCGGCCTCCAGCCGACTTGTCTCCAAGGGGATATCGCAGACTCGGGCACCATATGGTCCGTCTCCGGTGATTCTACGTATTCGAATCCGACACAGAACTCATAGTTAATTGCAACGTTCAGGTCCTCCTAATGACGATGGAGCACACAAATTGAGTCGAGATTCAATACATCGACCTCCAGCCGACTTGTCTCCAAGGGTCTGTTGCTGCCTCGGGCACCTTATGGTCGTTCTCTTGTAAGTCTAGATTCTCGAATCCGACGCAAAAATGATAGTTAATTGTAACGTTCAGGGACTCCTAATGACGATGGGACAATCAAATTGCGTCGAGATTCAATACATCGTCCTCCAGCCGACTTGTCTCCAAGGGATCTATTGCTGCCTAGGACACCTTATGGTTGTTCTCCTGTGAGTCTAGATTTTCGAATCCGACGCAAAAATGATAGTTAATTGTAACGTTCAGGGCCTTCTAATGACGATGGAGCACTCAAATTGCGTCGAGATTCAATACATCGGCCTCCAGCCGACTTGTCTTCAAGGGGATATCGCTGCCTCGGGCACCACATGGTCCGTCTCCGGTGATTCTACGTTTTCCAATCGGACGCAAAACTCATAGTTAATTGTAACGTTCAGGGCCTCCTATTGGCGATGGAACACTCAAATTGCGTCGAGATTCAATACATCGGCCTCCAGCCGACTTGTCTCCAAGGGGATATCGCAGACTCGGGCACCATATGGTCCGTCTCCGGTGATTCTACGTATTCGAATCCGACGCAAAACTCATAGTTAATTGCAACGTTCAGGTCCTCCTAATGACGATGGAGCACACAAATTGAGTCGAGATTCAATACATCGACCTCCAGCCGACTTGTCTCCAAGGGTCTATTGCTGCCTCGGGCACCTTATGGTCGTTCTCCTGTGAGTCTAGATTTTCGAATCCGACGCAAAAATGATAGTTAATTGTAACGTTCAGGGCCTTCTAATGACGATGGAACACTCAAATTGCGTCGAGATTCAATACATCGGCCTCCAGCAGACTTGTCTCCAAGGGGATATCGCTGCCTCGGGCACCACATGGTCCGTCTCCGGTGATTCTACGTTCTCGAATCCGACGCAAAACTCATAGTTAATTGTAACGTTCAGGGCCTCCTATTGGCGATGGAACACCCAAACTGCGTCGAGATTCAATACATCGGCCTCCAGCCGACTTGTCTCCAAGGGTCTGTTGCTGCCTCGGGCACCTTATGGTCGTTCTCTTGTAAGTCTAGATTCTCGAATCCGACGCAAAAATGATAGTTAATTGTAACGTTCAGGGCCTCCTAATGACGATGGGACAATCAAATTGCGTCGAGATTCAATACATCGTCCTCCAGCCGACTTGTCTCCAAGGGATCTATTGCTGCCTAGGACACCTTATGGTTGTTCTCCTGTGAGTCTAGATTTTCGAATTCGACGCAAAAATGATAGTTAATTGTAACGTTCAGGGCCTTCTAATGACGATGGAGCACTCAAATTGCGTCGAGATTCAATACATCTTCCTCCAGCCAACTTGTCTACAAGGGGATATTGCTGCCTCGGACTCCATGTGTTCCGTCTCCGGTGATTCTACGTTTTCGAATCCGACGCAAAACTCATAGTTAATTGTAACGTTCAGGGCATCCTAATGACGATGGAGCACACAAATTGAGTCGAGATTCAATACATCGACCTCCAGCCGACTTGTCTCCAAGGGTCTATTGCTGCCTCGGGCACCTTAAGGTCGTTCTCCTGTGAGTCTAGATTTTCGAATCCGACGCATAAATGATAGTTTATTGTAACGTTCAGGGACTCCTAAAGACGATGGAACACTCAAATTGCGTCGAGAGTCAATACATCTTCCTCCAGCCGACTTGTCTACAAGGGGATATTGCTGCCTCGGGCTCTATGTGGTCCGTCTCCGGTGATTCTACGTTTTCGAATCCGACGCAAAACTCATAGTTAATTGTAACGTTCAGGGCCTCCTAATGACGATGGAGCACACAAATTGAGTCGAGATTCAATACATCGACCTCCAGCCGACTTGTCTCCAAGGGTCTATTGCTGTCTCGGGCACCTTAAGGTCGTTCTCCTGTGAGTCTAGATTTTCGAATCCGACGCAAAAATGAAAGTTAATTGTAACGTTCAGGGCCTTCTAATGACGATGGAACACTCAAATCGCGTCGAGATGCAATACATCGGCCTCCAGTCGACTTGTCTCCAAAGGGATATCGCTGCCTCGGGCACCACATGGTCCGTCGCCGGTGATTCTACGTTTTCGAATCCGACGCAAAACTCATAGTTAATTGTAACGTTCAGGGCCTCCCAATGACAATGGAGCACACTAATTGAGTCGAGATTCAATACATCGGTTTCCAGCCGACTTGTCTCCAAGGGTCTATTGCTGCCACGGGCACCTTATGGTCGTTCTCCTGTGAGTCTAGATTTTCGAATCCGACTCAAAAATAATAGTTAATTGTAACGTTCAGGGCCTTGTAATGACGATGGATTACTCAAATTGCGTCGAGATTCAATACATCGGCCTCCAGCCGACTTGTCTCCAAGGGTCTATTGCTGCCTCGGGCACCTTAAGGTCGTTCTCCTGTGAGTCTAGATTTTCGAATCCGACGCATAAATGATAGTTTATTGTAACGTTCAGGGACTCCTAAAGACGATGGAACACTCAAATTGCGTCGAGAGTCAATACATCTTCCTCCAGCCGACTTGTCTACAAGGGGATATTGCTGCCTCGGGCTCTATGTGGTCCGTCTCCGGTGATTCTACGTTTTCGAATCCGACGCAAAACTCATAGTTAATTGTAACGTTCAGGGCCTCCTAATGACGATGGAGCACACAAATTGAGTCGAGATTCAATACATCGACCTCCAGCCGACTTGTCTCCAAGGGTCTATTGCTGCCTCGGGCACCTTAAGGTCGTTCTCCTGTGAGTCTAGATTTTCGAATCCGACGCATAAATGATAGTTTATTGTAACGCTCAGGGACTCCTAAAGACGATGGAACACTCAAATTGCGTCGAGAGTCAATACATCTTCCTCCAGCCGACTTGTCTACAAGGGGATATTGCTGCCTCGGGCTCTATGTGGTCCGTCTCCGGTGATTCTACGTTTTCGAATCCGACGCAAAACTCATAGTTAATTGTAACGTTCAGGGCCTCCTAATGACGATGGAGCACACAAATTGAGTCGAGAGTCAATACAACTTCCTCCAGCCGTCTTGTCTCCGAGGGTCTATTGCTGCCTCGGGCACCTTATGGTCGTTCTCCTGTGAGTCTAGATTTTCGAAACCGACGCAAGAATGATAGTTAATTGTAACGTTCAGGGCCTTGTAATGACGATGGAACACTCAAATTGGGTCGAGATTCAATCCATCGGCCTCCAGCCGACTTGTCTCCAACTGTCTATTGCTGCCACGGGCACCTTATGGTCGTTCTCCTGTGAGTCTAGATTCTCGAATCCGACGCGAAACTAATAGTTAATTGTAAGGTTCAGGGCCTCCTAATGACGATGGAACACTCAAATTGCGTCGAGATTCAATACATCGTCCTCCAGCCGTCTTGTCTCCAAGGGTCTATTGCTGCCTCGGGCACTTTATGGTCGTTCTCCTGTGAGTCTAGATTTTCGAATCCGACGCATAAATGATAGTTAATTGTAACGTTCAGGGACTCCTAAAGACGATGGAACACTCAAATTGCGTCGAGAGTCAATACATCTTCCTCCAGCCGACTTGTCTACGAGGGAATATTGCTGCCTCGGGCTCCATGTGGTCCGTCTCCTGTGAGTCTAGATTTTCGAATCCGACGCGAAACTGATAGTTAATTGTAAGGTTCAGGGCCTCCTAATGACGATGGAACACTCAAATTGCGTCGAGATTCAATACATCGGCCCTCAGCGGACTTGTCTCCAAGGGGATATTGCTGTCTCGGGCACCATATGATCCTTCTCCTGTGAGTCTAGATTTTCGAATCCGACGCAAAAATGATAGTTAATTGTAACGTTCAGGGCCTTCTAATGACGATGGGACACTCAAATTGCGTCGAGATTCAATACATCGACCTCCAGTCGACTTGTATCCAAGGGTCTAATGTTGCCTCGGGCACAATATGATCCTTTTCCTGTGAGTCTAGATTTTCGAATCCGACGCACAAATGATAGTGAATTGTAACGTTCAGCGTCTCCTAATGACGATAGAAGACTCAAATTGCGTCGAGATTCAATACATCGTCCTCCAGCCGATTTGTCTCCAAGGTGATATTGCTGCCTCGGGCACAATGTGATCCTTCTCCTGTGAGTCTAGATATTCGAATCCGACGCAAAAATGATAGTGAATTGTAACGTTCAGCGCCTCCCAATGACGATAGAAGACTCAAATTGCGTTGAGATTCAATACATCATCCTCCAGTCGTTTGTCTGCAAGGGGATATTGTTGCCTCGGGCACCAAATGGTCCGTCTGCTGTGCGTCTAGAATTTCGAATCCGACGAAAAACTGATAGTTAATTGTAACATTCAGGGCCTCCTAATGACGATGGAACACTCAAATTGCGTCGCAATCCAATACATCGGCCTCCAGCCGACTTGTCTCCAAGAGTCTGTTGCTGCCTCCGACACCTTATGGTCGTTCTCCTGTGAGTTTAGATTTTCGAATCCGACGCGAAACTGATAGTTAATTGTAACGTTCAGGGCCTACTAATGACGATCGAACACTCAAATTGAGTCGAGATCCAATACTTCGACCTCCAGCCGACTTGTCTCCAAGGGGATATTGCTGCCTCGGGCTCCATGTGTTCCGTCTTCTGTGAGTCTAGATTTTCGAATCCGACACGAAACTGATAGTTAATTGAAGGTTCAGGGCCTCCTAATGACGATGGAACACTCAAATTGCGTCGAGATTTTATACATCGACCTCCAGCCGACTTGTATCCAAGGGGATATTGCAGTCTCGTGCACCATATGATCCATCTCCTGTTAGTAGATTTTCGAATCCGACGCAAAAATGAAAGTGAATTGTAACGTTCAGGGCCTCCTAATGCCGATGGAACACTCAAATTGCGTCGAGATTCAATACATCGGCCTACAGCCGACTTGTCTCCAAGGGTCTATTGCTGCCTTGGGCACCGTATGGTCGTTCCCCTGTGAGTCAACATTTTAGAATCCGACGCAAAACTGATAGTTAATTGTAACGTTCAGGACCTTCTAATGCCGATGGAACACTCAAATTGCGTCGAGATTCAATACATCGGCCTACAGCCGACTTGTCTCCAAGGGTCTATTGCTGCCTTGGGCACCGTATGGTCGTTCCCCTGTGAGTCAACATTTTAGAATCCGACGCAAAACTGATAGTTAATTGTAACGTTCAGGGCCTTCTAATGACGATGGAACACTCAAATTGCGTCGAGATGCAATACATCGGCCTCCAGTCGACTTGTCTCCAAGGGAATGTCGCTGCCTCGGGCACCACATGGTCCGCCTCTGGTGTTTCTACGTTTTCGAATCCGACGCAAAACTCATAGTTATTTGTAACGTTCAGGGCCTCATAATGACAATGGAGCACACAAATTGAGTCGAGATTCAATACATCGGTTTCCAGCCGACTTGTCTCCAAGGGTCTATTGCTGCCTCGGGCACCTTATGGTCGTTCTCTTGTAAGTCTAGATTTTCGAATCCGACGCAAAAATGATAGTTAATTGTAACGTTCAGGGCCTCCTAATGACGATGGGACACTCAAATTGCGTCGAGATTGAATACATCGTCCTCCAGCCGACTTGTCTCCAAGGGATCTATTGCTGCCTAGGACACCTTATGGTCGTTCTCCTGTGAGTCTAGATTATCGAATCCGACGCATAAATGATAGTTAATTGTAACGTTCAGGGACTCCTAAAGACGATGGAAAACTCAAATTGCGTCGAGAGTCAATACATCTTCCTCCAGCCGACTTGTCTACAAGGGGATATTGCTGCCTCGGGCTCCATGTGGTATGTCTCCGGTGATTCTACGTTTTCGAATCCGACGAATAACTCATAGTTAATTGTAACGTTCAGGGCCTCCTAATGACGATGGAGCACACAAATTGAGTCGAGATTCAATACATCGACCTCCAGCCGACTTGTCTCCAAGGGTCTATTGCTGCCTCGGGCACATTAAGGTCGTTCTCCTGTGAGTCTAGATTTTCGAATCCGACGCAAAAATGATAGTTAATTGTAACGTTCAGGGCCTTCTAATGACGATGGAACACTCAAATTGCGTCGAGATGCAATACATCGGCTTCCAGTCGACTTGTCTCCAAGGGGATATCGCTGCCTCGGGCACCACATGGTCCGTCTCCGGTGATTCTACGTTTTCGAATCCGACGCAAAACTCATAGTTAATTGTAACGTTCAGGGCCTCCTAATGACAATGGAGCACACAAATTGAGTCGAGATTCAATACATCGGTTTCCAGCCGACTTGTCTCCAAGGGTCTATTGCTGCCTCGGGCACCTTATGGTCGTTCTCCTGTGAGTCTAGATTTTCGAATCCGACGCAAAAATGATAGTTAATCGTAACGTTCAGGGCCTTGTAATGACGATGGAACACTCAAATTGCGTCGAGATTCAATACATCGGCCTCCAGCCGACTTGTCTCCAAGGGTCTATTGCTGCCACGGGCACCTTATGGTCGTTCTCCTGTTAGTAGATTTTCGAATCCGACGCTGAAATGATAGTTAACTGTGACGTTCAGGGCCTCCTAATGCCGATGGAACACTAAAATTGCGTCGAGAGTCAATACATCGACCTCCAGTCGACTTGAATCCAAGGGTCTATTGCTGCCTCGGGCACAATATGATCCTTCTCCTGTGAGTCTAGATTTTCGAATCCGACGCAAAAATGATAGTGAATTGTAACGTTCAGGGCCTTCTAATGACGATGGAACACTCAAATTGCGTCGAGATGCAATACATCGGCTTCCAGTCGACTTGTCTCCAAGGGGATATCGCTGCCTCGGGCACCACATGGTCCGTCTCCGGTGATTCTACGTTCTCGAATCCGACGCAAAACTCATAGTTAATTGTAACTTTCAGGGCCTCCTATTGGCGATGGAACACTCAAATCGCGTCGAGATTCAATACATCGGCCTCCAGCCGACTTGTCTCCAAGGGACTGTTGCTGCCTCGGGCACCTTATGGTCGCTCTCTTGTAAATCTAGATTTTCGAATCCGACGCAAAAATGATAGTTAATTGTAAAGTCCAGGGCCTCCTAATGACGATGGGACACTCAGATTGCGTCGAGATTCAAAACATCGTCCTCCAGCCGACTTGTCTCCAAGGGATCTATTGCTGCCTCGGACACCTTATGGTTGTTCTCCTGTGAGTCTAGATTTTCGAATCCGGCTCAAAAATGATAGTTAATTGTAAAGTTCAGGGCCTCCTAATGACGATGGGACACTCAAATTGCGTCGAGATTCAATACATCGGCCTCCAGCCGACTTGTCTCCAAGGGTCTAATGTTGCCTCGGGCACAATATGATCCTTTTCCTGTGAGTCTAGATTTTCGAATCCGACGCACAAATGATAGTGAATTGTAACGTTCAGTGTCTCCTAATGACGATAGAAGACTCAAATTGCGTCGAGATTCAACACATCGTCCTCCAGCCGATTTGTCTCCAAGGGGATATTGCTGCCTCGGGCACAATGTGATCCTTCTCCTGTGAGTCTAGATTTTCGAATCCGACGCAAAAATGATAGTGAATTGTAACGTTCAGCGCCTCCCAATGACGATAGAAGACTCAAATTGCGTTGGGATTCAATACATCATCCTCCAGTCGTTTGTCTGCAAGGGGATATTGTAGCCTCGGGCACCAAATGGTCCGTCTGCTGTGCGTCTAGAATTTCGAATCCGACGAAAAACTGATAGTTAATTGTAACATTCAGGGCCTCCTAATGACGATGGAACACTCAAATTGCGTCGCAATCCAATACATCGGCCTCCAGCCGACTTGTCTCCAAGAGTCTGTTGCTGCCTCCGACACCTTATGGTCGTTCTCCTGTGAGTTTAGATTTTCGAATCCGACGCGAAACTGATAGTTAATTGTAACGTTCAGGGCCTACTAATGACGATCGAACACTCAAATTGAGTCGAGATTCAATACTTCGACCTCCAGCCGACTTGTCTCCAAGGGGATATTGCTGCCTCGGGCTCCATGTGGTCCGTCTCCTGTGAGTCTAGATTTTCGAATCCGACACGAAACTGATAGTTAATTGAAGGTTCAGGGCCTCCTAATGACGATGGAACACTCAAATTGCGTCGAGATTTTATACATCGACCTCCAGCCGACTTGTATCCAAGGGGATATTGCAGTCTCGTGCACCATATGATCCATCTCCTGTTAGTAGATTTTCGAATCCGACGCAAAAATGAAAGTGAATTGTAACGTTCAGGGCCTCCTAATGCCGATGTAACACTCAAATTGCGTCGAGATTCAATACATCGGCCTACAGCCGACTTGTCTCCAAGGGTCTATTGCTGCCTTGGGCACCGTATGGTCGTTCCCCTGTGAGTCAACATTTTAGAATCCGACGCAAAACTGATAGTTAATTGTAACGTTCAGGACCTTCTAATGCCGATGGAACACTCAAATTGCGTCGAGATTCAATACATCTACCTCCAGCCGACTTGTCTCCAAGGGTCTATTGCTGCCTCGGGCACCTTATGGTCGTGCTCCTGTGAGTCTAGATTTTCGAATCCGACGCATAAATGATAGTTAATTGTAAGGTTCAGGGCCTCCTAAAGACGATGGAACACTCACATTGCGTCGAGAGTCAATACATCTTCCTCCAGCCGACTTGTCTACAAGGGGACATTGCTACCTCGGGCTCTATGTGGTCCGTCTCCGGTGATTCTACGTTTTCGAATCCGACGCAAAACTCATAGTAAATTGTAACGTTCAGGGCCTCCTAATGACGATGGAGCACACAAATTGAGTCGAGATCAATACATCGACCTCCACCGGCTTGTCTCCAAGGGGATATTGCTGCCTCGGGCTCCATGTGGTCCGTCTCCTGTGAGTTTAGATTTTCGAATCCGACGCGAAACTGATAGTTAATTGTAACGTTCAGGGCCTTCTAATGACGATGGAACACTCAAATTGCGTCGAGATGCAATACATCGGCCTCCAGTCGACTTGTCTCCAAGGGAATGTCGCTGCCTCGGGCACCACATGGTCCGCCTCTGGTGTTTCTACGTTTTCGAATCCGACGCAAAACTCATAGTTATTTGTAACGTTCAGGGCCTCTTAATGACAATGGAGCACACAAATTGAGTCGAGATTCAATACATCGGTTTCCAGCCAACTTGTCTCCAAGGGTCTATTGCTGCCTCGGGCACCTTATGGTCGTTCTCTTGTAAGTCTAGATTTTCAAATCCGACGCAAAAATGATAGTTAATTGTAACGTTCAGGGCCTCCTAATGACGATGGGACACTCAAATTGCGTCGAGATTCAATACATCGTCCTCCAGCCGACTTGTCTCCAAGGGATCTATTGCTGCCTAGGACACCTTATGGTCGTTCTCCTGTGAGTCTAGATTATCGAATCCGACGCATAATGATAGTTAATTGTAACGTTCAGGGACTCCTAAAGACGATGGAAAACTCAAATTGCGTCGAGAGTCAATACATCTTCCTCCAGCCGGCTTGTCTACAAGGCTATATTGCTGCCTCGGGCTCCATGTGGTATGTCTCCGGTGATTCTACGTTTTCGAATCCGACGAATAACTCATAGTTAATTGTAACGTTCAGGGCCTCCTAATGACGATGGAGCACACAAATTGAGTCGAGATTCAATACATCGACCTCCAGCCGACTTGTCTCCAAGGGTCTATTGCTGCCTCGGGCACATTAAGGTCGTTCTCCTGTGAGTCTAGATTTTCGAATCCGACGCAAAAATGATAGTTAATTGTAACGTTCAGGGCCTTCTAATGACGATGGAACACTCAAATTGCGTCGAGATGCAATACATCGGCTTCCAGTCGACTTGTCTCCAAGGGGATATCGCTGCCTCGGGCACCACATGGTCCGTCTCCGGTGATTCTACGTTTTCGAATCCGACGCAAAACTCATAGTTAATTGTAACGTTCAGGGCCTCCTAATGACAATGGAGCACACAAATTGAGTCGAGATTCAATACATCGGTTTCCAGCCGACTTGTCTCCAAGGGTCTATTGCTGCCTCGGGCACCTTATGGTAGTTCTCCTGTGCGTCTAGATTTTCGAATCCGATGCAAAAATGATAGTTAATTGTAAAGTCCAGGGCCTCCTAATGACGATGGGACACTCAGATTGCGTCGAGATTCAAAACATCGTCCTCCAGCCGACTTGTCTCCAAGGGATCTATTGCTGCCTCGGGCACCGTATGGTCGTTCCCCTGTGAGTCAACATTTTAGAATCCGACGCAAAACTGATAGTTAATTGTAACGTTCAGGGATTCCTAAAGACGATGAAACACTCAAATTGCGTCGAGAATCAATACATCTTCCTCCAGCCGACTTGTCTACAAGGGGATATTGCTGCCTCGGGCACCAAATGGTCCGTCTCCTGTGAGTCTGGATTTTTGAATCCGACGCGAAACTGATAGTGAATTGTAACGTTCAGGGCCTCCTAATGCCGAAGGAGCACACAAATTGATTCGAGATTCAATACATCGGCCTCCAGCCGACTTGTCTCGAAGGTTCTATTGCTGCCACGGGCACCTTATGATCGTTCTCCTGTGAGTCTAGATTTTCGAATCCGACGCGAAACTGATAGTTAATTGTAAGATTCAGGGCCTCCTAATGACGATGGAACACTCAAATTGCATCGAGATTCAATACATCGTCCTCCAGCCGTCTTGTCTCTAAGGGTCTATTGCTGCTTCGGGCACCTTATGGTAGTTCTCCTGTGAGTCTAGATTATCGAATCCGACGCAAAAATGATAGTTAATTGTAACGTTCAGGGCCTCCTATTGGCGATGGAACACTCAAATTGCGTCGAGATTCAATACATCGGCCTCCAGCCGACATGTCTCCAAGGGGATATTGGTGCATGGGGCACCTTATGGTCGTTCTCCTGTGAGTTTAGATTTTAGAATCCGACGCTCTAATGATAGTTACTTGTAACGTTCAGGGCCTTCTAATGCCGATGGAACACTCAAATTGCGTCGAGATTCAATACATCGTCCTCCAGCCGACTTGTCTCCAATGGTCTATTGCTGCCTCGGGCACCTTATGGTCGTTCTCCTGTGAGTCTAGATTTTCGAATCCAACGCATAAATGATAGTTAATTGTAACGTTCAGGGACTCCTAAAGACGATGGAACACCAAATTGCGTCGAGAGTCAATACATCTTCCTCCAGCCGACTTGTCTACAAGGGGATATTGCTGTCTCGGGCACCATATGATCCTTCTCCTGTGAGTCTAGATTTTCGAATCCGACGCAAAAATGATAGTTAATTGTAACGTTCAGGGCCTTCTAATGACGATGTGACATTCAAATGGCGTCGAGATTCAATACATCGGCCTCCAGCCGACTCGTCTCCAAGGGGATATCGCTGCCTCGGGCTCCATGTGGTCGGTCTCCGGTGATTCTACGTTTTCGAATCCGACGCAAAACTCTTAGTTAATTGTAACGTTCACAGCCTCCTAATGACGATGGAGCACACAAATTGAGTCGAGATTCAATACGTCGACCTCCAGCCGACTTGTCTCCAAGGGTCTATTGCTGCCTCGGGAACCTTATGGTCGTTCTCCTGTGAGTCTAGATTTTCGAATCCGACGCATAAATTATAGTTAATTGTAACGTTCAGGGCCTTCTAATGACGATGGAACACTAAAATTGCGTCGAGATTCAATACATCGGCCTCCAGCCGACTTGTCTCCAAGGGTACATCGCTGCCTCGGGCGCCACATGGTCCGTCTCCGGTGATTCTACGTTTTCGAATCCGACGCAAAACTCATAGTTAATTGTCACTTTCAGGGCCTCCTAATGACGATGGAGCACACAAATTGAGTCGAGATTCAATACATCGGCCTCCAGCCGACTTGTCTCCAAGGGTCTATTGCTGCCTCGGGCACCTTATGGTCGTTCTCCTGTGAGTCTAGATTTTCGAATCCGACGCAAAAATGATAGTTAATTGTAAGGTTCAGGGCCTCCTAATGACGATGGAACACTCAAATTGCGTCGAGATTCAATACATCGTCCTCCAGCCGTCTTGTCTCCAAGGGTCTATTGCTGACTCGGGCACCTTATGGTCGTTCTCCTGTGAGTCCAGATTTTCGAATCCGACGCATAAATGATAGTTAATTGTAACGTTCAGGGACTCCTAAAGACGATGGAACACTCAAATTGCGTCCAGATTCAATACATCGGCCTCCAGCGGACTTGTCTCCAAGGGGATATTGCTGTCTCGGGCACCATATGATCCTTCTCCTGTGAGTCTAGATTTTCGAATCCGACGCAAAAATGATAGTTAATTGTAACGTTCAGGGACTCCTAAAGACGATGGAACACTCAAATTGCGTCGAGATTCAATACATCGGCCTCCAGCCGACTTGTCTCCAAGGGTCTATTGCTGCATCGGGCACCTTATGGTCGTTCTCCTGTGAGTCTAGTTTTTCGAATCCGACGCAAACATGATAGTTAATTGTAACGTTCAGGGCCTCCTAATGACGATGGAACACTCATTTTGCGTCGCGATCCAATACATCGTCCTCCAAACGACTTGTCTTTAAGGGTCAATAGCTGCCACGGGCACCTTGTGATCGTTCTGCTGTGAGTCTAGATTTTCGAACCTGACGCAAAACTGATTGTTAATTGTAACGTTCAGGGCCACCTAATGACGATGGAACACTCAAATTGAGATTCAATACATCGACCTCCAGCCGACTTGCCTCCAAGGGGATAATGCTGCATCGGGCACCTTAAGGTCGTTCTCCTGTGAGTTTTGATTTTCGAATCCGACGCTAAAATGATATTTCATTGTAACGTTCAGGGCCTTCTAATGCCGATGGAACACTCAAATTGCGTCGAGATTCAATACATCGGCCTCCAGCCGACTTGTCTCCAAGGGTCTATTGCTGCCTCAGGCACCTTATGGTCGTTCTCCTGTGAGTCTAGATTTTCGAATCCGACGCGAAACTGATAGTTAATTGTAAGGTTCAGGGCCTCCTAATGACTATGGAACACTCAAATTGCGTCGAGATTCAGTACATCGTCCTCCAGCCGACTTGCCTCCAAGGGTCTATTGCTGCCTCGGGCACCTTATGGTCGTTCTCCTGTGAGTCTAGATTTTCGAATCCGACGCATAAATGATAGTTAATTTGTACGTTCAGGGACTCCTAAAGACGATGGAACACTCAAATTGCGTCGAGAGTCAATCCGACGCAAAAATGATAGTGAATTGTAACGTTCAGGGCCTTCTAATGACGATGGGACACTCAAATTGCTACGAGATTCAATACATCGGCCTCCAACCGACTTGTCTCCAAGGGGATATCGCTGCCTCGGGCACCACATGGTCCGTCTAGGGTGATTCTACGTTTTCGAATCCGACGCAAAACTCATAGTTAATTGTAACGTTCAGGGCCTCCTAATGACGATGGAGCACACAAATTGAGTCGAGATTCAATACATCGGCCTCCAGCCGACTTGTCTCCAAGGGTCTATTGCTGCCTCGGGCACCTTATGGTCGTTCTCCTGTGAGTTTAGATTTTCGAATCCGACGCTAAAATAATAGTTAATTATGACGTTCAGGGCCTTCTAATGACGATAAAACACTCAAATTGCGCCGAGAGTCAATACAACTTCCTCCAGCCGACTTGTCTACAACGGGATATTGCTGCCTGGGCTCCATGTGGTCCGTCTCCTGTGAGTCTAGATTTTCGAATCCGACGCGAAACTGATAGTTAATTGTAAGTTTCAGGGCCTCCTAATGACGATGGAACACTCAAATTGCGTCGAGATTCAATACATTGGCCTCCAGCCGACTTGTCTCCAAGGGTCTATTGCTGCCTCGGGCACCTTATGGTCGTTCTCCTGTGAGTCTAGATTTTCGAATCCGACGCGAAACTGATAGTTAATTGTAAGGTTCAGGGCCTCCTAATGACGATGGAACACTCAAATTGCGTCGAGATTCAATACATCGTCCTCCAGCCGTCTTGTCTCCAAGGGTCTATTGCTGCCTCGGGCACCTTATGGTCGTTCTCCTGTGAGTCCAGATTTTCGAATCCGACGCATAAATGATAGTTAATTGTAACGTTCAGGGACTCCTAAAGACGATGGAACACTCAAATTGCGCCCAGATTCAATACATCGGCCTCCAGCGGACTTGTCTCCAAGGGGATATTGCTGTCTCGGGCACCATATGATCCTTCTCCTGTGAGTCTAGATTTTCGAATCCGACGCAAAAATGATAGTTAATTGTAACGTTCAGGGACTCCTAAAGACGATGGAACACTCAAATTGCGTCGAGATTCAATACATCGGCCTCCAGCCGACTTGTCTCCAAGGGTCTATTGCTGCATCGGGCACCTTATGGTCGTTCTCCTGTGAGTCTAGTTTTTCAAATCCGACGCAAAAATGATAGTTAATTGTAACGTTCAGGGCCTCCTAATGACGATGGAACACTCATTTTGCGTCGCGATCCAATACATCGTCCTCCAAACGACTTGTCTTTAATGGTCAATAGCTGCCACGGGCACCTTGTGATCGTTCTGCTGCGAGTCTAGATTTTCGAACCTGACGCAAAACTGATTGTTAATTGTAACGTTCAGGGCCACCTAATGACGATGGAACACTCAAATTGAGTCGAGATTCAATACATCGACCTCCAGCCGACTTGCCTCCAAGGGGATAATGCTGCATCGGGCACCTTATGGTCGTTCTCCTGTGAGTTTAGATTTTCGAATCCGACGCTAAAATGATATTTCATTGTAACGTTCAGGGCCTTCTAATGCCAATGGAACACTCAAATTGCGTCGAGATTCAATACATCGGCCTCCAGCCGACTTGTCTCCAAGGGTCTATTGCTGCCTCGGGCACCTTATGGTCGTTCTCCTGTGAGTCTAGATTTTCGAATCCGACGCGAAACTGATAGTTAATTGTAAGGTTCAGGGCCTCCTAATGACTATGGAACACTCAAATTGCGTCGAGATTCAGTACATCGTCCTCCAGCCGACTTGCCTCCAAGGGTCTATTGCTGCCTCGGGCACCTTATGGTCGTTCTCCTGTGAGTCTAGATTTTCGAATCCGACGCATAAATGATAGTTAATTTGTACGTTCAGGGACTCCTAAAGACGATGGAACACTCAAATTGCGTCGAGAGTCAATCCGACGCAAAAATGATAGTGAATTGTAACGTTCAGGGCCTTCTAATGACGATGGGACACTCAAATTGCTACGAGATTCAATACATCGGCCTCCAACCGACTTGTCTCCAAGGGGATATCGCTGCCTCGGGCACCACATGGTCCGTCTAGGGTGATTCTACGTTTTCGAATCCGACGCAAAACTCATAGTTAATTGTAACGTTCAGGGCCTCCTAATTACGATGGAGCACACAAATTGAGTCGAGATTCAATACATCGGCCTCCAGCCGACTTGTCTCCAAGGGTCTATTGCTGCCTCGGGCACCTTATGGTCGTTCTCCTGTGAGTTTAGATTTTCGAATCCGACGCTAAAATAATAGTTAATTATGACGTTCAGGGCCTTCTAATGACGATGGAACACTCAAATTGCGCCGAGAGTCAATACAACTTCCTCCAGCCGACTTGTCTACAACGGGATATTGCTGCCTGGGCTCCATGTGGTCCGTCTCCTGTGCGTCTAGATTTTCGAATCCGACGCGAAACTGATAGTTAATTGTAAGTTTCAGGGCCTCCTAATGACGATGGAACACTCAAATTGCGTCGAGATTCAATACATTGGCCTCCAGCCGACTTGTCTCCAAGGGTCTATTGCTGCCTCGGGCACCTTATGGTCGTTCTCCTGTGAGTCTAGATTTTCGAATCCGACGCATAAATGATAGTTAATTTGTACGTTCAGGGACTCCTAAAGACGATGGAACACTCAAATTGCGTCGAGAGTCAATCCGACGCAAAAATGATAGTGAATTGTAACGTTCAGGGCCTTCTAATGACGATGGGACACTCAAATTGCTACGAGATTCAATACATCGGCCTCCAACCGACTTGTCTCCAAGGGGATATCGCTGCCTCGGGCACCACATGGTCCGTCTCCGGTGATTCTACGTTTTCGAATCCGACGCAAAACTCATGGTTAATTGTAACGTTCAGGGCCTCCTAATGACGATGGAGCACACAAATTGAGTCGAGATTCAATACATCGGCCTCCAGCCGACTTGTCTCCAAGGGTCTATTGCTGCCTCGGGCACCTTATGGTCGTTCTCCTGTGAGTCTAGATTTTCGAATCCGACGCATAAATGATAGTTAATTGTAACGTTCAGGGACTCCTAAAGACGATGGAACACTCAAATTGCGTCGAGAGTCAATACATCTTCCTCCAGCCGACTTGTCTACAAGGGGATATTGCTGCCTCGGGCTCCATGTGTTCCGTCTCCTGTGAGTCCAGATTCTCGAATCCGACGCGAAACTGATAGTTAATTGTAAGGTTCAGGGCCTCCTAATGACGATGGAACACTCAAATTGCGTCGAGATTCAATACATCGGCCTCCAGCGGACTTGTCTCCAAGGGGATTTTGCTGCCTCAGGCACCACATGGTCCGTCTCCCGTGATTCTACGTTTTCGAATCCGACGCAAAACTCATAGTTAATTGTAACGTTCAGGGCCTCCTATTGACGATGGAGCACACAAATTGAGTCGAGATACAATACATCGACCTCCAGCCGACTTGTCTCCAAGGGGATATTGCTGCATCGGGCACCTTATGGTCGTTCTCCTGTGAATTTAGATTTTCGAATCCGACGCTAAAATAATAGTTAATTATAACGTTCAGGGCCTTCTAATGACGATGGAACACTCAAATTGCGTCGAGAGTCAATACAACTTCCTCCAGCCGACTTGTCTACAACGGGATATTGCTGCCTGGGCTCCATGTGGTCCGTCTCCTGTGAGTCTAGATTTTCGAATCCGACGCGAAACTGATAGTTAAATGTAAGGTTGAGGGCCTCCTAATGACGATGGAACACTCAAATTGCGTCGAGATTCAATACATCGGCCTCCAGCCGACTTGTCTCCAAGGGTCTATTGCTGCCTCGGGAACCTTATGGTCGTTCTCCTGTGAGTCTAGATTTTCGAATCCGACGCAAAAATGATAGTTAATTGTAACGTTCAGGGCCTTCTAATGACGATGGAACACTCAAATTGCGTCGAGATTCAATACATCGGCCTCCAGCGGACTTGTCTCCAAGGGGATATCGCTGCCTCGGGCACCACATGGTCCGTCTCCGGTGATTCTACGTTTTCGAATCCGACGCAAAACTCATGGTTAATTGTAACGTTCAGGGCCTCCTAATGACGATGGAGCACACAAATTGAGTCGAGATTAAATACATCGGCCTCCAGCCGACTTGTCTCCAAGGGTCTATTGCTGCCTCGGGCACCTTATGGTCGTTCTCCTGTGAGTCTAGATTTTCGAATCCGACGCAAAAATGATAGTTAATTGTAAGGTTCAGGGCCTCCTAATGACGATGGAACACTCAAATTGCGTCGAGATTCAATACATCGTCCTCCAGCCGTCTTGTCTCCAAGGGTCGGTTGCTGCCTCGGGCACCTTATGGTCGTTCTCCTGTGAGTCCAGATTTTCGAATCCGACGCATAAATGATAGTTAATTGTAACGTTCAGGGACTCCTAAAGACGATGGAACACTCAAATTGCATCGTGAGTCAATCCGACGCTAAAATGATAGTGATTTGTAACGTTCAGGGCCTTCTAATGACGATGGGACACTCAAATTGCTACGAGATTCAATACATCGGCCTCCAACCGACTTGTCTCCAAGGGGATATCGCTGCCTCGGGCACCACATGGTCCGTCTAGGGTGATTCTACGTTTTCGAATCCGACACAAAACTCATAGTTAATTGTAACGTTCAGGGCCTCCTAATGACGATGGAGCACACAAATTGAGTCGAGGTTCAATACATCGGCCTCCAGCCGACTTGTCTCCAAGGGTCTATTGCTGCCTCGGGCACCTTATGGTCGTTCTCCTGTGAGTCTAGATTTTCGAATCCGACGCAAAACTGATAGTTAATTGTAACGTTCAGTGCCTTCTAATGACGATGGAACACTCAAATTGCGTCGAGATTCAATACATCGGCCTCCGGCCGACTTGTCTCCAAGGGGATATCGCTGCCTCGGGGTCCACATGGTTCGTCTCCGGTGATTCTACGTTTTCGAATCCGACGCAAAACTCATAGGTAATTGTAACGTTCAGGGCCTCCTAATGACGATGGAGCACACAAATTGAGTCGAGATAAAATACATCGACCTCCAGCCGACTTGTCTCCAAGGGGATATTGCTGCATCGGGCACCTTATGGTCGTTCTCCTGTAAGTTTAGATTTTCGAATCCGAAGTTAAAATAATAGTTAATTATGACGTTCAGGGCCTTCTAATGACGATGGAACACTCAAATTGCGCCGAGAGTCAATACAACTTCCTCCAGCCGACTTGTCTACAACGGGATATTGCTGCCTGGGCTCCATGTGGTCCGTCTCCTGTGAGTCTAGATTTTCGAATCCGACGCGAAACTGGTACTTAATTGTAAGGTTCAGGGCCTCCTAATGACGATGGAACACTCAAACTGCGTCGAGATTCAATACATTGGCGTCCAGCCGACTTGTCTCCAAGGGTCTATTGCTGCCTCGGGCACCTTATGGTCGTTCTCCTGTGAGTCTAGATTTTCGAATCCGACGCGAAACTGATAGTTAATTGTAACGTTCAGGGCCTCCTAATGACGATGGAGCACACAAATTGAGTCGAGATTCAATACATCGGCCTCCAGCCGACTTGTCTCCAAGGGGATATTGCTGCCTAGGGCACCACATGGTCCGTCTCCCGTGATTCTACGTTTTCGAATCCGACGCAAAACTCATAGTTAATTGTAACGTTCAGGGCCTCCTATTGACGATGGAGCACACAAATTGAGTCGAGATACAATACATCGACCTCCAGCCGACTTGTCTCCAAGGGGATATTGCTGCATCGGGCACCTTATGGTCGTTCTCCTGTGAGTTTAGATTTTCGAATCCGACGCTAAAATAATAGTTAATTATAACGTTCAGGGCCTTCTAATGACGATGGAACACTCAAATTGCGTCGAGAGTCAATACAACTTCCTCCAGCCGACTTGTCTACAACGGGATATTGCTGCCTGGGCTCCATGTGGTCCGTCTCCTGTGAGTCTAGATTTTCGAATCCGACGCGAAACTGATAGTTAAATGTAAGGTTGAGGGCCTCCTAATGACGATGGAACACTCAAATTGCGTCGAGATTCAGTACATCGGCCTCCAGCCGACTTGTCTCCAAGGGTCTATTGCTGCCTCGGGCACCTTGTGGTCGTTCTCCTGTGAGTCTAGATATTCGAATCCGACGCAAAAATGATAGTTAATTGTAACGTTCAGGGCCTTCTAATGACGATGGGAAACTCAAATTGCGTCGAGATTCAATACATCGGCCTCCAGCCGACTTGACTCCAAGGGGATATCGCTGCCTCGGGCACCACATGGTCCGTCTCCGGTGATTCTACGTTTTCGAATCCGACGCAAAACTCATAGTTAATTGTAACGTTCAGGGCCTCCTAATGACGATGGAGCGCACAAATAGAGTCAAGATTCAATACATCGACCTCCAGCCGACTTGTCTCCAAGGGTCTCCTGCTGCCTCGGGCACCTTATGGTCGTTCTCCTGTGAGTCTAGATTTTCGAATCCGACGCAAAACTGATAGTTAATTGTAACGTTCAGGGCCTTCTAATGACGATGGAACACTCAAATTGCGTCGAGATTCAATACATCGGCCTCCAGCCGACTTGTCTCCAAGGGGATATCGCTGCCTCGGGCACCACATGGTCCGTGTCCGGTGATTCTACGTTTTCGAATCCGACGCAAAACTCATAGTTAATTGTAACGTTCAGGGCCTCCTAATGACGATGGAGCACACAAATTGAGTCTAGATTCAATACATCGGCCTCCAGCCGACTTGTCTCCAAGGGTGTATTGCTGCCTCGGGCACCTTATGGTCGTTCTCCTGTGAGTCTAGATTTTCGAATCCGACGCATAAATGATAGTTAATTGTAACGTTCAGGGACTCCTAAAGACGATGGAACACTCAAATTGCGTCGAGAGTCAATACATCTTCCTACAGCCGACTTGTCTACAAGGGGATATTGCTGCCTCGGGCTCCATGTGTTCCGTCTCCTGTGAGTCCAGATTCTCGAATCCGACGCGAAACTGATAGTTAATTGTAAGGTTCAGGGCCTCCTAATGACGATGGAACACTCAAATTGCGTCGAGATTCAATACATCGGCCTCCAGCGGACTTGTCTCCAAGGGGATATTGTTGCCTCGGGCACCACATGGTCCGTCTCCCGTGATTCTACGTTTTCGAATCCGACGCAAAACTCATAGTTAATTGTAACGTTCAGGGCCTCCTATTGACGATGGAGCACACAAATTGAGTCGAGATACAATACATCACCCTCCAGACGACTTGTCTCCAAGGGGATATTGCTGCATCGGGCACCTTATGGTCGTTCTCCTGTGAGTTTAGATTTTCGAATCCAACGCTAAAATAATAGTTAATTATAACGTTCAGGGCCTTCTAATGACGATGGAACACTCAAATTGCGTCGAGACTCAATACATCGGCCTCCAGCGGACTTGTCTCCAAGGGGATATCGCTGCCTCGGGCACCACATGGTCCGTCTCCGGTGATTCTACGTTTTCGAATCCGACGCAAAACTCATAGTTAATTTTACGTTCAGGGCCTCCTAATGACGATGGAGCACACAAATTGAGTCGAGATTCAATACATCGGCCTCCAGCCGACTTGTCTCCAAGGGTCTATTGCTGCCTCGGGCACCTTATGGTCGTTCTCCTGTGAGTCTAGATTTTCGAATCCGACGCATAAATGATAGTTAATTGTAACGTTCAGGGCCTTCTAATGACGATGGAAATCTCAAATTGCGTCGAGAGTCAATACATCTTCCTCCAGCCGACTTGTCTCCATGGGGATATTACTGCCTCGGGCACCTTATGGTCGTTCTCCTGTTAGTAGATTTTCGAATCCGACGCTAAAATGATAGTTAACTGTAATGTTCAGGGCCTCCTAATGCCGATGGAACACTCAAATTGCGTCGAGAGTCAATACATCGACCTCCAGTCGACTTGTATCCAAGGGTCTAACGCTGCCTGTGGCACAATATGATCCTTCTCCTGTGAGTCTAGATTTTCGAATCCGACGCGAAAATGATTGTGAATTGTAAGGTTCAGGGCCTTCTAATGACGAAGGGACACTCAAATTGCTTCGAGATTCAATACATCGGCCTCCAGCCGACTTGTCTCCAAGGGGATATCGCTGCCTCGGGCACCACATGGTCCGTCTAGGGTGATTCTACGTTTTCGAATCCGACGCAAAACTCATTTGTTAATTGTAACGTTCAGGGCCTCCTAATGACGATGGAGCACACAAATTGAGTCAAGATTCAATACATCGGCCTCCAGCCGACTTGTCTCCAAAGGGATATCGCTGCCTCGGGCACCACATGGTCCGTCTCCGGTGATTCTACGTTTTCGAATCCGACTCAAAAATGATAGTTAATTGTAACGTTCAGGGCCTTCTAATGACGATGGAACACTCAAATTCCGTCGAGATTCAATACATCGGCCTCCAGCCGACTTGTCTCCAAGGGGATATCGCTGCCTCGGGCACCACATGGTCCGTGTCCGGTGATTCTACGTTTTCGAATCCGACGCAAAACTCATAGTTAATTGTAACGTTCAGGGCCTCCTAATGACGATGGAGCACACAAATTGAGTCGAGATACAATACATCGACCTCCAGCCGACTTGTCTCCAAGGGGATATTGCTGCATCGGGCACCTTATGGTCGTTCTCCTGTGAGTTTAGATTTTCGAATCCGACGCTAAAATAATAGTTAATTACAACGTTCAGGGCCTTCTAATGACGATGGAACACTCAAATTGCGTCGATAGTCAATACAACTTCCTCCAGCCGACTTGTCTACAACGGGATATTGCTGCCTGGGCTCCCTGTGGTCCCTCTCCTGTGAGTCTAGATTTTCGAATCCGACGCGAAACTGATAGTTAATTGTAAGGTTCAGGGCCTCCTAATGACGATTTAACACCCAAATTGCGTCGAGATTCAATACATCGGCCTCCAGCGGACTTGTAACCAAGGTGATATTGCAGTCTCGGGCACCATATGCTCCATCTCCTGTGAGTCTAGATTTTCGAATCCGACGCAAAAATGATAGTTAATTGTAACGTTCAGGGCCTTCTAATGACGATGGAACACTCAAATTGCGTCGAGATTCAATACATCGGCCTCCAGCCGACTTGTCTCCAAGGGTCTATTGCTGACTCGGGCACCTTATGGTCGTTCTCCTGTGAGTCTAGATTTTCGAATCCGACGCGAAACTGATAGTTAATTGTAAGGTTCATGGCATCCTAATGACGATGGAACACTCAAATTACGTCGAGATTCAATACATCGTCCTCCAGCCGACTTGTCTCCAAGGGTCTATTGCTGCCTCGAACACCTTATGGTCGTTCTCCTGTGAGTCTAGATTTTCGAATCCGACGCAAAAATGATAGTTAATTGTAACGTTCAGGGCCTCCTAATGACGATGGAACACTCAAAATGCGTCGAGAGTCAATACATCTTCTTCCAGCCGACTTGTCTCCATGGGGATATTACTGCCTCGGGCACGTTATGGTCGTTCTCCTGTTAGTAGATTTTCGAATCCGACGCTAAAATGATAGTTAACTGTAACTTTCAGGTCCTCCTAATGCCGATGGAACACTCAAATTGCGTAGAGAGGCAATACATCGACCTCCAGTCGACTTGTATCCAAGGGGATATTGCAGTCTCGTGCACCATGTGATCCTTCTCCTGTGAGTCTATATTTTCGAATCCGACGCAAAAATGATAGTGAATTGTAACGTTCAGGGCCTTCTAATGACGATGGAACACTCAAAAAGCGTCGAGATTCAATACATCTTCCTCCAGCCGACTTGTCTCCAAGGGGATATCGCTGCCTCGGGCACCACATGGTCCGTCTCCGGTGATTCTACGTTTTCGAATCCGACGCAAAACTCATAGTTAATTGTAACGTTCAGGGCCCCCTAATGACGATGGTGCACACAAATTGAGTCGAGGTTCAATACATCGGCCTCCAGCCGACTTGTCTCCAAGGGTCTATTGGTGCCTCGGGCACCTTATGGTCGTTCTCCTGTGAGTCTAGATTTTCGAATCCGACGGAAAAATGATAGTTAATTGTAACGTTCAGGGCCTTGTAATGACGATGGAACACTCAAATTGCGTCGAGATTCAATACATCGACCTCCAGCCGACTTGTCTACAAGGGTCTATTGCTGCCTCGGGCAACTTATGGTCGTTCTCCGGTGAATCTAGATTTTCGAAGCCGACGCAAAAATGATAGTTAATTGTAACGTTCAGGGCCTTCTAATGACGATGGAACACTCAAATTCCGTCGAGATTCAATACATCGGCCTCCAGCCGACTTGTCTCCAAGGGGATATCGCTGCCTCGGGCACCACATGGTCCGTCTCCGGTGATTCTACGTTTTCGAATCCGACGCAAAACTCATAGTTAATTGTAACGTTCAGGGCCTCCTAATGACGATGGTGCACACAAATAGAGTCGAGATTCAATACATCGGCCTCCAGCCGACTTGTCTCCAAGGGTCTATTGGTGCCTCGGGCACCTTATGGTCGTTCTCCTGTGAGTCTAGATTTTCGAATCCGACGCAAAAATGATAGTTAATTGTAACGTTCAGGGCCTTGTAATGACGATGGAACACTCAAATTGCGTCGAGATTCAATACATCGACCTCCAGCCGACTTGTCTCCAAGGGTCTATTGGTGCCTCGGGCACCTTATGGTCGTTCTCCTGTGAGTCTAGATTTTCGAATCCGACGCGAAACTGATAGTTAATTGTAAGGTTCAGGGCCTCCTAATGACGATGGAACACTCAAAATGCGTCGAGATTCAATACATCTTTCTCCAGCCGACTTGTCTCCAAGGGGATATCGCTGCCTCGGGCACCACATGGTCGTTCACCTGTTAGTTGATTTTCGAATCCGACGCTAATATGATAGTTAACTGTAACGTTCAGGGCCTCCTAATGCCGATGGAACACTCAAATTGCGTCGAGAGTCAATACATCAACCTCCAGTGGACTTGTATCCAAGGGGATATTACTGCCTCGGGCACCACATGGTCCGTCTCCTGTGATTCTACGTTTTCGAATCCGACGATAAACTCATAGTTAATTGTAACATTCAGGGCCTCCTAATGACGATGGAGCACACAAATTGAGTCGAGATTCAATACATCAACCTCCAGCCGACTTGTCACCAAGGGTCTATTGCTGCATCGGGCACCTTATGGTCGTTCTCCTGTGAGTTTAGATTTTCGAATCCGACGCAAAAATGATAGTTAAATGTAACGTTCAGGGCCTTCTAATGACGATGGAACACTCAAATTGCGTCGAGATTCAATACATCGGCCTCCAGCCGACTTGTCTCCAAGGGTCTATTGCTGACTCGGACACCTTATTGTCGTTCTCCTGTGAGTCTAGATTTTCGAAACCGACGCGAAACTGATAGTTAATTGTAAGGTTCAGGGCCTCCTAATGACGATGGAACACTCAAATTACGTCGAGATTCAATACATCGTCCTCCAGCCGACTTGTCTCCAAGGGTCTATTGCTGCCTCGAACACCTTATGGTCGTTCTCCTGTGAGTCTAGATTTTCGAATCCGACCCAAAAATGATAGTTAATTGTAACGTTCAGGGCCTCCTAATGACGATGGAACACTCAAAATGCGTTGAGAGTCAATACATCTTCCTCCAGCCGACTTGTCTCCAAGGGGATATCGCTGCCTCGGGCACCACATGGTCGTTCACCTGTTAGTTGATTTTCGAATCCGACGCTAAAATGATAGTTAACTGTAACGTTCAGGGCCTCCTAATGCCGATGGAACACTCAAATTGCGTCGAGAGTCAATACATCAACCTCCAGTGGACTTGTATCCAAGGGGATATTACTGCCTCGGGCACCACATGGTCCGTCTCCTGTGATTCTACGTTTTCGAATCCGACGATAAACTCATAGTTAATTGTAACATTCAGGGCCTCCTAATGACGATGGAGCACACAAATTGAGTCGAGATTCAATACATCAACCTCCAGCCGACTTGTCACCAAGGGTCTATTGCGGCATCGGGCACCTTATGGTCGTTCTCCTGTGAGTTTAGATTTTCGAATCCGACGCAAAAATGATAGTTAAATGTAACGTTCAGGGCCTTCTAATGACGATGGAACACTCAAATTGCGTCGAGATTCAATACATCGGCCTCCAGCCGACTTGTCTCCAAGGGTCTATTGCTGACTCGGACACCTTATTGTCGTTCTCCTGTGAGTCTAGATTTTCGAATCCGACGCGAAACTGATAGTTAATTGTAAGGTTCAGGGCCTCCTAATGACGATGGAACACTCAAATTGCGTCGAGCTTCAATACATCGGCCTCCAGCGGACTTGTCTCCAAGGGGATATTGCTGCCTCGGGCACCACATGGTCCGTCTCCCGTGATTCTACGTTTTCGAATCCGACGCAAAACTCATAGTTAATTGTAACGTTCAGGGCCTCCTATTGACGATGGAGCACACAAATTGAGTCGAGATACAATACATCACCCTCCAGACGACTTGTCTCCAAGGGGATATTGCTGCATCGGGCACCTTATGGTCGTTCTCCTGTGAGTTTAGATTTTCGAATCCAACGCTAAAATAATAGTTAATTATAACGTTCAGGGCCTTCTAATGACGATGGAACACTCAAATTGCGTCGAGACTCAATACATCGGCCTCCAGCGGACTTGTCTCCAAGGGGATATCGCTGCCTCGGGCACCACATGGTCCGTCTCCGGTGATTCTACGTTTTCGAATCCGACGCAAAACTCATAGTTAATTTTAACGTTCAGGGCCTCCTAATGACGATGGAGCACACAAATTGAGTCGAGATTCAATACATCGGCCTCCAGCCGACTTGTCTCCAAGGGTCTATTGCTGCCTCGGGCACCTTATGGTCGTTCTCCTGTGAGTCTAGATTTTCGAATCCGACGCATAAATGATAGTTAATTGTAACGTTCAGGGCCTTCTAATGACGATGGAAATCTCAAATTGCGTCGAGAGTCAATACATCTTCCTCCAGCCGACTTGTCTCCATGGGGATATTACTGCCTCGGGCACCTTATGGTCGTTCTCCTGTTAGTAGATTTTCGAATCCGACGCTAAAATGATAGTTAACTGTAATGTTCAGGGCCTCCTAATGCCGATGGAACACTCAAATTGCGTCGAGAGTCAATACATCGACCTCCAGTCGACTTGTATCCAAGGGTCTAACGCTGCCTGTGGCACAATATGATCCTTCTCCTGTGAGTCTAGATTTTCGAATCCGACGCGAAAATGATTGTGAATTGTAAGGTTCAGGGCCTTCTAATGACGAAGGGACACTCAAATTGCTTCGAGATTCAATACATCGGCCTCCAGCCGACTTGTCTCCAAGGGGATATCGCTGCCTCGGGCACCACATGGTCCGTCTAGGGTGATTCTACGTTTTCGAATCCGACGCAAAACTCATAGTTAATTGTAACGTTCAGGGCCTCCTAATGACGATGGAGCACACAAATTAAGTCAAGATTCAATACATCGGCCTCCAGCCGACTTGTCTCCAAAGGGATATCGCTGCCTCGGGCACCACATGGTCCGTCTCCGGTGATTCTACGTTTTCGAATCCGACTCAAAAATGATAGTTAATTGTAACGTTCAGGGCCTTCTAATGACGATGGAACACTCAAATTCCGTCGAGATTCAATACATCGGCCTCCAGCCGACTTGTCTCCAAGGGGATATCGCTGCCTCGGGCACCACATGGTCCGTGTCCGGTGATTCTACGTTTTCGAATCCGACGCAAAACTCATAGTTAATTGTAACGTTCAGGGCCTCCTAATGACGATGGAGCACACAAATTGAGTCGAGATACAATACATCGACCTCCAGCCGACTTGTCTCCAAGGGGATATTGCTGCATCGGGCACCTTATGGTCGTTCTCCTGTGAGTTTAGATTTTCGAATCCGACGCTAAAATAATAGTTAATTACAACGTTCAGGGCCTTCTAATGACGATGGAACACTCAAATTGCGTCGATAGTCAATACAACTTCCTCCAGCCGACTTGTCTACAACGGGATATTGCTGCCTGGGCTCCCTGTGGTCCCTCTCCTGTGAGTCTAGATTTTCGAATCCGACGCGAAACTGATAGTTAATTGTAAGGTTCAGGGCCTCCTAATGACGATTTAACACCCAAATTGCGTCGAGATTCAATACATCGGCCTCCAGCGGACTTGTAACCAAGGTGATATTGCAGTCTCGGGCACCATATGCTCCATCTCCTGTGAGTCTAGATTTTCGAATCCGACGCAAAAATGATAGTTAATTGTAACGTTCAGGGCCTTCTAATGACGATGGAACACTCAAATTGCGTCGAGATTCAATACATCGGCCTCCAGCCGACTTGTCTCCAAGGGTCTATTGCTGACTCGGGCACCTTATGGTCGTTCTCCTGTGAGTCTAGATTTTCGAATCCGACGCGAAACTGATAGTTAATTGTAAGGTTCATGGCATCCTAATGACGATGGAACACTCAAATTACGTCGAGATTCAATACATCGTCCTCCAGCCGACTTGTCTCCAAGGGTCTATTGCTGCCTCGAACACCTTATGGTCGTTCTCCTGTGAGTCTAGATTTTCGAATCCGACGCAAAAATGATAGTTAATTGTAACGTTCAGGGCCTCCTAATGACGATGGAACACTCAAAATGCGTCGAGAGTCAATACATCTTCTTCCAGCCGACTTGTCTCCATGGGGATATTACTGCCTCGGGCACGTTATGGTCGTTCTCCTGTTAGTAGATTTTCGAATCCGACGCTAAAATGATAGTTAACTGTAACTTTCAGGTCCTCCTAATGCCGATGGAACACTCAAATTGCGTAGAGAGGCAATACATCGACCTCCAGTCGACTTGTATCCAAGGGGATATTGCAGTCTCGTGCACCATGTGATCCTTCTCCTGTGAGTCTATATTTTCGAATCCGACGCAAAAATGATAGTGAATTGTAACGTTCAGGGCCTTCTAATGACGATGGAACACTCAAAAAGCGTCGAGATTCAATACATCTTCCTCCAGCCGACTTGTCTCCAAGGGGATATCGCTGCCTCGGGCACCACATGGTCCGTCTCCGGTGATTCTACGTTTTCGAATCCGACGCAAAACTCATAGTTAATTGTAACGTTCAGGGCCCCCTAATGACGATGGTGCACACAAATTGAGTCGAGATTCAATACATCGGCCTCCAGCCGACTTGTCTCCAAGGGTCTATTGGTGCCTCGGGCACCTTATGGTCGTTCTCCTGTGAGTCTAGATTTTCGAATCCGACGGAAAAATGATAGTTAATTGTAACGTTCAGGGCCTTGTAATGACGATGGAACACTCAAATTGCGTCGAGATTCAATACATCGACCTCCAGCCGACTTGTCTCCAAGGGGATATTGCTGCATCGGGCACCTTATGGTCGTCACCTGTGAGTTTAGATTTTCGAATCCGATGCAAAAATGATAGTTAATTGTAACGTTCAGGGCCTTCTAATGACGATGGAACACTCAAAAAGCGTCGAGATTCAATACATCTTCCTCCAGCCGACTTGTCTCCAAGGGGATATCGCTGCCTCGGGCACCACATGGTCGTCCACCTGTTAGTAGATTTTCGAATCCGACGCTAAAATGATAGTTAACTGTAACGTTCAGGGCCTCCTAATGCCGATGGAACACTCAAATTACGTCGAGAGTCAATACATCAACCTACAGTCGACTTGTATCCAAGGGGATATTACTGCCACGGGCACCACATGGTCCGTCTCCGGTGATTCTACGTTTTCGAATCCGACGCAAAACTCATAGTTAATTGTAACGTTCAGGGCCTCCTAATGACGATGGAACACTCAAAATGCGTCGAGAGTCAATACATCTTCCTCCAGCCGACTTGTCTCCATGGGGATATTACTGCCTCGGGCACGTTATGGTCGTTCTCCTGTTAGTAGATTTTCGAATCCGACGCAAAAATGATAGTTAACTGTAACGTTCAGGGCCTCCTAATGCCGATGGAACACTCAAATTGCGTAGAGAGGCAATACATCGACCTCCAGTCGACTTGTATCCAAGGGGATATTGCAGTCTCGTGCACCATGTGATCCTTCTCCTGTGAGTCTAGATTTTCGAATCCGACGCAAAAATGATAGTGAATTGTAACGTTCAGGGCCTTCTATTGACGATGGGACACTCAAATTGCGTCGAGATTCAATACATCGGCCTCCAGCCGACTTGTCTCCAAGGGGATATCGCTGCCTCGGGCACCACATGGTCCGTCTCCGGTGATTCTACGTTTTCGAATCCGACGCAAAACTCATAGTTAATTGTAACGTTCAGGGCCTCCTAATGACGATGGAGCACACAAATTGAGTCGAGATTCAATACATCGACCTCCAGCCGACTTGTCTACAAGGGTCTATTGCTGCCTCGGGCAACTTATGGTCGTTCTCCGGTGAATCTAGATTTTCGAAGCCGACGCAAAAATGATAGTTAATTGTAACGTTCAGGGCCTTCTAATGACGATGGAACACTCAAATTCCGTCGAGATTCAATACATCGGCCTCCAGCCGACTTGTCTCCAAGGGGATATCGCTGCCTCGGGCACCACATGGTCCGTCTCCGGTGATTCTACGTTTTCGAATCCGACGCAAAACTCATAGTTAATTGTAACGTTCAGGGCCTCCTAATGACGATGGTGCACATAAATTGAGTCGAGATTCAATACATCGGCCTCCAGCCGACTTGTCTCCAAGGGTCTATTGGTGCCTCGGGCACCTTATGGTCGTTCTCCTGTGAGTCTAGATTTTCGAATCCGACGCAAAAATGATAGTTAATTGTAACGTTCAGGGCCTTGTAATGACGATGGAACACTCAAATTGCGTCGAGATTCAATACATCGACCTCCAGCCGACTTGTCTCCAAGGGTCTATTGGTGCCTCGGGCACCTTATGGTCGTTCTCCTGTGAGTCTAGATTTTCGAATCCGACGCGAAACTGATAGTTAATTGTAAGGTTCAGGGCCTCCTAATGACGATGGAACACTCAAAATGCGTCGAGATTCAATACATCTTTCTCCAGCCGACTTGTCTCCAAGGGGATATCGCTGCCTCGGGCACCACATGGTCGTTCACCTGTTAGTTGATTTTCGAATCCGACGCTAAAATGATAGTTAACTGTAACGTTCAGGGCCTCCTAATGCCGATGGAACACTCAAATTGCGTCGAGAGTCAATACATCAACCTCCAGTGGACTTGTATCCAAGGGGATATTACTGCCTCGGGCACCACATGGTCCGTCTCCTGTGATTCTACGTTTTCGAATCCGACGATAAACTCATAGTTAATTGTAACATTCAGGGCCTCCTAATGACGATGGAGCACACAAATTGAGTCGAGATTCAATACATCAACCTCCAGCCGACTTGTCACCAAGGGTCTATTGCTGCATCGGGCACCTTATGGTCGTTCTCCTGTGAGTTTAGATTTTCGAATCCGACGCAAAAATGATAGTTAAATGTAACGTTCAGGGCCTTCTCATGACGATGGAACACTCAAATTGCGTCGAGATTCAATACATCGGCCTCCAGCCGACTTGTCTCCAAGGGTCTATTGCTGACTCGGACACCTTATTGTCGTTCTCCTGTGAGTCTAGATTTTCGAATCCGACGCGAAACTGATAGTTAATTGTAAGGTTCAGGGCCTCCTAATGACGATGGAACACTCAAATTACGTCGAGATTCAATACATCGTCCTCCAGCCGACTTGTCTCCAAGGGTCTATTGCTGCCTCGAACACCTTATGGTCGTTCTCCTGTGAGTCTAGATTTTCGAATCCGACCCAAAAATGATAGTTAATTGTAACGTTCAGGGCCTCCTAATGACGATGGAACACTCAAAATGCGTTGAGAGTCAATACATCTTCCTCCAGCCGACCTGTCTCCATGGGGATATTACTGCCTCGGGCACGTTATGGTCGTTCTGCTGTTAGTAGATTTTCGAATCCGACGCTAAAATGATAGTTAACTGTAACGTTCAGGGCCTCATAATGCCGATGGAACCCTCAAATTGCGTAGAGAGGCAATACATCGACCTCCAGTCGACTTGTATCCAAGGGGATATTGCAGTCTCGTGCACCATATGATCCTTCTCCTGTGAGTCTAGATTTTCGAAGCCGACGCAATAATGATAGTTAGTTGTAACGTTCAGGGCCTTCTAATGACGAAGGAACACTCAAATTCCGTCGAGATTCAATACATCGGCCTCCAGCCGACTTGTCTCCAAGGGGATATCGCTGCCTCGGGCACCACATGGTCCGTCTCCGGTGATTCTACGTTTTCGAATCCGACGCAAAACTCATAGTTAATTGTAACGTTCAGGGCCTCCTAATGACGATGGTGCACACAAATTGAGTCGAGATTCAATACATCGGCCTCCAGCCGACTTGTCTCCAAGGGTCTATTGGTGCCTCGGGCACCTTATTGTTGTTCTCCTGTGAGTCTATATTTTCGAATCCGACGCAAAAATGATAGTTAATTGTAACGTTCAGGGCCTTGTAATGACGATGGAACACTCAAATTGCGTCGAGATTCAATACATCGACCTTAAGCCGATTTGTCTCCAAGGGGATATTGCTGCATCGGGCACCTTATGGTCGTTCTCCTGTGAGTTTAGATTTTCGAATCCGATGCAAAAATGATAGTTAAATGTAACGTTCAGGGCCTTCTAATGACGATGGAACACTCAAAATGCGTCGAGATTCAATACATCTTCCTCCAGCCGACTTGTCTCCAAGGGGATATCGCTGCCTCGGGCACCACATGGTCGTTCACCTGTTAGTAGATTTTCGAATCCGACGCTAAAATGATAGTTAACTGTAACGTTCAGGGCCTTCTAATGGCGATGGAACACTCAAATTGCGTCGAGATTCATTAAAACGGCCTCCAGCCGACTTGTCTCCAAGGGTCTATTGCTGCCTCGGGCACCTTATGGTCGTTCTCCTGTGAGTCTAGATTTTCGAATCCGACGCGAAACTGATAGTTAATTGTAAGGTTCAGGGCCTCCTAATGACGATGGAACACTCAAATTGCGTCGAGATTCAATACATCGGCCTCCAGCGGACTTGTCTCCAAAGGGATATTGCTGTCTCGGGCACCATATGATCCTTCTCCTGTGAGTCTAGATTTTCGAATCCGACGCAAAAATGATTGTTAATTGTGACGTTCAGGGCCTCCTAATGACGATGGAACACTCAAATTGCGTCGAGATTCAATACATCGGCCTCCAGCGGACTTGTCTCCAAGGGGATATTGCTGTCTCGGGCACCATATGATCCTTCTCCTGTGAGTCTAGATTTTCGAATCCGACGCAAAAATGATAGTTAATTGTAAGGTTCAGGTCCTCCTAATGACGATGGAACACTCAAATTGCGTCGAGAGTCAATACATCAACCGCCAGTCGACTTGTATCCAAGGGGATATTACTGCCTCGGGCACCACATGGTCCGTCTCCGGTGATTCTACGTTTTCGAATCCGACGCAAAACTCATAGTTAATTGTAACGTTCAGGGCCTCCTATTGGCGATGGAACACTCAAATTGCGTCGAGATTCAATACATCGACCTCCAGCCGACTTGTCTCCAAGGGGTAATTGCTGCATCGGGCACCTCATGGTCGTTCTCCTGTGAGTTTAGATTTTCGAATCCGACGCAAAAATGATAGTTAATTGTAACGTTCAGGGCCTTCTAATGGCGATGGAACACTCAAATTGCGTCGAGATTCAATACATCGGCCTCCAGCCGACTTGTCTCCAAGGGTCTATTGCTGCCTCGGGCACCTTATGGTCGTTCTCCTGTGAGTCCAGATTTTCGAATCCGACGCGAAACTGATAGTTAATTTTAAGGTTCAGGGCCTCCTAATGACGATGGAATACTCAAATTGCTTCGAGATTCAATACATCGTTCTCCAGCCCAATTGTCTCCAAGGGTCTATTGCTGCCTCGGGCACCTTATGGTCATTCTCCTGTGAGTCTAGATTTTCGAATCCGACGCATAAATGATAGTTAATTGTAACGTTCAGGGACTCCTAAAGACGATGGAACACTCAAATTGCGTCGAGAGTCAATACATCTTCCTCCAGCCGACTTGTCTACAATGGGATATTGCTGCCTCGGGCTCCATGTGGTCCGTCTCTTGTGAGTTTAGATTTTCGAATCCGACGCGAAACTGATAGTTAATTGTAAGGTTCAGGGCCTCCTAATGACGATGGAGCACACAAATTGAGTCGAGATTCTATACATCGACCTCCAGCCGACTTGTCTCCAAGGGTCTGTTGCTGCCTCGGGCACCTTATGGTCGTTCTCCTGTGAGTCTAGATTTTCGAATCCGACGCAAAATTGATAGTTAATTGTCACGTTCAGGGCCTACTAATGACGATGGGACACTCAAATTGCGTCGAGATTCAATACATCGGCCTCCAGCCGACTTGTCTCCAAGGGGTTATCGATGCTTCGGGCACCACATGGTCCGTCTCCTGTGATTCTACGTTTTCGAATCCGACGCAAAGCTCATAGTTAATTGTAACATTCAGGGCCTCCTAATGACGATGGAGCACACAAATTGAGTCGAGATTCTATACATCGACCTCCAGCCGACTTGTCTCCAAGGGTCTGTTGCTGCCTCGGGCACCTTATGGTCGTTCTCCTGTGAGTCTAGATTTTCGAATCCGACGCAAAAATGATAATTAATTGTAACGTTCAGGGTCTTCTAATGACAATGGAACACTCAAATTGCGTCGAGAGTCAATACGTCTTCCTCCAGTCGACTTGAATCCAAGGGTCTAATGCTGTCTCGGGCACAATATGATCCTTCTCCTGTGAGTCTAGATTTTCGAATCCGACGCAAAAATGATAGTGAATTGTAACGTTCAGGGCCTTCTAATGACGATGGGACACTCAAATTGAGTCGAGATTCTATACATCGACCTCCAGCCGACTTGTCTCCAAGGGTCTGTTGCTGCCTCGGGCACCTTATGGTCGTTCTCCTGTGAGTCTAGATTTTCGAATCCGACGCAAAAATGATAGTTAATTGTCACGTTCAGGGCCTACTAATGACGATGGGACACTCAAATTGCGTCGAGATTCAATACATCGGCCTCCAGCCGACTTGTCTCCAAGGGGTTATCGATGCCTCGGGCACCACATGGTCCGTCTCCTGTGATTCTACGTTTTCGAATCCGACGCAAAACTCATAGTTAATTGTAGCATTCAGGGCCTCCTAATGACGATGGAGCACACAAATTGAGTCGAGATTCTATACAGCGACCTCCAGCCGACTTGTCTCCAAGGGTCTGTTGCTGCCTCGGGCACCTTATGGTCGTTCTCCTGTGAGTCTAGATTTTCGAATCCGACGCAAAAATGATAGTTAATTGTAACGTTCAGGGCCTCCTAATGACGATGGAGCACACAAATTGAGTCTAGATTCAATACATCGACCTCCAGCCGACTTGTCACCAAGGGTCTATTGCTGCATCGGGCACCTTATGGTCGTTATCCTGTGAGTTTAGATTTTCGAATCCGACGCAAAAATGATAGTTAATTGTAAGGTTCAGGGCCTCCTAATGACGATGGAACACTCAAATTGCGTCGAGATTCAATACATCGTCCTCCAGCCGACTTGTCTCCAAGGGTCTAGTGCTGCCTCGAACACCTTATGGTCATTCTCCTGTGAGTCTAGATTTTCGAATGCGACGCGAAACTGATACTTAATTGTAACGTCAGGGCCTTCTAATGACGATGGAACACTCAAATTACGTCGAGATTCAATACATCGGCCTCCAGCCGACTTGTCTCCATGGGGATATTACTGCCGCGGGCACACTATGGTCGTTCTCCTGTTAGTAGATTTTCGAATCCGACGCTAAAATGATAGTTAACTGTAACGTTCAGGGCCTCCTAATGCCGATGGAACACTCAAATTGCGTAGAGAGGCAATACATCGACCTCCAGTCGACTTGTATCCAAGGGGATATTGCAGTCTCGTGCGCCATGTGATCCTTCTCCTGTGAGTCTAGATTTTCGAATCCGACGCAAAAATGATAGTTATATGTAACGTTCAGGGCCTTCTAATGACGATGGAACACTCAAATTTCGTCGAGATTCAATACATCGGCCTCCAGCCGACTTGTCTCCAAGGGTCTATTGCTGACTCGGGCACCTTATGGTCGTTCTCCTGTGAGTCTAGATTTTCGAATCCGACGCGAAACTGATAGTTAATTGTAAGGTACAGGGCCTCCTAATGACGATGGAACACTCAAATTACGTCGAGATCCAATACATCGTCCTCCAGCCGACTTGTCTCCAAGGGTCTAGTGCTGCCTCGAACACCTTATGGTCATTCTCCTGTGAGTCTAGATTTTCGAATGCGACGCAAAAATTATAGTTAGTTGTAACGTTCAGGGCCTCCTAATGACGATGGAACACTCAAAATGCGTCGAGAGTCAATACATCTTCCTCCAGCCGACTTGTCTCCATGGGGATATTACTGCCTCGGGTACGTTATGGTCGTTCTCCTGTTAGTAGATTTTCGAATCCGACGCTAAAATGATAGATAACTGTAACGTTCAGGGCCTCCTAATTCCGATGGAACACTCAAATTGCGTAGAGAGGCAATACATCGACCTCCAGTCGACTTGTATCCAAGGGGATATTGCAGTCTCGTGCACCATATGATCCTTCTCCTGTGAGTCTAGATTTTCGAATCCGACGCAAAAATGATAGTGAATTGTAACATTCAGGGCCTTCTAATGACGATGGGACACTCAAATTGCGTCGAGATTCAACACATCGGCCTCCAGCCGACTTGTCTCCAAGGGGATATCGCTGCCTCGGGCACCACATGGTCCGTCTCCGGTGATTCTACGTTTTCGAATCCGACTCAAAACTCATAGTTAATTGTAACGTTTAGGGCCTCCTAATGACGATGGAGCACACAAATTGAGTCGAGATTCAATACATCGACCTCCAGCCGACTTGTCTCCAAGGGTCTATTGCTGCCTCGGGCAACTTATGGTCGTTCTCCTGTGAGTCTAGAATTTCGAATCCGACGCAAAAATGATAGTTAATTGTAACGTTCAGGGCCTTCTAATGACGATGGAACACTCAAATTCCGTCGAGATTCAATACATCGGCCTCCAGCCGACTTGTCTCCAAGGTTATATCGCTGTCTCGGGCACCACATGGTCCGTCTCCGGTGATTCTACGTTTTCGAATCCGACGCAAAACTCATAGTTAATTGTAACGTTCAGGGCCTCCTAATGACGATGGAGCACACAAATTGAGTCGAGATTCAATACATCGACCTCCAGATGACTTGTCACCAAGGGCCTATTGCTGCATCGGGCACCTTATGGTCGTTCTCCTGTGAGTTTAGATTTTCGAATCCGACGGAAAAATGATAGTTAAATGTAACGTTCAGGTCCTTCTAATGACGATGGAACACTCAAATTGCGTCGAGATTCAATACATCGGCCTCCAGCCGACTTGTCTCCAAGGGTCTATTGCTGACTCTGGCACTTTATGGTCGTTCTCCTGTGAGTCTAGATTTTCGAATCCGACGCAAAAATGATAGTTAATTGTAACGTTCAGGGCCTCCTAATGACGATGGAACATTCAAAATGCGTCGAGAGTCAATACATCTTCCTCCATCCGACTTGTCTCCATGGGGATATTACTGCCTCGGGCACGTTATGGTCGTACTCCTGTTAGTAGATTTTCGAATCCGACGCTAAAATGATAGTTAACTGTAACGTTCAGGGCCTCCTAATGCCGATGGAACACTCAAATTGCGTAGAGAGGCAATACATCGACCTCCAGTCGACTTGTATCCAAGGGGATATTGCAGTCTCGTGCACCATAAGATCCTTCTCCTGTGAGTCTAGATTTTCGAATCCGACGGAAAAATGATAGTGAATTGTAACGTTCAGGGCCTTCTAATGACGATGGGACACTCAAATTGCGTCGAGATTCAATACATCGGCCTCCAGCCAACTTGTCTCCAAGGGGATATCGCTGCCTCGGGCACCACATGGTCCGTCTCCGGTGATTCTACGTTTTCGAATCCGACGCAAAACTCGTAGTTAATTGTAACGTTCAGGGCCTCCTAATGACGATGGAGCACACAAATTAAGTCGAGATTCAATACATCGACCTCCAGCCGACTTGTCTCCAAGGGTCTATTGCTGCCTCGGGCAACTTATGGTCGTTCTCCTGTGAGTCTAGATTATCGAAGCCGACGCAAAAATGATAGTTAATTGTAACGTTCAGGGCCTTCTAATGACGATGGAACGCTCAAATTCCGTCGAGATTCAATACATCGGCCTCCAGCCGACTTGTCTCCAAGGGGATATCGCTGCCTCGGGCACCACATGGTCCGTCTCCGGTGATTCTACGTTTTCGAATACGACGCAAAACTCATAGTTAATTGTAACGTTCAGGGCCTCCTAATGACGATGGTGCACACAAATTGAGTCGAGATTCAATACATCGGCCTCCAGCCGACTTGTCTCCAAGGGTCTATTGGTGCCTCGGGCACCTTATGGTCGTTCTCCTGTGAGTCTAGATTTTCGAATCCGACGCAAAAATGATAGTTAATTGTAACGTTCAGGGACTCCTAATGACGATGGAACATTCAAAATGCGTCGAGAGTCAATACATCTTCCTCCAGCCGACTTGTCTCCATGGGGATATTACTGCCTCGGGCACGTTATGGTCGTACTCCTGTTAGTAGATTTTCGAATCCGACGCTAAAATGATAGTTAACTGTGACGTTCAGGGCCTCCTTATGCCGATGGAACACTCAAATTGCGTAGAGAGGCAATACATCGACCTCCAGTCAACTTGTATCCAAGGGGATATTGCAGTCTCGTGCACCATAAGATCCTTCTCCTGTGAGTCTAGATTTTCGAATCCGACGCAAAAATGATAGTGAATTGTAACGTTCAGGGCCTTCTAATGACGATGGGACACTCAAATTGCGTCGAGATTCAATACATCGGCCTCCAGCCGACTTGTCTCCAAGGGGATATCGCTGCCTCGGGGACCACATGGTCCGTCTCCGGTGATTCTACGTTTTCGAATCCGACGCAAAACTCGTACTTAATTGTAACGTTCAGGGCCTCCTAATGACGATGGAGCACACAAATTAAGTCGAGATTCAATACATCGACCTCCAGCCGACTTGTCTCCAAGGGTCTATTGCTGCCTCGGGCAACTTATGGTCGTTCTCCTGTGAGTCTAGATTATCGAAGCCGACGCAAAAATGATAGTTAATTGTAACGTTCAGGGCCTTCTAATGACGATGGAACACTCAAATTCCGTCGAGATTCAATACATCGGCCTCCAGCCGACTTGTCTCCAAGGGGATATCGATGCCTCTGGCACCACATGGTCCGTCTCCGGTGATTCTACGTTTTCGAATCCGACGCAAAACTCATAGTTAATTGTAACGTTCAGGGCCTCCTAATGACGATGGTGCACACAAATTGAGTCGAGATTCAATACATCGGCCTCCAGCCGACTTGTCTCCAAGGGTCTATTGGTGCCTCGGGCACCTTATGGTCGTTCTCCTGTGAGTCTAGATTTTCGAATCCGACGCAAAACTGATAGTTAATTGTAAGGTTCAGGGCCTTCTAATGACGATGGAACACACAAAATGCGTCGAGATTCAATACATCTTCCTCCAGCCGACTTGTCTCCAAGGGGATATGGCTGACTCGGGCACCACATGGTCATTCACCTGTTAGTAGATTTTCGAATCCGACGCTAAAATGATAGTTAACTGTAACGTTCAGGGCCTCCTAATGACGATGGAACACTCAAATTCCGTCGAGATTCAATACATCGGCCTCCAGCCGACTTGTCTCCAAGGGGATATCGCTGCCTCGGGCACCGCATGGTCCGTCTCCGGTGATTCTACGTTTTCGAATCCGACGCAAAGCTAATAGTTAATTGTAACGTTCAGGGCCTCCTAATGACGATGGTGCACACAAATTGAGTCGAGATTCAATACATCGGCCTCCAGCCGACTTGTCTCCAAGGGTCTATTGGTGCCTCGGGCACCTTATGGTCGTTCTCCTGTGAGTCTAGATTTTCGAATCCGACGCAAAATTGATAGTTAATTGTAACTTTCAGGGCCTTGTAATGACGATGGAACACTCAAATTGCGTCGAGATTCAATACATCGTCCTCCAGCCGACTTGTCTCCAAGGGTCTATTGCTGCCTCGGGCACCTTATGGTCGTTCTCCTGTGAGTCTAGATTTTCGAATACGACGCATAAATGATAGTTAATTGTAACGTTCAGGGACTCCTAAAGACGATGGAACACTCAAATTGCGTCGAGACTCAATACATCTTCCTCCAGCCGACTTGTCTACAAGGGGATATTGCTGCCTCGGGCTCCATGTGGTCCGTCTCCTGTGAGTTTAGATTTTCGATCCGACGCGAAGCTGATAGTTAATTGTAAGGTTCAGGGCCTCCTAATGACGATGGAACACTCATATTGCGTCGAGATTCAATACATCGGCCTCCAGCGGACTTGTCTCCAAGAGGATATTGCTGTCTCGGGCACCATATGATCCTTCTCCTGTGTGTCTAGATTTTCGAATCCGACGCAAAAATTATAGTTAATTGTGACGTTCAGGGCATACTAATGACGATGGGACACTCAAATTGCGTCGAGATTCAATACATCGGCCTCCAGCCGACTTGTCTCCAAGGGGATATCGGTGCCTCGGGCACCACATGGTCCATCTCCGGTGATTCTACGTTTTCGAATCCGACGCAAAACTCATAGTTAATTGTAACATTCAGGGCCTCCTAATGACGATGGAGCACACAAATTGAGTCGAGATTCAATACATCGACCTCCAGCCGACTTGTCTCCAAGGGTCTATTGCTGCCTCGGGCACCTTATGGTCGTTCTCCTGTGAGTCTAGATTTTCGAATCCGACGCAAAAATGATAATTAATTGTAACGTTCATTGCCTTCTAATGACAATGGAACACTCAAATTGCGTCGAGAGTCAATACGTCTTCCTCCAGTCGACTTGTATCCAAGGGTCTAATGCTGCCTCGGGCACAATATAATCCTTCTCCTGTGAGTCTAGATTTTCGAATCCGACGCAAAAATGATAGTGAATTGTAACGTTCAGGGCCATCTAATGACGATGGGACACTCAAATTGCGTCGAGATTCAATACATCGGCCTCCAGCCGCCTTGTCTCCAAGGGGATATCGCTGCCTCGGGAACCGCATGGTCCGTCTCCGGTGATTCTACGTTTTCGAATCCGACGCAAAACTCATAGTTAATTGTAACGTTCAGGGCCTCCTAATGACGATGGCGCACACAAATTGAGTCGAGATTCAATACATCGACCTCCAGCCGACTTGTCTCCAAGGGTCTATTGCTGCCTCGGGCACCTTATGGTCGTTCTCCTGTGAGTCTAGATTTTCGAATCCGACGAAAAATGATAGTTAATTGTAACGTTCAGGGCCTTCTAATGACGATGGAACACTCAAATTGCGTCGAGATTCAATACATCGGCCCCCAGCCGACTTGTCTCCAAGGGGATATTGCTGCCTACGGCACCACATGGTCCGTCTCCGGTGATTCTACGTTTTCGAATCCGACGCCAAACTCATAGTTAATTGTAACGTTCAGGGCCTCCTAATGACGATGGAGCACACAAATTGAGTCGAGATTCATTACATCGACCTCCAGCCGACTTGTCTCCAAGGGGATATTGCTGCATCGGGCACCTTATGGTCGTTCTCCTGTGAGTTTAGATTTTCGAATCCGACGCTAAAATAATAGTTAATTATAACGTTCAGGGCCTTCTAATGACGATGGAACACTCAAATTGCGTCGAGAGTCAATACATCTTCCTTCAGCCGACTTGTCTACAAGGGGATATTGCTGCCTGGGCTCCACGTGGTACGTCTCCTATGAGTCTAGATTTTCGAATCCGACGCGAAACTGATAGTTAATTGTAAGGTTCAGGGCCTCCTAATGACGATGGAACTCTCAAATTGCGTCGAGATTCAATACATCGGCCTCCAGCCGACTTGTCTCCAAGGGTCTATTGGTGCCTCGGGCACCTTATGGTCGTTCTCCTGTGAGTCTAGATTTTCGAATCCGACGCAAAAATGATAGTTAATTGTAACGTTCAGGGCCTTGTAATGACGATGGAACACTCAAATTGCGTCGAGATTCAATACATCGACCTCCAGCCGACTTGTCTCCAAGGGGATATTGCTCCATCGGGCACCTTATGGTCGTTCTCCTGTGAGTTTAGATTTTCGAATCCGATGCAAAAATGAAAGTTAATTGTAACTTTCAGGGACTCCTAAAGACGATGGAACACTCAAATTGCGTCGAGAGTCAATACATCTTCCTCCAGCCGACTTGTCTGCAAGGGGATATTGCTGCCTCGGGCTCCATGTGGTCTGTCTCCTGTGAGTTTAGATTTTCGAATCCGACGCGAAACTGATAGTTAATTGTAAGGTTCAGGGCCTCCTAATGACGATGGAACACTCAAATTGCGTCGAGATTCAATACATCGGCCTCCAGCGGACATGCCTGGAAGGGGATATTGCTGTCTCGGGCACCATATGATCCTTCTCCTGTGAGTCTAGATTTTCGAATCCGACGCAAAAATGATAGTTAATTGTGACGTTCAGGGCCTACTAATGACGATGGGACACTCAAATTGCGTCGAGGTTCAATACATCGGCCTCTAGCCGAAATGTCTCCAAGGGGATATCGCTGCCTCGGGCACCACATGGTCCGTCTCCGGTGATTCTACGTTTTCGAATCCGACGCAAAACTCATAGTTAATTGTAACATTCAGGGCCTCCTAATGACGATGGAGCACACAAACTGAGTCGAGATTCAATACATCGACCTCCAGCCGACTTGTCTCCAAGGGTTAATTGCTGCCTCGGGCACCTTATGGTCGTTCTCCTGTGAGTCTAGATTTTCGAATCCGACGCAAAAATGATAGTTAATTGTAACGTTCAGGGCCTTGTAATGACGATGGAACACTCAAATTGCGTCGAGATTCAATACATCGGCCTCCAGCCGACTTGTCTCCAAGGGGATATTGCTGCCTACGGCACCACATGGTCCGTCTCCGGTGATTCTACGTTTTCGAATCCGACGCAAAACTCATAGTTAATTGTAACGTTCAGGGCCTCCTAATGACGATGGAGCACACAAATTGAGTCGAGATTCAATACATCGACCTCCAGCCGACTTGTCTCCAAGGGGATATTGCTGCATCGGGCACCTTATGGTCGTTCTCCTGTGAGTTTAGATTTTCGAATCCGACGCTAAAATAATAGTTAATTATAACGTTCAGGGCCTTCTAATGACGATGGAACACTCAAATTGCGTCGAGAGTCAATACATCTTCCTTCAGCCGACTTGTCTACAAGGGGATATTGAGGCCTGGGCTCCGTGTGGTCCGTCTCCTGTGAGTCTAGATTTTCGAATCCGACGCGAAACTGATAGTTAATTGTAAGGTTCAGGGCCTCCTAATGACGATGGAACACTCAAATTGCGGCGAGAGTCATTACATCGGCCTCCAGCGGACTTGTCTCCAAGGGGATATTGCTGTCTCGGGCACCATATGATCCTTCTCCTGTGAGTCTAGATTTTCGAATCCGACGCAAAAATGATAGTTAATTGTAAGGTTCAGGGCCTCCTAATGACGATGTTGTTGTTGTGGTCTTCAGTCCTGAGACTGGTTTGATGCAGCTCTCCATGCTACTCTATCCTGTGCAAGCTTCTTCATCTCCCAGTACCTACTGCAACCTACATCCTTCTGAATCTGCTTAGTGTATTCATCTCTTGGTCTCCCTCTACGATTTTTACCCTCCACGCTGCCCTCCAATACTAAATTGGTGATCCCTTGATGCCTCAGAACATGTCCTACCAACCGATCCCTTCTTCTGGTCAAGTTGTGCCACAAACTTCTCTTCTCCCCAATCCTATTCAATACTTCCTCATTAGTTATGTGATCTACCCATCTAATCTTCAGCATTCTTCTGTAGCACCACATTTCGAAAGCTTCTATTCTCTTCTTGTCCAAACTATTTATAGTCCATGTTTCACTTCCATACATGGCTACACTCCATACGAATACTTTCAGAAATGACTTCCTGACACTTAAATCTATACTCGATGTTAACAAATTTCTCTTCTTAAGAAGCGCTTTCCTTGCCATTGCCAGTCTACATTTTATATCCTCTCTACTTCGACCATCATCAGTTATTTTGCTCCCCAAATAGCAAAACTCCTTTACTACTTTAAGTGCCTCATTTCCTAATCTAATTCCCTCAGCATCACCTGACTTAATTAGACTACATTCCATTATCCTTGTTTTGCTTTTGTTGATGTTCATCTTATATCCTCCTTTCAAGACACTGTCCATTCCATTCAACTGCTCTTCCAAGTCCTTTGCTGTCTCTGACAGAATTACAATGTCATCGGCGAACCTCAAAGTTTTTATTTCTTCTCCATGAATTTTAATACCCACTCCGAATTTTTCTTTTGTTTCCTTTACTGCTTGCTCAATATACAGGTTGAACAACATCGGGGACAGGCTACAACCCTGTCTTACTCCCTTCCCAACCACTGCTTCCCTTTCATGTCCCTCGACTCTTATAACTGCCATCTGGTTTCTGTACAAATTGTAAATAGCCTTTCGCTCCCTGTATTTTACCCCTGCCACCTTTAGAATTTGAAAGAGAGTATTCCAGTCAACATTGTCAAAAGCTTTCTCTAAGTCTACAAATGCTAGAAACGTAGGTTTGCCTTTCCTTAATCTTTCTTCTAAGATAAGTCGTAAGGTCAGTATTGCCTCACGTGTTCCAGTGTTTCTACGGAATCCAAACTGATCTTCCCCGAGATTGGCTTCTACTAGTTTTTCCATTCGTCTGTAAAGAATTCGTGTTAGTATTTTGCAGCTGTGACTTATTAAGCTGATAGTTCGGTAATTTTCACATCTGTGAACACCTGCTTTCTTTGGGATTGGAATTATTATATTCTTCTTGAAGTCTGAGGGTATTTCGCCTGTTTCATACATCTTGCTCACCAGATGGTAGAGTTTTGTCAGGACTGGCTCTCCCACGGCCGTCAGTAGTTCCAATGGAATATTGTCTACTCCAGGGGCCTTGTTTCGACTCAGGTCTTTCAGTGCTCTGTCAAACTCTTCACGCAGTATCGTATCTCCCATTCCATCTTCATCTACATCCTCTTCCATTTCCATAATATTGTCCTCAAGTACATCGCCCTTGTATAGACCCTCTATATACTCCTTCCACCTTTCTGCTTTCCCTTCTTTCCTTAGAACTGGGTTTCCATCTGAGCTCTTGATATTCATACAAGTCGTTCTCTTACCTCCAAAGGTCTCTTTAATTTTCCTGTAGGCGGTATCTATCTTACCCCTAGTGAGATAGGCCTCTACATCCTTACATTTGTCCTCTAGCCATCCCTGCTTAGCCATTTTGCACTTCCTGTCGATATCATTTTTGAGACGTTTGTATTCCTTTTTGCCTGTTTCACTTACTGCATTTTTATATTTTCTCCTTTCATCAATTAAATTCAATATTTCTTCTGTTACCCAAGGATTTCTACTAGCCCTCGTCTTTTTACCTACTTGATCCTCTGCTGCCTTCACTACTTCATCCCTCAAAGCTACCCATTCTTCTTCTACTTTATTTATTTCCCCCATTCCTGTCAATTGCTCCCTTATGCTCTCCCTGAATCTCTGTACAACCTCTGGTTCTTTTAGTTTATCCAGGTCCCATCTCCTTAAATTCCCACCTTTTTGCAGTTTCTTCAGTTTTAATCTACAGGTCATAACCAATAGATTGTGGTCAGAGTCCACATCTGCCCCTGGAAATGTCTTACAATTTAAAACCTGGTTCCTAAATCTCTGTCTTACCATTATATAATCTATCTGATACCTTTTAGTATCTCCAGGGTTCTTCCATGTATACAACCTTCTTTCATGATTCTTAAACCAAGTGTTAGTTATGATTATGTTGTGCTCTGTGCAAAATTCTACCAGGCGGCTTCCTCTTTCATTTCTGTCCCCCAATCCATATTCACCTACTATGTTTCCTTCTCTCCCTTTTCCTACACTCGAATTCCAGTCACCCATGACTATTAAATTTTCGTCTCCCTTCACAATCTGAATAATTTCTTTTATTTCATCATACATTTCTTCAATTTCTTCGTCATCTGCAGAGCTAGTTGGCATATAAACTTGTACTACTGTAGTAGGTGTGGGCTTCGTATCTATCTTGGCCACAATAATGCGTTCACTATGCTGTTTGTAGTAGCTTACCCGCATTCCTATTTTCCTATTCATTATTAAACCTACTCCTGCATTACCCCTATTTGATTTTGTGTTTATAACCCTGTAGTCACCTGACCAGAAGTCTTGTTCCTCCTGCCACCGAACTTCACTAATTCCCACTATATCTAACTTCAACCTATCCATTTCCCTTTTTAAATTTTCTAACCTACCTGCCCGATTAAGGGATCTGACATTCCATGCTCCGATCCGTAGAACGCCAGTTTTCTTTCTCCTGATAACGACATCCTCTTGAGTAGTCCCCGCCCGGAGATCCGAATGGGGGACTATTTTACCTCCGGAATATTTTACCCAAGAGGACGCCATCATCATGTAATCATACAGTAAAGCTGCATGCCCTCGGGAAAAATTACGGCTGTAGTTTCCCCTTGCTTTCAGCCGTTCGCAGTACCAGCACAGCAAGGCCGTTTTGGTTATTGTTACAAGGCCAGATCAGTCAATCATCCAGACTGTTGCCCTTGCAACTACTGAAAAGGCTGCTGCCCCTCTTCAGGAACCACACGTTTGTCTGGCCTCTCAACAGATACCCCTCCGTTGTGGTTGCACCTACGGTACGGCTATCTGTATCGCTGAGGCACGCAAGCCTCCCCACCAACGGCAAGGTCCATGGTTCATGGGGGGGCCGACGCAAAAATGATAGTAAATTGTGACGTTCAGGGCCTACTAATGACGATGGAACACTCAAATTGCGTCGAGAGTCAATACATCAACCTCCAGTCGACTTGTATCCAAGGGGATATTACTGCCTCGGGCACCACATGGTCCGTCTCCGGTGATTCTACGTTTTCGAATCCGACGCAAAACTCATAGTTAATTGTAACGTTCAGGGCCTCCTATTGGCGATGGAACACTCAAATTGCGTCGAGATTCAATACATCGACCTCCAGCCGACTTGTCTCCAAGGGGTAATTGCTGCATCGGGCACCTCATGGTCGTTCTCCTGTGAGTTTAGATTTTCGAATCCGACGCAAAAATGATAGTTAATTGTAACGTTCAGGGCCTTCTAATGGCGATGAAACACTCAAATTGCGTCGAGATTCAATACATCGGCCTCCAGCCGACTTGTCTCCAAGCGTCTATTGCTGCCTCGGGCACCTTATGGTCGTTCTCCTGTGAGTCTAGATTTTCGAATCCGATGCGAAACTGATAGTTAATTGTAAGGTTCAGGGCCTCCTAATGACGATGGAACACTCAAATGGCTTCGAGATTCAATACATCGTTCTCCAGCCGACTTGTCTCCAAGGGTCTATTGCTGCCTCGGGCACCTTATGGTCGTTCTCCTGTGAGTCTAGATTTTCCAATCCGACGCATAAATGATAGTTAATTGTAACGTTCAGGGACTCCTAAAGACGATGGAACACTCAAATTGCGTCGAGAGTCAATACATCTCCCTCCAGCCGACTTGTCTCCAAGGGGATAATGCTGCATCGGGCACCTTATGGTCGTTCTCCTGTGAGATTAGATTTTCGAATGCGACGCATAAATGATAGTTAATTGTAACGTTCAGGGACTCCTAAAGACGATGGAACACTCTAATTGCGTCGAGAGTCAATACATCTTCCTCCAGCCGACTTGTCTACAAGGGGATATTGCTGCCTCGGGCTCCATGTGGTAGGTCTCTTGTGAGTTTAGATTTTCGAATCCGACGCGAAACTGATAGTTAATTGTAAGGTTCAGGGCCTCCTAATGACGATGGAACACTCAAATTGCGTCGAGATTCAATACATCGGCCTCCAGCGGACTTGTCTCCAAGGGGATATTGCTGTCTCGGGCACCATATGATCCTTCTCCTGTGAGTCTAGATTTTCGAATCCGACGCAAAAATGATAGTAAATTGTGACGTTCAGGGCCTACTAATGACGATGGGACACTCAAATTGCGTCGAGATTCAATACATCGGCCACCAGCCGACTTGTCTCCAAGGGGATATCGCTGCCTCGGGCACCACATGGTCCGTCTCCGGTGAGTCTACGTTTTCGAATCCGACGCAAAACTCATAGTTAATTGTAACATTCAGGGCCTCCTAATGACGATGGAGCACACAAATTGAGTCGAGATTCAATACATCGACCTCCAGCCGACTTGACTCCAAGCGTCTATTGCGGCCTCGGGCACCTTATGGTCGTTCTCCTGTGAGTCTAGATTTTCGAATCCGACGCAAAAATGATAATTAATTGTAACGTTCATTGCCTTCTAATGACAATGCAACACTCAAATTGCGTCGAGAGTCAATACGTCTTCCTCCAGTCGTTTTGTATCCAAGGGTCTTATGCTGCCTCGGGCACAATATGATCCTTCTCCTGTGAGTCTAGATTTTCGAATCCGACGCAAAAATGATAGTGAATTGTAACGTTCAGGGCCTTCTAATGACGATGGGACACTCAAATTGCGTCGAGATTCAATACATCGGCCACCAGCCGCCTTGTCTCCAAGGGGATATCGCTGCCTCGGGCACCACATGGTCCGTCTCCGGTGATTCTACGATTTCGAATCCGACGCAAAACTCATAGTTAATTGTAACGTTCAGGGCCTCCTAATGACGATGGCGCACACAAATTGAGTCGAGATTCAATACATCGACCTCCAGCCGACTTGTCTCCAAGGGTCTATTACTGCCTCGGGCACCTTATGGTCGTTCTCCTGTGAGTCTAGATTTTCGAATCCGACGCAAAAATGATAGTTAATTGTAACGTTCAGGGCCTTCTAATGACGATGGAACACTCAAATTGCGTCGAGATTCAATACATCGGCCTCCAGCCGACTTGTCTCCAAGGGGATACTGCTGCCTACGGCACCACATGGTCCGTCTCCGGTGATTCTACGTTTTCGAATCCGACGCAAAACCCATAGTTAATTGTAACGTTCAGGGCCTCCTAATGACGATGGAGCACACAAATTGAGTCGAGATTCAATACATCGACCTCCAGCCGACTTGTCTCCAAGGGGATATTGCTGCATCGGGGACCTTATGGTCGTTCTCCTGTGAGTTTAGATTTTCGAATCCGACGCTCAAATAATAGTTAATTATAACGTTCGGGGCCTTCTAATGACGATGGAACACTCAAATTGCGTCGAGAGTCAATACATCTTCCTTCAGCCGACTTGTCTACAAGGGGATATTGCTGCCTGGGCTCCATGTGGTCCGTCTCCTGTGAGTCTAGATTTTCGAATCCGACGCGAAATTGATAGTTAATTGTAAGGTTCAGGGCCTCCTAATGACGATGGAACACTCAAATTGCGTCGAGAGTCAATACATCGGCCTCCAGCGGACTTGTCTCCAAGAGGATATTGCTGTCTCGGGCACCATATGATCCTTCTCCAGTGAGTCTAGATTTTCGAATCCGACGCAAAAATGATAGTTAATTGTAAGGTTCAGGGCCTCCTAATGACGATGGAACACTCAAATTGCGTCGAGAGTCAATACATCAACCTCCAGTCGACTTGTATCCAAGGGGATATTACTGCCTCGGGCACCACATGGTCCGTCTCCGGTGGTTCTACTTTTTCGAATCCGACGCAAAACTCATAGTTAATTGTAACGTTCAGGGCCTCCTATTGGCAATGCAACACTCAAATTGCGTCGAGATTCAATACATCGACCTCCAGCCGCCTTGTCTCCAAGGGGTAATTGCTGCATCGGGCACCTCATGGTCGTTCTCCTGTGAGTTTAGATTTTCGAATCCGACGCAAAACTCTTAGTTAATTGTAACGTTCAGGGCCTTCTAATGGCGATGGAACACTCAAATTGCGTCGAGATTCAATACATCGGCCTCCAGCCGACTTGTCTCCAAGCGTCTATTGCTGCCTCGGGCACCTTATGGTCGTTCTCCTGTGAGTCTAGATTTTCGAATCCGACGCGAAACTGATAGTTAATTGTAAGGTTCAGGGCCTCCTAATGACGATGGAACACTCAAAATGCGTCGAGATTCAATACATCTTTCTCCAGCCGACTTGTCTCCAAGGGGATATCGCTGCCTCGGGCACCACATGGTCGTTCACCTGTTAGTTGATTTTCGAATCCGACGCTAAAATGATAGTTAACTGTAACGTTCAGGGCCTCCTAATGCCGATGGAACACTCAAATTGCGTCGAGAGTCAATACATCAACCTCCAGTCGACTTGTATCCAAGGGGATATTACTGCCTCGGGCACCACATGGTCCGTCTCCGGTGATTCTACATTTTCGAATCCGACGCAAAACTCATAGTTAATTGTAACGTTCAGGGCCTTCTAATGGCGTTGGAACACTCAAATTGCGTCGAGATTCAATACATCGGCCTCCACCCGACTTGTCTCCAAGGGTCTATTGCTGCCTCGGGGACCTTATGGTCGTTCTCCTGTGAGTCTAGATTTTCGAATCCGACGCGAAACTGATAGTTAATTGTAAGGTTCAGGGCCTCCTAATGACGATGGAACACTCAAATTGCTTCGATATTCAATACATCGTTCTCCAGCCGACTTGTCTCCAAGGGTCTATTGCTGCCTCGGGCACCTTATGGTCGTTCTCCTGTGATTCTAGATTTTCGAATCTGACGTATAAATGATAGTTAATTGTAACGTTCAGGGACTCCTAAAGACGATGGAACACTCTAATTGCGTCGAGTGTCAATACATCTTCCTCCAGCCGACTTGTCTACAAGGGGATATTGCTGCCTCGGGCACCATGTGGTCCGTCTCTTGTTAGTTTAGATTTTCGAATCCGACGCGAATCTGATAGTTTATTGTAAGGTTCAGGGCCTCCTAATGACGATGGAACACTCAAATTGCGTCGAGATTCAATATATCGGCCTCCAGCGGGCTTGTCTCCAAGGGGATATTGCTGTCTCGGGCACCATATGATCCTTCTCCTGTGAGTCTAGATTTTCGAATCCGACGCAAAAATGATAGTTAATTGTGACGTTCAGGGCCTACTAATGACGATGGGACACTCAAATTGCGTCGAGATTCAATACATCGGCCACCAGCCGACTTGTCTTCAAGGGAATATCGCTGCCTCGGGCACCACATGGTCCGTCTCCGGTGATTCTACGTTTTCGTATCCGACGCAAAACTCACAGTTAATTGTTACATTCAGGGCCTCCTAATGACGATGGAGCACACAAATTGAGTCGAGATTCAATACATCGACCTCCAGCCGACTTGTCTCCAAGGGTATATTGCTGCCTCGGGCACCTTATGGTCGTTCTCCTGTGAGTCTAGATTTTCGAATCCGACGCAAAAATGATAATTAATTGTAACGTTCAGGGCCTTCTAATGACAATGGAACACTCAAATTGCGTCGAGAGTCAATACGTCTTCCTCCAGTCGACTTGTATCCAAGGGTCTAATGCTGCCTCGGGCACAATATGATCCTTCTCCTGTGAGTCTAGATTTTCGAATCCGACGCAAAAATGATAGGGAATTGTAACGTTCAGGGCTTTCTAATGACGATGGGACACTCAAATTGCGTCGAGATTCAATACATTGGCCTCCAGCCGCCTTGTCTCCAAGGGGATATCGCTGCCTCGGGCACCACATGGTCCGTCTCCGGTGATTCTACGTTTTCGAATCGGACGCAGAACTCATAGTTAATTGTAACGTTCAGGGCCTCCTATTGACGATGGCGCACATAAATTGAGTCGAGATTCAATACATCGACCTCCAGCCGACTTGTCTCCAAGGGTCTATTGCTGCCTCGGGCACCTTATGATCGTTCTCCTGTGAGTCTAGATTGTCGAATCCGACGCAAAAATGAAACTTAATTGTAACGTTCAGGGCCTTCTAATGACGATGGAACACTCAAATTGCGTCGAGATTCAATACATCGGCCTCCAGCCGACTTGTCTCCAAGGGGATATTGCTGCCTACGGCACCACATGGTCCGTCTCCGGTGATTCTACGTTTTCGAATCCGACGCAAAACTCATAGTTAATTGTAACGTTCAGGGCCTCCTAATGACGATGGAGCACACAAATTGAGTCGAGATTCAATACATCGACCTCCAGCCGACTTGTCTCCAAGGGGATATTGCTGCATCGGGCACCTTATGGTCGTTCTCCTGTGAGTTTAGATTTTCGAATCCGACGCTAAAATAATAGTTAATTATAACGTTCAGGGCCTTCTAATGACGATGGAACACTCAAATTGCGTCGAGAGTCAATACATCTTCCTTCAGCCGACTTGTCTACAAGGGAATATTGCTGTCTGGGCTCCATGTGGTCCGTCTCCTGTGAGTCTAGATTTTCGAATCCGACGCGAAACTGATAGTTAATTGTAAGGTTCAGGGCCTCCTAATGACGATGGAACACTCAAATTGCGTCGAGATTCAGTACATCGGCCTCCAGCGGACTTGTCTCCAAGGGGATATTGCTGTCTCGGGCACCATATGATCCTTCTCCTGTGAGTCTAGATTTTCGAATCCGACGCAAAAATGATAGTTAATTGTAAGGTTCAGGGCCTCCTAATGACGATGGAACACTCAAATTGCGTCGAGAGTCAATACATCAACCTCCAGTCGACTTGTATCCAAGGGGATATTACTGCCTCGGGCACCACATGGTTCGTCTCCGGTGATTCTACGTTTTCGAATCCGACGCAAAACTCATAGTTAATTGTAACGTTCAGGGCCTCCTATTCGCGATGGAACACTCAAATTGCGTCGAGATTCAATACATCGACCTGTAGCCGACTTGTCTCCAAGGGGTAATTGCTGCATCGGGCACCTCATGGTCGTTCTCCTGTGAGTTTAGATTTTCGAATCCGACGCAAAAATGATAGTTAATTGTAACGTTCAGGGCCTTCTAATGGCGATGGAACACTCAAATTGCGTCGAGATTCAATACATCGGCCTCCAGCCGACTTGTCTCCAAGGGCCTATTGCTGCCCCGGGCACCTTATGGTCATTCTCCTGTGAGTCTAGATTTTCGAATCCGACGCGAAACTGATAGTTAATTGTAAGGTTCAGGGCCTCCTAATGACGATGGAACACTCAAATTGCTTCGAGATTCAATACATCGTTCTCCAGCCGACTTGTCTCCAAGGGTCTATTGCTGCCTCGGGCTCCATGTGGTCCGTCTCCGGTGATTCTACGTTTTCGAATCCGACGCAAAACTCATAGTTAATTGTAACGTTCAGGGCCTCCTATTGGCGATGGAACACTCAAATTGCGTTGAGATTCAATACATCGACCTGTAGCCGACTTGTCTCCAAGGGCTAATTGCTGCATCGGGCACCTTATGGTCGTTCTCCTGTGAGTCTAGATCCGACGCATAAATGATAGTTAATTGTAACGTTCAGGGACTCCTAAAGACGATGGAACACTCAAATTGCGTCGAGAGTCAATACATCTTCCTCCAGCCGACTTGACTACGAGGGGATATTGCTGCCTCGGGCTCCATGTGGTCCGTCTCTTGTGAGTTTAGATTTTCGAATCCGACGCGAAACTGATAGTTAATTGTAAGGTTCAGGGCCTCCTAATGACGATGGAACACTCAAATTGCGTCGAGATTCAATACATCGGCCTCCAGCTGACTTGTCTCCAAGGGGATATTGCTATCTCGGGCACCATATGATCCTTCTCCTGTGAGTCTAGATTTTCGAATCCGACGCAAAAATGATAGTTAATTGTGACGTTCAGGACCTACTAATGACGATGGGACACTCAAATTGCGTCGAGATTCAGTACATCGGCCTCCAGCCGACTTGTCTCCAAGGGGATATCGCTGCCTCGGGCACCACATGGTCTGTCTCCGGTGATTCTACGTTTTCGAATTCGACGCAAAACTCATAGTTAATTGTAACATTCAGGGCCTCCTAATGACGATGGAGCACACAAATTGAGTCGAGATTCAATACATCGACCTCCAGCCAACTTGTCTCCAAGGGTCTATTGCTGCCTCGGGCACCTTATGGTCGTTCTCCTGTGAGTCTAGATTTTCGAATCCGACGCCAAAATGTTAATTAATTGTAACGTTCAGGGCCTTCTAATGACAATGGAACACTCAAATTGCGTCGAGAGTCAATACGTCTTCCTCCAGTCGACTTGTATCCAAGGGTCTAATGCTGCCTCGGGCACAATATGATCCTTCTCATGTGAGTCTAGATTTTCGAATCCGACGCAAAAATGATAGTGAATTGTAACGTTCAGGGCCTTCTAATGACGATGGGACACTCCAATTGCGTCGAGATTCAATACATCGGCCTCCAGCCGCCTTGTCTCCAAGGGGATATCGCTGCATCGGGCACCACATGGTCCGTCTCCGGTGATTCTACGTTTTCGAATACGACGCAAAACTCATAGTTAATTGTAACGTTCAGGGCCTTCTAATGACGATGGCGCACACAAATTGAGTCGAGATTCAATACATCGACCTCCAGCCGACTTGTCTCCAAGGGTCTATTGCTGCCTCGGGCACCTTATGGTCGTTCTCCTGTGAGTCTAGATATTCGAATGCGACGCAAAAATGATAGTTAATTGTAACGTTCAGGGCCTTCTAATGACGATGGAACACTCAAATTGCGTCGAGATTCAATACATCGGCCTCCAGCCGACTTGTCTCCAAGGGGATATTGCTGCCTACGGCACCACATGTTCCGTCTCTGGTGATGCTACGTTTTCGTATCCGACGCGAAACTCATACTTAATTGTAACGTTCAGGGCCTCCTAATGACGATGGAGCACACAAATTGAGTCGAGATTCAATACATCAACCTCCAGCCGACTTGTCTCCAAGGGGATATTGCTGCATCGGGCACCTTATGGTCGATCTCCTGTGAGTTTAGATTTTAGAATCCGACGCGAAACTGATAGTTAATTAGTTAATTGTAATGTTCAGGGCCTCCTAATGACAATGGAACACTCAAATTGCGTCGAGATTCAATACATCGTCCTCCAGCGGACTTGTCTCCAAGGGGATATTGCTGTCTCGGGCACCATATGATGCTTCTCCTGTGAGTCTAGATTTTCGAATCCGACGCAAAAATGATAGTTAATTGTAAGGTTCAGGGCCTCCTAATGACGATGGAACACTCAAATTGCGTCGAGAGTCAATACATCAACCTCCAGTCTACTTGTATCGAAGGGGATATTACTGCCTCGGGCACCACATGGTCCGTCTCCGGTGATTCTGCGTTTTCGAATCCGACGCAAAACTCATAGTTAATTGTAACGTTCAGGGCCTCCTATTGGCGATGGAACACTCAAATTGCGTCGAGATTCAATACATCGACCTCCAGCCGACTTGTCTCCAAGGGTCTATTGCTGCCTCGGGCACCTTATGGTCGTTCTCCTGTGAGTCTAGATTTTCGAATCCGACGCGAAACTGATAGTTAATTGCAAGGTTTAGGGCCTCCTAATGACGATGGAACACTCAAATTGCTTCGAGATTCAATACATCGTTCTCCAGCCGACTTGTCTCCAAGGGTCTGTTGCTGCCTCGGGCACCTTATGGTCGTTCTCCTGTGAGTCTAGATCCGACGCATAAATGATAGTTAATTGTAACGTTCAGGGACTCCTAAAGACGATGGAACACTCAAATTGCGTCGAGAGTCAATACATCTTCCTCCAGCCGACTTGTCTACAAGGGGATATTGCTGCCTCGGGCTCCATGTGGTCCGTCTCTTGTGAGTTTAGATTTTCGAATCCGACGCGAAACTGATAGTTAATTGTAAGGTTCAGGGCCTCCTAATGACGATGGAACACTCAAATTGCGTCGAGATTCAATACATCGGCCTCCAGCGGACTTGTCTCCAAGGGGATATTGCTGTCTCGGGCACCATATGATCCTTCTCCTGTGAGTCTAGATTTTCGAATCCGACGCAAAAATGATAGTTAATTGTGACGTTCAGGACCTACTAATGACGATGGGACACTCAAATTGCGTCGAGATTCAATACATCAGCCCCTAGCCGCCTTGTCTCCAAGGGGATATCGCTGCCTCGGGCACCACATGGTCCGTCTCCGGTGATTCTACGTTTTCGAATCCGACGCAAAACTCATAGTTAATTGTAACGTTCAGGGCCTTCTAATGACGATGGCGCACACAAATTGAGTCGAGATTCAATACATCGACCTCCAGCCGAATTGTCTCCAAGGGTCTATTGCTGCCTCGGGCACCTTGTGGTCGTTCTCCTGTGAGTCTAGATTTTCGAATGCGACGCCAAAATGATAGTTAATTGTAACGTTCAGGGCCTTCTAATGACGATGGAACACTCAAATTGCGTCGAGATTCAATACATCGGCCTCCAGCCGACTTGTCTCCAAGGGGATATTTCTGCCTACGGCACCACATGGTCCGTCTCTGGTGATTCTACGTTTTCGTATCCGACGCGAAACTCATAGTTAATTGTAACGTTCAGGGCCTCCTAATGACGATGGAGCACACAAATTGAGTCGAGATTCAATACATCAACCTCCAGCCGACTTGTCTCCAAGGGGATTTTGCTGCATCGGGCACCTTATGGTCGATCTCCTGTGAGTTTAGATTTTCGAATCCGACGTTAAAATAATAGTTAATTATAACGTTCAGGGCCTTCTAATGACGATGGAACACTCAAATTGCGTCTAGAGTCAATACATCTTCCTTCAGCCGACTTGTCTACAAGGGGACATTACTGCCTGGGCTCCATGTGGTCCGTCTCCTGTGAGTCTAGATTTTCGAATCCGACGCGAAACTGATAGTTAATTAGTTAATTGTAATGTTCAGGGCCTCCTAATGACAATGGAACACTCAAATTGCGTCGAGATTCAATACATCGGCCTCCAGCGGACTTGTCTCCAAGGGGATATTGCTGTCTCGGGCACCATATGATGCTTCTCCTGTGAGTCTAGATTTTCGAATCCGACGCAAAAATGATAGTTAATTGTAAGGTTCAGGGCCTCCTAATGACGATGGAACACTCAAATTGCGTCGAGAGTCAATACATCAACCTCCAGTCTACTTGTATCGAAGGGGATATTACTGCCTCGGGCACCACATGGTCCGTCTCCGGTGATTCTACGTTTTCGAATCCGACGCAAAACTCATAGTTAATTGTAACGTTCAGGGCCTCCTATTGGCGATGGAACACTCAAATTGCGTCGAGATTCAATACATCGACCTCCAGCCGACTTGTCTCAAAGGGGTAATTGCTGCATCGGGCACCTCATGGTCGTTCTCCTGTGAGTTTAGATTTTAGAATCCGACGCAAAAATGATAGTTAATTGTAACGTTCAGGGCCTTCTAATGGCGATGGAACACTCAAATTGCGTCGAGATTCAATACATCGGCCTCCAGCCGACTTGTCTCCAAGGGTCTATTGCTGCCTCGGGCACCTTATGGTCGTTCTCCTGTGAGTCTAGATTTTCGAATCCGACGCGAAACTGATAGTTAATTGTAAGGTTCAGGGCCTCCTAATGACGATGGAACACTCAAATTGCTTCGAGATTCAATACATCGTTCTCCAGCCGACTTGTCTCCAAGGGTCTATTGCTGCCTCGGGCACCTTATGGTCGTTCTCCTGTGATTCTAGATTTTCGAATCTGACGCATAAATGATAGTTAATTGTAACGTTCAGGGACTCCTAAAGACGATGGAACACTCTAATTGCGTCGAGAGTCAATACATCTTCCTCCAGCCGACTTGTCTACAAGGGGATATTGCTGCCTCGCGCTCCATGTGGTCCGTCTCTTGTTAGTTTAGATTTTCGAATCCGACGCGAAAATGATAGTTAATTGTAAGGTTCAGGGCCTCCTAATGACGATGGAACACTCAAATTGCGTCGAGATTCAATACATCGGCCTCCAGCGGACTTGTCTCCAAGGGGATATTGCTGTCTCGGGCACCATATGATCCTTCTCCTGTGAGTCTAGATTTTCGTATCCGACGCAAAAATGATAGTTAATTGTGACGTTCAGGGCCTACTAATGACGATGGGACACTCAAATTGCGTCGAGATTCAATACATCGGCCACCAGCCGACTTGTCTCCAAGGGGATATCGCTGCCTCGGGCACCACATGGTCCGTCTCCGGTGATTCTACGTTTTCGAATCCGACGCAAAACTCATAGTTAATTGTAACATTCAGGGCCTCCTAATGACGATGGAGCACACAAATTGAGTCGAGATTCAATACATCGACCTCCAGCCGACTTGTCTCCAAGGGTATATTACTGCCTCGGGCACCTTATTTTCGTTCTCTTGTGAGTCTAGATTTTCGAATCCGACGCAAAAATGATAATTAATTGTAACGTTCAGGGCCTTCTAATGACAATGGAACACTCAAATTGCGTCGAGAGTCAATACGTCTTCCTCCAGTCGACTTGTATCCAAGGGTCTAATGCTGCCTCGGGCACAATATGATCCTTCTCCTGTGAGTCTAGATTTTCGAATCCGACGCAAAAATGATAGTGAATTGTAACGTTCAGGGCCTTCTAATGACGGTGGAAACACTCAAATTGCGTCGAGATTGAATACATCGGCCTCCAGCCGCCTTGTCTCCAAGGGGATATCGCTGCCTCGGGCACCACATGGTCCGTCTCCGGTGATTCTACGTTTTCGAATCCGACGCAAAACTCATAGTTAATTGTAACGTTCAGGGCACACACAAATTGAGTCGAGATTCAATACATCGACCTCCAGCCGACTTGTCTCCAAGGGTCTATTGCTGCCTCGGGCACCTTACGGTCGTTCTCCTGTGAGTCTAGATTTTCGAATCCGACGCGAAACTGATAGTTAATTGCAAGGTTCAGGGCCTCCTAATGACGATGGAACACTCAAATTGCTTCGAGATTCAATACATCGTTCTCCAGCCGACTTGTCTCCAAGGGTCTGTTGCTGCCTCGGGCACCTTATGGTCGTTCTCCTGTGAGACTAGATCCGACGCATAAATGATAGTTAATTGTAACGTTCAGGGACTCCTAAAGACGATGGAACACTCAAATTGCGTCGAGAGTCAATACATCTTCCTCCAGCCGACTTGTCTACAAGGGGATATTGCTGCCTCGGGCTCCATGTGGTCCGTCTCTTGTGAGTTTAGATTTTCGAATCCGACGCGAAACTGATAGTTAATTGTAAGGTTCAGGGCCTCCTAATGACGATGGAACACTCAAATTGCGTCGAGATTCAATACATCGGCCTCCAGCGGACTTGTCTCCAAGGGGATATTGCTGTCTCGGGCACCATATGATCCTTCTCCTGTGAGTCTATATTTTCGAATCCGACGCAAAAATGATAGTTAATTGTGACGTTCAGGACCTACTAATGACGATGGGACACTCAAATTGCGTCGAGATTCAATACATCGGCCTCCAGCCGCCTTGTCTCCAAGGGGATATCGCTGCCTCGGGCACCACATGGTCCGTCTCCGGTGATTCTACGTTTTCGAATACGACGCAAAACTCATAGTTAATTGTAACGTTCAGTGCCTTCTAATGACGATGGCGCACACAAATTGAGTCGAGATTCAATACATCGACCTCCAGCCGACTTGTCTCCAAGGGTCTATTGCTGCCTCGGGCACCTTATGGTCGTTCTCCTGTGAGTCTAGATTTTCGAATGCGACGCAAAAATGATAGTTAATTGTAACGTTCAGGGCCTTCTAATGACGATGGAACACTCAAATTGCGTCGAGATTCAATACATCGGCCTCCAGCCGACTTGTCTCCAAGGGGATATTGCTGCCTACGGCACCACATGGTCCGTCTCTGGTGATTCTACGTTTTCGTATCCGACGCAAAACTCATAGTTAATTGTAACGTTCAGGGCCTCCTAATGACGATGGAGCACACAAATTGAGTCGAGATTCAATACATCAACCTCCAGCCGACTTGTCTCCAAGGGGATATTGCTGCATCGGGCACCTTATGGTCGATCTCCTGTGAGTTTAGATTTTCGAATCCGACGTTAAAATAATAGTTAATTATAACGTTCAGGGCCTTCTAATGACGATGGAACACTCAAATTGCGTCGAGAGTCAATACATCTTCCTTCAGGCGACTTGTCTACAAGGGGAAATTACTGCCTGGGCTCCATGTGGTCCGTCTCCTGTGAGTCTAGATTTTCGAATCCGACGCGAAACTGATAGTTAATTAGTTAATTGTAATGTTCAGGGCCTCCTAATGAAAATGGAACACTCAAATTGCGTCGAGATTCAATACATCGGCCTCCAGCGGACTTGTCTCCAAGGGGATATTGCTGTCTCGGGCACCATATGATGCTTCTCCTGTGAGTCTAGATTTTCGAATCCGAAGCAAAATTGATAGTTAATTGTAAGGTTCAGGGCCTCCTAATGACGATGGAACACTCAAATTGCGTCGAGAGTCAATACATCAACCTCCAGTCTACTTGTATCGAAGGGGATTTCGCTGCCTCGGGCACCACATGGTCCGACTTCGGTGATTCTACGTTTTCGAATCCGACGCAAAACTCATAGTTAATTGTAACGTTCAGGGCCTCCTATTGGCGATGGAACACTCAAATTGCGTCGAGATTCAATACATCGACCTCCAGCCGACTTGTCTCAAAGGGGTAAATGCTGCATCGGGCACCTCATGGTCGTTCTCCTGTGAGTTTAGATTTTCGAATCCGACGCAAAAATGATAGTTAATTGTAACGTTCAGGGCCTTCTAATGGCGATGGAACACTCAAATTGCGTCGAGATTCAATACATCGGCCTCCAGCCGACTTGTCTCCAAGGGTCTATTGCTGCCTCGGGCACCTTATGGTCGTTCTCCTGTGAGTCTAGATTTTCGAATCCGACGCGAAACTGATAGTTAATTGTAAGGTTCAGGGCCTCCTAATGACGATGGAACACTCAAATTGCTTCGAGATTCAATACATCGTTCTCCAGCCGACTTGTCTCCAAGGGTCTATTGCTGCCTTGGGCACCTTATGGTCGTTCTCCTGTGAGTCTAGATTTTCGGATCCGACGCATAAATGATAGTTAATTGTAACGTTCAGGGACTCCTAAAGACGATGGAACACTCAAATTGCGTCGAGAGTCAATACATCGGCTTCCAGCGGACTTGTCTCCAAGGGGATATTGCTGTCTCGGGCACCATATGATCCTTCTCCTGTGAGTCTAGATTTTCGAATCCGACGCAAAAATGATAGTTAATTGTGACGTTCAGGGCCTACTAATGACGATGGGACACTCAAATTGCGTCGAGATTCAATACATCGGCCTCCAGCCGACTTGTCTCCAAGGGGTTATCGCTGCCTCGGGCACCACATGGTCCGTCTCCGGTGATTCTACGTTTTCGAATCCGACGCAAAACTCATAGTTAATTGTAACATTCATGGCCTCCTAATGACGATGGAGCACACAAATTGAGTCGAGATTCAATACATCGACCTCAGGCCGACTTGTCTCCAAGGGTCTATTACTGCCTCGGGCACCTTATGGTCGTTCTCCTGTGAGTCTAGATTTTCGAATCCGACGCAAAAATGATAATTAATTGTAACGTTCAGGGCCTTCTAATGACAATGGAACGCTCAAATTGCGTCGAGAGTCAATACGTCTTCCTCCAGTCGACTTGTATCCAAGTGTCTAATGCTGCCTCGGGCACAATATGATCCTTCTCCTGTGAGTCTAGATTTTCGAATCCGACGCAAAAATGATAGTGAATTGTAACGTTCAGGGCCTTCTAATGACGATGGGACACTCAAATTGCGTCGATATTCAATACATCGGCCTCCAGCCGACTTGTCTCCAAGGGGATATCGCTGCCTCGGGCACCACATGTTCCGTCTCCGGTGATTCTATGTTTTTGAATCCGACGCAAAACTCATAGTTAATTGTAACGTTCAGGGTCTCCTAATGACGATGGAGCACACAAATTGAGTCGAGATTCAATACATCGACCTCCAGCCGACTTGTCTCCAAGGGTCTATTGCTGCCTCGGGCACCTTATGGTCTTTCTCCTGTGAGTCTAGATTTTCGAACCCGACGCAAAAATGATAGTTAATTGTAACGTTCAGGGCCTTCTAATGACGATGGAACACTCAAATTGCGTCGAGTATCAATACATCGGCCTCCAGCCGACTTGTCTCCAAGGGGATATCGCTGCCTCGGGCACCACATGGTCCGACTTCGGTGATTCTACGTTTTCGAATCCGACGCAAAACTCATAGTTAATTGTAACGTTCAGGGCCTCCTAATGACGATGGAGCACACAAATTGAGTCGAGATTCAATACATCGACCTCCAGCCGACTTGTCTCCAAGGGTCTATTGCTGCCTCAGGCACCTTATGGTCGTTCTCCTGTGAGTCTAGATTTTCGAATCCAACGCATAAATGATAGTTAATTGAAACGTTCAGGGACTCCTAAAGACAATGGAACTCTCAAATTGCGTCGAGAGTCAATACATCTTCCTCCAGCCGACTTGTCTACAAGGGGATATTGCTGCCTGGCCTCCATGTGGTCCGTCTCCTGTGAGTCTAGATTTTCGAATCCGACGCGAAACTGATAGTTAATTGTAAGGTTCAGGGCCTCCTAATGACGATGGAACACTCAAATTGCGTCGAGATTCAATACATCGGCCTCCAGCGGACTTGTCTCCAAGGGGATATTGCTGTCTCGGGCACCATATGATCCTTCTCCTGTGAGTCTAGATTTTCGAATCCGACGCAAAAATGATAGTTAATTGTAACGTTCAGGGCCTTCTAATGACGATGGAACACTCAAATTGCGTCGAGAGTCAATACATCTTCCTCCAGCCGACTTGTCTCCATGGGGATATTACTGCCGCGGGCACATTATGGTCATTCTCCTGTTAGTAGATTTTCGAATCCGACGCTAAAATGATAGTTAACAGTAACGTTCAGGGCCTCCTAATGCCGATGGAACACTCAAATTGCGTAGAGAGGCAACACATCGACCTCCAGTCGACTTGTATCCAAGGGGATATTGCAGTCTCGTGCGCCATGTGATCCTTCTCCTGTGAGTCTAGATTTTCGAATCCGACGCAAAAATGATAGTTAATTGTAACGTTCAGGGCCTTCTAATGACGATGGAACACTCAAATTGCGTCGAGATTCAATACATCGGCCTCCAGCCGACTTGTGTCCAAGGGGATATCGCTGCCTCGGGCACCACATGGTCGTTCTTCTGTTAGTAGATTTTCGAATCCGACGCTAAAATGATAGTTAACTGTAACGTTCAGGGCCTCCTAATGCCGATGGAACACTCAAATTGCGTCGAGAGTCAATACATCAACCTCCAGTCGACTTGTATCCAAGGCGATATTACTGCCTCGGGCACCACATGGTCCGTCTCCGGTGATTCTACGTTTTCGAATCCGACGCAAAACTCATAGTTAATTGTAACGTTCAGGGCCTCCTGTTGGCGATGGAACACTCAAATTGCGTCGAGATTCAATACATCAACCTCCAGCCGACTTGTCTCCAAGGGGATATTGCTGCATCGGGCACCTTATTGTCGTTCTCCTGTGAGTTTAGATTTTCGAATCCGACGCAAAAATGATAGTTAATTGTAACGTTCAGGGCCTTCTAATGACGATGGAACACTCAAATTGCGTCGAGATTCAATACATCGGCCTCCAGCCGACTTGTCTCCAATTGTCTATTGCTGCCTCGGGCACCTTATGGTCGTTCTCCTGTGAGTCTATATTTTTGAATCCGACGCGAAACTGATAGTTAATTGTAAGGTTCAGGGCCTCCTAATGACGATGGAACACTCAAATTGCGTCGAAATTCAATACATCGTCCTCCAGCTGACTTGTCTCCAAGGGTCTATTGCTGCCTCGGGCACCTTATGGTCGTTCTCCTGTGAGTCTAAATTTTCAAATCCGACGCATAAATAATAGTTAATTGTAAGGTTCAGGGCCTCCTAATGACGATGGAACACTCAAATTGCGTCGAGATTCAATACATCGGCCTCCAGCGGACTTGTCTCCAAGGGGATGTTGCTGTCTCGGGCACCAAACGATCCTTCTCCTGTGAGTCTAGATTTTCGAATCCGACGCAAAAATGATAGTTAATTGTAACGTTCAGGGCCTACTAATGACGATGGGACACTCAAATTGCGTCGAGATTCAATACTTCGGCCTCCAGCCGACTTGTCACCAAGGGGATATCGCTGCCTCGGGCACCACATGGTCCGTCTCCGGTGTTTCTACGTTTTCGAATCCGACGCAAAACTCATAGTTAATTGTAACGTTCAGGGCATCCTAATGACGATGGAGCACACAAATTGAGTCGAGATTCAACACATCGACCTCCAGCCGACTTGCCTCCAAGGGTCTATTGCTGCCTCGGGCACCTTATGGTCGTTCTCCTGTGGGTATAGATTTTCGATTCCGACGCAAAAATGATAATTAATTGTAACTTTCAGGGCCTTCTAATGATGATGGAACACTCAAATTGCGTCGAGAGTCAATACATCTTCCTCCAGGCGACTTGTCTCCATGGGGATATTACTGCCTCGGGCACCTTATGGTCGTTCTCCTGTTAGTAGATTTTCGAATCCGACGCTAAAAAGATAGTTAACTGTAACGTTCAGAGCCTCCTAATGCCGATGGAACACTCAAATTGCGTCGAGAGTCAATACATCGACCTCCAGTCGACTTGTATCGAAGGGTCTGTTGCTGCCTCGGGCACCTTATGGTCGTTCTCCTGTGAGTTTAGATTATCGAATCCGACGCAAAAATGATAGTTAATTGTAACGTCTAGTGCCTCTTAATGACGATGGGACACTCAAATTGCGTCCAGATTCAATACATCGTCCTCCAGCCGACTTGTCTCCATGGGGATATTACTCTTATGTTCGCTCTCTTGTGAGTCTAGATTTTCGAATCCGACGCGAAACTGATTGTTAATTGTAACGTTCAGGGCCTCCTAATGACGATGGAACACTCGAATTGCCTCGAGATTCAATACATCGGCATTCAGCCGATTTGTCTCCAAAGGTCTATTTCTGCCTCGGGCACCGTATGGTCGTTCTCCTGTGAGTCTAGATTTTCGAATCCGACGCATAAATGATAGTTAATTGTAAGGTTCAGCGCCTCCTAATGACGATGGAACACTCAAATTGCGTCGCGATCCAATACATCGTCCTCCAGCCGACTTGTCTCCAAGGGTCTAATGCTGCCTCGGGCACCTTATGGTCGTTCTCTTGTAAGTCTAGATTTTCGAATCCGACGCAAAACTGATAGTTCATTATAACGTTCAGGGCGACCTAATGACGATAGAAGACTCAAATTGCGTCGAGATTCAATACATCGTCCTCCAGCTGATTTTTCTCCAAGGGAATATTGCTGCATCGGGCACCTTATGGTCCGTCTCCAGTGAGTCTAGATTTTCGAATTCGACGAAAAGCTGATAGTTAATTGTAACATTCAGGGCCTCCTAAAGACGATGGAACACTCATTTTGCGTCGCGATCCAATACTTCGTCCTCCAAACGACTTGTCTCCAATTGTCAATAGCTGCCACGGGCACCTTGTGATCGTTCTGCTGTGAGTCTAGATTTTCGAACCCGACGCGAAACTGATTGTTAATGGTAACGTTCAGGGCCACCTAATGACGATGGAACACTCAAATTGAGTCGTGATTCAATACATCGACCTCCAGCCGACTTGTCTCCAAAGGGATATTGCTGCCTCGGGCTCCATGTGGTCCGTCTCCTGTGAGTCTAGATTTTCGAATCCGACGCGAAACTGATAGTTAATTTAACGTTCAGGCCCTCCTAATGACGATGGAACACTCAAATTGCGTCGAGATTCAATACATCGGCCTCCAGCCGACTTGCCTCCAAGGGTCTATTGCTGCCTCGGGCACGTTATGGTCGTTCTCTTGTAAGTCTAGATTTTCGAATCCGACGCATAAATGATAGTTAATTGTAACTTTCAGGGACTCCTAAAGACGATGGAACACTCAAATTGCGTCGAGAGTCAATACATCGACCTCCAGTCGACTTGTATCCAAGGGGATATTGCAGTCTCGTGCACCATATGATCCTTCTCCTGTTAGTAGATTTTCGAATCCGACGCTAAAATGATAGTTAACTGCAACGTTTAGGGCCTCCTAATGCCGATGGAACACTCAAATTGCGTCGAGATTTAATACATCGGCCTCCAGCCGACTTGTCTCCAAGGGTCTATTGATGCCTCGGGCACCTTATGGTCATTCTCCTGTGAGACTAGATTTTCGATTCCGAAGCAAAAATGATAGTTAATTGTAACGTTCAGGGCCTTCTAATGACGATGGAACACTCAAATTGCGTCGAGATTCAATACACCGTCCTCCAGCCGAATTGTCTCCAAGGGGATATCGCTGCCTTGGGCACCACATTGTCCTTCTCCGGTGATTCTACGTTTTCGAATCCGACGCAAAACTGCTAATTAATTGTAACGTTCAGGGCCTCCTAAAGACGATGGGGCACTCAAATTGCGTCGCGATTCAATACATCGTCCTCCAGCGGATTGGTCTCCAAGGGGATATTGCTGCCTCGGGCACCTTATGGTCCGTCACCAGTGAGTCTAGATTTTCAAATCCGACGAAGAACTGATGGTTAATTGTAACATTCAGGGCCTCCTAATGACGATGGAACACTCAAATTACGTCGAGACTCAATACATCGTCCTCCAGCCGACTTGATTCCAAAGGGATGTTGCTGCCTCGGTCTCCATGGGGTCCGTCTCCTGTGAGTCTAGATTTTCGAATCCGACGCGAAACTGATAGTTAATAGTAACGTTCAGGGATTCCTAATGGCGATGGAACACTCAAATTTCGTCGAGATTCAATACATCGTCCTTCAGCCGACTTGTCTCCAAGAGTCTATTGCTGCCTCGGGCACCTTATGGTCGTTCTCCTGTGAGTCTAGATTTTCGAATCCGACGCAAAACACATAGTTAATTGTAACGTTCAGGGCCTCCTAATGACGCTGGAACACTCAAATTGTGTCGAGATTCAATTCATAGGCCTAGAGCCGACTTGTCTCCATGGGTCTATTGCTGCCACGGACACCTTCTCCTGTGAGTCTAGATTTTCGAATCCGACGCGAAACTGATAGTAAATTGTACCGTTCAGGGCCTCCTAATGACGATGGAACACTCAAATTGCGTCCTCCAGCAAACTTGTCTCCAAGGGTCTATTGCTGCCTCGGGCTCCATGTGGTCCGTCACCAGTGAGTCTAGATTTTCGAATCCGACGCAAAACTGATAGTTCATTATAACGTTCAGGTCGACCTTATGACGATAGAAGACTCAAATTGCGTCGAGATTCAATACATCGGCCTCCAGTTGATTTGTCTCCAAGGGGATATTGCTGCCTCGGGCACCAACTGGTCCGTCTCCTGTGAGTCTGGATTTTTGAATCAGACGCGAAACTGATAGTTAGTTGTAACGTTCAGGGCCTCCAAATGACGATGGATCACTCAAATTGCGTCGCGATTCAATACATCTTCCTCCTGCGGACTGGTCTCCATGGGGATATTGCTGCATCCGGCACCTTATGGTCCGTTTCCAGTGAGTCTAGATTTTCGAATCCGACGAAAACCTGATAGTTAATTGTAACGTTCATGGATTCCTAATGACGATGGAACTCTCAAATTGCGTCGATATTCAATACATCGGCCTCCAGTCGATTTGTCTCCAAGGGGTATATTGCTGTCTCGAGCACCGTATGAACTTCTCCTGTGAGTAGATTTTCGAATCCGAAGCTAAAATAAATGTTAATTGTAACGTTCAGGGCCTCCTAATGACGATGGGACACTCAAATTGCTTCAAGAATCAATACATCGGTTTCCAGCGGACCTGTCTCCAAGAATCTATTGCTGCCTCGGCCACCTTATGGTCGATCTCTTGTGAGTTTAGATTATCGAATCCGACGCATAAATGATAGTTAATTGTAACGTTCAGGGACCCTCAAAGACGATGGAACACTCAAATTGCGTCGAGATTCAATACATCGGCCTCCAGCCGACTTGTCTCCAAGGGGATAATGCTGTCTCGGGCACCAAATGATCCTACTCCTGTGACTCTAGATTTTCGAATCCGACGCAAAAATGATAGTTAATTGTAACATTCAGGGCCACCTAATGACGATGGAACACTCAAATTGCGTCGCGATCCAATACTTCGTCCTCCAGCCGACTTGTCTCCAAGGGTCTAATGCTGCCTCGGTCACCTTATGGTCGTTCTCCTGTGAGTCTAGATTTTAGAATCCGACGCAAAACTGATAGTTAAATGTAGTGCTCAGGGCCTCTTAATGACGATGGAACACTCAAATTGCGTCGAGAGTCAATACATCTTCCTCCAGCTGACTTGTCTACAAGGGGATATTGCTGCCTCGGGCTCCATATGGTCCGTCTCCTGTGAGTCTAGATTTTCGAATCCGACGCGAAACTGATAGTTAATTGTAAGGTTGGGGGCCTCCTAATGACGATGGAACACTCAAATTGCGTCGAGATTCAATACATCGGCCTCCAGCGGACTTGTCTCCAAGGGGATATTGCTGTCTCGGGCACCATATGATCCTTCTCCAGTGAGTCTAGATTTTCGAATCCGACGCAAAAATAGTGGTGAATAGTAACGTTCAGCGCCTCGTGATGACGATAGAACTCTCAAATTGCGTCGAGATTCAATACATCGGCCTCCAGCCGATTTGTCTCCAAGGGTCTGTTGCTGCCTCGGGCACCTTATGGTCGTTATCCTATGAGTTTAGATTATCGAATGCCACGCAAAAATGATAGTTAATTGTAACGTTTAGGGCCTCCTAATGACGATAGAAGACTCAAATTGCGTCGAGATTCAATAGATCGACCTCCAGCCGACTTGTCTCCAAGGGTATATTGCTGCCTCGGCACCTTATGGTCGTTCTCCTGTGAGTTTAGATTATTGAATCCGACGCAAAAATGATAGTTAATTGTAACGTTCAGGGACCCTCAAAGACGATGGAACACTCAAATTGCGTCGAGATTCAATACATCGGCCTCCAGCCGACTTGTCTCCAAGGGTCTATTGCTGCCTCGGGCACCTTATGGTTGTTCTCCTGTGTGTTTAGATTATCGAATCCGACGCAAAAATGATAGTTAATTGTAACGTTCAGGGCCTCCTAATGCCGATGGAACACTCAAACTGCGTCGAGATTCAATACATCGGCCTCCAGCCGACTTGTCTCCAATTGTCTATTGCTGCCTCGGGCACCTTATGGTCGTTCCCCTGTGAGTCTAGATTTTCGAATCCGACGCAAAAATGATAGTTAATTGTAACGTTTAAGGCCTCCTAATGGCGATGGGACACTCAAATTGCGTCGAGATTCAATACATCGTCCTCCAGCCGACTTGTCTCCAAGGGTCTAATGCTGCCTCGGGCACCTTATGATCGTTCTCTTGTAAGTCTAGATTTTCGAATCCGACGCAAAAATGACAGTTAATTGTAACGTTCAGGGCCTCCTAATGACGATGGAACTCTCAAATTGCGTCGAGGTTCAATACATCGTCCTCCAGCCGACTTGTCTCCAAGGGTCTATTGCTGCCTCGGGCACCTCATGGTCGTTCTCCTGTGAGTGTAGATTTTCGAATCCGACGCAAAAATGATAGTTAATTGTAACGTTCAGGGCCTTGTAATGACGATGGAACACTCAAATTGCGTCGAGATTCAATACATCGGCCTCCAGACGACTTGTCTCCAAGGGTCTGTTGCTGCCTCGAGCACCGTATGAACTTCTCCTGTGAGTAGTTTTTGAATCCGACGCAAAAATGATAGTTAATTGTAAGGTTCAGGGCCTCCTAATGACGATGGAACACTCAAATTGCGTCGAGATTCAATACATCGGCCTCCAGCGGACTTGTCTCCAAGGAGATATTGCTGTCTCGAGCACCGTATGAAGTTCTCCTGTGAGTAGATTTTCGAATCCGACGCTACAATGATTGTTAATTGTAACGTTCAGGGCCTCCTAATGACGATGGAACACTCAAATTGCGTCAAGAATCAATACATCGGTTTCCAGCCGACTCGTCTCCAAGGGTCTATTGCTGCCTCGAGCACCGTAAGAACTTCTCCTGTGAGTAGATTTTCGAATCCGACGCATAAATGATAGTTAATTGTAACGTTCAGGGACTCCTAAAGACGATGGAACACTCAAATTGCGTCGAGAGTCAATACATCGACCTCCAGTCGACTTGTGTCCAAGGGGATATTGCAGTCTCGTGCACCATATGATCCTTCTCCTGTTAGTAGATTTTCGAATCCGACGCTAAAATGATAGTTAACTGTAACGTTCAGGACCTCCTAATGCCGATGGAACACTCAAATTGCGTCGAGATTCAATACATCGTCCTCCAGCCGACTTGTCTCCAAGGGTCTATTGCTGCCTCGGGCACCTTATGGTCGTTCTCCTGTGAGTCTAGATTTTCGAATCCGACGCAAAAATGAAAGTTAATTGTAACGTTCAGGGCCTTGTAATGCCGATGGAACACTCAAATTGCGTCGAGATTCAATACATCGGCCTCCAGCGGACTTGTCTCCAAGGGGATATTGCTGTCTCGGGCACCATATGATCCTTCTCCAGTGAGTCTAGCTTTTCGAATCCGACGCAAAAATGGTAGTGAATAGTAACGTTCAGCGCCTCCTGATGACGATAGAACTCTCAAATTGCGTCGATATTCAATACATCGGCCTCCAGCCGACTTGTCTCCAAGGGTCTGTTGCTGCCTCGGGCACCTTATGGTCGTTCTCCTGTGAGTTTAGATTATCGAATCCGACGCAAAAATGATAGTTAATTGTAACGTTTAGGGCCTCCTAATGACGATAGAAGACTCAAATTGCGTCGAGATTCAATTGATCGACCTCCAGCCGACTTGTCTCCAAGGGTCTATTGCTGCCTCGGCACCTTATGGTCGTTCTCCTGTGAGTTTAGATTATCGAATCCGACGCAAAAATGATAGTTAATTGTAACGTTCAGGGTCTCCTAAGGCCGATGGAACACTCAAACTGCGTCGAGATTCAATACATCGGCCTCCAGCCGTCTTGTCTCCAATGGTCTATTGCTGCCTCGGGCACCTTATGGTCGTTCTCCTGTGAGTCTAGATTTTCGAATCCGACGCAAAAATGACAGTTAATTGTAACGTTCAGGGCCTCCTAATGACGATGGAACTCTCAAATTGCGTCGAGGTTCAATACATCGTCCTCCAGCCGACTTGTCTCCAAGGGTCTATTGCTGCCTCGGGCACCTTATGGTCGTTCTCCTGTGAGTCTAGATTTTCGAATCCGACGAAAAAATGATAGTTAATTGTAACGTTCAGGGCCTTGTAATGACGATGGAACACTCAAATTGCGTCGAGAGTCAATTGATCGACCTCCAGCCGACTTGTCTCCAAGGGGATATTGCTGCCTCGAGCACCGTATGAACTTCTCCAGTGAGTAGGGTTTTGAATCCGACGCAAAAATGATAGTTAATTGTAAGGTTCAGGGCCTCCTAATGACAATGGAACACTCAAATTGCGTCGAGAGTCAATTGATCGACCTCCAGCCGACTTGTCTCCAAGGGGATATTGCTGCCTCGGGCACGAAATGGTCCGTCTGCTGTGAGTCTAGATTTTCGAATCCGACGAAAAACTGTTAGTAATTGTAACATTCAGGGCCTCCTAATGACGATGGAACACTCAAATTGCGTCGCGATCCAATACATCGTCCTCCAGCCGACTTGTCTCCAAGGGTCTAATGCTGCCTCGGGCACCTTATGCTCGTTCTCTTGTAAGTCTAGATTTTCGAATCCGACGCAAAAATGATAGCTAATTGTAACGTTCAGGGCCTCCTAATGAGGATGGAACTCTGAAGTTGCGTCGAGATTCAATACCTCGTGATCCAGCCGACTTGTCTCCAAGGGTCTATTGCTGCCTCGGGCACCTTACGGTCGTTCTCCTGTGAGTTTAGATTATCGAATCCGACGCAAAAATGATAGTTAATTGTAACGTTCAGGGCCTCCTAATGCCGATGGAACACTCAAATTGCGTCGAGATTCAAAACGTTGTCCTCCAGCCGACTTGTCTCCAAGGATCTGTTGCTGCCTCGGGCACCTTATGGTCGTTCTCCTGTGAGTTTAGATTATCGAATCCGTCGCAAAAATGATAGTTAATTGTAACGTTCAGGGCCTCCTAATGCCGATGGAACACTCAAATTGCGTCGAGATTCAATACAGCGGCCTCCAGCCGACATGTCTCATAGGGGATATTGCTGCCTCGGGCACCAAATGGTCCATCTGCTGTGAGTCTAGATTTTCGAATCCGACGAAAAACTTATAGTTAATTGTAACATTCAGGGCCTCCTAATGACGATGGAACACTCAAATTGCGTCGCGATCCAATACATCGTCCTCCAGCCGACTTGTCTCCAAGGGTCTAATGCTGCCTCGGGCACCTTATGGTCGTTCTCTTGTAATTCTACATTTTCGAATCCGACGCAAAAATGATAGGTAATTGTAACGTTCAGGGCCTCCTAATGACGACGGAACTCTCAAATTGCGTCGAGATTCAATACATCGTCCTCCAGCTACTTGTCTCCAAGGGTCTATTGCTGCCTCGGGCACCGTATGGTCGTTCTCCTGTGAGTCTAGATTTTATAATCCGACGAAAAACTGATAGTTAAATGTAATGCTCAGGGCCTCTTAATGACGATGGAACACTCAAATTGCGTCTAGAGTCAATACATCTTCCTCCAGCCGACTTGTCTACAAGGGGATATTGCTGCCTCGGGCTCCAACAGGTCCGTCTCCTGTGAGTCTAGATTTTCGAATCCGACGCGAAACTGATAGTTAATTGTAACGTTCAGGGCCTCCTAATGACGATGGAACTCTCAAATTGCGTCGAGATTCAATACATCGGTCTCCAGCGGACTTGTCTCCAAGGGGATATTGCTGTCTCGGGCACCTTATGGTCGTTCTCCTATGAGTCTAGATTTTCGAATCCGACGAAAAAATGATAGTTAATTGTAACGTTTAGGGCCTCCTAATGCCGATGGAACACTCAAATTGCGTCGAGATTCAATACATCGGCCTCCAGCCGACTTGTCTCCAAGGGTCTATTGCTGCCTCGGGCACCTTATGGTCGTTCTCCTGTGAGTATAGATTTTCGAATCCGACGCAAAAATGATAGTTACTTGTAACGTTCAGGGCCTCCTAATGACGATGGAACACTCAAATTGCGTCACGATCCAATACATCGTCCTCCAGCCGACTTCTCTCCAAGGGTGTAATGCTGCCTCGGGCACCTTATGGTCGTTCTCTTGTAAGTCTAGATTTTCGAATCCGACGCAAAAATGATAGTTAATTGTAACGTTCAGGGCCTCCTAATGACGATGGAACTCTCAAATTGCGTCGAGATTCAATACATCGTCCTCCAGCCGACTTGTCTCCAAGGGTCTATAGCTGCCTCGGGCACCTTATGGTCGTTCTCCTGTGAGTCTAGATTTTCGAATCCGACGCAAAAATGACAGTTAATTGTAACGTTCAGGGCCTCCTAATGACGATGGAACTCTCAAATTGCGTCGAGATTCAATATATCGTCCTCCAGCCGACTTGTCTCCATGGGTCTATTGCTGCCTCAGCCACCTTATGGTCGTTTTCCTGTGAGTCTAGATTTTCGAATCCGACGAAAAAATGATAGTTAATTGTAACGTTCAGGGCCTTGTAATGACGATGGAACACTCAAATTGCGTCGAGATTCAATACATCGGACTCCAGCCGACTTGTCTCCAAGGGTCTGTTGCTGCCTCGAGCACCGTATGAACTTCTCCTGTGAGTAGGGTTTTGAATCCGTCGCAAAAATGATAGTTAATTGTAAGGTTCTGTGCCTCCTAATGACGATGGAACACTCAAATTGCGTCAAGATTCAATTGATCGACCTCCAGCCGACTTGTCTCCAAGGGGATATTGCTGCCTCGGGCACCAAATGGTCCGTCTGCTGTGAGTCTAGATTTTCGAATCCGACGAAAAACTGTTAGTAATTGTAACATTCAGGGCCTCCTAATGACGATGGAACACTCAAATTGCGTCGAGATTCAATACGTTGTCCTCCAGCCGACTTGTCTCCAAGGATCTGTTGCTGCTTCGGGCACCTTATGGTCGTTCTCCTGTGAGTTTAGATTATCGAATCCGTCGCAAAAATGATAGTTAATTGTAACGTTCAGGGCCTCCTAATGCCGATGGAACACTCAAATTGCGTCGAGATTCAATACATCGACCTCCAGCCGACATGTCTCATGGGGGATATTGCTGTCTCGGGCACAATATGATCCTTCCCCTGTGAGTCTAGATTTTCGAATCCGACGCAAAAATGATAGTGAATTGTAACGTTCAGCGCGTCCTAATGACGATAGAAGACTCAAATATCGTCGAGATTCAATACATCGTCCTCCAGCCGATTTGTCTCCAAGGGGATATTGCTGCCTCGGGCACCAAATGGTACGTCTGCTGTGAGTCTAGATTTTCGAATCCGACGAAAAACTGATACTTAATTGTAACATTCAGGGCCTCCTAATGACGATGGAACACTCAAATTGCGTCGCGATCCAATACATCGTCCTCCAGCCGACTTGTCTCCAAGGGTCTAATGCTGCCTCGGGCACCTTATGGTCGTTCTCTTGTAAGTCTAGATTTTCGAATCCGACGCAAAAATGATAGGTAATTGTAACGTTCAGGGCCTCCTAATGACGACGGAACTCTCAAATTGCGTCGAGATTCAATACATCGTCCTCCAGCCGACTTGTCTCCAAGGGTCTATTGCTGCCTCGGGCACCGTATGGTCGTTCTCCTGTGAGTCTAGATTTTATAATCCGACGAAAAACTGATAGTTAAATGTAATGCTCAGGGCCTCTTAATGACGATGGAACACTCAAATTGCGTCGAGAGTCAATACATATTCCTCCAGCCGACTTGTCTACAAGGGGATATTGCTGCCTCGGGCTCCAACAGGTCCGTCTCCTGTGAGTCTAGATTTTCGAATCCGACGCGAAACTGATAGTTAATTGTAAGGTTCAGGGCCTCCTAATGACGATGGAACACTCAAATTGCGTCGAGATTCAATACATCGGCCTCCAGCGGACTTGTCTCCAAGGGGATATTGCTGTCTCGGGCACCATATGATCTTTCTCCTGTGAGTCTAGATTTTCGAATCCGACGCAAAAATGAAAGTGAATAGTAACGTTCAGGGCCTCCTAATGACGATTGAATACTCAAATTGCGTCGAGATTCAATACATCGTCCTCCAGCCGATTTGTCTCCATTTGGATATTGCTGCCTCAGGCACCAAATGGTCCGTCTGCTGTGAGTCTAGATTTTCGAATCCGACGAAAAACTGATAGTTAATTGTGACTCTCAGGGCCTCTTAATGACGATGGAACACTCAAATTGCGTCGGGATCCAATACATCGTCCTCCAGCCGACTTCTCTCCAAGGGTCTAATGCTGCCTCGGGCACCTTATGGTCGTTCTCTTGTAAGTTTAGATTTTCGAATCCGACGCAAAAATGATAGTTAATTGTAACGTTCAGGGCCTCCTAATGACGATGGAACTCTCAAATTGCGTCGAGATTCAATACATCGTCCTCCAGCCGACTTGTCTCCAAGGGTCTATAGCTGCCTCGGGCACCTTATGGTCGTTCTCCTGTGAGTCTAGATTTTCGAATCCGACGCAAAAATGATAGTTAATTGTAACGTTCAGGGCCTTGTAATGACGATGGAAGACTCAAATTGCGTCGAGATTCAATACATCGGCCTCCAGCCGACTTGTTTCCAACGGTCTGTTGCTTCCTCGAGCACCATATGAACTTCTCCTGTGAGTAGATTTTTGAATCCGACGCAAAAATGATAGTTAATTGTAAGGTTCAGGGCCTCCTAATGACGAAGGAACACTCAAATTGCGTCGAGAGTCAACACATCGACCTCCAGTCGACTTGTATCCAAGGGGATATTGCAGTCTCGTGCACCATATGATCCTTCTCCTGTTAGTAGATTTTCGAATCCGACTCTAAAGTGATAGTTAATTGTAAGGTTTAGGGCCTCCTAATGACGATGGAACAGTCAAATTGCGTCGCGATTCAATACATCGGCCCCCAGCGGACTGGTCTCCAAGGGGATATTGCTGCATCGGGCACCTTAAGGTCCGTCTCCAGTGAGTCTAGATTTTCGAACCCGACGCAAAACTGATTGTTAATTGTAACGTTCAGGGTCTTCTAATGACAATGGAACACTCAAATTGAGTCGAGATTCAATACATCGACCTCCAGCCGACTTGTCTCCTAGGGGATATTGCTGCCTCGGGCTCCATGTGGTCCGTCTCCTGTGAGTCTACATTTTCGAATCCGACGCGAAACTGATAGTTAATTGTAACGTTCAGGGCCACCTAAAGACGATGGAACACTCAAATTGCGTCGAGATTCAATACATCGGCCTCCAGCCAACTTGTCTCCAAGGGGATATTGCTGTCTCGGGCACAATATGATCCTTCTCCTGTGAGTCTAGATTTTCGAATCCGACGCAAGAATGATAGTTAATTGTAACGTTCAGGGCCTTGTAATGACGATGGAACACTCAAATTGCGTCGAGATTCAATACATCGGCCTCCAGCCGATTTGTCTCCAAGGGTCTGTTGCTGCCTCGGGCACCTTATGGTCGTTCTCCTGTGAGTTTAGATTATCGAATCTGACGCAAAAATGATAGTTAATTGTAACGTTTAGGGCCTCCTAATGACGATGGAACACTCAAATTGCGTCGAGATTCAATACATCGGCCTCCAGCCGACTTGTCTCCAAGGGTCTATTGCTGCCTCGGGCACCTTATAATCGTTCTCCTGAGAGTCTAGATTTTCGAATCCGACGCAAAACTCATAGTTAATTGTAACGTTCAGGGCCTCCTAATGACGATGGAACACTCAAATTGCGTCAAGAATCAATACATCGGTTTCCAGCCGACTTGTCTCCAAGGGTCTATTGCTGTCTCGGGCACCTTATGGTCGTTCTCCTGTGAGTCTAGATTTTCGAATCCGACGAAAAATGATAGTTAATTGTAATGTTCAGGGCCTCCTAATGACGATGGAACACTCAAATTGCGGCAAGAATCAATACATCGGTTTCCAGCCGACTTGTCTCCAAGGGTCTATTGCTGTCTCGGGCACCTTATGGTCGTTCTCCTGTGAGTCTAGATTTTCGAATCCGACGAAAAATGATAGTTAATTGTAACGTTCAGGGCCTCCTAATGACGATGGAACACTCAAATTGCGTCGAGATTCAATACATCGGCCTCCAGCGGACTTGAATCCAAGGGGATATTGCTGTCTCGGGGACCATATGATCCTTCTCCTGTTAGTAGATTTTCGAATCCGACGCAAAAATGATAGTTAATTGTAACGTTTAGGGCCTCCTAATGACGATGGGACACTCAAATTGCGTCGAGATTCAATACATCGTCCTCCAGCCGACTTGTCTCCATGGGGATATTATTGCCTCCGGCCTCTTATGTTCGCTCTCATGTGAGTCTAGATTTTCGAATCCGATGCGAAACTGATTGTTAATTGTAACGTTTAGGGCCTCCTAATGACGATTGAATACTCAAATTGCGTCGAGATTCAATACATCGTCCTCCAGCCGATTTGCCTCCAATTGGATATTGCTGCCTCAGGCACCAAATGGTCCGTCTGCTGTGAGTCTAGATTTTCGAATCCGACGAAAAACTGATAGTTAATTGTAACTTTCACGGCCTCCTAATGACGATGGAACACTCAAATTGCGTCGCGATCCAATACATCGTCCTCCAGCCGACTTCTCTCCAAGGGTCTAATGCTGCCTCGGGCACCTTATGGTCGTTCTCTTGTAAGTTTAGATTTTCGAATCCGACGCAAAAATGATAGTTAATTGTAACGTTCAGGGCCTCCTAATGACGATGGAACTCTCAAATTGCGTCGAGATTCAATACATCGTCCTCCAGCCGACTTGTCTCCAAGGGTCTATAGCTGCCTCGGGCACCTTATGGTCGTTCTCCTGTGAGTCAAGATTTTCGAATCCGACGCAAAAATGATAGTTAATTGTAACGTTCAGGGCCTTGTAATGACGATGGAACACTCAAATTGCGTCGAGATTCAATACATCGGCCTCCAGCCGACTTGTTTCCAACGGTCTGTTGCTTCCTCGAGCACCATATGAACTTCTCCTGTGAGTAGATTTTTGAATCCGACGCAAAAATGATAGTTAATTGTAAGGTTCAGGGCCTCCTAATGACGAAGGAACACTCAAATTGCGTCGAGAGTCAACACATCGACCTCCAGTCGACTTGTATCCAAGGGGATATTGCAGTCTCGTGCACCATATGATCCTTCTGCTGTTAGTAGATTTTAGAATCCGACTCTAAAATGATAGTTAATTGTAAGGTTTAGGGCCTCCTAAAGACGATGGAACAGTCAAATTGCGTCGCGATTCAATACATACGCCTCCAGCGGACTGGTCTCCAAGGGGATATTGCTGCATCGGGCACCTTAAGGTCCGTCTCCAGTGACTCTAGATTTTCGAATCCGACGAAAAACTGATAGTTAATTGTAACATTCAGGGCCTCCTAATGACGATGGAACACTCATTTTGCGTCGCGATCCAATACATCGTCCTCCAACCGACTTGTCTCCAAGGGTCAATAGCTGCCACGGGCACCTTGTGATCGTTCTGCTGTGAGTCTAGATTTTCGAACCCGACGCAAAACTGATTTTTAATTGTAACGTTCAGGGTCTTCTAATGACTATGGAACACTCAAATTGAGTCGAGATTCAATACATCGACCTCCAGCCGACTTGTCTCCAAGGGGATATTGCTGCCTCGGGCTCCATGTGGTCCGTCTCCTGTGAGTCTACATTTTCGAATCCGACGCGAAACTGATAGTTAATTGTAACGTTCAGGGCCACCTAAAGACGATGGAACACTCAAATTGCGTCGAGATTCAATACATCGGCCTCCAGCCAACTTGTCTCCAAGGGGATATTGCTGTCTCGGGCACAATATGATCCTTCTCCTGTGAGTCTAGATTTTCGAATCCGACGCAAGAATGATAGTTAATTGTAACGTTCAGGGCCTTGTAATGACGATGGAACACTCAAATTGCGTCGAGATTCAATACATCGGCCTCCAGCCGACTTGTCTCCAAGGGTCTGTTGCTGCCTCGGGCACCTTATGGTCGTTCTCCTGTGAGTTTAGATTATCGAATCCGACGCAAAAATGATAGTTAATTGTAACGTTTAGGGCCTCCTAATGACGGTGGAACACTCAAATTGCGTCGAGATCCAATACATCGGCCTCCAGCCGACTTGTCTCCAAATGCCTATTGCTGCCTCGGGCACCTTATAATCGTTCTCCTGAGAGTCTAGATTTTCGCATCCGACGTAAAACTCATAGTTAATTGTAACGTTCAGGGCCTCCTAATGACGATGGAACACTCAAATTGCGTCAAGGATCAATACATCGGTTTCCAGCCGACTTGTCTCCAAGGGTCTATTGCTGCCTCGGGCACCTTATGGTCGTTCTCCTGTGAGTTTAGATTATCGAATCCGACGCAAAAATGATAGTTAATTGTAACGTTCCGGGCCTCCTACTGCCGATGGAACACTCAAATTGCGTCGAGATTCAATACATCGGCCTCCAGCCGACTTGCCTCCAAGGGTCTATTGCTGCCTCGGGCACCTTATGGTCGTTCTCCTGTGAGTATAGATTTTCGAATCCGACGCAAAAATGATAGTTACTTGTAACGTTCAGGGGCTCCTAATGACGATTGAATACTCAAATTGCGTCGAGATTCAATACATCGTCCTCCAGCCGATTTGCCTCCAATTGGATATTGCTGCCTCAGGCACCAAATGGTCCGTCTGCTGTGAGTCTAGATTTTCGAATCCGACGAAAAACTGATAGTTAATTGTAACTTTCAGGGCCTCCTAATGACGATGGAACTCTCAAATTGCGTCGAGATTCAATACATCGTCCTCCAGCCGACTTGTCTCCAAGGGTCTATAGCTGCCTCGGGCACCTTATGGTCGTTCTCCTGTGAGTCAAGATTTTCGAATCCGACGCAAAAATGATAGTTAATTGTAACGTTCAGGGCCTTGTAATGACGATGGAACACTCAAATTGCGTCGAGATTCAATACATCGGCCTCCAGCCGACTTGTTTCCAACGGTCTGTTGCTTCCTCGAGCACCATATGAACTTCTCCTGTGAGTAGATTTTTGAATCCGACGCAAAAATGATAGTTAATTGTAAGGTTCAGGGCCTCCTAATGACGAAGGAACACTCAAATTGCGTCGAGAGTCAACACATCGACCTCCAGTCGACTTGTATCCAAGGGGATATTGCAGTCTCGTGCACCATATGATCCTTCTGCTGTTAGTAGATTTTAGAATCCGACTCTAAAATGATAGTTAATTGTAAGGTTTAGGGCCTCCTAATGACGATGGAACAGTCAAATTGCGTCGCGATTCAATACATCCGCCTCCAGCGGACTGGTCTCCAAGGGGATATTGCTGCATCGGGCACCTTAAGGTCCGTCTCCAGTGAGTCTAGATTTTCGAATCCGACGAAAAACTGATAGTTAATTGTAACGTTTAGGGCCTCCTAATGACGGTGGAACACTCATTTTGCGTCGCGATCCAATACATCGTCCTCCAACCGACTTGTCTCCAAGGGTCAATAGCTGCCACGGGCACCTTCTGATCGTTCTGCTGTGAGTCTAGATTTTCGAATCCGACGCAAGAATGATAGTTAATTGTAACGTTCAGGGCCTTGTAATGACGATGGAACACTCAAATTGCGTCGAGATTCAATACATCGGCCTCCAGCCGACTTGTCTCCAAGGGTCTGTTGCTGCCTCGGGCACCTTATGGTCGTTCTCCTGTGAGTTTAGATTATCGAATCCGACGCAAAAATGATAGTTAATTGTAACGTTTAGGGCCTCCTAATGACGGTGGAACACTCAAATTGCGTCGAGATCCAATACATCAGCCTCCAGCCGACTTGTCTCCAAATGCCTATTGCTGCCTCGGGCACCTTATAATCGTTCTCCTGAGAGTCTAGATTTTCGAATCCGACGTAAAACTCATAGTTAATTGTAACGTTCAGGGCCTCCTAATGACGATGGAACACTCAAATTGCGTCAAGAATCAATTCATCGGTTTCCAGCCGACTTGTCTCCAAGGGTCTATTGCTGTCTCGGGCACCTTATGGTCGTTCTCCTGTGAGTCTAGATTTTCGAATCCGACGAAAAATGATAGTTAATTGTAATGTTCAGGGCCTCCTAATGACGATGGAACACCCAAATTGCGTCAAGAATCAATACATCGGTTTCCAGCCGACTTGTCTCCAAGGGTCTATTGCTGTCTCGGGCACCTTATGGTCGTTCTCCTGTGAGTCTAGATTTTCGAATCCGACCAAAATTGATAGTTAATTGTAACGTTCAGGGCCTCCTAATGCCGATGGAACACTCAAATTGCGTCGAGATTCAATACATCGGCCTCCAGCGGACTTGTCTCCAAGGGGATATTGCTGTCTCGGGGACCATATGATCCTTCTCCTGTTAGTAGATTTTCGAATCGGACGCAAAAATGATAATTAATTGTAACGTTTAGGGCCTCCTAATGACGATGGGACACTCAAATTGCGTCGAGATTCAATACATCGTCCTCCAGCCGACTTGTCTCCATGGGGATATTATTGCCTTCGGCCTCTTATGTTCGCTCTCATGTGAGTCTAGATTTTCGAATCCGATGCGAAACTGATTGTTAATTGTAACGTTCAGGGCTTCCTAATGACGATGGAACACTCAAATTGCGTCGAGATTCAATACATCGACCTCAAGCCGACTTGTCTACAAGGGGATATGCAGTCTCGTGCACCAAATGATCCTTCTCCTGTGAGTCAACATTTTAGAATCCAACGCAAAACTGATAGTTAAATGTAATGCTCAGTGCCTCTTAATGACGATGGAACACGCAAATTGCGACGAGAGTCAATACATCTTCCTCCAGCCGACTTGTCAACAAGGGGATATTGCTGCTTCGGGCTCCATGAGGTCCGTCTCCTGTGAGTCTAGTTTTTCGAATCCGACGCGAAACTGATAGTTAATTGTAAGGTTCAGAGCCTCCTATTGGCGATGGAACACTCAAATTGCGTCGAGATTCAATACATCGGCCTCCAGCCGACTTGTCCCCAAGGGTCTGTTGCTGCCTCGGGCACCTTATGGTCGTACTGATGTGAGTCTAGATTTTCGAATCCGACGCAAAAATGATAGTTAATTGTAACGTTTAGGGCCTCCTAATGACGATGGGACACTGAAATTGCGTCGAGATTCAATACATCGTCCTCCAGCCGACTTGTCTCCATGGGGATATTACTGCCTCCGGCCTCTTATGTTCGCTCTCATGTGAGTCTAGATTTTCGAATCCGACGCGAAACTGATTGTTAATTATAACGTTCAGGGCTTCCTAATGACGATGGAACACTCAAATTGCGTCGAGATTCAATACATCTACTTCCAGCCGACTTGTCTCCAAGGGGATATTGCTGTCTCGGGCACCATATGATCCTTCTCCTGTGAGTCTAGATTTTCGAATCCGACGCAAGAATGATAGTTAATTGTAACGTTCAGGGACTTATAATGACGATGGAACTCTCAAATTGAGTCGAGATTCAATACATCGGCCTCCAGCCGACTTGTCTCCAAGGGTCTGTTGCTGCCTCGGGCACCTTATGGTCGTTCTCCTGTGAGTTTAGATTATCGAATCCGACGCAAAAATGATAGTTAATTGTAACGTTTAGGGCCTCCTAATGACGATGGAACACTCAAATTGCGTCGAGATTCAATACATCGGCCTCCAGCCGACTTGTCTCCAAGGGTCTATTGCTGCCTCGGGCACCTTATGGTCGTTCTCCTGAGAGTCTAGATTTTCGAATCCGACGCAAAACTCATAGTTAATTGTAACGTTCAGGGCCTCCTAATGACGATGGGACACTCAAATTGCGTCGAGATTCAATACATCGTCCTCCAGCCGACTTGTCTCCATGGGGATATTACTGCCTCCGGCCTCTTATGTTCGCTCTCATGTGAGTCTAGATTTTCGAATCCGACGCGAAACTGATTGTTAATTATAACGTTCAGGGCTTCCTAATGACGATGGAACACTCAAATTGCGTCGAGATTCAATACATCTACCTCCAGCCGACTTGTCTCCAAGGGGATATTGCTGTCTCGGGCACCATATGATCCTTCTCCTGTGAGTCTAGATTTTCGAATCCGACGCAAGAATGATAGTTAATTGTAACGTTCAGGGACTTATAATGACGATGGAACACTCAAATTGAGTCGAGATTCAATACATCGGCCTCCAGCCGACTTGTCTCCAAGGGTCTATTGCTGTCTCGGGCACCTTATGGTCGTTCTCCTGTGAGTCTAGATTTTCGAATCCGACGAAAAATGATAGTTAATTGTAACGTTCAGGGCCTCCTAATGCCGATGGAACACTCAAATTGCGTCGAGATTCAATACATCGGCCTCCAGCGGACTTGTCTCCAAGGGGATATTGCTGTCTCGGGGACCATATGATCCTTCTCCTGTTAGTAGATTTTCGAATCCGACGCAAAAATGATAATTAATTGTAACGTTTAGGGCCTCCTAATGACGATGGGACACTCAAATTGCGTCGAGATTCAATACATCGTCCTCCAGCCGACTTGTCTCCATGGGGATATTATTGCCTCCGGCCTCTAATGTTCGCTCTCATGTGAGTCTAGATTTTCGAATCCGATGCGAAACTGATTGTTAATTGTAACGTTCAGGGCTTCCTAATGACGATGGAACACTCAAATTGCGTCGAGATTCAATACATCGACCTCCAGCCGACTTGTCTACAAGGGGATATTGCAGTCTCGTGCACCAAATGATCCTTCTCCTGTGAGTCAACATTTTAGAATCCAACGCAAAACTGATAGTTAAATGTAATGCTCAGGGCCTCTTAATGACGATGGAACACGCAAATTGCGACGAGAGTCAATACATCTTCCTCCAGCCGACTTGTCAACAAGGGGATATTGCTGCTTCGGGCTCCATGAGGTCCGTCTCCTGTGAGTCTAGTTTTTCGAATCCGACGCGAAACTGATAGTTAATTGTAAGGTTCAGAGCCTCCTATTGGCGATGGAACACTCAAATTGCGTCGAGATTCAATACATCGGCCTCCAGCCGACTTGTCTCCAAGGGTTTGTTGCTGCCTCGGGCACCTTATGGTCGTACTGATGTGAGTCTAGATTTTCGAATCCGACGCAAAAATGATAGTTAATTGTAACGTTTAGGGCCTCCTAATGACGATGGGACTCTCAAATTGCGTCGAGATTCAATACATCGTCCTCCAGCCGACTTGTCTCCATGGGGATATTACTGCCTCCGGCCTCTTATGTTCGCTCTCATGTGAGTCTAGATTTTCGAATCCGACGCGAAACTGATTGTTAATTATAACGTTCAGGGCTTCCTAATGACGATGGAACACTCAAATTGCGTCGAGATTCAATACATCTACCTCCAGCCGACTTGTCTCCAAGGGGATATTGCTGTCTCGGGCACCATATGATCCTTCTCCTGTGAGTCTAGATTTTCGAATCCGACGCAAGAATGATAGTTAATTGTAACGTTCAGGGACTTATAATGACGATGGAACACTCAAATTGAGTCGAGATTCAATACATCGGCCTCCAGCCGACTTGTCTCCAAGGGTCTGTTGCTGCCTCGGGCACCTTATGGTCGTTCTCCTGTGAGTTTAGATTATCGAATCCGACGCAAAAATGATAGTTAATTGTAACGTTTAGGGACTCCTAATGACGATGGAACACTCAAATTGCGTCGAGATTCAATACATCGGCCTCCAGCCGACTTGTCTCCAAGGGTCTATTGCTGCCTCGGGCACCTTATGGTCGTTCTCCTGAGAGTCTAGATTTTCGAATCCGACGCAAAACTCATAGTTAATTGTAACGTTCAGGGCCTCCTAATGACGATGGAACACTCAAATTGCGTCAAGAATCAATACATCGGTTTCCAGCCGACTTGTCTCCAAGGGTCTATTGCTATCTCGGGCGCCTTATGGTCGTTCTCCTGTGAGTCTAGATTTTCGAATCCGACGCAAAAATGATAGTTAATTGTAACGTTCAGGGCCTCCTAATGACGATGGAGCACTCAAATTTCGTCGAGATTCAATACATCGTCCTCCAGCCGACTTGTCTCCAAGGGTCTACTGCTGCCTCGGGCACCTTATGGTCGTTCTCCTGTGAGTCTAGATTTTCGAATCCGACGCAAAAATGATAGTTAATTGTAACGTTCAGGGCCTTGTAACGACGATGGAACACTCAAATTGCGTCGAGATTCAATACATCGGCCTCCAGCCGACTTGTCTCCAACGGTCTGTTGCTTCCTCGAGCACCATATGAACTTCTCCTGTGAGTAGATTTTTGAATCCGACGCAAAAATGATAGTTAATTGTAAGGTTCAGGGCCTCCTAATGACGATGGAACACTCAAATTGCGTCGAGATTCAATACATCGGCCTCCAGCGGACTTGTCTCCAAGGGGATATTACTGTCTCGAGCACCGTATGAACTTCTCCTGTGAGTAGATTTTCGAATCCGACTCTAAAATGATAGTTAATTGTAAGGTTTAGGGCCTCCTAATGACGATGGAACAGTCAAATTGCGTCGCGATTCAATACATCGGCCTCCAGCGGACTGGTCTCCAAGGGGATATTGCTGCATCGGGCACCTTAAGGTCCGTCTCCAGTGAGTCTAGATTTTCGAATCCGACGAAAAACTGATAGTTAATTGTAACATTCAGGGCCTCCTAATGACGATGGAACACTCATTTTGCGTCTCGATCCAATACATCGTCCTCCAACCGACTTGTCTCCAAGGGTCAATAGCTGCCACGGGCACCTTGTGATCGTTCTGCTGTGAGTCTAGATTTTCGAACCCGACGCAAGAATGATAGTTAATTGTAACGTTCAGGGCCTTGTAATGACGATGGAACACTCAAATTGCGTCGAGATTCAATACATCGGCCTCCAGCCGACTTGTCTCCAAGGGTCTGTTGCTGCCTCGGGCACCTTATAATCGTTCTCCTGAGAGTCTAGATTTTCGAATCCGACGTAAAACTCATAGTTAATTGTAACGTTCAGGGCCACCTAATGACGATGGAACACTCAAATTGCGTCAAGAATCAATACATCGGTTTCCAGCCGACTTGTCTCCAAGGGTCTATTGCTGTCTCGGGCACCTTATGGTCGTCCTCCTGTGAGTCTAGATTTTCGAATCCGACGAAAAATGATAGGTAATTTTAATGTTCAGGGCCTCCTAATGACGATAGAACACTCAAATTGCGTCAAGAATCAATACATCGGTTTCCAGCCGACTTGTCTCCAAGGGTCTATTGCTGTCTCGGGCACCTTATGGTCGTTCTCCTGTGAGTCTAGATTTTCGAATCCGACGAAAAATGATAGTTAATTGTAACGTTCAGGGCCTCCTAATGCCGATGGAACACTCAAATTGCGTCGAGATTCAATACATCGGCCTCCAGCGGATTTGTCTCCAAGGGGATATTGCTGTCTCGGGGACCATATGATCCTTCTCCAGTTAGTAGATTTTCGAATCCGACGCAAAAATGATAATTAATTGTAACGTTTAGGGCCTCCTAATGACGATGGGACCCTCAAATTGCGTCGAGATTCAATACATCGTCCTCCAGCCGACTTGTCTCAATGGGGATATTATTGCCTCCGGCCTCATATGTTCGCTCTCATGTGAGTCTAGATTTTCGAATCCGATGCGAAACTGATTGTTAATTGTAGCGTTCAGGGCTTCCTAATGACGATGGAACACTCAAATTGCGTCGAGATTCAATACATCGACCTCCAGTCGACTTGTCTACAAGGGGATATTGCAGTCTCGTGCACCAAATGATCCGTCTCCTGTGAGTCAACATTTTAGAATCCAACGCAAAACTGATAGTTAAATGTAATGCTCAGGGCCTCTTAATGACGATGGAACACGCAAATTGCGACGAGAGTCAATACATCTTCCTCCAGCCGACTTGTCAACAAGGGGATATTGCTGCTTCGGGCTCCATGAGGTCCGTCTCCTGTGAGTCTAGAACTTCGAATCCGACGCGAAACTGATAGTTAATTGTCAGGTTCAGAGCCTCCTATTGGCGATGGAACACTCAAATTGCGTCGAGATTCAATACATCGGCCTCCAGCCGACTTGTCTCCAAGGGTCTGTTGCTGCCTCGGGCACCTTTTGGTCGTACTGATGTGAGTCTAGATTTTCGAATCCGACGCAAAAATGATAGTTAATTGTAACGTTTAGGGCCTCCTAATGACGATGGGACACTCAAATTGCGTCGAGATTCAATACATCGTCCTCCAGCCGACTTGTCTCCATGGGGATATTACTGCCTCCGGCCTCTTATGTTCGCTGTCATGTGAGTGTAGATTTTCGAATCCGACGCGAAACTGATTGTTAATTATAACGTTCAGGGCTTCCTAATGACGATGGAACACTCAAATTGCGTCGAGATTCAATACATCTACCTCCAGCCGACTTGTCTCCAAGGGGATATTGCTGTCTCGGGCACCATATGATCCTTCTCCTGTGAGTCTAGATTTTCGAATCCGACGCAAATATGTTAGTAAATTGTAACGTTCAGGGCCTTCTAATGACGAGTGAACACTCAAATATGCGTCGAGATTCGATACATCGGCCTCCAGCGGACTTGCCTTGAACGGGATATTGCTGTCTCGGGCACCATATGATCCTTCTCCTGTGAGTCTAGATTTTCGAATCCGACGAAAAACTGATAGTTAATTGTAACATTCAGGGTCTGCTAATGACGATGGAAGACTCATTTTGCGTCGCGATCCAATACATCGTCCTCCAACCGACTTGTCTCCAAGGGTCAATAGCTGCCATGGGCACCTTATGGTCGTTGTCTTGTGAGTCTAGATTTTCGAATGCGACGCAAAACTGATAGTTAATTGTAACATTCAGGGCCTCCTAATGACGATGGAACACTCAAATTGCGTCGAGATTCAATACATCGGCCTCCAGCCGACTTGTCTCCAAGGGGATATTGCTGTCTCGGGCACAATATGATCCTTCTCCTGTGAGTCTAGATTTTCCAATCCGACGCAAGAATTATAGTTAATTGTAACGTTCAGGGCCTTATAATGACGATGGAAAACTCAAATTGAGTCGAGATTCAATACATCGGCCTCCAGCCGACTTGTCTCCAAGGGTCTGTTGCTGCCTCGGGCACCTTATGGTCGTTCTCCTGTGAGTTTAGATTATCGAATCCGACGCAAAAATGATAGTTAATTGTAACGTTTAGGGCCTTTTAATGACGATGGAACACTCAAATTGCGTCGAGATTCAATACATCGGCCTCCAGCCGACTTGTCTCCAAGGGTCTATTGCTGCCTCGGGCACCTTATGGTCGTTCTCCTGAGAGTCTAGATTTTCGAATCCGACGCAAAACTCAAAGTTAATTGTAACGTTCAGGGCCTCCTAATGACGATGGAACACTCAAATTGCGTCAAGAATCAATACATCGGTTTCCAGCCGACTTGTCTCCAAGGGTCTATTGCTATCTCGGGCGCCTTATGGTCGTTCTCCTGTGAGTCTAGATTTTCGAATCCGACGCAAAAATGATAGTTAATTGTAACGTTCAGGGCCTCCTAATGACGATGGAACACTCAAATTTCGTCGAGATGCAATACATCGTCCTCCAGCAGACTTGTCTCCAAGGGTCTACTGCTGCCTCGGGCACCTTATGGTCGTTCTCCTGTGAGTCTAGATTTACGAATCCGACGCAAAAATGATAGTTAATTGTAACGTTCAGGGCCTTGTAATGACGATGGAACACTCAAATTGCGTCGAGATTCAATACATCGGCCTCCAGCCGACTTGTCTCCAACGGTCTGTTGCTTCCTCGAGCACCATATGAACTTCTCCTGTGAGTAGATTTTTGAATCCGACGCAAAAATGATAGTTAATTGTAAGGTTCAGGGCCTCCTAATGACGATGGAACACTCAAATTGCGTCGAGATTCAATACATCGGCCTCCAGCGGACTTCTCTCCAAGGGGATATTACTGTCTCGAGCACCGTATGAACTTCTCCTGTGAGTAGATTTTCGAATCCGACGCTATAATGATTGTTAATTGTAAGGTTCAGGGCCTCCTAATGACGAAGGAACACTCAAATTGCGTCGAGAGTCAACACATCGACCTCCAGTCGACTTGTATCCAAGGGGATATTGCAGTCTCTTGCACCATATGATCCTTCTCCTGTTAGTAAATTTTCGAATCCGACTCTAAAATGATAGTTAATTGGAAGGTTTAGGGCCTCCTAATGACGATGGAACAGTCAAATTGCGTCGCGATTCAATACATCGGCCTGCAGCGGACTGGTCTCCAAGGGGATATTGCTGGATCGGGCACCTTAAGGTCCGTCTCCAGTGAGTCTAGATTTTGTAATCCGACGCAAAACTGATTGTTAATTGTAACGTTCAGGGTCTTCTAATGACAATGGAACACTCAAATTGAGTCGAGATTCAATACATCGACCTCCAGCCGACTTGTCTCCAGGGGGATATTGCTGCCTCGGGGTCCATGTGGTCCGTCTCCTGTGAGTCTACATTTTCGAATCCGACGCGAAACTGATAGTTAATTGTAACGTTCAGGGCCACCTAAAGACGATGGAACACTCAAATTGCGTCGAGATTCAATACATCGCCCTCCAGCCGACTTGTCTCCAAGGGGATATTGCTGTCTCGGGCACAATATGATCCTTCTCCTGTGAGTCTAGATTTTCGAATTCGACGCAAGAATGATAGTTAATTGTAACGTTCAGGGCCTTGTAATGAGGATGGAACACTCAAATTGCGTCGAGATTCAATACATCGGCCTCCAGCCGACTTGTCTCCAAGGGTCTGTTGCTGCCTCGGGCACCTTATGGTCGTTCTCCTGTGAGTTTAGATTATCGAATCCGACGCAAAAATGATAGTTAATTGTAACGTTTAGGGCCTCCTAATGACGACGGAACACTCAAATTGCGTCGAGATTCAATACATCGGCCTCCAGCCGACTTGTCTCCAAGGGTCTATTGCTGCCTCGGGCACCTTATGGTCGTTCTCCTGAGAGTCTAGATTTTCGAATCCGACGCAAAACTCATAGTTAATTGTAACGTTCAGGGCCTCCTAATGACGATGGAACACTCAAATTGCGTCAAGAATCAATATATCGGTTTCCAGTCGACTTGTCTCCAAGGGTCTATTGCTGCCTCGGGCACCTTATGGTCGTTCTCCTGTGAGTCTAGATTTTAGAATCCGACGCAAAACTGATAGTTAAATGTAATGCTCAGGGCCTCTTAATGACGATGGAACACTCAAATTGCGTCGAGAGTCAATACATCTTCCTCCAGCCGACTTGTCTACAAGGGGATATTGCTGCCTCGGGCTCCATGTGGTCCGTCTCCTGTGAGTCTAGATTTTCGAATTCGACGCGAAACTGATAGTTAATTGTAACATTCAGGGCCTCCTAATGCCGATGGAACACTCAAATTGCGTCGAGATTCAATACATCGTCCTCCAGCCGACTTGTCTCCAAGGGGATATCGCTGACCCGGGCACCACATGGTCCTTCTCCGTAGATTCTACGTTTTCGAATCCGACGCATAAATGATAGTTAATTGTAACGTTCAGGGGCTCCTAAAGACGATGGAACACTCAAATTGCATCGAGATTCAATACATCGACCTCCAGCCGACTTGTCTACAAGCGGATATTGCTGCCTCGGGCTCTATGTGGTCCGTCTCCTGTGAGTCTAGATTTTCGAATCCGACGCGAAACTGATAGTTAATTGTAACGTTCAGGGCCTCCTAATGAGGATGGAACACACAAATTGCGTCGAGATTCAATACATCGGCCTCCAGCCGATTTGTCTCCAAGGGTCTGTTGCTGCCTCGGGCACCTTATGGTCGTTCTCCTTTGTGTTTAGATTATCGAATCAGACGCAAAAATGATAGTTAATTGTAACGTTCAGGGCCTCCTAATGACGATGGAACACTCAAATTGCGTCGAGATTCAATACATCGGCCTCCAGCCGACTTGTCTCCAAGGGTGTGTTGCTGCCTCGGGCACCTTATGGTCGTTCTCCTGTGAGTCAACATTTTAGAATCCGACGCAAAACTGATAGTTAAATGTAATGCTCAGGGCCTCTTAATGACGATGGAACACTCAAATTGAGTCGAGATTAAATACATCGGCCTCCAGCCGACTTGTCTCCAAGGGGATATCGCTGCCTCGGGCACCACATAGTCCTTCTCCGTAGATTCTACGTTTTCGAATCCGACGCATAAATGATAGTTAATTGTAACGTTCAGGGACTCCTAAAGACGAAGGAACACTTAAATTGCGTCGAGATTCAATACATCGACCTCCAGCCGACTTGTCTACAAGGGGATATTGCTGCCTCGGGCTCCATGTGGTCCGTCTCCTGTGAGTCTAGATATTCGAATCCGACGCGAAACTCATAGTTAATTGCAACATTCAGGGCCTCCTAATGCCGATGGAACACTCAGATTGCGTCGAGATTTAATACATCGGCCTCCAGCCGACTTGCCTCCAAGGGTCTGTTGCTGCCTCGGCACCTTATGGTCGTTCTCCTGTGAGTTTAGATTATCGAATCCGACGCAAAAATGATAGTTAATTGTAACGTTCAGGGCCTCCTAATGCCGATGGAACACTCAAATTGCGTCGAGATTCAATACATCGGCCTCCAGCCGACTTGTCTCCAAGGGTCTATTGCTGCCTCGGGCACCTTATGGTCGTTCTCCTGTGAGTCTAGATTTTCGAATCCGACGCAAAACTCATAGTTAATTGTAACGTTCAGGGCCTCCTAATGCCGATGGAACACACAAATTGCGTCGAGAGTCAATACATCTTCCTCCAGCCGACTTGTCTACAAGTGGATATTGCTGCCTCGGGCTCCATGTGGTCCGTCTCCTGTGAATCTAGATTTTCGAATCCGACGCGAAACTGATAGTTAATTGTAAGGTTCAGGGCCTCCTAATGACGATGGAACACTCAAATTGCGTCGAGATTCAATACATCGACCTCCAGCCGACTTGTCTACAAGGGGATATTGCTGCCTCGGTCTCCATGTGGTCCGTCTCCTTTGAGTCTAGATTTTCGAATCCGACGCGAAACTGATAGTTAATTGTAACGTTCAGGGCCTCCTAATGCCGATGGAACACACAAATATCGTCGAGATTCAATACATCGGCCTCCAGCCGGTTTGTCTCCAAGGGTCTGTTGCTGCCTCGGGCACCTTATGGTCGTTCTCCTGTGAGTTTAGATTATCGAATCAGACGCAAAAATGATAGTTAATTGTAACGTTCAGGGCCTCCTAATGCCGATGGAACAATCAAATTGCGTCGAGATTCAATACATCGGCCTCCAGCCGACTTGTCTCCAAGGGTCTATTGCTGCCTCGGGCACCTTATGGTCGTTCTCCTGTGAGTCTAGATTTTCGAATCCGACGCAAAACTCATAGTTAATTGTAACGTTCAGGGGCTTGTAATGACGATGGAACACTCAAATTGCGTCGAGATTCAATACATCGGCCTCCAGCCTACTTGTCTTCATGGGTCTGTTGCTGCCTCGCTCACCTTATGGTCGTTCTCCTGTGAGTCAACATTTTAGAATCCGAAGCAAAACTGATAGTTAAATGTAATGCTCAGGGCCTCTTTATGACGATGGAACACTCAAATTGCGTCGAGAGTCAATACATCTTCCTCCAGCCGACTTGTCTCCAAGGGGATATCGCTGCCTCGGGCACCACATGGTCCTTCTCCGTAGATTCTACGTTTTCGAATCCGACGCATAAATGATAGTTAATTGTAACATTCAGGGACTCCTAAAGACGATGGAACACTCAAATAGCGTCGAGATTCAATACATCGACCTCCAGCCGACTTGTCTACAAGGGGATATTGCTGCCTCGGGCTCCATGTGGTCCGTCTCCTGTGACTCTAGATTTTCGAATCCGACGCGAAACTGATAGTTAATTGTAACATTCAGGGCCTCCAAATGCCGATGGATCAGACAGATTGCGTCGAGATTCAATACATCGGCCTCCAGCCGACTTGCCTCCAAGGGTCTGTTGCTGCCTCGGGCACCTTATGGTCGTTCTCCTGTGAGTCTAGATTTTCGAATCCGACGCGAAACTGATAGTTAATTGTAACATTCAGGGCCTCCAAATGCCGATGGATCAGACAGATTGCGTCGAGATTCAATACATCGGCCTCCAGCCGACTTGCCTCCAAGGGTCTGTTGCTGCCTCGGGCACCTTATGGTCGTTCTCCTGTGGGTCTAGATTTTCGAATCCGACGTATAAATGATGGTTAATTGTAACGTTCAGGGCCTACTAATGCCGATGGAACACTCAAATTGCGTCGAGATTCAATACATCGGCCTCCAGCCGACTTGTCTCCAAGGGTGTGTTGCTGCCTCGGGCACCTTATGGTCGTTCTCCTGTGAGTCAACATTTTAGAATCCGACGCAAAACTGATAGTTAAATGTAATGCTCAGGGCCTCTTAATGACGATGGAACACTCAAATTGCGTCGAGATTCAATACATCGGCCTCCAGCCGACTTGTCTCCAAGGGGATATCGCTGCCTCGGGCACCACATAGTCCTTCTCCGTAGATTCTACGTATTCGAATCCGACGCATAAATGATAGTTAATTGTAACGTTCAGGGCCTCCTAAAAACGATGGAACACTCAAATTGCGTCGAGATTCAATACATCGACCTCCAGCCGACTTGTCTACAAGGGGATATTGCTGCCTCGGGCTCCATGTGGTCCGTCTCCTGTGAGTCTAGATATTCGAATCCGACGCGAAACTCATAGTTAATTGTAACATTCAGGGCCTCCTAATGCCGATGGAACACTCAAATTGCGTCGAGATTGAATACATCGGCCTCCAGCCGACTTGTCTCCAAGGGTCTATTGCTGCCTCGGGCACCTGATGGTCGTTCTCCTGTGAGTTTAGATTATCGAATCCGACGCAAAAATGATAGTTAATTGTAACGTTCAGGGCCTCCTAATGCCGATGGAACACTCAAATTGCGTCGAGATTCAATACATCGGCCTCCAGCCGACTTGTCTCCAAGGGTCTATTGCTGCCTCGGGCACCTTATGGTCGTTCTCCTGTGAGTCTAGATTTTCGAATCCGACGCAAAACTCATAGTTAATTGTAACGTTCAGGGCCTCCTAATGCCGATGGAACACACAAATTGCGTCGAGAGTCAATCCATCTTCCTCCAGCCGACTTGTCTACAAGTGGATATTGCTGCCTCGGGCTCCATGTGGTCCGTCTCCTGTGAGTCTAGATTTTCGAATCCGACGCGAAACTGATAGTTAATTGTAAGGTTCAGGGCCTCCCAATGACGATGGAACACTCAAATTGCGTCGAGATTCAATACATCGACCTCCAGCCGACTTGTCTACAAGGGGATATTGCTGCCTCGGGCTCCATGTGGTCCGTCTCCTTTGAGTCTAGATTTTCGAATCCGACGCGAAACTGATAGTTAATTGTAACATTTAGGGCATCCTAATGCCGATGGAACACTCAAATTGCGTCGAGATTCAATACATCGTCCTCCAGCCTTATGGTCGTTCTCCTGTGAGTCTAGATTTTCGAATCCGACGCATAAATGATAGTTAATTGTAACGTTTAGGGCCTCCTAATGACGATGGGACACTCAAATTGCGTCGAGATTCAATACATCTTCCTCCAGCCGACTGTCTACAAGGGGATATTGCTGCCTCGGGCTCTATGTGGTCCGTCTCCTGTGAGTCTAGTTTTTCGAATCCGACGCGAAACTGATAGTTAATTGTAACGTTCAGGGCCTCCTAATGCCGATGGAACACACAAATTGCGTCGAGATTCAATACATCGGCCTCCAGCCGATTTGTCTCCAAGGGTCTGTTGCTGCCTCGGGCACCTTATGGTCGTTCTCCTGTGAGTTTAGATTATCGAATCAGACGCAAAAATGATAGTTAATTGTAACGTTCAGGGCCTCCTAATGCCGATGGAACAATCAAATTGCGTCGAGATTCAATACATCGGCCTCCAGCCGACTTGTCTCCAAGGGTCTATTGCTGCCTCGGGCACCTTATGGTCGTTCTCCTGTGAGTCTAGATTTTCGAATCCGACGCAAAACTCATAGTTAATTGTAACGTTCAGGGGCTTGTAATGACGATGGAACACTCAAATTGCGTCGAGATTCAATACATCGGCCTCCAGCCGACTTGTCTTCATGGGTCTGTTGCTGCCTCGCTCACCTTATGGTCGTTCTCCTGTGAGTCAACATTTTAGAATCCGACGCAAAACTGATAGTTAAATGTAATGCTCAGGGCCCCTTAATGATGATGGAACACTCAAATTGCGTCGAGAGTCAATACATCTTCCTCCAGCCGACTTGTCTCCAAGGGGATATCGCTGCCTCGGGCACCACATGGTCCTTCTCCGTAGATTCTACGTTTTCGAATCCGACGCATAAATGATAGTTAATTGTAACGTTCAGGGACTCCTAATGACGATGAAACTCTCAAATTGCGTCGAGATTCAATACATCGTCCTCCAGCCGACTTGTCTACAATGGGATATTGCTGCCTCGAGCTCCATGTGGTCCGTCTCCTGTGAGTCTAGATTTTCGAATACGTCGCGAAACTAATAGTTAATTGTAACATTCAGGGCCTCCTAATGCCGATGGAGCACTCAAATTGCGTCGAGATTCAATACATCGGCCTCCAGCCGACTTGCCTCCAAGGGTCTGTTGTTGATTCGGGCACATTTTGGTCTTTCTCCTGTGAGCTTAGATTATCGAATCCGACGCAAAAATGATAGTTAAATGTAATGCTCAGGGCCTCTTAATGACGATCGAACACTCAAATTGCGTCGAGATTCAATACATCGACCTCCAGCCGATTTGTCTCCAAGGGTCTATTGCTGCCTCTGGCACCTTATGGTCGTTCTCCTGTGAGTCTAGATTTTCGAATCCGACGCATAAATGATAGTTAATTGTAACGTTTATTGCCTCCTAATGACGATGGGACACTCAAATTGCGTCGAGATACAATACATCTTCCTCCAGCCGACTTGTCTACTAGGGGATATTGCTGCCTCGGGCTCCATGTGGTCCGTCTCCGGTGAGTCTAGATTTTCGAATCCGACGCGAAACTGATAGTTAATTGTAACGTTCAGGGCCTCCTAATGCCGATGGAACACTCAAATTGCGTCGAGATTCAATACATCGGCCTCCAGCCGACTTGTCTCCAAGGGTTTGTTGCTGCCTCGGGCACCTTATGGTCGTTCTCCTGTGAGTCAACATTTTAGAATCCGACGCAAAACTGATAGTTAAATGTAATGCCCAGGGACTCTTAATAACGATGGAACACTCAAATTGCGTCGAGAGTCAATACATCTTCCTCCAGCCGACTTGTCTCCAAGGGGATATTGCTGTCTCGGGGACCATATGATCCTTCTCCTGTTAGTAGATTTTCGAATCCAACGCAAAAATGATAGTTAATTGTAACGTTTAGGGCCTCCTAATGACGATGGGTCACTCAAATTGCGTCGAGATTCAATACATCGTCCTCCAGCCGACTTGTCTCCATGGGGATATTACTGCCTCCGGCCTCTTATGTTCGCTCTCATGTGAGTCTAGATATTCGAATCCGACGCGAAACTGATTGTTAATTATAACGTTCAGGGCTTCCTAATGACGATGGAACACTCAAATTGCGTCGAGATTCAATACATCGACCTCCTGCCGACTTGTCTACAAGGGGAAATTGCAGTCTCGTGCACCAAATGATCCTTCTCCTGTGAGTCAACATTTTAGTATCCAACGCAAAACTGATAGTTGAATGTAATGCTCAGGGCCTCTTAATGACGATGGAACACACAAATTGCGACGAGAGTCAATACATCTTCCTCCAGCCGACTTGTCAACAAGGGGATATTGCTGCCTCGGGCTCCATGTGGTCCGTCTCCTGTGAGTCAAGATTTTCGGATCCGACGCGAAACTGATAGTTAATTGTAAGGTTCAGAGCCTCCTATTGGCGATGGAACACTCAAATTGCGTCGAGATTCAATACATCGGCCTCCAGCCGACTTGTCTCCAAGGGTCTGTTGCTGCCTCGGGCACCTTATGGTCGTACTGATCTGAGTCTAGATTTTCGAATCCGACGCAAAAATGATAGTTAATTGTAACGTTTAGGGCCTCCTAATGACGATGGGACACTCAAATTGCGTCGAGATTCAATACATCGTCCTCCAGCCGACTTGTCTCCATGGGGATATTACTGCCTCCGGCCTCTTATGTTCGCTCTCATGTGAGTCTAGATTTTCGAATCCGACGCGAAACTGATTGTTAATTATAACGTTCAGGGCTTCCTAATGACGATGGAACACTCAAATTGCGTCATGAATCAATACATCGGTTTCCAGCCGAATTGTCTCCAAGGGTCTATTGCTGCCTCGGGCACCTTATGGTCGTTCTCCTGTGAGTAGATTTTCGAATCCGACGCTAAAATGATTGTTAATTGTAACGTTCAGGGCCTCCTAATGCCGATGGAACACTCAAATTGCGTCGAGATTCAATACATCGTCCTCCAGCCGACTTGTCTCCAAGGGTCTATTGCTGCCTCGGGCACCTTATGGTCGTTCTCCTGTGAGTCTAGATTTTCGAATCCGACGCAAAAATGATAGTTAATTGTAACGTTCAGGGCCTTGTAATGACGATGGAACACTCAAATTGCGTCGAGATTCAATACATCGGCCTCCAGCCGACTTGTCTCCAAGGGTCTGTTGCTGCCTCGGGCACCTTATGGTCGTTCTACTGTGAGTTTAGATTATCGAATCCGACGCAAAAATGATAGTTAATTGTAACGTTTAGGGCCTCCTAATGACGATGGGACACTCAAATTGCGTCAGGATACAATACATCGGCGTCCAGCGGACTTGTCTCCACGGGGATATTGCTGTCTCGGGCACCATATGATCCTTCTCCTGTGAGTCTAGATTTTCGAATCCGACGCAAAACAGATAGTTAATTGTAACATTCGGGGCCTCCTAATGACGATGGAACACTCATTTTGCGTCCGATCCAATACATCGTCCTCCAACCAACTTGTCTCCAAGGGCCAATAGCTGCCACGGGCTCCTTGTGATCGTTCTGCTATGAGTCTAGATTTTCGAACCCGACGCAAAACTGATAGTTAATTGTAACGTTCAGGGCCTCCTAATGCCGATGGAACCCTCAAATTGCGTCGAGATTCAATACATCGGCCTCCAGCCGACTTGTCTCCAAGGGGATATTCCTGTCTCGGGCACCATATGATCCTTCTCCTGTGAGTCTAGATTTTCGAATCCGACGAAAAACTGATAGTTAATTGTAACATTCAGGGCCTGCTAATGACGATGGAAGACTCATTTTGCGTCGCGATCCAATACATCGTCCTCCAACCGACTTGTCTCCAAGGGTCAATAGCTGCCATGGGCACCTTATGGTCGTTTTCCTGTGAGTCTAGATTTTCGAATCCGACGCAAAACTGATAGTTAATTGTAACATTCAGGGCCTCCTAATGACGAAGGAACACTCAAATTGCGTCGAGATTCAACACATCGGCCTCCAGCCGACTTGTCTCCAAGGGGATATTGCTGTCTCGGGCACAATATGATTCTTCTCCTGTGAGTCTAGATTTTCGAATCCGACGCAAGAATGATAGTTAATTGTAACGTTCAGGGCCTTATAATGACGATGGAACACTCAAATTGAGTCGAGATTCAATACATCGGCCTCCAGCCGACTTGTCTCCAAGGGTCTGTTGCTGCCTCGGGCACCTTATGTTCGTTCTCCTGTGAGTTTAGATTATCGAATCCGACGCAAAAATGATAGTTAATTGTAACGTTTAGGGCCTCCTAATGACGATGGAACACTCAAATTGCGTCGAGAATCAATACATCGGCCTCCAGCCGACTTGTCTCCAAGGATCTATTGCTGCCTCGGGCACCTTATGGTCGTTCTCCTGAGAGTCTAGATTTTCGAATCCGACGCAAAACTCATAGTTAATTGTAACGTTCAGGGCCTCCTAATGACGATGGAACACTCAAATTGCGTCAAGAATCAATACATCGGTTTCCAGCCGACTTGTCTGCAAGGGTCTATTGCTATCTCGGGCACCTTATGGTCGTTCTCCTGTGAGTCTAGATTTTCGAATCCGACGCAAAAATGATAGTTAATTGTAACGTTCAGGGCCTCCTAATGACGATGGAACACTCAAATTTCGTCGAGATTCAATACATCGTCCTCCAGCCGACTTGTCTCCAAGGGTCTACTGCTGCCTCGGGCACCTTATGGTCGTTCTCCTGTGAGTCTAGATTTTCGAATCCGACGCAAAAATGATAGTTAATTGTAACGTTCAGGGCTTGTAATGACGATGGAACACTCAAATTGCGTCGAGATTCAATACATCGGCCTCCAGCGGACTTGTCTCCAAGGGGATATTACTGTCTCGAGCACCGTATGAACTTCTCCTGTGAGTAGATTTTCGAATCCGACGCTATAATGATTGTTAATTGTAAGGTTCAGGGCCTCCTAATGACGAAGGAACACTCAAATTGCGTCGAGAGTCAACACATCGACCTCCAGTCGACTTGTATCCAAGGGGATATTGCAGTCTCGTGCACCATATGATCCTTCTCCTGTTAGTAGATTCTCGAATCCGACTCTAAAATGATAGTTAATTGTAAGGTTTAGGGCCTCCTAATGACGATGGAACAGTCAAATTGCGTCGCGATTCAATACATCGGCCTCCAGCGGACTGGTCTCCAAGGGGATATTGCTGCATCGGGCACCTTAAGGTCCGTCTCCAGTGAGTCTAGATTTTCGAATCCGACGAAAAACTGATAGTTATTTGTAACATTCAGGGCCTCCTAATGACGATGGAACACTCATTTTGCGTCGCGATCCAATACATCGTCCTCCAACCGACTTGTCTCCCAGGGTCAATAGCTGCCACGGGCACCTTGTGATCGTACTACTGTGAGTCTAGATTTTCGAACACGACGCAAAACTGATTGTTAATTGTAACGTTCAGGGTCTTCTAATGACAATGGAACACTCAAATTGAGTCGAGATTCAATACATCGACCTCCAGCCGACTTGTCTCCATGGGGATATTGCTGCCTCGGGGTCCATGTGGTCCGTCTCCTGTGAGTCTACATTTTCGAATCCGACGCGAAACTGATAGTTAATTGTAACGTTCAGGGCCACCTAAAGACGATGGAACACTCAAAATGCGTCGAGATTCAATACATCGGCCTCCAGCCGACTTGTCTCCAAGGGGATATTGCTGTCTCGGGCACAATATGATCCTTCTCCTGTGAGTCTAGGTTTTCGAATCCGACGCAAGAATGATAGTTAATTGTAACGTTCAGGGCCTTGTAATGAGGATGGAACACTGAAATTGCGTCGAGATTCAATACATCGGCCTCCAGCCGACTTGTCTCCAAGGGTCTGTTGCTGCCTCGGGCACCTTATGGTCGTTCTCCTGTGAGTTTAGATTATCGAATCCGACGCAAAAATGATAGTTAATTGTAACGTTTAGGGCCTCCTAATGACGATGGAACACTCAAACTGCGTCGAGATTCAATACATCGGCCTCCAGCCGACTTGTCTCCAAGGGTCTATTGCTGCCTCGGGCACCTTATGGTCGTTCTCCTGAGAGTCTAGATTTTCGAATCCGACGAAAAACTCATAGTTAATTGTAACGTTCAGGGCCTCCTAATGACGATGGAACACTCAAATTGCGTCAAGAATCAATATATCGGTTTCCAGTCGACTTGTCTCCAAGGGTCTATTGCTGCCTCGAGCACCGTATGAACTTCTCCTGTGAGTAGATTTTCGAATCCGACGCATAAATGATAGTTAATTGTAACGTTCAGGGACTCCTAAAGACGATGGAACACTCAAATTGCATCGAGATTCAATACATCGACCTCCAGCCGACTTGTCTACAAGGGGATATTGCTGCCTCGGGCTCCATGTGGTCCGTCTCCTGTGAGTCTAGATTTTCGAATCCGACGCGAAACTGATAGTTAATTGTAACATTCAGGGCCCCCTAATGCCGATGGAACACTCAAATTGCGTCGAGATTCAATATATCGTCCTCCAGCCGACTTGTCTCCAAGGGGATATAGCTGACTCGGGCACCACATGGTCCTTCTCCGTAGATTCTACGTTTTTGAATCCGACGAATAAATGATAGTTAATTGTAACGTTCAGGGGCTCCTAAAGACGATGGAACACTCAAATTGCATCGAGATTCAATACATCGACCTCCAGCCGACTTGTCTACAAGGGGATATTGCTGCCTCGGGCTCCATGTGGTCCGTCTCCTGTGAGTCTAGATTTTCGAATCCGACGCGAAACTGATAGTTAATTGTAACATTCAGGGCCCCCTAATGCCGATGGAACACTCAAATTGCGTCGAGATTCAATACATCGGCCTCCAGCCGACTTGCCTCCAAGGGTCTGTTGCTGCCTCGGGCACCTTATGGTCGTTCTTTTGTGAGTTTAGATTATCGAATCCGACGCAAAAATTATAGTTAATTGTAACGTTCAGGGCCCCTTAATGACGATGGAACACTCAAATTGCGTCGAGATTCAATTCATCAGCCTCCAGCCGCCTTGTCTCCAAGGGGATATCGCTGCCTCGGGCTCCATGTGGTCCGTCTCCTGTGAGTCTAGATTTTCGAATCCGACGCGAAACTGATAGTTAATTGTAACATTCAGGGCCTCCTAATGCCGATGGAACATTCAAATTGCGTCGAGATTCAATACATCGGCATTCAGCCGATTTGTGTCAAAGGGTATATTGCTGCCTCGGGCACCTTATGGTCGTTCTCTTGTGAGTCTAGATTATCTAATCCGACGCAAAAATGATAGTTCATTATAACGTTCTGGGCGACCTAATGACGATAGAAGACTCAAATTGCGTCGAGATTCAATACATCGTCCTCTAGCCGATTTGTCTCCAAGGGTCTATTGCTGCCTCTGGCACCTTATGGTCGTTCTCCTGTGAGTCTAGATTTTCGAATCCGACGCATAAATGATAGTTAATTGTAACGTTTATTGCCTCTTAATGACGATGGGACACTCAAATTGCGTCGAGATACAATACATCTTCCTCCAGCCGACTTGTCTACAAGGGGATATTGCTGCCACGGGCTCCATGTGGTCCGTCTCCTGTGAGTGTAGATTTTCGAATCCGACGCGAAACCGATAGTTAATTGTAACATTCAGGGCCTCCAAATGCCGATGGAACACTCAGATTGCGTCGAGATTCAATACATCGGCCTCCAGCCGACTTGCCTCCAAGGGTCTGTTGCTGCCTCGGGCACCTTATGGTCGTTCTCCTGTGAGTCTAGATTTTCGAATCCGACGCAAAACTCATAGTTAATTGTAACGTTCAGGGCCTCCTAATGCCGATGGAACACTCAAATTGCGTCGAGATTCAATACATCGACCTCCAGCCGACTTGTGTACAAGGGGATATTGCTGCCTCGGGCTCCATGTGGTCCGTCTCCTTTGAGTCTAGATTTTCGAATCCGACGCGAAACTGTTAGTTAATTGTAACATTTAGGGCCTCCTAATGCCGATGGAACACTCAAATTGCGTCGAGATTCAATACATCGTCCTCCAGCCTTATGGTCGTCCTCCTGTGAGTCTAGATTTTCGAATCCGACGCATAAATGATAGTTAATTGTAACGTCTAGGGCCTCCTAATGACGATGGGACACTCAAATTGCGTCGAGAATCAATACATCTTCCTCCAGCCGACTTGTCTACAAGGGGATATTGCTGCCTCGGGCTCTATGTGGTCCGTCTCCTGTGAGTCTAGATTTTCGAATCCGACGAGAAACTGATAGTTAATTGTAACGTTCAGGGCCTCCTAATGCCGATGGAACACACAAATTGCGTCGAGATTCAATACATCGGCCTCCAGCCGATTTGTCTCCAAGGGTCTGTTGTTGCCTCGGGCACCTTATGGTCGTTCTCCTGTGTGTTTAGATTATCGAATCAGACGCAAAAATGATAGTTAATTGTAACGTTCAGGGCCTCCTAATGCCGATGGAACACTCAAATTGCGTAGAGATTCAATACATCGGCCTCCAGCCGACTTGTCTCCAAGGGTGTGTTGCTGCCTCGGGCACCTTATGGTCGTTCTCCTGTGAGTCAACATTTTAGAATCCGACGCAAAACTGATAGTTAAATGTAATGCTCAGGGCCTCTTAATGACGATGGAACACTCAAATTGCGTCGAGAGTCAATACATCTTCCTCCAGCCGACCTGACTCCAAGGGGATATCGCTGCCTCGGGCACCACATAGTCCTTCTCCGTAGATTCTATGTTTTCGAATCCGACGCATAAATGATAGTTAATTGTAACGTTCAGGGACTCCTAAAGACGATGGAACACTCAAATTGCGTCGAGATTCAATACATCGACCTCCAGCCGACTTGTCTACAAGGGGATATTGCTGCCTCGATCTCCATGTGGTCCGTCTCCTGTGAGTCTAGATATTCGAATCCGACGCGAAACTCATAGTTAATTGTAACATTCAGGGCCTCCTAATGCCGATGGAACACTCAGATTGCGTCGAGATTTAATACATCGGCCTCCAGCCGACTTGCCTCCAAGGGTCTGTTGCTGCCTCGGGCACCTTATGGTCGTTCTCCTGTGAGTTTAGATTATCGAATCCGAAGCAAAAATGATAGTTAATTGTAACGTTCAGGGCCTCCTAATGCCGATGGAACACTCAAATTGCGTCGAGATTCAATACATCGGCCTCCAGCCGACTTGTCTCCAAGGGTCTATTGCTGCCTCGGGCACCTTATGGTCGTTCTCCTGTGAGTCTAGATTTTTGAATCCGACGCAAAACTCATAGTTAATTGTTACGTTCAGGGCCTCCTAATGCCGATGGAACACTCAAATTGCGTCGAGAGTCAATACATCTTCCTCCAGCCGACTTGCCTACAAGTGGATATTGCTGCCTCGGGCTCCATGTGGTCCGTCTCCTGTGAGTCTAGTTTTTCGAATCCGACGCGAAACTGATAGTCAATTGTAAGGTTCAGGGCCTCCTAATGACGATGGAACACTCAAATTGCGTCAAGATTCAATACATCGACCTCCAGCCGACTTGTGTACAAGGGGATATTGCTGCCTCGGGCTCCATGTGGTCCGTCTCCTTTTAGTCTAGATTTTCGAATCCGACGCGAAACTGATAGTTAATTGTAACATTTAGGGCCTCCTAATGCCGATGGAACACTCAAATTGCGTCGAGATTCAATACATCGTCCTCCAGCCTTATAGTCGTTCTCCTGTGAGTCTAGATTTTCGAATCCGACGCAAAAATGATAGTTAATTGTAACGTTCAGGGCCTCCTAATGCCGATGGAACACTCAAATTGCGTCGAGATTCAATACATCTTCCTCCAGCCGACTTGTCTACAAGTGGATATTGCTGCCTCGGGCTCCATGTGGTCCGTCTCCTGTGAGTCTAGATTTTCGAATCCGACGCGAAACTGATAGTTAATTGTAACGTTCAGGGCCTCCTAATGCCGATGGAACACACAAATTGCGTCGAGATTCAATACATCGGCCTCCAGCCGATTTGTCTCCAAGGGTCTGTTGCTGCCTCGGGCACCTTATGGTCGTTCTCCTGTGAGTTTAGATTATCGAATCAGAAGCAAAAATGATAGTTAATTGTAACGTTCAGGGCCTCCTAATGCCGATGGAACACTCAAATTGCGTCGAGATTCAATACATCGGCCTCCAGCCGACTTGTCTCCAAGGGTCTATTGCTGCCTCGGGTACCTTATGGTCGTTCTCCTGTGAGTCTAGATTTTCGAATCCGACGCGAAACTGATACTTAATTGTAAGGTTCAGGGCCTCCTAATGACGACGGAACACTCAAATTGCGTCGAGATTCCATACATCGACAACCAGTCGACTTGTATTTAAGGGGATATTGCAGTCTCGGGCACCTTATGGTCGTTCTCCTGTGAGTCTAAATTTTCGAATCCGACGCAAAAATGATAGTTAATTGTAACGTTCAGGGCCTTCTAATGACGATGGAACACTGAAATTGCATCGCGATTCAATACATCGTCCTCCAGCCGACTTGTCTCCAAGGGGATATCGCTGCCTCCGGCACCACATGGTCCTTCTCCGTAGATTCTACGTTTTCGAATCCGACGCATAAATGATAGTTAATTGTAACGTTCAGGGACTCCTAAAGACGATGAAACACTCAAATTGCGTCGAGATTCAATACATCGTCCTCCAGCCGACTTGTCTACAAGGCCTCGAGCTCCATGTGGTCCGTCTCCTGTGAGTCTAGATTTTCGAATCCGACGCGAAACTGATAGTTAATTGTAACGTTCAGGGCCTCCTAATGCCGATGGAACACACAAATTGCGTCGAGATTCAATACATCGGCCTCCAGCCGATTTGTCTCCAAGGGTCTGTTGCTGCCTCGGGCACCTTATGGTCGTTCTCCTGTGAGTTTAGATTATCGAATCAGAAGCAAAAATGATAGTTAATTGTAACGTTCAGGGCCTCCTAATGCCGATGGAACACTCAAATTGCGTCGAGATTCAATACATCGGCCTCCAGCCGACTTGTCTCCAAGGGTCTATTGCTGCCTCGGGTACCTTATGGTCGTTCTCCTGTGAGTCTAGATTTTCGAATCCGACGCGAAACTGATACTTAATTGTAAGGTTCAGGGCCTCCTAATGACGACGGAACACTCAAATTGCGTCGAGATTCCATACATCGACAACCAGTCGACTTGTATTTAAGGGGATATTGCAGTCTCGGGCACCTTATGGTCGTTCTCCTGTGAGTCTAAATTTTCGAATCCGACGCAAAAATGATAGTTAATTGTAACGTTCAGGGCCTTCTAATGACGATGGAACACTGAAATTGCATCGCGATTCAATACATCGTCCTCCAGCCGACTTGTCTCCAAGGGGATATCGCTGCCTCCGGCACCACATGGTCCTTCTCCGTAGATTCTACGTTTTCGAATCCGACGCATAAATGATAGTTAATTGTAACGTTCAGGGACTCCTAAAGACGATGAAACACTCAAATTGCGTCGAGAGTCAATACATCGACCTCCAGTCGACTTGTATCCAAGCGGATATTGCAGTCTCGGGCACCTTATGGTCGTTCTCCTGTGAGTTTAGATTATCGAATCCGACGCAAAAATGATAGTTAATTGTAACGTTCAGGGCCTCCTAATGCCGATGGAACACTCAAACTGCGTCGAGATTCAATACATCGGCCTCCAGCCGATTTGTCTCCAAGGGTCTATTGCTGCCTCCGGCACCTTATGGTCGTTCTCCTGTGAGTCTAGATTTTCGAAACCGACGCATAAATGATAATTAATTGTAACGTTTAGGGCCTCCTAATGACGATGGGACACTCAAATTGCGTCGAAATTCAATACATCTTCCTCCAGCCGACTTGTCTACAAGGGGATATTGCTGCCTCGGGCTCCATGTGGCCCGTCTCCAGTGAGTCTAGATTTTCGAATCCGAAGCGAAACTGGTAGTTAATTGTAACGTTCAGGGCCTCCTAATGCCGATGGAACACTCAAATTGCGTCCAGATTCAATACATCGGCCTCCAGCCGACTTGTCTCCAAGGGTCTGTTGCTGCCTCGGGCACCTTATGGTCGTTCTATTGTGAGTCAACATTTTAGAATCCGACGCAAAACTGATAGTTAAATCTAATGCTCAGGGCCTCTTAATGACGATGGAACACTCAAATTGCGTCGAGAGGCAATACATCTTCCTCCAGCCGACTTGTCTCCAAGGGGATATCGCTGCCTCGGGCACCACATGGTCCTTCTCCGTAGATTCTACGTTTTCGAATCCGACGCATAAATAAATTGCGTCGAGATTCAATACATCGGCCTCCAGCCGACTTGCCTCCAAGGGTGTGTTGCTGCCTCGGGCACCTTATGGTCGTTCTCCTGTGAGTTTAGATTATCGAATCCGACGCAAAAATGATAGTTAGTTGTAACGATCAGGGCCTCCTAATGCCGATGGAACACTCAAATTGCGTCGAGAATCAATACATCGGCCTACAGCCGACTTGTCTCCAAGGGTGTATTGCTGCCTCGGGCACCTTATGGTCGTTCTCCTGTGAGTCTAGATTTTCGAATCCGACGCAAAACTCATAGTTAATTGTAACTTTGAGGGCCTCCTAATGCCGGTGGAACACTCAAATTGCGTCGAAAGTCAATACATCTTCCTCCAGCCGACTTGTCTACAAGTGGATATTGCTGCCTCGGGCTCCATGTGGTCCGTCTCCTGTGAGTCTAGATTTTCGAATCCGACGCGAAACTGATAGTTAATTGTAAGGTTCTGGGCCTCCTAATGACGATGGAACACTCAAATTGCGTCGAGATTCAATACATCGGCCTCCAGCCGACTTATCTGCAAGGGGGTATTTCTGCCTCGGGCTCCATGTGGTCCGTCTCCTGTGAGTCTAGATTTTCGAATCCGGCGCGAAACTGATAGTTAATTGTAACATTCAGGGCCTCCTAATGCCGATGGAACACTCAAATTGCGTCGAGATTCAATACATCGGCATTCAGCCGATTTGTCTCCAAAGGTCTATTGCTGCCTCGGGCACCTTATGGTCGTTCTCTTGTGAGTCTAGGTTATCGAATCCGACGCAAAAATGATAGTTCATTATAACGTTCAGGGCGACCTAATGACGATAGAAGACTCATATTGCGTCGAGATTCAATACATCGTCCTCCAGGCGATTTGTCTCCAAGGGGCTATTGCTGCCTCGGGTACCTTATGGTCGTTCTCCTGTGAGTCTAGATTTTCGAATCCGACGCAAAACTCATAGTTAATTGTAACGTTCAGGGCCTTGTAATGACGATGGAACACTCAAATTGCGTCGAGAGTCAATACATCGGCATCCAGCCGACTTTTCTCCAAGGGTCTGTTGCTGCCTCGGGCAACTTAAGGTCGTTCTCCTGTGAGTTTAGATTATCGAATCCGACGCAAAAATGTTAGTTCATTATAACGTTCAGGGCCTCCTAATGCCGATGGAACACTTTAATTGCGTCGAGATTCAATACATCGTCCTCCAGCCGACTTGTCTCCATGGGGATATTACTGCCTCCGGCCTCTTACGTTCGCTCTCATGTGAGTCTAGATTTTCGAATCCGACACGAAACTGATTGTTCATTGTAACGTTCAGGGCTTCCTGATGACGATGGAACACTCAAATTGCCTCTAGATTCAATACATCGGCATTCAGCCGATTTGTCTCCAAGGGTCTATTGCTGCCTCGGGCACCTTATGGTCGTTCTCTTGTGAGTGTAGATTATCGAATCCGACGCAAAAATGATAGTTCATTATAACGTTCAGGGCCTCCTGATGCCGATGGAACACTCTAATTGCGTCGAGATTCAATACAACGGCCTCCAGCCGAATTGTCTCCAAGGGTCTGTTGCTGCCTCGGGCACCACATGGTCCTTCTCCTGTGAGTCTAGATTTTCGAATCCGACGCAAAAATGATAGTGTATTGTAACGTTCAGGGCCTCCTAATGACGATGGAACACTCAAATTGCGTCAAGAATCAATGCATCGGTTTCCAGCCGACTTGTCTCCAAGGTGCCTCGGGCACCTTATGGTCGTTCTCCTGTGAGTCTAGATTTTCGAATCCGACGCATAAATGATAGTTAATTGTAACGTTCAGGGATTCCTAAAGATGATGGAACACTCAAATTGCGTCGAGAGTCAATACATCGACCTCCAGTCGACTTGTATCCAAGGGGATATTGCAGTCTCGGGCACCTTATAGTCGTTCTCCTTTGAGTTTAGATTATCGAATCCGACGCAAAAATGATAGTTAATTGTAACGTTTAGGGCCTCCTAATGACGACAGAAGACTCAAATTGCGTCGAGATTCAATACATCGGCCTCCAGCCGACTTGTCTCCAAGGGTCTGTTGCTCCCTCGGGCACCTTATGGTCGTTCTCCTGTGAGTTTAGATTATCGAATCCGACGCAAAAATGATAGTCAATTGTGACGTTTATTGCCTCCTAATGACGTTGGGACACTCAAATTGCGTCGAGATTCAATACATCGTCCTCCAGCCGACTTGTCTCCAAGGGTCTATTGCTGCCTCGGGCACCTTATGGTCGTTCTCCTGTGAGTTTAGATTTTCGAATCCGACGCAAAAATGATAGTTAATTGTAACGTTCAGGGCCTCCAAATGCCGATGGGACACTCAAATTGCCTCGAGATTCAATACATCGGCCTCCAGCCGACTTGTCTCCAAGGGTCTATTGCTGCCTCGGGCACCTTATGGTCGTTCACCTGTGAGTCTACATTTTCGAATCCGACGCAAAACTCATAGTTAATTGGAACGTTAAGGGCCTCCTAATGACGATGGAACACTCATTTTGCGTCGAGATTCAATACATCGTCCTCCAGCCGACTTGTCTCCATGGGGATATTACTGCCTCCGGCCTCTTATGTTCGCTCTCATGTGAGTCTAGATTTTCGAATCCGACGCGAAACTGATTGTTAATTGTAACGTTCAGGGCTTCCTAATGACGATGGAACTCTCAAATTGCGTCGAGATTCAATACATCGACCTCCAGCCGACTTGTCTCCAAGGGTCTATTGCTGCCTTGGGCACCTTATGGTCGTTCTCCTGTGAGTTTAGATTTTCGAATCCGACGAAATAATGATAGTTAATTGTAACGTTCAGGGCCTCCTAATGCCGATGGAACACTCAAATTGCGTCGAGATTCAATACATCGTCCTCCAGCCGACTTGTCTCCAAGGGTCTATTGCTGCCTCGGGCACCTTATGGTCGTTCTCCTGTGAGTCTAGATTTTCGAATCCGACGCAAAACTCATAGTTAATTGTAACGTTAAGGGCCTCCTAATGGCGATGGAACCTTCATTTTGCGTCGAGATTCAATACATCGGCTTCCAGCCGACTTGTCTCCAAGGGTCTGTTGCTGCCTCGGGCACCTCATGGTCGTTCTCCTGTGAGTTAAGATTATCGAATCCGACGCAAAAATGATAGTTAATTGTAACGTTTAGGGACTTGTAATGACGATGGGACACTCAAATTGCGTCGAGATTCAATACATCGTCCTTCAACCGACTTGTCTCCATGGGGATATTACTGCCTCCGGCCTCTTATGTTCGCTCTCATGTGAGTCTAGATTTTGGAATTCGACGCGAAACTGATTGTTAATTGTAACCTTCAGGGCTTCCTAAAGACGATGGAACTCTTAAATTGCGTCGAGATTCAATACATCGTCCTCCAGCCGACTTGTTTCCAAGGGTCTATTGGTGCCTCGGGCACCTTATGGTCGTTCTCTTGTAAGTCTAGATTTTCGTATCCGACGCAAAAATGATAGTTAATTGTAACGTTAAGGCCTTGTAATGACGATGGAACACTCAAATTGCGTCGAGATTCAATACATCGGCCTAAAGCCGACTTGTCTTCAAGGGTCTGTTGCTGCCTCGGGCACCTTATGGTCGTTCTTTTGTGAGTTTAGATTTTCGAATCCGACGCAAAACTGATAGTTAATTGTAATGTTTGGGGCCTCGTAATGACGATGGAAAACTCAAATTGTGTCGAGATTCAATACATCGGCCTCCAGCCGACTTTTCTCCAAGGGGATATTGCTGTCTCGGGCACAATATGATCCTTCTCCTGTGAGTCTAGATTTTCGAATCCGACGCAAAAATGAAAGTTAATTGTAATGTTCAGGTCCTTGTAATGACGATGGAACACTCAAACTGCGTCGAGATTCGATACATCGGCCTGCAGCCGACTTGTCTCCAAGGGTCTATTGCTGCCTCGGCCACCTTATGGTCGTTCTCCTGTGAGTTTAGATTATCGAATCCGACCCAAGAATGATAGTTAATTGTAACGTTTAGGGCCTCCTAATGACGATGGAACACTGAAATTGCGTCGAGATTCAATACATCGGCCTCCAGCCGACTTTTCTCCAAGGGTCTGTTGCTGCCTCGGGCACCTTATGGTCGTTCTCCTGTGAGTTTAGATTATCGAATCCGACGCAAAAATGATAGTTAATTGTAACGTTTAGGGCCTCCTAATGACGATGGGACACTCAAATTCCGACGAGATTCAATACATCGTCCTCCACCGGACTTGTCTCCAAGGGGATATTGCTGTCTCGAGCACCGTATGAACTTCTCCTGTGAGTAGATTTTCGAATCCGACGCTAAAATGATAGTTAATTGTAACGTTCAGGGCCTTGTAATGACGATGGAACACTCAAATTGCATCGAGATTCAATACATCGGCCTCCAGCCGACTTGTCTCCAAGGGTCTGTTGCTGCCTCGGGCACCTTATGGTCGTTCTCCTGTGAGTTTAGATTATCGAATCCGACGCAAAAATGATAGTTAATTGTAACGTTTAGGGCCTCCTAATGACGATAGAAGACTCAAATTGCGTCGAGGTTCAATACATCGGCCACCAGCCGACTTGTCTCCAAGGGTCTATTGCTGCCTCGGGCACCTTATGGTCGTTCTCTTGTGAGATTACATTATCGAATCCGACGCAAAAATGATAGTTAATAGTAACGTTTAGGGCCTCCTAATGACGATGGGACACTCAAATTGCGTCGAAATTCAATACATTGACCTCCAGCCGACTTGTCTCCATGGGGATATTACTGCCTCCGGCCTCTTATTTTCACTCTCATGTGAGTCTAGGTTTTCGAATCCGACGCGAAACTGATTGTTAATTGTAACGTTCAGGGATTCCTAATGACGATGGAACTCTCAAATTGCGTCGAGATTCAATTTATCGTCCTCCAGCCGACTTGTCTCCACGGGTCTATTGCTGCCTCGGGCACCACATGGTCCTTCTCCTGTGACTCTAGATTTTCGAATCCGACGCAAAAATGATAGTGAATTGTAACGTTCAGGGCCTCCTAATGACGATGGAACGCTCAAATTGCGTCAAGAATCAATACATCGGTTTCCAGCCGACTTGTCTCCAAGGGTCTATTGCTGCCTCGGGCACCTTATGGTCGTTCTCCTGTGAGTCTAGATTTTCGAATCCGACGCATAAATGATAGTCAATTGTAACGTTCAGGGACTCCTAAAGACAATGGAACACTCAAATTGCGTCGAGAGTCAATACATCGACCTCCAGTCGACTTGTATCCAAGCGGATATTGCAGTCTCGGGCACCTTATGGTCGTTCTCCTGTGAGTTTAGATTATCGAATCCGACGCAAAAATGATAGTTAATTGTAACGTTTAGGCCCACCTAATGACGACGGGACACTCAAATTGCGTCGAGATTCAATACATCGTCCTCCAGCCGACTTGTCTCCAAGGGGATATTGCTGTCTCGAGCACCGTATGAACTTCTCCTGTGAGTAGATTTTCGAATCCGACGCTAAAATGATAGTTAATTGTAACGTTTAGGGCCTCCTAATGACGATAGAAGACTCAAATTGCGTCGAGATTCAATACATCGGCCTCCAGCCGACTTGTCTCCATGGGTCTGTTGCTGCCTCGGGCACCTTATGGTCGTTCTCCTGTGAGTCAACATTTTAGAATCCGACGCAAAACAGATAGTTAAATGTAATGCTCAGGGCCTCTTAATGACGATGGAACACTCAAATTGCGTGGAGAGTCAATACATCTTCCTCCAGCCGACTTGTCTACAAGGGGATGTCGCTGCCTCGGGCTCCATGTGGTCCGTCTCCTGTGAGTCTAGATTTTCGAATCCGACGCGAAACTGATAGTTAATTGTAAGGATCAGGGCTTCCTAATGACGATGGGACACTCAAATTGCGTCGAGATTCAATACATCGTCCTCCAGCCGACTTGTCTCCATGGGGATATTACTGCCTCCGGCCTCTTATGTTCGCTCTCATGTGAGTCTAGATTTTCGAATCCGACGCCAAACTGATTGTTAATTGTAACGTTCAGCGCTTCCTAATGACGATGGAACACTCAAATTGCCTCGAGATTCAATACATCGTCCTCCAGCCGACTTGTATCCATCGGGATATTACTGCCTCCGGCCTCTTATGTTCGCTCTCATCTGAGTCTAAATTTTCGAATCCTACGCGAAACTGATTGTTAATTGTAACTTTCAGGGCCTCCTAATGACGATGGAACACTCAAATTGCGTCGAGATTCAATACATCGGCCTCCACCCGACTTGTCCCCAAGGCTCTTTTGCTGCCTCGAGCACCTTATGGTCGTTCTCCTGTGAGTTTAGATTATCGAATCCGACGCAAAAATGATAGTTAATTGTAACGTTTAGGGCCTCCTAAAGACGATGGGACACTCAAATTGCGTCGAGATTCAATACATCGTCCTCCAGCCGACTTGTCTCCTTGGGGATATTACTGCCTCCGGCCTCTTACGTTCGCTCTCATGTGAGTCTAGATTTTCGAATCCGACGCGACACTGATTGTTAATTGTAACGTTCAGGGCCTCCTAATGACGATGGAACTCTCAGATTGCGTCGAGATTCAATACATCGTCCTCCGGCCGACTTGTCTTCAAGGGTCTATTGCTGCCTCGGGCACCTTATGGTCGTTCTCCTGTGAGTCTAGATTTTCGAATCCGACGCAAAAATGATTGTTAATTGTAACGTTCAGGGCCTCCTAATGACGATGGAACTCTCAAATTGCGTCGAGATTCAATACATCGTCCAAGGGTCTAATGCTGCCTCGGGCACCTTATGGTCTAGATTTTCTAATCCGACGCAAAAATGATAGTGAATTGTAACGTTTAGGGCCTCCTAATGACGATGGAACACTCAAATTGCGTCGAGATTCAATACATCGTCCTTCAACCGACTTGTCTCCATGGGGATATTACTGCCTCCGGCCTCTTATGTTCGCTCTCATGTGAGTCTAGATTTTGGAATTCGACGCGAAACTGATTGTTAATTGTAACCTTCAGGGCTTCCTAAAGACGATGGAACTCTCAAATTGCGTCGAGATTCAATACATCGTCCTCCAGCCGACTTGTCTCCAAGGGTCTATTGGTGCCTCGGGCACCTTATGGTCGTTCTCTTGTAAGTCTAGATTTTCGTATCCGACGCAAAAATGATAGTTAATTGTAACGTTAAGGCCTTGTAATGACGATGGAACACTCAAATTGCGTCGAGATTCAATACATCGGCCTCCAGCCGACTTGTCTTCAAGGGTCTGTTGCTGCCTCGGGCACCTTATGGTCGTTCTTTTGTGAGTTTAGATTTTCGAATCCGACGCAAAAATGATAGTTAATTGTAATGTTTAGGGCCTCGTAATGACGATGGAAAACTCAAATTGTGTCGAGATTCAATACATCGGCCTCCAGCCGACTTTTCTCCAAGGGGATATTGCTGTCTCGGGCACAATATGATCCTTCTCCTGTGAGTCTAGATTTTCGAATCCGACGCAAAAATGATAGTTAATTGTAATGTTCAGGTCCTTGTAATGACGATGGAACACTCAAACTGCGTCATGATTCGATACATCGGCCTGCAGCCGACTTGTCTCCAAGGGTCTATTGCTGCCTCGGCCACCTTATGGTCGTTCTCCTGTGAGTTTAGATTATCGAATCCGACGCAAAAATGATAGTTAATTGTAACGTTTAGGGCCTCCTAATGACGACAGAAGACTCAAATTGCGTCGAGATTCAATACATCGGCCTCCAGCCGACTTGTCTCCAAGGGTCTGTTGCTCCCTCGGGCACCTTATGGTCGTTCTCCTGTGAGTTTAGATTATCGAATCCGACGCAAAAATGATAGTCAATTGTGACGTTTATTGCCTCCTAATGACGTTGGGACACTCAAATTGCGTCGAGATTCAATACATCGTCCTCCAGCCGACTTGTCTCCAAGGGTCTATTGCTGCCTCGGGCACCTTATGGTCGTTCTCCTGTGAGTCTAGATTTTCGAATCCGACGCATAAATGATAGTTAATTGTAACGTTCAGGGACTCCTAAAGACGATGGAACACTCAAATTGCGTCGAGAGTCAATACATCGACCTCCAGTCGACTTGTATCCAAGCGGATATTGCAGTCTCGGGCACCTTATGGTCGTTCTCCTGTGAGTTTAGATTATCGAATCCGACGCAAAAATGATTGTTAATTGTAACGTTCAGCCCCTCCTAATGACGATGGAACTCTCAGATTGCGTCGAGATTCAATACATCGTCCTCCGGCCGACTTGTCTTCAAGGGTCTATTGCTGCCTCGGGCACCTTATGGTCGTTCTCCTGTGAGTCTAGATTTTCGAATCCGACGCAAAAATGATTGTTAATTGTAACGTTCAGGGCCTCCTAATGACGATGGAACTCTCAAATTGCGTCGAGATTCAATACATCGTCCAAGGGTCTAATGCTGCCTCGGGCACCTTATGGTCGTTCTCTTGTAAGTCTAGATTTTCGAATCCGACGCAAAAATGATAGTTAATTGAAACGTTCGGGGCCTTGTAATGACGATGGAACACTCAAATTGCGTCGAGATTCAATACATCGGCCTCCAGCCGACTTGTCTCCAAGGATCTATTGCTGCCTCGGGCACCACATGGTCCTTCTCCGGTGAGTCTAGATTTTCGAATCCGACGCAAAAATGATAGTGAATTGTAACGTTTAGGGCCTCCTAATGACGATGGAACACTCAAATTGCGTCGAGATTCATTACATCGGCCTCCAGCCGACTTGTCTCCAAGGGTTTTTTGCTGCCTCGGGCACCTTATGGTCGTTCTCCTGTCAGTTTAGATTATCGAATCCGACGCAAAAATGATAGTGAATGTAACGTTCAGCGCCTCCTAATGCCGATGGAACACTCAAATTGCGTCGAGATTCAATACATCGTCCTCCAGCCGACTTGTCTCCAAGGGTCTGTTGCTGCCTCGGGCACCTTATGTTCGTTCTCTTGTAAGTCTAGATTATCGAATCCGACGCAAAAATGATAGTGAATTGTAACGTTCAGCGCCTCATAATGACGATAGAAGACTCAAATTGCGTCGAGATTCAATACATCGACCTCCAGTCGACTTGTATCCAAGGGGATATTGCAGTCTCGGGCACTTTATGGACGTTCTCTTGTAAGTCTAGATTTTCGAATCCGACGCAAAAATGATAGTTAATTGTAACGTTCAGGGCCTGCTAATGACGATGGAACACTCAAACTGCGTCGAGATTCAATACATCGGCCTCCAGCCGACTTGTCTCCAAGGGGATATAGCTGCATCGGGCACCTTATGGTCGTTCTCCTGTGAGTTTAGATTTTCGAATCCGACGAAAAACTGATAGTGAAATGTAACATTCAGGGCCTCCTAATGACGATGGAACACTCATTTTGCGTCGCGATCCAATACATCGTCCTCCAACCGACTTGTCTCCAAGGGTCAATAGCTGCCACGGGCACCTTGTGATCGTTCTGCTGTGAGTCTAGATTTTCGAACCCGACGCAAAACTGATTGTTAATTGTAACGTTCAGGGCCACCTAATGACGATGGAACACTCAAATTGAGTCGAGATTCAATACATCGACCTCCAGCCGACTTGTCTCCAAGGGGATACTGCTGCCTCGGGCTCCATGTGGTCCGTCTCCTGTGAGTCTAGATTTTCGAATCCGACGCGAAACTGATAGTTAATTGTAACGTTCAGGGCCACCTAATGGCGATGGAACACCCAAATTGCGTCGAGATTCAATACATCGGCCTCCAGCCGACTTGTCTCCAAGGGGATATTGCTGTCTCGGGCACAATATGATCCTTCTCCTGTGAGTCTAGATTTTCAAATCTGACGCAAAATTGATAGTGAAATGTAACGTTCAGCGCCTCCTAATGACGATAGAAGACTCAAATTGCGTCGAGATTAAATACATCGTCCTCCAGCCGATTTGTCTCCAAGGGGATATTGCTGCCTCGTGCATAATATGATCCTTCTCCTGTGAGTCTAGATTTTCGAAACCGACGCAAAAATGATAGTTAATTGTAAGGTTCAGGGCCTTGTAATGACGATGGAACACTCAAATTGCGTCGAGATTCAATACATCGGCCTCCAGCCGACTTGTCTCCAAGGGTCTAATGCTGCCTCGGGCACCTTATGGTCGTTCTCCTGTGAGTTTAGATTATCGAATCTGACGCAAAAATGATAGTTAATTGTAAGGTTCAGGACGACCTAATGACGATGGAACACTCAAATTGCGTCGAGATCCAATACATCGGCCTCCAGCGGACTTGTCTCCAAGGGGATATTGCTGTCTTGAGCACCGTATGAACTTCTCCTGTGAGTAGATTTTCGAATCCGACGCGAAACTGATAGTTAATTGTAAGGTTTAGGGCCTCCTAATGACGATGGGACACTCAAGTTGCGTCGAAATTCAATACGTTGACCTCCAGCCGACTTGTCTCCATGGGGATATTACTGCCTCCGGCCTCTTATTTTCACTCTCATGTGAGGCTAGATTTTCGAATCCGACGCGAAACTGATTGTTAATTGTAACGTTCAGGGATTCCTAATGACGATGGAACTCTCAAATTGCGTCGAGATTCATTTTATCGTCCTCCAGCCGACTTGTCTCCACGGGTCTATTGCTGCCTCGGGCACCTTATGGTCGTTCTCTTGTGAGATTAGATTATCGAATCCGACGCAAAAATAATAGTTAATAGTAACGTTTAGGGCCTCCTAATGACGATGGGACACTCAAGTTGCGTCGAAATTCAATACGTTGACCTCCAGCCGACTTGTCTCCATGGGGATATTACTGCCTCCGGCCTCTTATTTTCACTCTCATGTGAGTCTAGATTTTCGAATCCGACGCGAAACTGATTGTTAATTGTAACGTTCAGGGATTCCTAATGACGATGGAACTCTCAAATTGCGTCGAGATTCAATTTATCGTCCTCCAGCCGACTTGTCTCCACGGGTCTATTGCTGCCTCGGGCACCACATGGTCCTTCTCCTGTGACTCTAGATTTTCGAATCCGACGCAAAAATGATAGTGAATTGTAACGTTCAGGGCCTCCTAATGACGATGGAACGCTCAAATTGCGTCAAGAATCAATACATCGGTTTCCAGCCGACTTGTCTCCAAGGGTCTATTGCTGCCTCGGGCACCTTATGGTCGTTCTCCTGTGAGTCTAGATTTTCGAATCCGTCGCATAAATGATAGTTAATTGTAACGTTCAGGGACTCCTAAAGACGATGGAACACTCAAATTGCGTCGAGAGTCAATACATCGACCTCCAGTCGACTTGTATCCAAGCGGATATTGCAGTCTCGGGCACCTTATGGTCGTTCTCGTGTGAATTTAGATTATCGAATCCGACGCAAAAATGATAGTTAATTGTAACGTTTAGGGCCTCCTAATGACGATGGAACACTCAAATTGCGTCGAGATTCAATACATCGGCCTCCAGCCGACTTGTCTCCAAGGCTCTTTTGCTGCCTCGAGCACCTTATGGTCGTTCTCCTGTGAGTTTAGATTATCGAATCCGACGCAAAAATGATAGTTAATTGTAACGTTTAGGGCCTCCTAAAGACGATGGGACACTCAAATTGCGTCGAGATTCAATACATCGTCCTCCAGCCGACTTGTCTCCATGGGGATATTACTGCCTCCGGCCTCTTATGTTCGCTCTCATGTGAGTCTAGATTTTCGAATCCGACGCGACACTGATTGTTAATTGTAACGTTCAGGGCCTCCTAATAACGATGGAACTCTCAGATTGCGTAGAGATTCAATACATCGTCCTCCGGCCGACTTGTCTTCAAGGGTCTATTGCTGCCTCGGGCACCTTATGGTCGTTCTCCTGTGAGTCTAGATTTTCGAATCCGACGCAAAAATGATTGTTCATTGTAACGTTCAGGGCCTCCTAATGACGATGGAACTCTCAAATTGCGTCGAGATTCAATACATCGTCCAAGGGTCTAATGCTGCCTCGGGCACCTTATGGTCGTTCTCTTGTAAGTCTAGATTTTCGAATCCGACGCAAAAATGATAGTTAATTGAAACGTTCGGGGCCTTGTAATGACGATGGAACACTCAAATTGCGTCGAGATTCAATACATCGGCCTCCAGCCGACTTGTCTCCAAGGATCTATTGCTGCCTCGGGCACCACATGGTCCTTCTCCGGTGAGTCTAGATTTTCGAATCCGACGCAAAAATGATAGTGAATTGTAACGTTTAGGGCCTCCTAATGACGATGGAACACTCAAATTGCGTCGAGATTCAATACATCGGCCTCCAGCCGACTTGTCTCCAAGGGTCTTTTGCTGCCTCGGGCACCTTATGGTCGTTCTCCTGTCAGTTTAGATTATCGAATCCGACGCAAAAATGATAGTGAGTGTAACGTTCAGCGCCTCCTAATGCCGATGGAACACTCAAATTGCGTCGAGATTCAATACATCGTCCTCCAGCCGACTTGTCTCCAAGGGTCTGTTGCTGCCTCGGGCACCTTATGTTCGTTCTCTTGTAAGTCTAGATTTTCGAATCCGACGCAAAAATGATAGTGAATTGTAACGTTCAGCGCCTCCTAATGACGATAGAAGACTCAAATTGCGTCGAGATTCAATACATCGACCTCCAGTCGACTTGTATCCAAGGGGATATTGCGGTCTCGGGCACTTTATGGACGTTCTCTTGTAAGTCTAGATTTTCGAATCCGACGCAAAAATGATAGTTAATTGTAACGTTCAGGGCCTGCTAATGACGATGGAACACTCAAACTGCGTCGAGATTCAATACATCGGCCTCCAGCCGACTTGTCTCCAAGGGGATATCGGTGCCTCGGGCACCACATGGTCCGTCTCCGGTGATTCTACGTTTTCGAATCCGACGCAAAACTCATAGTTAATTGTAACGTTCAGGGCCTCCTATTCGCGATGGAACACTCAAATTGCGTCGAGATTCAATACATCGGCCTCCAGCCGACTTGTCTCCAAGGGGATATAGCTGCATCGGGCACCTTATGGTCGTTCTCCTGTGAGTTTAGATTTTCGAATCCGACGAAAAACTGATAGTGAAATGTAACATTCAGGGCCTCCTAATGACGATGGAACACTCATTTTGCGTCGCGATCCAATACATCGTCCTCCAACCGACTTGTCTCCAAGGGTCAATAGCTGCCACGGGCACCTTGTGATCGTTCTGCTGTGAGTCTAGATTTTCGAACCCGACGCAAAACTGATTGTTAATTGTAACGTTCAGGGCCACCTAATGACGATGGAACACTCAAATTGAGTCGAGATTCAATACATCGACCTCCAGCCGACTTGTCTCCAAGGGGATACTGCTGCCTCGGGCTCCATGTGGTCCGTCTCCTGTGAGTCTAGATTTTCGAATCCGACGCGAAACTGATAGTTAATTGTAACGTTCAGGGCCACCTAATGGCGATGGAACACCCAAATTGCGTCGAGATTCAATACATCGGCCTCCAGCGACTTGTCTCCAAGGGGATATTGCTGTCTCGGGCACAATATGATCCTTCTCCTGTGAGTCTAGATTTTCAAATCTGACGCAAAATTGATAGTGAAATGTAACATTCAGCGCCTCCTAATGACGATAGAAGACTCAAATTGCGTCGAGATTAAATACATCGTCCTCCAGCCGATTTGTCTCCAAGGGGATATTGCTGCCTCGTGCATAATATGATCCTTCTCCTGTGAGTCTAGATTTTCGAAACCGACGCAAAAATGATAGTTAATTGTAAGGTTCAGGGCCTTGTAATGACGATGGAACACTCAAATTGCGTCGAGATTCAATACATCGGCCTCCAGCCGACTTGTCTCCAAGGGTCTAATGCTGCCTCGGGCACGTTATGTTCGTTCTCCTGTGAGTTTAGATTATCGAATCTGACGCAAAAATGATAGTTAATTGTAAGGTTCAGGACGACCTAATGACGATGGAACACTCAAATTGCGTCGAGATTCAATACATCGGCCTCCAGCGGACTTGTCTCCAAGGGGATATTGCTGTCTTGAGCACCGTATGAACTTCTCCTGTGAGTAGATTTTCGAATCCGACGCGAAACTGATAGTTAATTGTAAGGTTTAGGGCCTCCTAATGACGATGGAACACTCAAATTGCGTCGAGATTCAATACATCGGCCTCCAGCCTACTTGTATCCAAGGGGATATTGCAGTCTCGTGCACCATATGATTCTTCTCCTGTTAGTAGATTTTCGAATTCGACGCTAAAATGATAGTTAACTGTAACGTTCAGGGCCTCCTAATGCCGATGGAACACTCAAAATGCGTCGAGATTCAATACATCGTCCTCCAGCCGACTTGTCTCCAAGGGTCTGTTGCTGCCTCGGGCACCTTATGGTCGTTCTCCTGTGAGTTTAGATTATCGAATCCGACGCAAAAATGATAGTTAATTAAAACGTTTAGGGCCTCCTAATGACGATGGGACACTCAAATTGCGTCGAGATTCAATACATCGTCCTCCAGCCGACTTGTCTCCAAGGGTCTATTGCTGCCTCGGGCACCTTATGGTCGTTCTCCTGTGAGTCTATATTTTCGAATCCGACGAAAAACTCATAGTTGATAGTAACGCTCAGGGCCTTCTAATGACGATGGAACTTTCAAATTGCGTCGAGTTCAATACATCGTCCTCCAGCCGACTTGTCTCCAAGGGTCTGTTGCTGCCTCGGGCACCTTATGGTCGTTCTCCTGTGAGTTTAGATTATAGAATCCGACGCAAAAATGATAGTTAGTTGTAACGTTTAGGGCCTCCTAATGACGATGGAACACTCAAATTGCGTCGAGATTCCATACATCGGCCTCCAGCCGACTTGTCTCCAAGGGTCTGTTGCTGCCTCGGGCACCTCATGGTCGTTCTCCTGTGAGTTTAGATTTTCGAATCCGACGCGAAACTGATAGGTAAATGTAAGGTTCAGGGCCTCCTAATGACGATGGGACACTCAAATTGCGTCGAGATTCAATACATCGGCCTCCAGCGGACTTGTCTCCAAGGGGATATTGCTGTCTCGGGCACCATATGATCCTTCTCCTGTGAGTCTAGATTTTCGAATCCGACGCATAAATGATAGTGAATAGTAACGTTCAGCGCCTCCTGATGACGATGGAACTCTCAAATTGCGTCGTGATTCAATACATCGGCCTCTAGCCGACTTGTCTCCAAGGGTCTATTGCTGCCTCGGGCTCTTATGGTCGTTCTCCTGTGAGTCTAGATTTTCGAATCCGACGCAAAAATGATAGTTAATTGAAACGTTCGGGGCCTTGTAATGACGATGGAACACTCAAATTGCGTCGAGATTCAATACATCGGCCTCCAGCCGACTTGTCTCTAAGGGTCTATTGCTGCCTCGGGCACCTTTTCGTCGTTCTCCTGTGAGTCTAGATTTTCGAATCCGACGCAAAAATGATAGTTAATTGTAACGTTCAGGGCCTCCTAATGCCGATGGAACACTCAAATTGCGTCGAGATTCAATACATCGGCCTCCAGCCGACTTGTCTCCAAGGGTCTATTGCTGCCTCGGGCCCTTATGGTCGTTCTCCTGTGAGTCTAGATTTTCGAATCCGACGCAAAAATGATAGTGAGTGTAACGTTCAGCGCCTCCTAATGCCGATGGAACACTCAAATTGCGTCGAGATTCAATACATCGTCCTCCAGCCGACTTGTCTCCAAGGGTCTGTTGCTGCCTCGCGCACCTTATGGTCGTTCTCTTGTAAGTCTAGATTATCGAATCCGACGCAAAAATGATAGTGAATTGTAACGTTCAGCGCCTCCTAATGACGATAGAAGATTCAAATTGCGTCGAGATTCAATACATCGACCTCCAGTCGACTTGTATCCAAGGGGATATTGCAGTCTCGGGCACTTTATGGACGTTCTCTTGTAAGTCTAGATTTTCGAATCCGACGCAAAAATGATAGTTAATTGTAACGTTCAGGGCCTGCTAATGACGATGGAACACTCAAACTGCGTCGAGATTCAATACATCGGCCTCCAGCCGACTTGTCTCCAAGGGGGTATCGCTGCCTCGGGCACCACATGGTCCGTCTCCGGTGATTCTACGTTTTCGAATCCGACGCAAAAGTCATAGTTAATTGTAACGTTCAGGGCCTCCTATTCGCGATGGAACACTCAAATTGCGTCGAGATTCAATACATCGGCCTCCAGCCGACTTGTCTCCAAGGGGATATTGCTGCATCGGGCACCTTATGGTCGTTCTCCTGTGAGTTTAGATTTTCGAGTCCGACGAAAAACTGATAGTTAATTGTAACATTCAGGGCCTCCTAATGACGATGGAACACTCATTTTGCGTCGCGATCCAATACATCGTCCTCCAACCGACTTGTCTCCAAGGGTCAATAGCTGCCACGGGCACCTTGTGATCGTTCTGCTGTGAGTCTAGATTTTCGAACCCGACGCAAAACTGATTGTTAATTGCAACGTTGAGGGCCACCTAATGACGATGGAACACTCAAATTGAGTCGAGATTCAATACATCGACCTCCAGCCGACTTGTCTCCAAGGGGATACTGCTGCCTCGGGCTCCATGTGGTCCGTCTCCTGTGAGTCTAGATTTTCGATCCGACGCGAAACTGATAGTTAATTGTAACGTTCAGGGCATCCTAATGGCGATGGAACACCCAAATTGCGTCGAGATTCAATAAATCGGCCTCCAGCCGACTTGTCTCCAAGGGGATATTGCTGTCTCGGGCACAATATGATCCTTCTCCTGTGAGTCTAGATTTTCGAATCTGACGCAAAAATGATAGTGAAATGTAACCTTCAGCGCCTCCTAATGACGATAGAAGACTCAAATTGCGTCGAGATTCAATACATCGTCCTCCAGCCGATTTGTCTCCAAGGGGATATTGCTGCCTCGTGCATAATATGATCCTTCTCCTGTGAGTCTAGATTTTCGAATCCGACGCAAAAATGATAGTGAATTGTAACGTTCAGCGCCTCCTAATGACGATAGAAGACTCAAATTGCGTCGAGATTCAATACAGCGTCCTCCAGCCGACTTGTCTCCAAGGGTCTAATGCTGCCTCGGGCACCTTATGGTCGTTCTCCTGTGAGTTTAGATTATCGAATCCGACGCAAAAATGATAGTTAATTGTAAGGTTCAGGACGACCTAATGACGATGGAACACTCAAATTGCGTCGAGATTCAATACATCGGCCTCCAGCGGACTTGTCTCCAAGGGGATATTGCTGTCTTGAGCACCGTATGAACTTCTCCTGTGAGTAGATTTTCGAATCCGACGCGAAACTGATTGTTAATTGTAAGGTTTAGGGCCTCCTAATGACGATGGAACACTCAAATTACGTCGAGATTCAATACATCGGCCTCCAGCCGACTTGTATCCAAGGGGATATTGCAGTCTCGTGCACCATATGATTCTTCTCCTGTTAGTAGATTTTCGATTCCGACGCTAAAATGATAGTTAACTGTAACGTTCGGGGCCTCCTAATGCCGATGGAACACTCAAAATGCGTCGAGATTCAATACAGCGGCCTCCAGCCGACTTGTCTCCAAGGGTCTGTTGCTGCCTCGGGCACCTTATGGTCGTTCTCCTGTGAGTTTAGATTATCGAATCCGACGCAAAAATGATAGTTAATTAAAACGTTTAGATCCTCCTAATGACGATGGGACACTAAAATTGCGTCGAGATTCAATACATCGTCCTCCAGCCGACTTGTCTCCAAGGGTCTATTGCTGCGTCGGGCACCTTATGGTCGTTCTCCTGTGAGTCTAGATTTTCGAATCCGACGAAAAACTCATAGTTAATTGTAACGTTCAGGGCCTCCTAATGACGATGGAACTTTCAAATTGCGTCGAGTTCAATACATCGTCCTCCAGCCGACTTGTCTCCAAGGGCCTGTTGCTGCCTCGGGCACCTTATGGTCGTTCTCCGGTGAGTTTAGATTATCGAATCCGACGCAAAAATGATAGTTAATTGTAACGTTTAGGGCCTCCTAATGAAGATGGAACACTCAAATTGCGTCGAGATTCAATACATCGGCCTCCAGCCGACTTGTCTCCAAGGGTCTGTTGCTGCCTCGGGCACCTTATGGTCGTTCTCCTGTGAGTTTAGATTTTCGAATCCGACGCGAAACTGATAGGTAAATGTAAGGTTCAGGGCCTCCTAATGACGATGGAACACTCAAATTGAGTCGAGATTCAATACATCGACCTCCAGCCGACTTGTCTTCAAGGGGATACTGCTGCCTCGGGCTCCATGTGGTCCGTCTCCTGTGAGTCTAGATTTTCGAATCCGACGCGAAACTGATAGTTAATTGTAACGTTCAGGGCCTCCTAATGGCGATGGAACACCCAAATTGCGTCGAGATTCAATACATCGTCCTCCAGCCGATTTGTCTCCAAGGGGATATTGCTGCCTCGTGCATAATATGATCCTTCTCCTGTGAGTCTAGATTTTCGAATCCGACGCAAAAATGATAGTGAATTGTAACGTTCAGCGCCTCCTAATGACGACAGAAGACTCAAATTGCGTCGAGATTCAATACATCGTCCTCCAGCCGATTTGTCTCCAAGGGTCTGTTGCTGCCTCGGGCACCTTATGCTCGTTCTCCTGTGAGTCTAGATTTTCGAAACCGACGCAAAAATGATAGTTAATTGTAACGTTCAGGGCCTTGTAATGACGATGGAACCCTCAAATTGCGTCGAGATTCAATACATCGGCCTCCAGCCGACTTGTCTCCAAGGGTCTAATGCTGCCTCGGGCACCTTATGGTCGTTCTCCTGTGAGTTTAGATTATCGAATCCGACGCAAAAATGATAGTTAATTGTAAGGTTTAGGACGACCTAATGACGATGGAACACTCAAATTGCGTCGAGATTCAATACATCGGCCTCCAGCGGACTTGTCTCCAAGGGTATATTGCTGTCTTGAGCACCGTATGAACTTCTCCTGTGAGTAGATTTTCGAATCCGACGCGAAACTGATTGTTAATTGTAAGGTTTAGGGCCTCCTAATGACGATGGAACACTCAAATTGCGTCGAGATTCAATACATCGGCCTCCAGCCGACTTGTATCCAAGGGGATATTGCAGTCTCGTGCACCATATGATTCTTCTCCTGTTAGTAGATTTTCGAATCCGACGCTAAAATGATAGTTAACTGTAACGTTCAGGGCCTCCTAATGCCGATGGAACACTCAAAATGCGTCGAGATTCAATACAGCGGCCTCCAGCCGACTTGTCTCCAAGGGTCTGTTGCTGCCTCGGGCACCTTATGGTCGTTCTCCTTTGAGTTTAGATTATCGAATCCGACGCAAAAATGATAGTTAATTAAAACGTTTAGGGCCTCCTAATGACGATGGGACACTAAAATTGCGTCGAGATTCAATACATCGTCCTCCAGCCGACTTGTCTCCAAGGGTCTATTGCTGCCTCGGGCACCTTATGGTCGTTCTCCTGTGAGTCTAGATTTTCGAATCCGACGAAAAACTCATAGTTAATTGTAACGTTCAGGGCCTCCTAATGACGATGGAACTTTCAAATTGCGTCGAGTTCAATACATCGTCCTCCAGCCGACTTGTCTCCAAGGGCCTGTTGCTGCCTCGGGCACCTTATGGTCGTTCTCCTGTGAGTTTAGATTATCGAATCCGACGCAAAAATGATAGTTAATTGTAACGTTTAGGGCCTCCTAATGAAGATGGAACACTCAAATTGCGTCGAGATTCAATACATCGGCCTCCATCCGACTTGTCTCCAAGGGTCTGTTGCTGCCTCGGGCACCTTATGGTCGTTCTCGTGTGAGTTTAGATTTTCGAATCCGACGCGAAACTGATAGGTAAATGTAAGGTTCAGGGCCTCCTAATGACGATGGGACACTCAAATTGCGTCGAGATTCAATACATCGGCCACCAGCGGACTTGTCTCCAAGGGGATATTGCTGTCTCGGGCACCATTTGATCCTTCTCCTGTGAGTCTAGATTTTCGAATCCGACGCAAAAATGATAGTGAATAGTAACGTTCAGCGTCTCCTGATGACGATGGAACTCTCAAATTGCGTCGTGATTCAATACATCGTCCTCCAGCTGATTTGTCTCCAAGGGTCTGTTGCTGCCTCTGGCACCTTATGGTCGTTCTCCTGAGAGTTTAGATTTTCGAATCCGACGCGAAACTGATAGTTAATTGTAAGGTTCAGGGCCTCCTAATGACGATGGAACACTCAAATTGCGTCGAGATTCAATACATCGGCCTCCAGCCGACTTGTCTCCAAGGGTTTGTTGCTGCCTCGGGCACCTTATGGTCGTTCCCCTGTGAGTTTAGATTTTCGAATCCGACGCGAAACTGATAGGTAAATGTAAGGTTCAGGGCCTCCTAATGACGATGGGACACTCAAATTGCGTCGAGAGTCAATACATCGACCTCCAGTCGACTAGTATCCAAGGGGATATTGCAGTCTCGTGCACAATATGATCCTTCTCCTGTTAGTAGATTTTCGAATCCGACGCTTAAATGATAGTTAACTGTAACGTTCAGGGCCTCGTAATGCCGATGGAACACTCAAATTGCGTCGAGATTCAATACATCGGCCTCCAGCCGACTTGTCTCTAAGGGTCTGTTGCTGCCTCGGGCACCTTATCGTCGTTCTCCTGTGAGTCTAGATTTTCGAATCCGACGCAAAAATGATAGTTAATTGTAACGTTCAGGGCCTTGTAATGACGATGGAACACTCAAATTGCGTCGAGATTCAATACATCGGCCTCCAGCCGACTTGTCTCCAAGGGTCTGTTGCTGCCTCGAGCACAGTATGAACTTCTCCTGTGAGTAGATTTTTGAATCCGACGCAAAAATGATAGTTAATTGTAACGTTTAGGGCCTCCTAATGACGATAGAAGACTCAAATTGCGTCGAGATTCAATACATCGGCCTCCAGCCGACTTGTCTCCAAGGGGATATTGCTGTCTCGGGCACCTTATGGTCGTTCTCCTGTGAGTTTAGATTATCGAATCCGACGCAAAAATGATAGTTAATTGTAACGTTCAGGGCCTCCTAATGCCGATGGAACACTCAAATTGCGTCGAGATTCAATACATCGGCCTCCAGCCGACTTGTCTCCAAGGGGATATTGCTGTCTCGGGCACCATATGATCCTTGTCCTGTGAGTCTAGATTTTCGAATCCGACGCAAAAATGATAGTGAATAGTAACGTTCAGGGCCTCCTAATGACGATAGAAGACTCAAATTGCGTCGAGATTCAATACATCGTCCTCCAGCCGATTTGTCTCCAAGGGGATATTGCTTCCTCGGGCACCTTATGGTCGTTCTCCCGTGAGTTTAGATTATCGAATCCGACGCAAAAATGATAGTTAATTGTAACGTTCAGGCGACCTAATGACGATGGAACACTCAAATTGCGTCGATATTCAATACATCGGCCTCCAGTCGATTTGTGTCCAAGGGGTATATTGCTGTCTGGAACATCCTATGAACTTCTCCTGTGAGTAGATTTTCGAATCCGACGCGAAACTGATAGTTAATTGTAAGGTTTAGGGCCCCTAATGACGATGGAACACTCAAATTGCGTCGAGATTCAATACATCGGCCTCCAGCCGACTTGTCTCCAAGGGGATATTGCTGTCTCGGGCACCTTATGGTCGTTCTCCTGTGAGTTTAGATTATCGAATCCGACGCAAAAATGATAGTTAATTGTAACGTTCAGGGCCTCCTAATGCCGATGGAACACTCAAATTGCGTCGAGATTCAATACATCGGCCTCCAGCCGACTTGTCTCCAAGGGGATATTGCTGTCTCGGGCACCATATGATCCTTGTCCTGTGAGTCTAGATTTTCGAATCCGACGCAAAAATGATAGTGAATAGTAACGTTCAGGGCCTCCTAATGACGATAGAAGACTCAAATTGCGTCGAGATTCAATACATCGTCCTCCAGCCGATTTGTCTCCAAGGGGATATTGCTTCCTCGGGCACCTTATGGTCGTTCTCCCGTGAGTTTAGATTATCGAATCCGACGCAAAAATGATAGTTAATTGTAACGTTCAGGCGACCTAATGACGATGGAACACTCAAATTGCGTCGATATTCAATACATCGGCCTCCAGTCGATTTGTCTCCAAGGGGTATATTGCTGTCTGGAACACCCTATGAACTTCTCCTGTGAGTAGATTTTCGAATCCGACGCGAAACTGATAGTTAATTGTAAGGTTCAGGGCCTCCTAATGACGATGGAACACTCAAATTGCGTCGAGATTCAATACATCGGCCTCCAGCCGACTTGTCTCCAAGGGTCTGTTGCTGCCTCGGGCACCTTATGGTCGTTCCCCTGTGAGTTTAGGTTTTCGAATCCGACGCGAAACTGATAGGTAAATGTAAGGTTCAGGGCCTCCTAATGACGATGGGACACTCAAATTGCGTCGAGAGTCAATACATCGACCTCCAGTCGACTAGTATCCAAGGGGATATTGCAGTCTCGTGCACAATATGATCCTTCTCCTGTTAGTAGATTTTCGAATCCGACGCTAAAATGATAGTTAACTGTAACGTTCAGGGCCTCGTAATGCCGATGGAACACTCAAATTGCGTCGAGATTCAATACATCGGCCTCCAGCCGACTTGTCTCTAAGGGTCTATTGCTGCCTCGGGCACCTTATCGTCGTTCTCCTGTGAGTCTAGATTTTCGAATCCGACGCTAAAATGATAGTTAACTGTAACGTTCAGGGCCTCCTAATGCCGATGGAACACTCAAATTGCGTCGAAATTCAATACATCGGCCTCCAGCCGACTTGTCTCCAAGGGTCTGTTGCTGTTCGAATGTTCGCTCTCATGTGAGTCTAGATTTTCGGATCCGACGCGAAACTGATTGTTAATTGTAACGTTCAGGGCTTCCTAATGACGATGGAACACTCAGATTGCCTCGAGATTCAATACATCGGCATTCAGCCGATTTGTCTCCAAGGGTCTATTGCTGCCTCGGGCACCGTATGGTCGTTCTCCTGTGAGTCTACATTTTCGAATCCGACGCAAAAATGATAGTTAATTATAAGGTTTAGGGCCCCTAATGACGATGGAACACTCAAATTGCGTCGAGATTCAATACATCGGCCTCCAGCCGACTTGTCTCAAAGGGGATATTGCAGTCTCGGGCACCTTATGGTCGTTCTCCTGTGAGTTTAGATTATCGAATCCGACGCAAAAATGATAGTTAATTGTAACGTTCAGGGCCTCCTAATGCCGATGGAACACTCAAATTGCGTCGAGATTCAATACATCGGCCTCCAGCCGACTTGTCTCCAAGGGGATATTGCTGTCTCGGGCACCATATGATCCTTGTCCTGTGAGTCTAGATTTTCGAATCCGACGCAAAAATGATAGTGAATAGTATCGTTCAGGGCCTCCTAATGACGATAGAAGACTCAAATTGCGTCGAGGTTCAATACATCGTCCTCCAGCCGATTTGTCTCCAAGGGGATATTGCTTCCTCGGGCACCTTATGGTCGTTCTCCCGTGAGTTTAGATTATCGAATCCGACGCAAAAATGATAGTTAATTGTAACGTTCAGGCGACCTAATGACGATGGAACACTCAAATTGCGTCGATATTCAATACATCGGCCTCCAGTCGATTTGTCTCCAAGGGGTATATTGCTGTCTGGAACACCCTATGAACTTCTCCTGTGAGTAGATTTTCGAATCCGACGCGAAACTGATAGTTAATTGTAAGGTTTAGGGCCCCTAATGACGATGGAACACTCAAATTGCGTCGAGATTCAATACATCGGCCTCCAGCCGACTTGTCTCCAAGGGGATATTGCTGTCTCGGGCACCTTATGGTCGTTCTCCTGTGAGTTTAGATTATCGAATCCGACGCAAAAATGATAGTTAATTGTAACGTTCAGGGCCTCCTAATGCCGATGAAACACTCAAATTGCGTCGAGATTCAATACATCGGCCTCCAGCCGACTTGTCTCCAAGGGGATATTGCTGTCTCGGGCACCATATGATCCTTGTCCTGTGAGTCTAGATTTTCGAATCCGACGCAAAAATGATAGTGAATAGTAACGTTCAGGGCCTCCTAATGACGATAGAAGACTCAAATTGCGTCGAGATTCAATACATCGTCCTCCAGCCGATTTGTCTCCAAGGGGATATTGCTTCCTCGGGCACCTTATGGTCATTCTCCCGTGAGTTTAGATTATCGAATCCGACGCAAAAATGATAGTTAATTGTAACGTTCAGGCGACCTAATGACGATGGAACACTCAAATTGCGTCGATATTCAATACATCGGCCTCCAGTCGATTTGTCTCCAAGGGGTATATTGCTGTCTGGAACAGCCTATGAACTTCTCCTGTGAGTAGATTTTCGAATCCGACGCGAAACTGATAGTTAATTGTAAGGTTTACGGCCTCCTAATGACGATGTAACACTCAAATTGCGTCGAGATTCAATACATCGGCCTCCAGCCGACTTGTATCCAAGGGGTTATTTAAGTCTCGTGCACCATATGATCCTTCTCCTGTTAGTAGATTTTCGAATCCGACGCTAAAATGATAGTTAACTGTAACGTTCAAGGCCTCCTAATGCCGATGGAACACTCAAATTGTGTCGAGATTCAATACATCGGCCTCCAGCCGACTTGTCTCCAAGGGTCTGTTGCTGCCTCGGGCGCCTTATGGTCGTTCTCCTGTGAGTTTAGATTATCGAATCCGACGCGAAAATGATAGTTAATTCTAACGTTCAGGGCCTCCTAATGACGATGGAACACTCAAATTGCGTCGAGAGTCAATACATCTTCCTCCAGCCGACTTGTCTACAAGGTGATGTCGTTGCCTCGGGCTCCATGTGGTCCGTCTCCTGTGAGTCTAGATTTTCGAATCCGACGCGAAACTAATAGTTAATTGTAAGGACCAGTTCCTCAAAATGACAATGGAACACTCAAATTGCGTCGAGATTCAATACATCGGCCTCCAGCGGACTTGTCTCCAAGGGGATATGCAGTCTCGGGCACCATATGATCCTTCTCCTGTGAGTCTAGATTTTCGAATCCGACGCAAAAATGATAGTTAATTGTAACGTTCAGCGCGACCTAATGACGATAAAAGACTCAAATTGCGTCGAGATTCAATACATCGTCCTCCAGCCGATTTGTCTCAAAGGGGATATAGCTGCCTCGGGCACCAAATGGTCCGTCTGCTGTGAGTCTAGATTTTGGAATCCGACGAAAAACTGATAGTTAATTGTAACATTCAGGGCCTCCTAATGACGATGGAACACTCAACTTGCGTCGCGATCCAATACATCGACCGCCAGGCGGCTTGTCTCCAAGGGTCTATTGCTGCCTCGGGCACCTTATAATCGTTCTCCTGTGAGTCTAGATTTTCGAATCCGACGCAAAAATGATAGTTAATTGTAACGTTCAGGGCCCTGTAATGACGATGGAACACTCAAATTGCGTCGAGATTCAATACATCGGCCTCCAGCCTACTTGTCTCCAAGGATCTTATGCTGCCTCGGGCACCTTATGGTCGTTCTCCTGTGAGTTTAGATTATCGAATCCGACGCAAAAATGTTAGTTAATTGTAACGTTCAGGGCGACCTAATGACGATGGAACACTCAAATTGCGTCGATATTCAATACATCGGCTTTCAGTCGATTTGTCTGCAAGGGGTATATTGCTGTCTCGAGCACCGTATGAACTTCTCCTGTGAGTAGATTTTCGAATCCGACGCGAAACTGATAGTTAATTATAAGGTTTAGGGCCTCCTAATGACGATGGAACACTCAAATTGCGTCGAGATTCAATACATCGGCCTCCAGCCGACTTGTCTCCAAGGGGATATTGCTGTCTCGGGCACCTTATGGTCGTTCTCCTGTGAGTTTAGATTATCGAATCCGACGCAAAAATGATAGTTAATTGTAACGTTCAGGGCCTCCTAATGCCGATGGAACACTCAAATTGCGTCGAGATTCAATACATCGGCCTCCAGCCGACTTGTCTCCAAGGGGATATTGCTGTCTCGGGCACCACATGATCCTTGTCGTGTGAGTCTAGATTTTCGAATTCGACGCAAAAATGATAGTGAATACTAACGTTCAGGGCCTCCTAATAAAGATAGAAGACTCAAATTGCGTCGAGATTCAATACATTGTCCTCCAGCCGATTTGTCTCCAAGGGGATATTGCTTCCTCGGGCACCAAATGCTCCGTCTGAGGTGAGTCTAGATTTTCGAATCCGGCGAAAAACTGATAGTTAATTGTAACATTCAGAGCCTCCTAATGACGATGGAACACTCAAATTGCGTCGCGATCCAATACATCGACCGCCAGCCGACTTGTCTCCAAGGGTCTATTGCTGCCTCGGGCACCTTATGGTCGTTCTCCTGTGAGTCTAGATTTTCGAATCCGACGCAAAAATGATAGTTAATTGTAACGTTCAGGGCCTTGTAATGACGATAGAACACTCAAATTCCGTCGATATTCAATACATCGTCCTCCAGCCGACTTGTCTCCAAGGGTCTGTTGCTGCCTCGGGCACCTTATGGTCGTTCTCTTGTGAGTCTAGATTTTCGAATCCGACGAAAAAATGATAGTTAATTGTAACGTTCTGGGCCCTGTAATGACGATGGAACACTCAAATTGCGTCGAGATTCAATACATCGTCTTCCAGCCTACTTGTCTCCAAGGGTCTAATGCTGCCTCGGGCACCTTATGGTCGTTCTCCCGTGAGTTTAGATTATCGAATCCGACGCAAAAATGATAGTTAATTGTAACGTTCAGGGCGACCTAATGACGATGGAACACTCAAATTGCGTCGAGATTCAATACATCGGCCTCCAGTCGATTTGTCTCCAAGGGGTATATTGCTGTCTCGAACACCCTATGAACTTCTCCTGTGAGTAGATTTTCGAATCCGACGCGAAACTGAAAGTTAATTGTAAGGTTTAGGGCCTCCTAATGACGATGGAACACTCAAATTGCGTCGAGATTCAATACATCGGCCTCCAGCCGACTTGTATCCAAGGGGATATTAAGTCTCGTGCACCATATGATCCTTCTCCTGTTAGTACATTTTCGAATCCGACGCTAAAATGATAGTTAACTGTAACGTTCAAGGCCTCCTAATGCCGATGGAACACTCAAATTGCGTCGAGATTCAATACATCGGCCTCCAGCCGACTTGTCTCCAAGGGGATATTGCTGTCTCGGGCACCATATGATCCTTCTCCTGTGAGTCTAGATTTTCGAATCCGACGCAAAAATGATAGTGAGTAGTAACGTTCAGGGCCTCCTAATGACGATAGAAGACTCAAATTGCGTCGAGATTCAATACATCGTCCTCCAGCCGATTTGTCTCCAAGGGGATATAGCTGCCTCGGGCACCAAATGGTCCGTCTGCTGTGAGTCTAGATTTTGGAATCCGACGAAAAACTGATAGTTAATTGTAACATTCAGGGCCTCCTAATGACGATGGAACACTCAAATTGCGTCGCGATCCAATACATCGACCGCCAGCCGACTTGTCTCCAAGGGTCTATTGCTGCCTCGGGCACCTTATGGTCGTTCTCCTGTGAGTCTAGATTTTCGAATCCGACGCGAAAATGATAGTTAATTGTAACGTTCAGGGCCTTGTAATGACGATGGAACACTCAAATTGCGTCGAGATTCAATACATCGTCCTCCAGCCGACTGGTCTCCAAGGGTCTGTTGCTGCCTCGGGCGCCTTATGGTCGTTCTCCTGTGAGTTTAGATTATCGAATCCGACGCGAAAATGATAGTTAATTGTAACGTTCAGGGCCTCCTAATGCCGATGGTACACTCAAATTGCGTCGAGATTCAATACATCGGCCTCCAGCCGACTTGTCTCCAAGGGGATATTGCTGTCTCGGGCACCATATGATCCTTCTCCTGTGAGTCTAGATTTTCGAATCCGACGCAAAAATGATAGTGAGTAGTAACGTTCAGGGCCTCCTAATGACGATAGAAGACTCAAATTGCGTCGAGATTCAATACATCGTCCTCCAGCCGATTTGTCTCCAAGGGGATATAGCTGCCTCGGGCACCAAATGGTCCGTCTGCTGTGAGTCTAGATTTTGGAATCCGACGAAAAACTGATAGTTAATTGTAACATTCAGGGCCTCCTAATGACGATGGAACACTCAAATTGCGTCGCGATCCAATACATCGACCGCCAGCCGACTTGTATCCAAGGGGATATTGCAGTCTCGTGCACCATATGATCCTTCTCCTGTTAGTAGATCTTCGAATCCGACGCTAAAATGATAGTTAACTGTAATGTTCAGGGCCTCCTAATGCCGATGGAACACTCAAATTGCGTCGAGATTCAATACATCGGCCTCCAGCCGACATGTCTCCAAGGGTCTGTTGCTGCAACGGGCACCTAATGGTCGTTCTCCTGTGAGTCTAGATTTTCGAATCCGACGCAAAAATGATAGTTAATTGTAACGATCAGGGCCCTGTAATGACGATGGAACACTCAAATTGCGTCGAGATTCAATACATCGGCCTCCAGCCTACTTGTCTCCAAGGGTCTAATGCTGCCTCGGGCACCCTATGGTCGTTCTCCTGTGAGTTTAGATTATCGAATCCGACGCAAAAATGATAGTTAATTGTAACGTTCAGGGCGACCTAATGAGGATGGAACACTCAAATTGCGTCGATATTCAATACATCGGCCTCCAGTCGATTTGTCTCCAAGGGGTATATTGCTGTCTCGAGCACCGTATGAACTTCTCCTGTGAGTAGATTTTCGAATCCGACGCGAAACTGATAGTAAATTGTAAGGTTTAGGGCCTCCTAGTAACGATGTAACACTCAAATTGCGTCGAGATTCAATACATCGGCCTCCAGCCGACTTGTATCCAAGGGGATATTGCAGTCTCGTGCACCATATGATCCTTCTCCTGTTAGTAGATATTCGAATCCGACGCTAAAATGATAGTTAACTGTAATGTTCAGGGCCTCCTAATGCCGATGGAACACTCAAATTGCGTCGAGATTCAATACATCGGCCTCCAGCCGACTTGTCTCCAAGGGTCTGTTGCAGCCTCGGGCACCTTATGGTCGTTCTCCTGTGAGTTTAGATTTTCGAATCCGACGCAAAAATGAAAGTTAATTGTAACGTTTAGGGCCTTCTAATGACGATAGGACACTCAAATTGCGTCGAGATTCAATACATCGTCCTCCAGCCGACTTGTCTCCATGGGGATATTACTGCCTCCGGCCTCTTATGTTCGCTCTCATGTGAGTCTAGATTTTCGAATCCGACGCGAAACTGATTGTTAATTGTAACGTTTAGGGCCTCCTAATGACGATGGAACACTCAAATTGCGTCGAGATTCAATACATGGGCCTCCAGCCGACTTGTCTCCGAGTGTCTATTGCTGCCTCACGCACCTTATGGTCGTTCTCCTGTGAGTCTAGATTTTCGAATCCGACGCGAAACTGATAGTTAATTGTAACGTTCAGAACCTCCTAATGACGATGGAACACTCAAATTGCGTCGAGATTCAATACATCGGCCTCCAGCCGACTTGTCTCCAAGGGGATATTGCTGTCTCGGGCACAATATGATCCTTCTCCTGTGAGTCTAGATTTTTGAATCCGACGCAAAAATGATAGTTAATTGTCACGTTCAGGGCCTTGTAATGACGATGGAACACTCAAATTGCGTCGAGATTCAATACATCGGCCTCCAGCCGACTTGTATCCAAGGGTCTGTTGCTGCCTCGGGCACCTTATGGTCGTTCTCCTGTGAGTTTAGATTATCGAATCCGACGCAAAAATGATAGTTAATTGTAACGTTTAGGGCCTCCTAATGACGATGGAACACTCAAATTGCGTCGAGATTCAATACATCGGCCTCCAGCCGACTTGTCTCCAAGGGTCTGTTGCTGCCTCGGGCACCTTATGGTCGTTCTCCTGTGAGTTTTGATTATCGAAACCGACGCAAAAATGATAGTTAATTGTAACGTTTAGGGCCTCCTAATGACGAAGGAACACTCAAATTGCGTCGATATTCAATACATCGGCCTCCAGTTGACTTGTCTCCAAGGGGTATATTGCTGTCTCGAGCACCGTATGAACTTCTCCTGTGAGTAGATTTTCGAATCCGACGCAAAAATGATAGTTAATTGTAACGTTCAGGGCCTTGTAATGACGATGGAACACTCAAATTGCGTCGAGATTCAATACATCGGCCTCCAGCCGACTTGTATCCAAGGGTCTGTTGCTGCCTCGGGACCCTTATGGTCGTTCACCTGTGAGTTTAGATTATCGAATCCGACGCAAAAATGATAGTTAATTGTAACGATCAGGGCCTCCTAATGACGATAGAAGACTCAAATTGCGTCGAGATTCAATACATCGGCCTCCAGCCGACTTGTCTCCAAGGGTCTGTTGCTGCCTCGGGCACCTTATGGTCGTTCTCCTGTGAGTTTAGATTATCGAATCCGACGCAAAAATGATAGTTAATTGTAACGTTTAGGGCCTCCTTATGACGATGGGACACTCAAATTGCGTCGAGATTCAATACATCGTCCTCCAGCCGACTTGTCTGGATGGGGATATTACTGCCTCCGGCCTCTTATGTTCGCTCTCATGTGAGTCTAGATTTTCGAATCCGACGCGAAACTGATTGTTAATTGTAACGTTCAGGGATTCCTAATGACGATGGAACTCTCAAATTGCGTCGAGATTCAATACATCGTCCTCCAGCCGACTTGTCTCCAAGGGTCTGTTGCTGCCTCGGGCACCTTATGGTCGTTCTCCTGTGAGTTTAGATTTTCGAATCAGACGCGAAACTGATAGTTAATTGTAAGGTTTAGGACCTCCTAATGACGATGGAACACTCAAATTGCGTCGAGATTTAATACATCGGCCTCCAGCCGACTTGTCTCCAAGGGTCTGTTGCTGCCTCGGGCACCACATGGTCGTTCTCCTGTGAGTCTAGATTTTCGAATCGGACGCTAAAATGATAGTTAACTGTAACGTTCAGGTGCTCCTAAAGACGATGGAACACTCAAATTGCGTCGAGATTCAATACATCGGCCTCCAGCCGACTTGTCTCCAAGGGTCTATTGCTGCCGCGGGCACCTTATGGTCGTTCTCCTGTGAGTCTAGATTTTCGAATCCGACTCAAAAATGATAGTTAATTGTAACGTTCAGGGCCTCCTATTGGCGATGGAAAACACAAATTGCGTCGAGATTCAATACATCGGCCTCCAGCCGACTTGTATCCAAGGGGATATTGCAGTCTCGTGCAGCATATGATCCTTCTCCTGTGAGTCAAGATTTTCGAATCCGACGCAAAAATGATAGTGAGTAGTAACGTTCAGGGCCTCCTAATGACGATAGAAGACTCAAATTGCGTCGAGATTCAATACATCGTCCTCCAGCCGATTTGTCTCAAAGGGGATATAGCTGCCTCGGGCACCAAATGGTCCGTCTGCTGTGTGTCTAGATTTTGGAATCCGACGAAAAACTGATAGTTAATTGTAACATTCAGGGCCTCCTAATGACGATGGAACACTCAAATTGCGTCGCGATCCAGTACATCGACCGACAGCCGACTTGTCTCCAAGGGTCTATTGCTGCCTCGGGCACCTTATGGTCGTTCTCCTGTGAGTCTAGATTTTCGAATCCGACGCAAAAATGATAGTTAATTGTAACGTTCAGGGCCTTGTAATGACGATGGAACACTCAAATTGCGTCGAGATTCAATACATCGTCCTCCAGCCGACTTGTCTCCAAGGGTCTGTTGCTTCCTCGGGCGCCTTATGGTCGTTCTCCTGTGAGTTTAGATTATCGAATCCGACGCGAAGATGATAGTTAATTGTAACGTTCAGGGCCTACTAATGCCGATGGTACACTCAAATTGCGTCGTGATTCAATACTTCGGCCTCCAGCCGACTTGTCTCCAAGGGGATATTGCTGTCTCGGGCACCATATGATCCTTCTCCTGTGAGTCTAGATTTTTGAATCCGACGCAAAAATGATAGTGAGTAGTAACGTTCAGGGCCTCCTAATGACGATAGAAGACTCAAATTGCGTCGAGATTCAATACATCGTCCTCCAGCCGATTTGTCTCCAAGGGGATATATCTGCCTCGGGCACCAAATCGTCCGTCTGCTGTGAGTCTAGATTTTGGAATCCGAAGAAAAACTGATAGTTAATTGTAACATTCAGGGCCTCCTAATGACGATGGAACACTCAAATTGCGGCGCGATCCAATACATCGACCGCCAGCCGACTTGTCTCCTAGGGTCTATTGCTGCCTCGGGCACCTTATGGTCGTTCTCCTGTGAGTCTAAATTTTCGAATCCGACGCAAAAATGATAGTTAATTGTAACGTTCAGGGCCTTGTAATGACGATGGAACACTCAAATTGCGTCGAGATTCAATACATCGTCCTCCAGCCGACATGTCTCCAAGGGTCTGTTGCTGCAACGGGCACCTTATGGTCGTTCTCCTGTGAGTCTAGATTTTCGAATCCGACGCAAAAATGATAGTTAATTGTAACGTTCAGGGCCTTGTAATGACGATGGAACACTCAAATTGCGTCGAGATTCAATACATCGTCCTCCAGCCGACTTGTCTCCAAGGGTCTGTTGCTGCCTCGGGCGCCTTATGGTCGTTCTCCTGTGAGTTTAGATTATCGAATCCGACGCGAAAATGATAGTTAATTGTAACGTTCAGGGCCTCCTAATGCCGATGGTACCCTCAAATTGCGTCGTGATTCAATACATCGGCCTCCAGCCGACTTGTCTCCAAGGGGATATTGCTGTCTCGGGCACCATATGATCCTTCTCCTGTGAGTCTAGATTTTCGAATCCGACGCAAAAATGATAGTGAGTAGTAACGTTCAGGGCCTCCTAATGACGATAGAAGACTCAAATTGCGACGAGATTCAATACATCGTTCTCCAGCCGATTTGTCTCCAAGGGGGTATAGCTGCCTCGGGCACCAAATGGTCCGTCTGCTGTGAGTCTAGATTTTGGAATCCGACGAAAAACTGATAGTTAATTGTAACATTCAGGGCCTCCTAATGACGATGGAACACTCAAATTGCGTCGAGATCCAATACATCGACGGCCAGCCGACTTGTCTACTAGGGTCTATTGCTGCCTCGGGCACCTTATGGTCGTTCTCCTGTGAGTCTAGATTTTCGAATCCGACGCAAAAATGATAGTTAATTGTAACGTTCAGGGCCTTGTAATGACGATGGAACACTCAAATTGCGTCGAGATTCAATACATCGTCCTCCAGCCGACATGTCTCCAAGGGTCTGTTGCTGCAACGGGCACCTTATGGTAGTTCTCCTGTGAGTCTAGATTTTTGAATCCGACGCAAAAATGATAGTTAATTGTAACGATCAGGGCCCTGTAATGACGATGGAACACTCAAATTTCGTCGAGATTCAATACATCGGCCTCCCGCCTACTTGTCTCCAAGGGTCTAATGCTGCCTCGGGCACCTTATGGTCGTTCTCCTGTGAGTTTAGATTATCGAATACGACGCAAAAATGATAGTTAATTGTAACGTTCAGGGCGACCTAATGAGGGTGAAACACTCAAACTGCGTCGATATTCAATACATCGGCCTCCAGTCGATTTGTCTCCTAGGGGTATATTGCTGTCTCGAGCACCGTATGAACTTCTCCTGTGAGTAGATTTTCAAATCCGACGCGAAACTGATAGTTAATTGTAAGGTTTAGGGCCTCCTAATAACGATGGAACACTCAAATTGCGTCGAGATTCAATACATCGGCCTCCAGCCGACTTGTATCCAAGGGGATATTGCAGTCTCGTGCACCATATGATCCTTCTCCTGTTAGTAGATCTTCGAATCCGACGCTAAAATGATAGTTAACTGTAACGTTCAGGGCCTCCTAATGCCGATGGAACACTCAAATAGCGTCGAGATTCAATACATCGGCCTCCAGCCGACTTGTCTCCAAATGTCAGTTGCTGCCTCGGGCACCTTATGGTCGTTCTCCTGTGAGTTTAGATTATCGAATCCGACGCAAAAATGAAAGTTAATTGTAACGTTTAGGGCCTTCTAATGACGATGGGATACTCAAATTGCGTCGAGATTCAATACATCGTCCTCCAGCCGACTTGTCTCCATGGGGATATTACTGCCTCCGGTCTCTTATGTTCGCTCTCATGTGAGTGTAGATTTTCGAATCCGACGCGAAACTGATTGTTAATTGTAACGTTTAGGGCCTCCTAATGACGATGGAACACTCAAATTGCGTCGAGATTCAATACATCGGCCTCCAGCCGACTTGTCTCCGAGGGTCTATTGCTGCCTCGCGCACCTTATGGTCGTACTCCTGTGAGTCTAGATTTTCGAATCCGACGCGAAACTGATAGTTAATTGTAACGTTCAGGGCCTCCTAATGACGATGGAACACTCAAATTGCGTCGAGATTCAATACATCGGCCTCCAGCCGACTTGTCTCCAAGGGGATATTGCTGTCTCGGGCACAATATGATCCTTCTCCTGTGAGTCTAGATTTTCGAATCCGACGCAAAAATGATAGTTAATTGTAACGTTCAGGGCCTTGTAATGACGATGGAACACTCAAATTGCGTCGAGATTCAATACATCGGCCTCCAGCCGACTTGTCTCCAAGGGTCTGTTGCTGCCTCGGGCACCTTATGGTCGTTCTCCTGTGAGTTTAGATTATCGAATCCGACGCAAAAATGATAGTTAATTGTAACGTTTAGGGCCTCCTAATGACGATGGAACACTCAAATTGCGTCGAGATTCAATTCATCGGCCTCCAGCCGACTTGTCTCCAAGGGTCTGTTGCTGCCTCGGGCACCTTATGGTCGTTCTCCTGTGAGTTTTGATTATCGAATCCGACGCAAAAATGATAGTTAATTGTAACGTTTAGGGCCTCCTAATGACGATGGAACACTCAAATTGCGTCGATATTCAATACATCGGCCTCCAGTTGACTTGTCTCCAAGGGGTATATTGCTGTCTCGAGCACCGTATGAACTTCTCCTGTGAGTAGATTTTCGAATCCGACGCTAAAATGATAGTTAATTGTAACGTTCAGGGCCTTGTAATGACGATGGAACACTCAAATTGCGTCGAGATTCAATACATCGGCCTCCAGCCGACTTGTCTCCAAGGGTCTGTTGCTGCCTCGGGCACCTTATGGTCGTTCACCTGTGAGTTTAGATTATCGAATCCGACGCAAAAATGATAGTTAATTGTAACGTTTAGGGCCTCCTAATGACGATAGAAGACTCAAATTGCGTCGAGATTCAATACATCGGCCTCCAGCCGACTTGTCTCCAAGGGGATATTGCTGTCTCGGGCACCTTATGGTCGTTCTCCTGTGAGTTTAGAATATCGAATCCGACGCAAAAATGATAGTTAATTGCAACGTTTAGGGCCTCCTAATGACGATGGAACACTCATATTGCCTCGAGATTCAATACATCGGCCTCCAGCCGACTTGTCTCCAAGGGTCTGCTGCTGCCTCGGGCACCTTATGGTCGTTCTCCTGTGAGTTTTGATTATCGAATCCGACGCAAAAATGATAGTTAATTGTAACTTTTAGGGCCTCCTAATGACGATGGAACACTCAAATTGCGTCGATATTCAATACATCGGCCTCCAGTTGTCTTGTCTCCAAGGGGTATATTGCTGTCTCGAGCACCGTATGAATTTCTCCTGTGAGTAGATTTTCGAATCCGACGCTAAAATGATAGTTAATTGTAACGTTCAGGGCCTTGTAATGACGATGGAACACTCAAATTGTGTCGAGATTCAATACATCGGCCTCCAGCCGACTTGTCTCCAAGGGTCTGCTGCTGCCTCGGACACCTTATGGTCGTTCTCCGGTGAGTTTAGATTATCGAATCCGACGCAAAAATGATAGTTAATTGTAACGTTTAGGGCCTCCTAATGCCGATGGGACACTCAAATTGCGTCGAGATTCAATACATCGTCCTCCAGCCGACTTGTCTGGGTGGGGATATTACTGCCTCCGGCCTCTTACGTTCGCTCTTATGTGAGTCTAGATTTTCGAATCCGACGCGAAACTGATTGTTAATTGTAACGTTCAGGGCTTCCTAATGACGATGGAACTCTCAAATTGCGTCGAGATTCAATACATCGTCCTCCAGCCGACTTGTCTCCAAGGGTCTGTTGCTGCCTCGGGCACCTTATGCTCGTTCTCCTGTGAGTTTAGATTTTCGAATCTGACGCGAAACTGATAGTTAATTGTAAGGTTTATGGCCTCCTAATGACGATGGAAAACTCAAATTGCGTCGAGATTCAATACATCGTCCTCCAGCCGACTTGTCTGGGTGGGGATATTACTGCCTCCGGCCTCTTACGTTCGCTCTCATGTGAGTCTAGATTTTCGAATCCGACGCGAAACTGATTGTTAATTGTAACGTTCAGGGCTTCCTAATGACGATGGAACTCTCAAATTGCGTCGAGATTCAATACATCGTCCTCCAGCCGACTTGTCTCCAAGGGTCTGTTGCTGCCTCGGGCACCTTATGGTCGTTCTCCTGTGAGTTTAGATTTTCGAATCCGACGCGAAACTGATAGTTAATTGTAAGGTTTATGGCCTCCTAATGACGATGGAACACTCAAATTGCGTCGATATTCAATACATCGGCCTCCAGTTGACTTGTCTCCAAGGGGTATATTGCTGTCTCGAGCACCGTATGAACTTCTCCTGTGAGTAGATTTTCGAATCCGACGCTAAAATGATAGTTAATTGTAACGCTCAGGGCCTTGTAATGACGATGGAACACTCAAATTGCGTCGAGATTCTATACATCGGCCTCCAGCCGACTTGTCTCCAAGGGTCTGTTGCTGCCTCGGGCACCTTATGGTCGTTCACCTGTAAGTTTAGATTATCGAATCCGACGCAAAAATGATAGTTAATTGTAACGTTTAGGGCCTCCTAATGACGATAGAAGACTCAAATTGCGTCGAGATTCAATACATCGGCCTCCAGCCGACTTGTCTCCAAGGGTCTGTTGCTGCCTCGGGCACCTTATGGTCGTTCTCCTGTGAGTTTAGATTATCGAATCCGACGCAAAAATGATAGTTAATTGTAACGTTTAGGGCCTCCTATTGACGATGGGACACTCAAATTGCGTCGAGATTCAATACATCGTCCTCCAGCCGACTTGTCTGGATGGGGATATTACTGCCTCCGGCCTCTCATATTCGCTCTCATGTGAGTCTAGATTTTCGAATCCGACGCGAAACTGATTGTTAATTGTAAGGTTTAGGACCTCCTAATGACGATGGAACACTCAAATTGCGTCGAGATTTAATACATCGGCCTCCAGCCGACTTGTATGCAAGGGGATATTGCAGTCTCGTGCACCATATGATCCTTCTCCTGTTAGTAGATTTTTGAATCCGACGCTAAAATGATAGTTAACTGTAACGTTCAGGGCCTCCTAATGGCGATGGAACACTCAAATTGCGCCGAGATTCAATACATCGGCCTCCAGCCGACTTGTCTCCAAGGGTCTGTTGCTGCCTCGGGCACCTTATGGTCGTTCTCCTGTGAGTCTAGATTTTCGAATCGGACGCTAAAATGATAGTTAACTGTAACGATCAGGGGCTCCTAAAGACGATGGAACACTCAAATTGCGTCGAGAGTCAATACATCGACCTCCAGTCGACTTGTATCCAAGGGGATATTGCAGTCTCGGGCACAATATGATCCTTCTCCTGTGAGTCTAGATTTTCGAATCCGACGCAAAAATGATAGTGAATTGTAACGTTCAGGGACTCCTAAAGACGATGGAACACTCAAATTGCGTCGGGAGTCAATACATCGACCTCCAGTCGACTTGTATCCAAGGGGATATTGCAGCCTCGTGCACCATATGATCCTTCTCCTGTTAGTAGATTTTCGAATCCGACGCTAAAATGATAGTTAACTGTAACGTTCAGGGCCTCCTAATGCCGATGGAACACTCAAATTGCGTCGAGATTCAATACATCGGCCTCCAGCCGACTTGTCTCCAAGGGTCTATTGCTGCCTCGGGCACCTTATGGTCGTTCTCCTGTGAGTCTAGATTTTCGAATCCGACGCAAAACTGATAGTTAAATGTAATGCTCAGGGCCTCTCAATGACGATGGAACACTTAAATTGCGTCGAGAGTCAATACATCTTCCTCCAGCCGACTTGTCTACAAAGGGATATTGCTGCCTCGGGCTCCATGTGGTCCGTCTCCTGTGAGTCTAGATTTTCGAATCCGACGCGAAACTGATAGTTAATTGTAAGGTTCAGGGCGTCCTAATGACAATGGAACACTCAAATTGCGTCGAGATTCAATACATCGGCCTCCAGCCGACTTGTCTCCAAGGGTCTATTGCTGCCTCGGGCACCTTATGGTCGTTCTCCTGTGAGTCTAGATTTTCGAATCCGACGCAATAATGATAGTTAATTGTAACGTTCAGGGCCTTGTAATGACGATGGAACACTCAAATTGCGTCGAGATTCAATACATCGGCCTCCAGCCGACTTGTCTCCAAGGGTCTATTGCTGCCTCGGGCACCTTATGGTCGTTCTCCTGGGAGTCTAGATTTTCGAATCCGACGCAAAAATGATAGTTAATTGTAACGTTCAGGGCCTTGCAATGACGATGGAACACTCAAATTGCGTCGAGATTCAATACATCGGCCTCCAGCCGACTTGTCTCCAAGCGTCTAATGCTGCCACGGGCACCATATGGTCGTTCTCCTGTGAGTTTAGATTATCGAATCCGACGCAAAAATGATAGTTAATTGTAACGTTCAGGGCCTCCTAATGCCGATGGAACACTCAAATTCCGTCGAGATTCAATACATCGTCCTCCAGCCGACTTGTCTCCAAGGGTCTAATGCTGCCTCGGGCACCTTATGGTCGTTCTCTTGTAAGTCTACATTTTCGAATCCGACGCAAGAATGATAGTTAATTGTAACGTTTAGGGCCTTCTACTGACGATGGGACACTCAAATTGCGTCGAGATTCAATACATCGTCCTCCAGCCGACTTGTCTCCATGGGGATATTACTGCCTCCGGCCTCTTATGTTCGCTCTCATGTGAGTCTAGATTTTCGAATCCGACGCGAAACTGATTGTTAATTGTAACGTTTAGGGCCTCCTAATGACGATGGAACACTCAAATTGCGTCGAGATTCAATACATCGGCCTCCAGCCGATTTGTCTCCAAGGGTCTATTGCTGCCTCGGGCACCTTATGGTCGTTCTCCTGTGAGTCTAGATTTTCGAATCCGACGCGAAACTGATAGTTAATCGTAACGTTCAGGGCCTCCTAATGACAATGGAACACTCAAATTGCGTCGAGATTCAATACATCGGCCTCCAGCCGACTTGTCTCCAATGGGATATTGCTGTCTCGGGCACAATATGATCCTTCTCCTGTGAGTCTAGATTTTCGAATCCGACGAAAAAATGATAGTTAATTGTAACGTTCAGGGCCTTGTAATGACGATGGAACACTCAAATTGCGTCGAGATTCAAATCATCGGCCTCCAGCCGACTTGTCTCCAAGGGTCTGTTGCTGCCTCGGGCACCTTATGGTCGTTCTCCTGTGAGTTTAGATTATCGAATCCGACGCAAAAATGATAGATAATTGTAACGTTTAGGGCCTCCTAATAACGATGGAACACTCAAATTGCGTCGAGATTCAATACATCGGCCTCCAGCCGACTTGTCTCCAAGGGTCTGCTGCTGCCTCGGGCACCTCATGGTCGTTCTCCTGTGAGTTTCGATTACCGAATCCGACGCAAAAATGATAGTTAATTGTAACGTTTAGGGCCTCCTAATGACGATGGAACATTCAAATTGCGTCGATATTCAATACATCGGCCTCCAGCCGACTTGTCTCCAAGGGGATATTGCTGTCTCGGGCACCTTATGGTCGTTCTCCTGTGAGTTTAGAATATCGAATCCGACGCAAAAATGATAGTTAATTGCAACGTTTAGGGCCTCCTAATGACGATGGAACACTCATATTGCCTCGAGATTCAATACATCGGCCTCCAGCCGACTTGTCTCCAAGGGTCTGCTGCTGCCTCGGGCACCTTATGGTCGTTCTCCTGTGAGTTTTGATTATCGAATCCGACGCAAAAATGATAGTTAATTGTAACGTTTAGGGCCTCCTAATGACGATGGAACACTCAAATTGCGTCGATATTCAATACATCGGCCTCCAGTTGTCTTGTCTCCAAGGGGTATATTGCTGTCTCGAGCACCGTATGAATTTCTCCTGTGAGTAGATTTTCGAATCCGACGCTAAAATGATAGTTAATTGTAACGTTCAGGGCCTTGTTATGACGATGGAACACTCAAATTGTGTCGAGATTCAATACATCGGCCTCTAGCCGACTTGTCTCCAAGGGTCTGCTGCTGCCTCGGGCACCTTATGGTCGTTCTCCGGTGAGTCTAGATTTTCGAATCCGACGCGAAACTGATTGTTAATTGTAACGTTCAGGGCTTCCTAATGACGATGGAACTCTCAAATTGCGTCGAGATTCAATACATCGTCCTCCAGCCGACTTGTCTCCAAGGGTCTGTTGCTGCCTCGGGCACCTTATGGTCGTTCTCCTGTGAGTTTAGATTTTCGAATCTGACGCGAAACTGATAGTTAATTGTAAGGTTTATGGCCTCCTAATGACGATGGAAAACTCAAATTGCGTCGAGATTCAATACATCGTCCTCCAGCCGACTTGTCTGGGTGGGGATATTACTGCCTCCGGCCTCTTACGTTCGCTCTCATGTGAGTCTAGATTTTCGAATCCGACGCGAAACTGATTGTTAATTGTAACGTTCAGGGCTTCCTAATGACGATGGAACTCTCAAATTGCGTCGAGATTCAATACATCGTCCTCCAGCCGACTTGTCTCCAAGGGTCTGTTGCTGCCTCGGGCACCTTATGGTCGTTCTCCTGTGAGTTTAGATTTTCGAATCCGACGCGAAACTGATAGTTAATTGTAAGGTTTATGGCCTCCTAATGACGATGGAACACTCAAATTGCGTCGATATTCAATACATCGGCCTCCAGTTGACTTGTCTCCAAGGGGTATATTGCTGTCTCGAGCACCGTATGAACTTCTCCTGTGAGTAGATTTTCGAATCCGACGCTAAAATGATAGTTAATTGTAACGCTCAGGGCCTTGTAATGACGATGGAACACTCAAATTGCGTCGAGATTCTATACATCGGCCTCCAGCCGACTTGTCTCCAAGGGTCTGTTGCTGCCTCGGGCACCTTATGGTCGTTCACCTGTGAGTTTAGATTATCGAATCCGACGCAAAAATGATAGTTAATTGTAACGTTTAGGGCCTCCTAATGACGATAGAAGACTCAAATTGCGTCGAGATTCAATACATCGGCCTCCAGCCGACTTGTCTCCAAGGGTCTGTTGCTGCCTCGGGCACCTTATGGTCGTTCTCCTGTGAGTTTAGATTATCGAATCCGACGCAAAAATGATAGTTAATTGTAACGTTTAGGGCCTCCTATTGACGATGGGACACTCAAATTGCGTCGAGATTCAATACATCGTCCTCCAGCCGACTTGTCTGGATGGGGATATTACTGCCTCCGGCCTCTCATGTTCGCTCTCATGTGAGTCTAGATTTTCGAATCCGACGCGAAACTGATTGTTAATTGTAAGGTTTAGGACCTCCTAATGACGATGGAACACTCAAATTGCGTCGAGATTTAATACATCGGCCTCCAGCCGACTTGTATGCAAGGGGATATTGCAGTCTCGTGCACCATATGATCCTTCTCCTGTTAGTAGATTTTTGAATCCGACGCTAAAATGATAGTTAACTGTAACGTTCAGGGCCTCCTAATGGCGATGGAACACTCAAATTGCGCCGAGATTCAATACATCGGCCTCCAGCCGACTTGTCTCCAAGGGTCTGTTGCTGCCTCGGGCACCTTATGGTCGTTCTCCTGTGAGTCTAGATTATCGAATCGGACGCTAAAATGATAGTTAACTGTAACGATCAGGGGCTCCTAAAGACGATGGAACACTCAAATTGCGTCGAGAGTCAATACATCGACCTCCAGTCGACTTGTATCCAAGGGGATATTGCAGTCTCGAGCACAATATGATCCTTCTCCTGTGAGTCTAGATTTTCGAATCCGACGCAAAAATGATAGTGAATTGTAACGTTCAGGGACTCCTAAAGACGATGGAACACTCAAATTGCGTCGGGAGTCAATACATCGACCTCCAGTCGACTTGTATCCAAGGGGATATTGCAGTCTCGTGCACCATATGATCCTTCTCCTGTTAGTAGATTTTCGAATCCGACGCTAAAATGATAGTTAACTGTAACGTTCAGGGCCTCCTAATGCCGATGGAACACTCAAATTGCGTCGAGATTCAATACATCGGCCTCCAGCCGACTTGTCTCCAAGGGTCTATTGCTGCCTCGGGCACCTTATGGTCGTTCTCCTGTGAGTCTAGATTTTCGAATCCGACGCAAAAATGACAGTTAATTGTAACGTTCAGGGCCTCCTATTGGCGATGGAAAACACAAATTGCGTCGAGATTCAATACATCGGCCTCCAGCCGACTTGTCTCCTATGGTCTGTTGCTGCCTCGGGCACCTTATGGTCGTTCTCCTGTGAGTCAACATTTTAGAATCCGACGCAAAACTGATAGTTAAATGTAATGCTCAGGGCCTCTCAATGACGATGGAACACTCAAATTGCGTCGAGAGTCAATACATCTTCCTCCAGCCGACTTGTCTACAAAGGGATATTGCTGCCTCGGGCTCCATGTGGTCCGTCTCCTGTGAGTCTAGATTTTCGAATCCGACGCGAAACTGATAGTTAATTGTAAGGTTCAGGGCGTCCTAATGACAATGGAACACTCAAATTGCGTCGAGATTCAATACATCGGCCTCCAGCCGACTTGTCTCCAAGGGTCTATTGCTGCCTCGGGCACCTTATGGTCGTTCTCCTGTGAGTCTAGATTTTCGAATCCGACGCAATAATGATAGTTAATTGTAACGTTCAGGGCCTTGTAATGACGATGGAACACTCAAATTGCGTCGAGATTCAATACATCGGCCTCCAGCCGACTTGTCTCCAAGGGTCTATTGCTGCCTCGGGCACCTTATGGTCGTTCTCCTGGGAGTCTAGATTTTCGAATCCGACGCAAAAATGATAGTTAATTGTAACGTTCAGGGCCTGGCAATGACGATGGAACACTCAAATTGCGTCGAGATTCAATACATCGGCCTCCAGCCGACTTGTCTCCAAGCGTCTAATGCTGCCACGGGCACCATATGGTCGTTCTCCTGTGAGTTTAGATTATCGAATCCGACGCAAAAATGATAGTTAATTGTAACGTTCGGGGCCTCCTAATGCCGATGGAACACTCAAATTCCGTCGAGATTCAATACATCGTCCTCCAGCCGACTTGTCTCCAAGGGTCTAATGCTGCCTCGGGCACCTTATGGTCGTTCTCTTGTAAGTCTAGATTTTCGAATCCGACGCAAAAATGATAATTAATTGTAACGTTCAGGGGCTCCTAATGACGATGGAACACTCAAATTGCGTCGCGATCCAATACATCGTCCTTCAGCCGACTTGTCTCCAAGGGTCTAATGCTGCCTCGGGCACCTTATGGTCGTTCTCTTGTAAGTCTACATTTTCGAATCCGACGCAAGAATGATAGTTAATTGTAACGTTTAGGGCCTTCTACTGACGATGGGACACTCAAATTGCGTCGAGATTCAATACATCGTCCTCCAGCCGACTTGTCTCCATGGGGATATTACTGCCTCCGGCCTCTTATGTTCGCTCTCATGTGAGTCTAGATTTTCGAATCCGACGCGAAACTGATTGTTAATTGTAACGTTTAGGGCCTCCTAATGACGATGGAACACTCAAATTGCGTCGAGATTCAATACATCGGCCTCCAGCCGACTTGTCTCCAAGGGTCTATTGCTGCCTCGGGCACCTTATGGTCGTTCTCCTGTGAGTCTAGATTTTTGAATCCGACGCGAAACTGATAGTTAATCGTAACGTTCAGGGCCTCCTAATGACAATGGAACACTCAAATTGCGTCGAGATTCAATACATCGGCCTCCAGCCGACTTGTCTCCAATGGGATATTGCTGTCTCGGGCACAATATGATCCTTCTCCTGTGAGTCTAGATTTTCGAATCCGACGAAAAAATGATAGTTAATTGTAACGTTCAGGGCCTTGTAATGACGATGGAACACTCAAATTGCGTCGAGATTCAAATCATCGGCCTCCAGCCGACTTGTCTCCAAGGGTCTGTTGCTGCCTCGGGCACCTTATGGTCGTTCTCCTGTGAGTTTAGATTATCGAATCCGACGCAAAAATGATAGATAATTGTAACGTTTAGGGCCTCCTAATGACGATGGAACACTCAAATTGCGTCGAGATTCAATACATCGGCCTCCAGCCGACTTGTCTCCAAGGGTCTGCTGCTGCCTCGGGCACCTCATGGTCGTTCTCCTGTGAGTTTCGATTACCGAATCCGACGCAAAAATGATAGTTAATTGTAACGTTTAGGGCCTCCTAATGACGATGGAACATTCAAATTGCGTCGATATTCAATACATCGGCCTCCAGTTGACTTGTCTCCAAGGGGTATATTGCTGTCTCGAGCACCGTATGAACGTCTCCTGTGAGTAGATTTTCGAATCCGACGCTAAAATGATAGTTAATTGTAACGTTCAGGGCCTTGTAATGACGATGGAACACTCAAATTGCGTCGAGATTCAATACATCGGCCTCCAGCCGACTTGTCTCCAAGGGTCTGTTGCTGCCTCGGGCACCTTATGGTCGTTCTCCGGTGAGTATAGATTATCGAATCCGACGCAAAAATGATAGTTAATTGTAACGTTTAGGGCCTCCTAATGACGATGGGACACTCAAATTGCGTCGAAATTCAATACATCGTCCTCCAGCCGACTTGTCTGGATGGGGATATTACTGCCTCCGGCCTCTTACGTTCGCTCTCATGTGAGTCTAGATTTTCGAATCCGACGCGAAACTGATTGTTAATTGTAACGTTCAGGGCTTCCTAATGACGATGGAACTCTCAAATTGCGTCGAGATTCAATACATCGTCCTCCAGCCGACTTGTCTGGATGGGGATATTACTGCCTCCGGCCTCTTACGTTCGCTCTCATGTGAGTCTAGATTATCGAATCCGACGCAAAAATGATAGTTAATTGTAAGGTTTATGGCCTCCTAATGACGATGGAAAACTCAAATTGCGTCGAGATTTAATACATCCGCCTCCAGCCAACTTGTATCCAAGGGGATATTGCAGTCTCGTGCACCATATGATCCTTCTCCTGTTAGTAGATTTTCGAATCCGACGGTAAAATGATAGTTCACTGTAACGTTCTGGGACTCCTAAAGACGATGGAACACTCAAATTGCGTCGAGAGTCAATACATCGACCTCCAGTCGACTTGTATCCAAGGCGATATTGCAGTCTCCTGCACCATATGATCCTTCTCCTGTTAGTAGATTTTCGAATCCGACGCTAAAATGATAGTTAACTGTAACGTTCAGGGCCTCCTAATGCCGATGGAACACTCAAATTGCGTCGAGATTCAATACATCGGCCTCCAGCCGACTTGTCTCCAAGGGTCTATTGCTGCCTCGGGCACCACATGGTCCTTCTCCTGTGAGTCTAGATTTTCGAATCCGACGCAAAAATGATAGTGAATTGTAACGTTCAGCGCCTCCTAATGACGATGGAACACTCAAATTGCGTCAAGAATCAATACATCGGTTTCCAGCCGACTTGTCTCCAATTGTCTATTGCTGCCTCGGGCACCTTATGGTCGTTCTCCTGGGAGTCTAGATTTTCGAATCCGACGCAAAAATGATAGTTAATTGTAACGTTCAGGGCCTAGTAATGACGATGGAACACTCAAATTGCGTCGAGATTCAATACATCGGCCTCAGCCGACTTGTCTCCAAGGGTCTATTGCTGCCTCGGGCACCATATGGTCGTACTCCTGTGAGTTTAGATTATCGAATCCGACGCAAAAATGATAGTTAATTGTAACGTTCAGGGCCTCCTAATGCCGACGGAACACTCAAATTGCGTCGAGATTCAATCCATCGTCCTCCAGCCGACTTGTCTCCAAGGGTCTAATGCTGCCTCGGGCACCTTATGGTCGTACTCTTGTAAGTCTAGATTTTCGAATCCGACGCAAAAATGATAATTAATTGTAACGTTCAGGGGCTCTTAATGACGATGGAACACTCAAATTGCTTCGAGATCCAATACATCGTCCTCCAGCCGACTTGTCTCCAAGGGTCTGTTGCTGCCTCGGGCACCTTATGGTCGTTCTCCTGTGAGTTTAGATTATCGAATCCGACGCAAAAATGATAGATAATTGTAACATTTAGGGCCTCCTAATGACGATGGAACACTCAAATTGCGTCGAGATTCAATACATCGGCCTCCAGCCGACTTGTCTCCAAGGGTCTGCTGCTGCCTCGGGCACCTTATGGTCGTTCTCCTGTGAGTTTCGATTACCGAATCCGACGCAAAAATGATAGTTAATTGTAACGTTTAGGGCCTCCTAATGACGATGGAACATTCAAATTGCGTCGATATTCAATACATCGGCCTCCAGTTGACTTGTCTCCAAGGGGTATATTGCTGTCTCGAGCACCGTATGAACGTCTCCTGTGAGTAGATTTTCGAATCCGACGCTAAAATGATAGTTAATTGTAACGTTCAGGGCCTTGTAATGACGATGGAACACTCAAATTGCGTCGAGATTCAATACATCGGCCTCCAGCCGACTTGTCTCCAAGGGTCTGTTGCTGCCTCGGGCACCTTATGGTCGTTCTCCGGTGAGTATAGATTATCGAATCCGACGCAAATATGATAGTTAATTGTAACGTTTAGGGCCTCCTAATGACGATGGGACACTCAAATTGCGTCGAAATTCAATACATCGTCCTCCAGCCGACTTGTCTGGGTGGGGATATTACTGCCTCCGGCCTCTTACGTTCGCTCTCATGTGAGTCTAGATTTTCGAATCCGACGCGAAACTGATTGTTAATTGTAACGTTCAGGGCTTCCTAATGACGATGGAACTCTCAAATTGCGTCGAGATTCAATACATCGTCCTCCAGCCGACTTGTCTGGATGGGGATATTACTGCCTCCGGCCTCTTACGTTCGCTCTCATGTGAGTCTAGATTATCGAATCCGACGCAAAAATGATAGTTAATTGTAAGGTTTGTGGCCTCCTAATGACGATGGAAAACTCAAATTGCGTCGAGATTTATTACATCCGCCTCCAGCCGACTTGTATCCAAGGGGATATTGCAGTCTCGTGCACCATATGATCCTTCTCCTGTTAGTAGATTTTCGAATCCGACGGTAAAATGATAGTTCACTGTAACGTTCTGGGACTCCTAAAGACGATGGAACACTCAAATTGCGTCGAGAGTCAATACATCGACCTCCAGTCGACTTGTATCCAAGGCGATATTTCAGTCTCGTGCACCATATGATCCTTCTCCTGTTAGTAGATTTTCGAATCCGACGCTAAAATGATAGTTAACTGTAACGTTCAGGGCCTCCTAATGCCGATGGAACACTCAAATTGCGTCGAGATTCAATACATCGGCCTCCAGCCGACTTGTCTCCAAGGGTCTATTGCTGCCTCGGGCACCACATGGTCCTTCTCCTGTGAGTCTAGATTTTCGAATCCGACGCAAAAATGATAGTGAATTGTAACGTTCAGCGCCTCCTAATGACGATGGAACACTCAAATTGCGTCAAGAATCAATACATCGGTTTCCAGCCGACTTGTCTCCAATTGTCTATTGCTGCCTCGGGCACCTTATGGTCGTTCTCCTGGGAGTCTAGATTTTCGAATCCGACGCAAAAATGATAGTTAATTGTAACGTTCAGAGCCTAGTAATGACGATGGAACACTCAAATTGCGTCGAGATTCAATACATCGGCCTCAGCCGACTTGTCTCCAAGGGTCTATTGCTGCCTCGGGCACCATATGGTCGTACTCCTGTGAGTTTAGATTATCGAATCCGACGCAAAAATGATAGTTAATTGTAACGTTCAGGGCCTCCTAATGCCGACGGAACACTCAAATTGCGTCGAGATTCAATACATCGTCCTCCAGCCGACTTGTCTCCAAGGGTCTAATGCTGCCTCGGGCACCTTATGGTCGTACTCTTGTAAGTCTAGATTTTCGAATCCGACGCAAAAATGATAATTAATTGTAACGTTCAGGGGCTCCTAATGACGATGGAACACTCAAATTGCGTCGAGATTCAATACATCGGCCTCAGCCGACTTGTCTCCAAGGGTCTATTGCTGCCTCGGGCACCATATGGTCGTACTCCTGTGAGTTTAGATTATCGAATCCGACGCAAAAATGATAGTTAATTGTAACGTTCAGGGCCTCCTAATGCCGACGGAACACTCAAATTGCGTCGAGATTCAATACATCGTCCTCCAGCCGACTTGTCTCCAAGGGTCTAATGCTGCCTCGGGCACCTTATGGACGTTCTCCTGTGAGTTTAGATTATCGAATCCGATGCAAAAATGATAGTTAATTGTAACGTTTAGGGCCTCATAATGACGATGGGACACTCAAATTGCGTTGAGATTCAATACATCGTCCTCCAGCCGACTTGTCTCCATGGGGATATTACTGCCTCCGGCCTCTTATGCTCGCTCTCATGTGAGTCCAGATTTTCGAATCCGACGCGAAACTGATTGTTAATTGTAACGTTCAGGGCCTCCTAATGACGATGGAACACTCAAATTGCGTCAAGAATCAATACATCGGCCTCCAGCAGACTTGTGTCCAAGGGTCTATTGCTGCCTCGGGCACCTTATGGTCGTTCTCCTGTGACTTTAGATTATCGAATCCGACGCTAATATGATAGTTAACTGTAACGTTCAGGGCCTCCTAATGCCGTTGGAACACTCAAATTGCGTCGAGATTCAATACATCGGCCTCCAGCCGACTTGTCTCCAAGGGTCTATTGCTGCCTCGGGCACCTTATTGTCGTACTCTTGTAAGTCTAGATTTTCGAATCCGACGCAAAAATGATAGTTAATTGTAACAATCCGGGCCTTGTAATGACGATGGAACACTCAAATTGCGGCGAGATTCAATACATCGGCCACCAGCCGATTTGTCTCCAAGGGTCTGTTGCTGCCTCGGGCACCTTATGGTCGTTCTAATGTGAGTTTAGATTATCGAATCCGACGCAAAAATGATAGTTAATTGTAACGTTTAGGGCCTCCTAATGACGATGGGACACTCAAATTGCGTCGAGATTCAATACATCGTCCTCCAGCCGACTTGTCTCCAAGGGTCTAATGCTGCCTCTTGCACCTTATGGTCGTTCTCTTGTAAGTCTAGATTTTCGAATCCGACACAAAAATGATAGTTAATTGTAACGTTCAGGGCCTCCAAATGACGATGGAACACTCATTATGCGTCGGGATCCAATACATCGTCCTCCAGCCGAGTTGTCCCCAAGGGTCTTTTGCTGCCTCGGGCACCTTATGGTCGTTCTCCTGTGAATCTACATTTTCGAATCCGACGCGAAACTGATAGTTAATTGTAAGGTTCAGGGCCTCCTAATGACGATAGAACACTCAAATTGCGTCGAGATTCAATACATCGACCTCCAGCTGACTTGTCTACAAGGGGATATTGCTGCCTCGGGCTCCATGTGGTCCGTCTCCTGTGAGTCTAGATTTTCGAATCCGACGCATAACTGATAGTTAATTGTAACATTCAGGGCCTCCTAATGCCGATGGAACACTCAAATTGCGTCGAGATTCAATACATCGTCCTCCAGCCGACTTGTCTCCAAGGGTCTATTGCTGCCTCGGGCACCTTATGGTCGTTCTCTTGTAAGTCTAGATTTTCGAATCCGACGAAAAATTGATAGTTCATTATAACGTTCAGGGCGACCTAATGACGCAATTTGAGTGTTCCACCGTCATTAGGAGGCCCTAAACCTTACAATTCACTATCATTTTTGCGCCGGATTCGAAAATCTAGACTCACAGGAGATGGACCATGTGGTGCCCAAGGCAGCAATAGACCCTTGGAGACAAGTCTGCTGGAGGCCGATGTATTGAATCTCGTCGCAATTTGAGTGTTCCATCGTCATTAGGAGGCCCTGAGCGTTACAATTAACTATCATTTTTGCGTCGGATTCGATAATCTAACCTCACAGGAGAACGACCATAAGGTGCCCGAGGCAGCAACAGACCCTTGGAGATAAGTCGGCTGGAGGACGATGTATTGGATCGCGACGCAAAATGAGTGTTCCATCGTCATTAGAAGGCCCTGTACGTTAGAATTATCTATCATTTTTGCGTCGGATACGAAAATCTAGACTCACAGGAGAAAGACCATAAGGTGCCCGAGGCAGCAATAGACCCTTGGAGACAAGTCGGCTGGAGGCCGATGTATTGAATCTCGACACAATTTGAGTTTTCCATCGTCATTAGGAGGCCCTAAACGTTACAATCAACTATCATTTTTGCGTCGGATTCGATAATCTAAACTCACAGGAGAACGACCATAAGGTGCCCGAGGCAGCAATATCCCCTTGGAGACAAGTCGGCTGAAGGCCGATGTACTGAATCTCGACGCAATTTGAGTGTTCCATCGTCATTAGGGGGCCCTGAACGTTACAGTTAACTATCATTTTAGCGTCGGATTCGAAAATCTACTAACAGGAGAAGGATCATATGGTGCACGAGACTGCAATATCCCCTTGGATACAAGTCGACTGGAGGACGATGTATTGACTCTCGACGCAATTTGAGTGTTCCATCGCCAATAGGTGGCCCTGAACGTTACAATTAACTATCATTTATGCGTCGGATTCGAAAATCTACTCACAGGAGAAGTTTATACGGTGCTCGAAGCAGCAATAGACCCTTGGAGACAAGTCGGCTGGAAACCGATGTATTGATTCTTGACGCAATTTGAGTATTCCATCGTCATTAGGAGGCCCTGAACGTTACAATTAACAATCATTTTAGCGTCGGATTCGAAAATCTACTCACAGGAGAAGTTCATACGGTGCTCGAGACAGCAATATACCCCTTGGAGACAAGTCGGCTGGAGGCCGATGTATTGAATCTCGACGCAATTTGAGTGTTCCAGCGGCATTAGGAGGCCCTGAACGTTACAGTTAAGTATCATTTTAGCGTCGGATTCGAAAATCTACTAACAGGAGAAGGATTATATGGTGCACGAGACTGCAATATCCCCTTGGATACAAGTCGACTGGAGGTCGATGTATTGACTCTCGACGCAATTTGAGTGTTCCATCGTCTTTAGGAGTCCCTGAACGTTACAATGAACTATCATTTATGCGTCGGATTCGAAAATCTACTCACAGGAGAAGTACAAACGGTGCTCGAGGCAGCAATAGACCCTTGGAGACAAGTCGGCTGGAGACCGATGTATTGAATCTCGGCGCAATTTGAGTGTCCCATCGTCATTAGGAGGCCCTATACGTTACAATTAACTATCATTTTTGCGTCGGATTCGATAATCTAAACTCACAGGAGAACGACCATAAGGTGCCCGAGGCAGCAACAGACCCTTGGAGACAAGTCGGTTGGAGGCCAATGTATTGAATCTCGACGCAATTTGAGTGTTCCATCGTCATTACAAGGACCTGAACGTTACAATTAACTATCATTTATGCGTCGGATTCGAAAATCTAGACTCACAGGAGAACGACCATAAGGTGCCCGAGGCAGCAATAGACCCTTGGAGACAAGTCGGCTGGAAACCGATGTATTGAATCGCGACGCAATTTGAGTGCTCCATCGTCATTAGGAGGCCCTGAACGTTACAATTAACTATGAGTTTCGCGTCGGATTCGAAAATCTAGACTCACAGGAGAACGACCATAAGGTGCCCGAGGCAGCAATATACCCTTGCAGACAAGTCGGCTGGAGGCCAATGTATTGGATCTCGACGCTATTTGAGTGTCCCATCGTCATTAGGAGGCCCTAAACGTTACAATTAACTATCATTTTTGCGTCGGATTCGATAATCTAAACTCACAGGAGAACGACCATAAGGTGCCCGAGGCAGCAATAGACCGTTGGAAACAAGTCGGCTGGAGGCCGATGTATTGAATCTCGACGCAATTTGAGTGTTCCATCGGCATTAGGAGGCCCTGAACGTTACAGTTAATTATCATTTTAGCGTCGGATTCGAAAATCTACTAACACGAGAAGGATTATATGGTGCACGAGACTGCAATATCCCCTTGGATACAACTCGACTGGAGGTCGATGTATTGACTCTCGACGCAATTTGAGTGTTCCATCGTCTTTAGGAGTCCCTGAACGTTACAATGAACTATCATTTATGCGTCGGATTCGAAAATCTACTCACAGGAGAAGTTCATACGGTGCTCGAGGCAGCAATAGACCTTTGGAAACAAGTCGGCTGGAAACCGATGTATTGATTCTTGACGCAATTTGAGCGTTCCTTCGTCATTAGGAGTCCCTGAACGTTGCAATTAACAATCATTGTAGCGTCGGATTCGAAAATCTACTCACAGGAGAAGATCATTCGGTGCTCGAGACAGCAATATACCCCTTGGAGACAAGTCCGCTGGAGGCCGATGTTTTGAATCTCGACGCAATTTGAGTGTTCCATCGTCATTAGGAGGCCCTGAACGTTACAATTAACTATCATTTTTGCGTCGGATTCGATAATCTAAACTCACAGGAGAACGAGCATAAGGTGCCCGAGGCAGCAACAGACCGTTGGAGACAAATCAGCTGGAGGACGATGTATTGAATCTCGACGCAATTTGAGAGTTCTGTCGTCATTAGGAGGCGCTGAACGTTACAATTAACAATAATTTTAGCGTCGGATTCGAAAATCTAGACTCACAGGAGAAGGATCATATGGTGCCCGAGACAGCAATATCCCCTTGGAGACAAGTCCGCTGGAGGCCGATGTATTGAATCTCGATGCAATTTGAGTGTTCCATCGTCATTATGAGGCCCTGAACCTTACAATTAACTATCAGTTTCGCGTCGGATTCGAAAATCTAAACTCACAGTAGAAGGACCATGTGGTGCCCGAGGCAGCGATATCCACTTGGGGACAAGTCGGCTGGAGGCCGATGTATTGAATCTCGACGCAATTTGAGTGTTCCATCGTCATTAGTAGGCCCTGAACGCTACAATTAACTATCATTTTTGCGTCGGATTCGATAATCTAAACTCATAGGAGAACTACCATAAGGTGCCCGAGGCAGCAATAGACCCTTGGAGACAAGTCGGCTGGAGGCCGATGTATTGAATCTCGACGCAATTTAAGTATTGCATCGGCATTAGGAGGCCCTGAACGTTACAGTTAACTATCATTTTAGCATCGGATTCGAAAATCTACTAACAGGAGAAGGATCATATGGTGCACGAGACTGCAGTATCCCCTTGGATACAAGTCGACTGGAGGCCAATGTATTGAATCTCAACGCAATTTGAGAGTTCCATCGTCATTAGGAGGCGCTGAGCGTTACAATTAACTATCAGTTTTTCGTCGGATTCGAAAATCTAAACTCACAGGAGAACGACCATAAGGTGCCCGAGGTAGCAATATCCCCTAGGAGGCCAGTCTGCTGGAGTACGATGTATTGAATCGCGACGCAATTTGAGTGCTCCATCGTCATTAGGAGGCCCTGAACATGACAATTAACTATGAGTTTCGCGTCGGATTCGAAAATCTAGACTCACAGGAGAACGACAATAAGGTGACCGGGGGCAGCAATAGACCCTTGGAGGCAGGTCGGCTGGAGGCCGATGTATTGAATCTCGGCGCAATTTGAGTGTCCCATCGTCATTAGGAGGCCCTAAACGTTACAATTAACTATAATTTTTGCGTCGGATTCGATAATCAAAACTCACAGGGGCACGACCATAAGGTGCCCGAGGCAGCAACAGACCCTTGGAGCCAAGTCGGTTGGAGGCCGATGTATTGAATCTCGACGCAATTTGAGTGTTCCATCGTCATTACAAGGCCCTGAACGTTACAATTAACTATCATTTATGCGTCGGATTCGAAAATCTAGACTCACAGGAGAACGACCATAAGGTGCCCGAGGCAGCTATAGACCCTTGGAGACAAGTCGGCTGGAAACCGATGTATTGATTCTTGACGCAATTTGAGTGTTCCATCGTCATTAGGAGGCCCTGAACGTTACAATTAACTATGAGTTTTGCGTCGGATTCGAAAATCTAGACTCACAGGAGAACGACCATAGGGTGCCCGAGGCAGCAATAGACCCTTGGAGATAAGTCAGCTGGAGGCCGATGTATTGAATCTCAACGCAATTTGAGTGTTCCATCGTCATTAGGCGGCCCTAATCGTTACAATTAACTATCATTTTAGCGTCGGATTCGAAAATCTACTAACAGGAGAAGGATCATATGGTGCACGAGACTGCAGTATCCCCTTGGATACAAGTCGACTGGAGGCCAATATATTGAATCTCGACGCAATTTGAGAGTTCCGTCGTCATTAGGAGGCGCTGAGCGTTACAATTAACTATCAGTTTTTCGTCGGATTCGAAAATCTAAACTCACAGGAGTACGACCATAAGGTGCCCGAGGCAGCAATATACCCTTGGAGACCAGTCCGCTGGAGGACGATGTATTGAATCGCAACGCAATTTGAGTGCTCCATCGTCATTAGGAGGCCCTGAACGTTACAATTAACTATGAGTTTCGCGTCGGATTCGAAAATCTAGACTCACAGGAGAACGACCATAAGGTGCCCGAGGCAGCAATAGACCGTTGGAAACAAGTCGGCTGGAGGCCGATGTATTGAATCTCGACGCAATTTGAGTGTTCCATCGGCATTAGGAGGCCCTGAACGTTACAGTTAACTATCATTTTAGCGTCGGATTCGAAAATCTACTAACAGGAGAAGGATTATATGGTGCACGAGACTGCAATATCCCCTTGGATACAAGTCGACTGGAGGTCGATGTATTGACTCTCGACGCAATTTGAGTGTTCCATCGTCTTTAGGAGTCCCTGAACATTACAATGAACTATCATTTATGCGTCGGATTCGAAAATCTACTCACAGGAGAAGTTCATACGGTGCTCGAGGCAGCAATAGACCCTTGGAGACAAGTCGGCTGGAAACCGATGTATTGATTCTTGACGCAATTTGAGCGTTCCTTCGTCATTAGGAGGCCCTGAACGTTGCAATTAACAATCATTGTAGCGTCGGATTCGAAAATCTACTCACTGGAGAAGATCATTCGGTGCTCGAGACAGCAATATACCCCTTGGAGACAAGTCCGCTTGGGCCGATGTATTGAATCTCGACGCAATTTGAGTGTTCCATCGTCATTAGGAGGCCCTGAACGTTACAATTAACTATCATTTTTGCGTCGGATTCGATAATCTAAACTCACACGAGAACGAGCATAAGGTGCCCGAGGCAGCAACAGACCCTTGGAGACAAATCAGCTGGAGGACGATGTATTGAATCTCGACGCAATTTGAGAGTTCTGTCGTCATTAGGAGGCGCTGAACGTTACAATTAACAATAATTTTAGCGTCGGATTCGAAAATCTAGACTCACAGGAGAAGGATCATATGGTGCCCGAGACAGCAATATCCCCTTGGAGACAAGTCCGCTGGAGGCCGATGTATTGAATCTCGATGCAATTTGAGTGTTCCATCGTCATTAGGAGGCCCTGAACCTTACAATTAACTATCAGTTTCGCGTCGGATTCGAAAATCTAAACTCACAGGAGAAGGACCATGTGGTGGACGAGGCAGCGATATCCACTTGGGGACAAGTCGGCTGGAGGCCGATGTATTGAATCTCGACGCAATTTGAGTGTTCCATCGTCATTAGGAGGCCCTAAACGTTACAATTAACTATCATTTTTGCGTCGGATTCGATAATCTAAACTCACAGGAGAACTACCAATAGGTGCCCGAGGCAGCAATAGACCCTTGGAGACAAGTCGGCTGGAGGCCGATGTATTGAATCTCGAAGCAATTATGTGTTGCATCGGCATTAGGAGGCCCTAAACGTTACAGTTAACTATCATTTTAGCGTCGGATTCGAAAATCTACTAACCGGAGAAGGATCATATGGTGCACGAGACTGCAGTATCCCCTTGGATACAAGTCGACTGGAGGCCAATATATTGAATCTCGACGCAATTTGAGAGTTCCGTCGTCATTAGGAGGCGCTGAGCGTTACAATTAACTATCAGTTTTTCGTCGGATTCGAAAATCTAAACTCACAGGAGTACGACCATAAGGTGCCCGAGGCAGCAATATCCCCTTGGAGACCAGTCCGCTGGAGGACGATGTATTGAATCGCGACGCAATTTGAGTGCTCCATCGTCATTAGGAGGCCCTGAACGTTACAATTAACTATGAGTTTCGCGTCGGATTCGAAAATCTAGACTCACAGGAGAACGACCATAAGGTGCCCGAGGCAGCAATATACCCTTGCAGACAAGTCGGCTGGAGGCCAATGTATTGGATCTCGACGCTATTTGAGTGTCCCATCGTCATTAGGAGGCCCTAAACGTTACAATTAACTATCATTTTTGCGTCGGATTCGATAATCTAAACTCACAGTAGAACGACCATAAGGTGCCCGAGGTAGCAACAGACCCTTGGAGACAAGTCGGCTGGAGGTCGATGTATTGAATCTCGACCCAATTTGAGTGTTCCATCGTCATTACAAGGCCCTGAACGTTACAATTAACTATCATTTATGCGTCGGATTCGAAAATCTAGACTCACAGGAGAACGACCATAAGGTGCCCGAGGCAGCAATAGACCCTTGGAGACAAGTTGGCTGGAAACCGATGTATTGATTCTTGACGTAATTTGAGTGTTCCATCGTCATTAGGAGGCCCTGAACGTTACAATTAACTATGAGTTTTGCGTCGGATTCTAAAATCTAGACTCACAGGAGAACGACCATAAGGTGCCCGAGGCAGCAATAGACCCTTGGAGACAAGTCGGATGGAGGCCGATGTATTGAATCTCGACGCAATTTGAGTGTTCCATCGGCATTAGGAGGCCCTGAACGTTACAGTTAACTATCATTTATGCGTCGGATTCGAAAATCTAGACTCACAGCAAACGGACCTTTTGGTGCCCGAGGCAGCAATATCCCCTTGGAGACAAATCGGCTGGAAACCGATGTATTGATTCTTGACGCAATTTGAGTGTTCCATCGTCAATAGGAGGCCCTGAACGTTACAATTAGCTATGAGTTTTGCGTCGGATTCTAAAATCTAGACTCACAGGAGAACGACCATAAGGTGCCCGAGGCAGCAATAGACCCTTGGAGACAAGTCGGCTGGAAGCCGATGTATTGAATCTCGACGCAATTTGAGTGTTCCTTCGGCATTAGGAGGCCCTGAACGTTACAGTTAACTATCATTTTAGCGTCGGATTCGAAAATCTAGACTCACAGCAAACGGACCATTTGGTGTCCGAGGCAGCAATATCCCCTTGGAGACAAATCGGCTGGAGGACGATGTATTGAATCTCGACGCAATTTGAGTCTTCTATCGTCATTAGGAGGCCCTGAACGTTTCTATTCACTATCATTTTTGCGTCGGATTCGAAAATCTAGACTCACAGGAGAACGACCATAAGGTGTCCGAGGCAGCAATAGACCCTTGGAGACAAGTCGGCTGGAAACCGATGCCGATGGAACACTCAAATTGCGTCGAGACTCAATACTTCGGCCTCCAGCCGACTTGTCTCCAGGGGTCTATTGCTGCCTCGGGCACCTTATGGTCGTTCTCCTGTGAGTCTAGATTTTCGAATCTGACGCAAAAATGATAGTTAATTGTAACGTTCAGGGCCTCCTAATGACGATGGAACACTCAAATTGCGTCAAGAATCAATACATCGCTTTCCAGACGACTTGTCTCCAAGGGTCTATTGCTGCCTCGGGCACCTTATGGTCGTTCTCCTGTGAGTCTAGATTTTCGAATCCGACGCATAAATGATAGTTAATTGTAACGTTCAGGGACTCCTAAAGACGATGGAACACTCAAATTGCGTCGAGAGTCAATACATCGGCCTCCAGCCGACTTGTCTCCAAGGGGATATCGCTGCCGCGGGCATCACATGGTCCTTCTCCTGTGAGTCTAGATTTTCGAACCCGACGCAAAACTGATTGTTAATTGTAACGTTCAGGGCCATCTAATGACGATGGGACACTCAAATTGCGTCGAGATTCAATACATCGGCCTCCAGCCGACTTGTCTCCAAGGGTCTATTGCTGCCTCGGGCACCTTATGGTCGTTCTACTGTGAGTCTAGATTTTCGAATCCGACGCTAAAATGATAGTTAATTGTAACGTTTAGGGCCTCCTAATGACGATGGAACACTCAAATTGCGTCGAGATTCAATACATCGGCCTCCAGCCGACTTGTCTCCAAGGGTCTGTTGCTGCCTCGGGCACCTTATGGTCGTTATCCTGTGAGTTTAGATTATCGAATCCGACGCAAAAATGATAGTTAATTGTAACGTTCAGGGCGACCTAATGACGATGGAACACTCAAATTGCGTCGCGATTCAATATACCGTCCTCCAGCGGACTGGTCTCCAAGGTGATATTGCTGCATCGGGCACCTTATGGTCCGTCTCCAGTGAGTCTAGATTTTCGAATCCGACGAAAAACTGATAGTTAATTGTAACATTCAGGGCCTCCTAATGACGATGGAACACTCATTTTGCGTCGCGATCCAATACATCGTCCTCCAACCGACTTGTCTCCAAGAGTCAATAGCTGCCACGGGCACCTTGTGATCGTTCTGTTGTGAGTAGATTTTCGAATACGACGCTAAAATGATTGTTAATTGTAACGTTCATGGCCTCCTAATGACGATGGAACACTCAAATTGCGTCGAGAGTCAATACATCGGTTTCCAGCCGACTTGTCTCCAAGGGGTATATTGCTGTTTCGAGCACCGTATGAACTTCTCCTGTGAGTAGATTTTCGAATCCGACACTAAAATGATTGTTAATTGTAACGTTCAGGGCCTCCTAATGACGATGGAACTCTCAAATTGCGTCGAGATTCAATACATCGTCCTCCAGCCGACTTGTCTCCAAGGGTCTAATGCTGCCTCGGGCACCTTATGGTCGTTCTCTTGTAAGTCTAGATTTTCGAATCCGACGCAAAAATGATAGTTAATTGTAACGTTTAGGGCCTCCTAATGACGATGGAACTCTCAAATTGCGTCGAGATTCAATACATCGTCCTCCAGCCGACTTGTCTCCAAGGGTCTATTGCTGCCTCTGGCACCTTGTGGTCGTTCTCCTGTGAGTCTAGATTTTCGAATCCGAAGCAAAAATGATAGTTAACTGTAACGTTCAGCGCCTCCTAATGCCGATGGAACACTCAAATTGCGTCGAGATTCAATACATCGTTCTCCAGCCGACTTGTCTCCAAGGGTCTATTGCTGCCTCGGGCACCTTATGGTCGTTCTCCTGTGAGTCTAGATTTTCGAATCCGACGCAAAAATGATAGTTAATTGTAACGTTCAGGGCCTTCTAATGACGATGGAACTCTCAAATTGCGTCGAGATTCAATACATCGGCCTCCAGCGGACTTGTCTCCAAGGGGATATTGCTGTCTCGGGCACCTTATGGTCGTTCTCCTGTGAGTTTAGATTATCGAATCCGACGCAAAAATGATAGTTAATTGTAACGTTCAGGTCCTCCTAATGCCGATGGAACACTCAAATTGCGTCGAGATTCAATACATCGTCCTGCAGCCGACTTGTCTCCAAGGGGATATTGCTGTCTTGGGCACCATTTGATCCTTCTCCTGTGAGTCTAGATTTTCGAATCCGACGCAAAAATGATAGTTAATTGTAACGTTCAGGGCCTCCTAATGACGATAGAAGACTCAAATTGCGTCGAGATTCAATACATCGTCCTCCAGCCGATTTGTCTCCAAGGGGATATTGCTGCCTCGGGCACCAAATGGTCCGTCTGCTGTGAGTTTAGATTTTCGAATCCGACGAAAAACTGATAGATAATTGTAACGTTCAGGGCCTTGTAATGACGATGGAACACTCAAATTGGGTCGAGATTCAATACATCGGCCTCCAGCCGACTTGTCTCCAAGGGTCTGTTGCTGCCTCAGTCGTTCTCCTGTGAGTTTAGATTATCGAATCCGACGCAAAAATGATAGTTATTTGTAACGTTTAGGGCCTCCTAATGACGATGGAACACTCAAATTGCGTCGAGATTCAATACATCGGCCTCCAGCCGACTTGTCTCCAAGGGTCTGTAGCTGCCTCGGGCACCTTATGGTCGTTCTCCTGTGAGTTTAGATTATCGAATCCGACGCAAAAGTGATAGTTAATTGTAACGTTTAGGGCCTCCTAATGACGATTGAACACTCAAATTGCGTCGATATTCAATACATCGGCCTCCAGAGGACTTGCCTCCAAGGGGATATTGCTGCCTCGGGCACCTTATGGTCGTTCTCCTGTGAGTCTAGATTTTCGAATCCGACGCAAAAATGATAGTTAATTGTAACGTTTAGGGCCTCCTAATGACGATGGGACACTCAAATTGCGTCGAGATTCAATACATCGTCCTCCAGAGGACTTGTCTCCAAGGGTCTAATGCTGCCTCGGGCACCTTATGGTCGTTCTCCTGTAATGCTAGATTTTCGAATCCGACGCAAAAATGATAGTTAATTGTAACGTTCAGGGCCTCCTAATGACGATGGAACACTCAAATTGCGTCGAGAATCAATACATCGGCCTCCAGCCGACTTGTCTCCAAAGGGATATTGCTGTCTCGGGCACAATATGATCCTTCTCCTGTGAGTCTAGATTTTCGAATCCGACGCAAAAATGATAGATAATTGTAACGTTCAGGGCCTTGTAATGACGATGGAACACTCAATGTGGGTCGAGATTCAATACATCGGCCTCCAGCCGACTTGTCTCCAAGGGTCTGTTGCTGCCTCAGGCACCTTATGGTCGTTCTCCTGTGAGCTTAGATTATCGAATCCGACGCAAAAATGATAGTTAATTGTAACGTTTAGGGCCTCCTAATGACGATGGAACATTCAAATTGCGCCGAGATTCAATACATCGGCCTCCAGCCGACTTGTCTCCAAGGGTCTGTAGCTGCCTCGGGCACCTTATGGTCGTTCTCCTGTGAGTTTAGATTATCAAATCCGACGCAAAAGTGATAGTTAATTGTAACGTTTAGGGCCTCCTAATGACGATTGAACACTCAAATTGCATCGATATTCAATACATCGGCCTCCAGTCGATTTGTCTCCAAGGGGTATATTGCTGTCTCGGGCTGTGAGTCTAGATTTTCGAATCCGATTCGAAAATGATAGTTAACTCTATCGTTCAGGGCCTCCTAATGCCGATGGAACACTCAAATTGCGTCGAGATTCAATACATCGGCCTACAGCCGACTAGTCTCCAAGGGTCTATTGCTGCCTCGGGCACCTTATGGTCTTTCTCCTGTGAGTCTAGATTTTCGAATCCGACGCAAAAATGATAGTTAATTGTAACATTCAGGGCCTCCTAATGACGATGGAACTCTCAAATTGCGTCGAGATTCAATACATCGTCCTCCAGCCGACTTGTCTCCAAGGGTCTATTGTTGCCTCGGGCACCTTATGGTCTTTCTCCTGTGAGTCTAGATTTTCGAATCCGACGCAAAAATGATAGTTAACTGTAACGTTCAGCGCCTCCTAATGCCGATGGAACACTCAAATTGCGTCGAGATTCAATACATCGGCCTCCAGCCGACTTGTCTCCAAGGGTCTATTGCTGCCTCGGGCAACTTATGGTCGTTCTCCTGTGAGTTTGGATTATCGAATCCGACGAAAAAATGATAGTTAATTGTAACGTTCAGGGCCTCCTAATGCCGATGGAAAACACAAATTGCGTCGAGATTCAATACATCGGCCTCCAGCCGACTTGTCTCCAAGGGTCTATTGCTGCCTCGGGCACCTTATGGTCGTTCTCCTGTGAGTCTAGATTTTCGAATCCGGCGCAAAAGTGATAGTTAATTGTAACGTTCAGGGCCTTCTAATGACGATGGAACTCTCAAATTGCGTCGAGGTTCAATACATCGGCCTCCAGCGGACTTGTCTCCAAGGGGATATTGCTGTCTCGGGCCCCTTATGGTCGTTCTCCTGTGAGTTTAGATTATCGAATCCGACGCAAAAATGATAGTTAATTGTAACGTTCAGGGCCTTCTAATGACGATGGAACTCTCAAATTGCGTCGAGATTCAATACATCGGCCTCCAGCCGACTTGTCTCCAAGGGTCTGTTGCTGCCTCGGGCACCTTATGGTCGTTATCCTGTGAGTTTAGATTATCGAATCCGATGCAAAATTGATAGTTAATTGTAACGTTCAGGGCGACCTAATGACGATGGAACACTCAAATTGCGTCGCGATTCAATACACCGTCCTCCAGCGGACTGGTCTCCAAGGGGACATTGCTGCATCGGGCACCTTATGGTCCGTCGCCAGTGAGTCTAGATTTTCGAATCCGACGAAAAACTGATAGTTAATTGTAACATTCGGGGCCTCCTAATGACGATGGAACACTCATTTTGCGTCGCGATCCAATACATCGTCCTCCAACCGACTTGTCTCCAAGAGTCAATAGCTGCCACGGGCACCTTGTGATCGTTCTGCTGTGAGTAGATTTTCGAATCCGACGCTAAAATGATTGTTAATTGTAACGTTCAATGCCTTGTAATGACGATGGAACTCTCAAATTGCGTCGAGATTCCATACATCGGCCTCCAGCCGACTTGTCTCCAAGGGTCTAATGCTGCCTCGGGCACCTTATGGTCGTTCTCTTGTAAGTCTAGATTTTCCAATCCGACGCAAAAATGATAGTTAATTGTAACGATCAATGCCTTGTAATGACGATGGAACTCTCAAAATGCGTCGAGATTCAATACATCGGCCTCCAGCCGACTTGTCTCCAAGGGTCTGTTGCTGCCTCGGGCACCTTATGGTCGTTCTCCTGTGAGTCTAGATTATCGAATCCGACACAAAAATGATAGTTAACTGTAACGTTCAGCGCCTCCTAATGCCGTTGGAACACTGAAATTGCATCGAGATACAATACATCGGCCTCCAGCCGACTTGTCTCCAAGGGTCTGTTGCTGCCTCGGGCACCTTATGGTCGTTCTCCGGTAAGTTTAGATTATCGAATCCGACGCATAAATGATAGTTAATTGTAACGTTCAGGGACTCCTAAAGACGATGGAACACTCAAATTGCGTCGAGAGTCAATACATCGACCTCCAGTCGACTTGTATCCAAGGGGATATTGCAGTCTCGGGCACAATATGATCCTTCTCCTGTGAGTATAGATTTTCGAATCCGACGCAAAAATGATAGTTAATTGTATTGTTCAGGGCCTTGTAATGGCGATGAAACACTCAAATTGCGTCGAGATTCAATACATCGGCCTCCAGCCGACTTGTCTCCAAGGGTCTGTTGCTGCCTCGGGCACCATATGGTCGTTCTCCTGTGAGTTTAGATTATCGAATCCGACGCAAAAATGATAGTTAATTGTAACGTTTAGGGCCTCCTAATTACGATGGAACACTCAAACTGCGTCGAGATTCAATACATCGGCCTCCAGCCGCTTTTGTTTCCAAGGGTCTGTTGATGCCACGGGCACGTTATGGTCGTTCTCCTGTGAGTTTAGATTATCGAATCCGACGCAAAAATGATAGTTAATTGTAACGTTTAGGGCCTTGTAATGACGATGGAACACTCAAATTGCGTCGAGATTCAATACATCGGCCTCCAGCCGACTTGTCTCCAAGGGTCTGTTGCTGCCTCGGGCACCTTATGGTCGTTCTCCTGTGAGTTTAGATTATGGAATCCGACGATAAAATGATAGTTAATTGTAACGTTTAGGGCCTCGTAATGACGATGAAACACTCAAATTTCGTCGATATTCAATACATCGGCCTCCAGTCGATTTGTCTCCAAGGGGTATATTGCTGTCTCGAGCACCGTATGAACTTCTCCTGTGAGTAGATTTTCGAATCCGAAGCTAAAATGATAGTTAACTGTAACGTTCAGGGTCTCCTAATGACGATAGAAGACTCAAACTGCGTCGAGATTCAATACATCGTCCTCCAGCCGATTTGTCTCCAAGGGGATATTGCTGCCTCGGGCACCTTATGGTCGTTCTCCTGTGAGTCTAGATTTTCAAATCCGACGCAAAAATGATAGTTAATTGTAACGTTCAGGGCCTTCTAATGACGATGGAACACTCAAATTGCGTCGCGATCCAATACATCGTCCTCCAGCCGACTTGTCTCCAAGGGTCTAATGCTGCCTTGGGCACCTTATGGTCGTTCTCTTGTAAGTCTAGATTTTCGAATCCGACGCAAAACTGATAGTTCATTATAACGTTCAGGGAGACCTAATGACGATGGAACACTCAAATTGCGTCGATATTCAATACATCGGCCTCCAGTCGATTTGTCTCCAAGGGGTATATTGCTGTCTCGAGCACCATATGAACTTCTCCTGTGAGTAGATTTTCGAATCCGACGCTAAAATGATTGTTAATTGTAACGTTCAGGGCCTCCTAATGACGATGGAACACTCAAATTGCGTCAACAATCAATACATCGGTTTCCAGCCGACTTGTCTCCAAGGGTCTATTGCTGCCTCGGGCACCTTATGGTCGTTCTCCTGTGAGTTTAGATTATCGAATCCGACGCAAAAATGATAGTTAATTGTAACGTTTAGGGCCTCCTAATGACGATGGAACACTCAAATTGCGTCGAGATTCAACACATCGGCCTCCAGCCGACTTGTATCCAAGGGGATATTGCAGTCTCGTGCACCATATGATCCTTCTCCTGTTAGTAGATTTTCGAATCCGACGCTAAAATGATAGTTAACTGTAACGTTCAGGGGCTCCTAATGCCGATGGAACACTCAAATTGCGTCGAGATTCAATACATCGGCCTCCAGCCGACTTGTCTCCAAGGGTCTGTTGCTGCCTCGGGCGCCTTATGGTCGTTCTCCTGTGAGTTTAGATTATCGAATCTGACGCAAAAATGATAGTTAATTGTAAATTTTAGGGCCTCCTAATGACGATGGGACACTCAAATTGCGTCGAGATTCAATACATCGTCCTCCAGCCGACTTGTCTCCAAGGGTCTATTGCTGCCTTGGGCACCTTATGGTCGTTCTCCAGTGAGTTTAGATTATCGAATCCGACGCAAAAATGATAGTTAAATGTAACGTTTAGGGCCTTGTAATGACGATGGAACACTCAAATTGCGTCGAGATTCAATACATCGGCCTCCAGCCGACTTGTCTCCAAGGGTCTGTTGCTGCCTCGGGCACCTTATGGTCGTTCTCCAGTGAGTTTAGATTATCGAATCCGGCGCAAAAATGATAGTTAAATGTAACGTTCAGGGCCTTGTAATGACGATAGAAGACTCAAATTGCGTCGAGATTCAATACATCGTCCTCCAGCCGATTTGTCTCCAAGGGGATATTGCTGCCTCGGGCACCAAATGGTCCGTCTGCTGTGAGTCTAGATTTTCGAATCCGACGAAAAACTGATAGTTAATTGTAACATTCAGGGCCTCCTAATGACGATGGAACACTCAAATTGCGTCGCGATCCAATACATCGTCCTCCAGATGACTTGTCTCCAAGGGTCTAATACTGCCTTGGGCACCTTATGGTCGTTCTCTTGTAAGTCTAGATTTTCGAATCCGACGGAAAACTGATAGTTCATTAAAACGTTCAGGGCGACCTAATGACGATGGAACACTCAAATTGCGTCGATATTCAATACATCGACCTCCAGTCGACTTGTATCAAAGGGGATATTGCAGTGTCGTGCACCATATGATCCATCTCCTGTTAATAGATTTTCGAATCCGACGCTAAAATGATAGTTAACTGTAACGTTCAGGGACTCCTAATGCCGATGGAACACTCAAATTGCGTCGAGATTCAATACATCGACTTCCAACCGACTTGTCTCCAAGGTTCTATTGCTGCCTCGGGCACCTTATGGTCGTTCTCCTGAGAGTTTAGATTATCGAATCCGACGCAAAAATCATAGTTAATTGTAACGTTCAGGGCCTCCTAATGTCGATGGAACACTCAAATTGCGTCGAGATTCAATACATCATCCTCCAGCGGACTTGTATCCAAGGGGATACTGCAGTCTCGTGCACCATATGATCCTTCTCCTGCTAGTAGATTTTCGAATCCGACGCTAAAATGATAGTTAACTGTAACGTTCTGGGCCTCCTAATGCCGATGGAACACTCAAATTGCGTCGAGATTCAATACATCGGTTTCCAGCCGACTTGCCTCCAAGGGGATATAGCTGCCTCGGGCACCTTATGGTCGTTCTCCTGTGAGTTTAGATTATCGAATCCGACGCAAAAATGATAGTTAATTGTAACGTTTAGGGCCTCCTAATGACGATGGAACACTCAAATTGCGTCGAGATTCAATACATCGGCCTCCAGCCGACTTGTCTCCAAGGGTCTGTTGCTGCCTCGGGCACCTTATGGTCGTTCTCCTGTGAGTTTAGATTATCGAATCCGACGCAAAAATGATAGTTAATTGTAACGTTTAGGGCCTCCTAATGACGATGGAACACTCAAATTGCGTCGAGATTCAATACATCGGCCTCCAGCCGACTTGTCTCCTAAGGTCTGTTGCTGCCTCGGGCACCTTATGGTCGTTCTCCTGTGAGTCTAGATTTTCGAATCCGACGCAAAAATGATAGTTAATTGTAACGTTCAGGGCCTCCAAATGACGATGGAAGACTCAAATTGCGTCGAGATTCAATACATCGTCCTCCAGCCGACTTGTCTCCAAGGGGATATTGCTGCCTCGGGCACCACATGGTCCGTCTCCGGAGATTCTACGTTTTCGAATCCGACGCAAAACTCATAGTTAATTGTAACGTTCAGGGCCTCCTATTGGCGATGGAACACTCAAATTGCGTCGAGATTCAATACATCGACCTCCAGCCGACTTGTCTCCAAGGGGATATTGCTGCATCGGGCACCTTATGGTCGTTCTCCTGTGAGTCTAGATTTTCGAATCCGACGCAAAACTGATAGTTAATTGTAAGATTCAGGGCCTCCTAATGACGATGGAACACTCAAATTGCGTCGAGATTCAATACATCGGCCTCCAACGGACTTGTCTCCAAGGGGATATTGCTGTTTCGAGCAACGTATGAACTTTTCCTGTTAGTAGATTCTCGAATCCGACGCTAAAATGATTGTTAATTGTAACGTTCAGGGCATCCTAATGACGATGGAACACTCAAATTGCGTCGCGATCCAATACATCGTCCTCCAGCCGACTTGTCTTCAAGGGTCTAATGCTGCCTCGGGTACAATATGATCCTTCTCCTGTGAGTCTAGATTTTCGAATCCGACGCATAAATGATAGTTAATTGTAACGTTCAGGGACTCCTAAAGACGATGGAACACTCAAATTGCGTCGAGATTCAATACATCGACCTCCAGCCGACTTGTCTCCTAGGGTCTATTGCAGTCTCGTGCACCATATGATCCTTCTCCTGTTAGTAGATTTTCGAATCCGACGCTAAAATGATAGTTAATTGTAAGGTTCAGGGCCTCCTAATGACGATGGAACACTCAAATTGCGTCGCGATCCAATACATCGTCCTCCAGCCGACTTGTCTTCAAGGGTCTAATGCTGCCTCGGGTACAATATGATCCTTCTCCTGTGAGTCTAGATTTTCGAATCCGACGCATAAATGATAGTTAATTGTAACGTTCAGGGACTCCTAAAGACGATGGAACACTCAAATTGCGTCGAGATTCAATACATCGTCTATAAAATAAATAAAATAAAATAAAATAAAATAAAATATTAATTATTTTTATCTGTCTGATGGGCTCTCCTATGAGTCGTCAGGTTTTGATTATTCGGTATCAGACGCTTGACAATGGCTTTTTCGTAAAGGCAATGTTACTCGTATTTGACCGTGAAATAAAGCTGAAATAATCGGACTTCGTAATTAAATCGTTTCCAAAGACTGCTGCGGTAGGTGCGGACTCATAATCTAAATCTCAATATTACAATAATTTGCCAGCCATGCCAAAACGTCGTACAGAGGTGATTGTCTACTAAACAAAAAATTACACAGTTAGTTAAATCAGATATATTCAATGAATAAGCCTACAGTTCATAATCCTACTTACTTTTATAAATATAAATTCTTTACAGAATCGAGTGCCTAGTATGGTTGCAATTTTCTATATCATGAAATATGGCGGTGTGCCAGACAATAAACTAAAATACGTGCTTCTCGCACCACTTCAACGAGAGCTCTTCTTTTTTTTTTTTTTAATCAAACATACGACTAACGAAAATGTACTTTTGTTTTATCAGCGACACAGCGCTGCAGTTGTGTGCCATAGGCTTTATTTATTTGTCACTGATTATTTATTTAATTAATATCTCGCGTTTCCGAGGAAACTCACGCTCGGCATGCAAATGTGCCTTTATATTGCCCCCTGAATTGCGAGGCGAAAGGACACACCTGCAGGCGAGCAAGTCACCTAAAGGCACAAGAAAATCTAAGTTATCTACAACTATTTACATGACTTACATTATACTGTATATTATACACAAAATTTGAATGACGCGCGTGCGCCGAAAAAGTTCTTATGTTGGCAAAACAGAGTGCGCGCATGCGCAGAAGCGTCTGTGTAACTACGGCACTGCCGTTATTTCGTAAATTTAGATCACGCGGCACAGTATTGCAGTTCATATTGTTCGTGTGCGCGCGCATTTCTTAGTCGTTGCACAAAGAAAATATTCCACCAAGATTACATATGAAGACTACATTCTATGACAGGTAACTTAGTTTTAAAATTACAATATTTGTTATAATACAATACAACTTTAGATTGTTGAATGTTCTTAGTTACATAGCATTGCAATGAAATGCTTCAAAGAAAAATGTCCGTATTTTTCAGGTGCGTTGACCTATACACATGGTGTCGTTATCACAGTTCATATTCATCTGCTGCACAATAATTTTTTACAGGTTAGTATCGTCGTGGTAAAGTTTTTTTGATCACAGTAACATCGTTGTATAACAACGTGATTGATACATAAGCATGTCCATTTCCTATTTCCATTATAGTCGTTGTGATGCAGTTCGTTGTGACAAAAAGCATTGTTTATTACAGATCAGACGTGACCCGTCGAGTAATTGGTCCACGTGCAGTTCGTTTTTTTTTTTTTACATTCCGTGGAAGCTTGGTTGCAGAACCTCGGACGGCACATAGCTGGCGTCGATCCTTGGACAGTCCAGGTAAGAGTGTCCGTCACATTTCGAGAACATTTCATTCCCTGAAGTTCCAACCAAAACTCTTCCACCCGTCGTGTTGTTTTCTGGACAGGCACTTTGTGTCCATTTAATCCAGTTAACATCTTGAAGTTGGGTACTGTAGTAATGTCACTAGACGATGCACGAATTATTCATTTCACATTTTCAGTTTTTTTTTTTTGCTGAATATAGCTCACCTAAATGTTCGTTAATGTCCGTGAACAGAGGTTCACTATGCAATGTCTTTTTGGCACTCGTTTTGTTCAAATTTTTACATGATACATCAGATAAAAAAATAAGTAATTATACATACACACGTCACATATTTTCTTAGCATAAACATAATACAGTTGCACATAAACATGTTTTCATCATCATTACATAGCTATAGGTTATTACATTGTGTCACGTTTGATTACATGAATTGCAGATATTTACATCCTCTTTAGCGGTTTTGCTGGGATATTATCGATGTTTTTTGTGATGTCATCTGAAATTAAGATAGGTTAGACACAACATTCATTACATCAGTAGGCAAGACCAGGCGTTTTCACTACTCAATAAATATTCAAAATAGTAAGAGAGAGAAAATGTTCGATTCCTCGCGTTTTGTGCGTGTGTGTAGTGTGTCTGTGTGGCCTTGACTACTGGTAGATGCTTTTCTTGCTGAGAGATGTGCGTCTAATCTATTTCTCGAAGTAAAAGATCGCTTCACAGATGACGTCTGTCGGTTCGTCAGGTGTCATAGCAAGTCAGTGGTACCTACAGTCACAAATGTTCCGTGAAAAATTTATATATCATTCACTGCTACGTAATCATAAATTTTACTTTAATATTCAGTCTTCTCGGTGGAACCGCGGCGTTGAAAGAAAAGTTCTTCTGTCTTCAACTGCGACTCTGGAACGCTGAAATGAAAATTTCTATACTACTTATAATCTATGTTGTAATTTGTTTTAGTTCTTGCCACACAGCAGGTCGTTGAGATAACGGTACGTTATATGTCTTATGGTAGAAGATCTTGTGAGGCTTAACTTCAATCTTGTACACATACGTGTTGATAACACCTAATCGTTTGGTAAAAACTTGTAAATATTTGGATAACACTTCCTGTAGTTTTATACGTTCATGTACACTGAGAGCTGTAGCTTCACTTATCTTATGATCAAGCAATGTTTTCAAGTCCATTAGCTCTGTGTCAGATGAGTGTGTTTGCATGTCTTGAATGTCTTTGTCAAGTACTAACTGAACCTTGTACCCTGTACAGTGTTTGTCATGCTTTAGAGTTCTCCTGTCCAAATCAATAATAATTACCCTGCTATTATCATTTAAAATACATTTACCTTTGGAGAAGTCTATAATGCAGTCCTTCTCGCTCATAATATCTATTCCTAATGTGCAATTAGTCACAAGGTTTTGTACAACCAGGAATGGCCATTGTACGGTTCCATTACCTATTTTAACGTTTACAAAAACTTGCTTCGTAACCCTACATGACTTATTACCTAGTGCAGTAGTTATTTTACAGTTTTGGGCAGGAAACTCAGGCACAGGTTCCAATTCACACATCTTTTTATAAAAATTAAAAGATAAAACGCTCACAGCTGCACCTGTATCTAGGATAATAGTAGTTGGAATCCCACCTACTACACCAGTAGTGGATGCTAAAACAATTTCATTTGTGTTTAAACGACATTGTGTACTGTCTTGTAAAAGTTCATCTGATATATTGTTATTGTGGTTGTATCTTATAAATAAAACAGGTAGTTTTTGTTTAGAATTACTCGGCATATCGTTATTCTGTTGTTCAAGTGTGGTGTCAAATAACTGATTAACATTGAAGTCGCCCCCCAAGAATTCTTCAGCCACGACCTGGGGCAAAGTAGTGACTGTTTCTAGTTTGTTGGATTATCATTTGTACTAGGTACTGACACAGATTGGGGTTGTGCATCAGGTGTCATTTCTACTATATTCACATTCGGATATTGCCTATTATGATCTCCAAACTTTTGCGGTTGTTGTTGCTGTTGAGCATTATAACTTACCTGTCGGTCGTAAGGTATGCTCCAATTTTGACCTGGTGGCTGCTGTGGTAACGCAGAGTTTGAATGAAAGTACTGATCGTTACGAGTCCAACCTTGATGCTGTCTTGGCTCGTAGTTATTATTATTTCTATTTCTGTTTGTGTTTTTGTTATTACCTTTGTATCCGTTGTTACCGTTGCAGTTATTACCGCGGTGCCTTTTGTATGGATTGCCGCATGAAGTGTTATTACTGTTGTAATTGTTGTTTGTATTGGAATACGCGTGTTGATTTTCATTTCCGTACTGAGACGGCATGTGAGTTTGCTGTTTTTGTTGTACCGCGTATTCAACTGTGGGCGCGCCAGAATTGTGTTGGCAAGCCTGCATGTTTTGCATACCACTAGTGTAAACATTGTGGCTGCTGTTTTGCCGCGCGAAGCGCTGATCTTCAAGTAACATGTCAACCGAATCTAAAGCTGTTAAAAAATAATCTGAATCGTCATCCGGGATATGTAGAAGTTTTTCCTTAATGTTGAAAGGCAATTTGGCCTTCAACGCTCGGAGTATATCACGTGTTACGACTGGTTCGTCTAAAAAATGTCCCATGTTCAAGTATTTTTCAAAATATCTGCGTAAGTTACCATTTTTACTGTTAAAAGTTTCAGGTTCTAAAATTTGTCTCCTGAGTCGCTCCTGGACGGATTGCGACCAGAATTTGTTCAGAAAGGCACGCTCAAACTCACTGTACGTGGTACATACGTCAGCTTGACTGTATGCCCAGACAGCTGCATCGCCTTGGATGTAACCGACAATATATGAAATCTTTTTCCGGTCACTCCAAGTGCGTGGAAATGCGTTACTAAAAGATTTAAGAAAAATCACCGGATGAATGGTTCGTTTTTCTGGGATAAAAGCCTGAAATTGCCTGTGTTTTATTAAGCTTTCGTCTTCCTTTGCATTATGATATGGATTTGTTCCACTGTAATTACTGCAATGCTCAGCTGGCGAGTAATTACGATAATGTTGCTGTGGTTTACCATGATAATAGCTTGTGTTTGTGGTTGCACGTCGTGGTATGTGTTGTAGTCGTGGTGTGTTTTGTTCTTGTGTGTTTGTGGTGTGCGGTATGTGTGCGTCATACTCGAATGTATATTGGTTTCTGAACTGTACATTTTGACTGATATTTTCGTTACATTCAGACTGTGGTTGATCGGTGAATTGTCTCATGGGTGCAGTGACGGATTGTACTGCGTCACTAATCAGCTGTTTGTTATTAGTGATGTATTCCGCTACGGAGTCGTGCACAATTGTTGGTAAATTTTCACGTATGCATCTATCAAAATGTTTGTCTTTGTTCTCTACCCAATCATGAAATTCTTTATTAATATTTTGAAAATGAGCTGTGGCATCAGATTGTAAGATGTCAGTCAGGTGTTGTTCAACATCGTCAAATTTATTCTGCACGTCAGTAATTCGTTTTTCAAGGTTGTCGTGTACTGAAGGATATGTTTGAATTTGTTCAGTAAGAGCTTCACACGTGACATTAAGGTTTTTTAATTGTTTCTGTAAAAGTGCTACGTCATTTGTAGTCTTTTCTTGTCTCGTATTAAGCTTGGAAAATTTCGTACTGAGTTCAGTCATCTGTTCGGTCAGTGTGGCGTCTATAAGTTCCACACGTTTACACAAAGTGTCATTACATGCCTTGATTGCTATGAGATCAGATTTAATTTCGTCATTTTGTGTCTTTAACTGTTCATTTTGTGTCTTTAAGGTTGCCATGTTTTCCGCGTTCTGCATCCTTAAGGTTGCCATATTTTCTGCGTTTTGTTTCATTAGCATTTGTAACATGTTGGCAATGTTTACTGTTTGCAAGGTCTCTGCCCCCGCCGCGTCATTAGACGTGACGTCATGTATTAACATGGGCTCTGACTGAGACTTTGAAATTTTTGTGGTGGACGGCCTATTGTCAAAATTTCCGTTGACACTTGCGTCAATATTTGATGTATCGTCACTACCGGTTGCTGTCGTAAAGTCATTTTCTAACATTTGTCTCTCGTCCGAGTCGGATTGCGTCTGAATAGTACGTCTTTGCTGTTCCATTTTTGCGTATTGTTTTCTAGTTATTACCATGCCACACGTGCTATACATTTCAAGAAATTAATGTTTGACACTGGTTTTAAAATAAAATGCAGTTGAGCATGAATCGGTCGTAGCAACAATGGCTGTCTGTTAATTTAAAAATATAAACTGAATTTGAGATTATTGGTAATGGCTGCTGGCCATGTTACATGATATCGTACAGAAGTCGGCCATATTGTACACTCGTGTATTGGTATTGTTGCATACGTTATTGTTTAAGGAAAAATACTGAGAATGGAATTTATCACTGAAACTGTTATGCGGAAAAGAAACACTACAGAATTTTACTGAAAAGCTAATACACTGAATTATACGTCTGGTCAAGCCTGCTAATGCAAAGATGCTGCGTCTTACCTTATTTTGCTGGAAGCTTCTTTGCGTCTTCCCGCAAAATTTTATAATTGGCAAATATCTTCTGATTTTTTTTTTTTATTTCTCATATAGTCAAGTCCAGGACCAGAAGGTTGATTTTTCACATGAAACAAAGAGAACAATGTAACAAATGACAAAATAACAAGTCCGACACGCAGTCGCCAATATAAAATAAAGAAAATAAAATAAAATAAAATAAAATATTAATTATTTTTATCTGTCTGATTGGCTCTCCTATGAGTCGTCAGGTTTTGATTATTCGGTATCAGACGCTTGACAATGGCTTTTTCGTAAAGGCAATGTTACTCGTATTTGACCGTGAAATAAAGCTGAAATAATCGGACTTCGTAATTAAATCGTTTCCAAAGACTGCTGCGGTAGGTGCGGACTCATAATCTAAATCTCAATATTACAATAATTTGCCAGCCATGCCAAAACGTCGTACAGAGGTGATTGTCTACTAAACAAAAAATTACACAGTTAGTTAAATCAGATATATTCAATGAATAAGCCTACAGTTCATAATCCTACTTACTTTTATAAATATAAATTCTTTACAGAATCGAGTGCCTAGTATGGTTGCAATTTTCTATATCATGAAATATGGCGGTGTGCCAGACAATAAACTAAAATACGTGCTTCTCGCACCACTTCAACGAGAGCTCTTCTTTTTTTTTTTTTAATCAAACATACGACTAACGAAAATGTACTTTTGTTTTATCAGCGACACAGCGCTGCAGTTGTGTGCCATAGGCTTTATTTATTTGTCACTGATTATTTATTTAATTAATATCTCGCGTTTCCGAGGAAACTCACGCTCGGCATGCAAATGTGCCTTTATACGTCCTCCAGCCGACTTGTCTCCAAGGGTCTATTGCTGCCTCGGGCGCCTTATGGTCGTTCTCCTGTGAGTCTAGATTTTCGAATCCGACGCGAAAATGATAGTTAAATGTAAGGTTCAGGGCCTCCTAATGCCTATGGAACACTCAAATTGCGTCGAGATTCAATACATCGTCCTCCAGCCGACTTGTCTCCATCACACTATGGTCGTTCTCCTGTGAGTCTAAATTTTCGAATCCGACGCAAAAATGATAGTTAATTGTAACGTTTAGGGCCTCCTAATGACGATGGAACACTCAAATTGCGTCGAGATTCAATACATCGGCCTCCAGCCGACTTGTCTCCAAGGGTCTATTGCTGCCTCGGGCACCTTATGGTCGTTCTCCTGTGAGTCTAGATTTTCGAATCCGACGCAAAACTCATAGTTAATTGTAACGTTCAGGGCCTCCTAATGACGATGGAACACTCAAATTGCGTCAAAAATCAATACATCGGTTTCCAGCCGACTTGTCTCCAAGGGTCTATTGCTGCCTCGGGCACCTTATGGTCGTTCTCCTGTGAGTCTAGATTTTCGAATCCGACGCGAAACTGATAGTTAATTGTAAGTTTCAGGGCCTCCTAATGCCTATGGAACACTCAAATTGCGTCGAGATTCAATACATCGACCTCCAGCCGACTTGTCTCCTAGGGTCTATTGCAGTCTCGTGCACCATATGATCCTTCTCCTGTTAGTAGATTTTCGAATCCGACGCTAAAATGATAGTTAATTGTAAGGTTCAGGGCCTCCTAATGACGATGGAACACTCAAATTGCGTCGCGATCCAATACATCGTCCTCCAGCCGACTTGTCTTCAAGGGTCTAATGCTGCCTCGGGTACAATATGATCCTTCTCCTGTGAGTCTAGATTTTCGAATCCGACGCATAAATGATAGTTAATTGTAACGTTCAGGGACTCCTAAAGACGATGGAACACTCAAATTGCGTCGAGATTCAATACATCGTCCTCCAGCCGACTTGTCTCCAAGGGTCTATTGCTGCCTCGGGCGCCTTATGGTCGTTCTCCTGTGAGTCTAGATTTTCGAATCCGACGCGAAAATGATAGTTAAATGTAAGGTTCAGGGCCTCCTAATGCCTATGGAACACTCAAATTGCGTCGAGATTCAATACATCGTCCTCCAGCCGACTTGTCTCCATCACACTATGGTCGTTCTCCTGTGAGTCTAAATTTTCGAATCCGACGCAAAAATGATAGTTAATTGTAACGTTTAGGGCCTCCTAATGACGATGGAACACTCAAATTGCGTCGAGATTCAATACATCGGCCTCCAGCCGACTTGTCTCCAAGGGTCTATTGCTGCCTCGGGCACCTTATGGTCGTTCTCCTGTGAGTCTAGATTTTCGAATCCGACGCAAAACTCATAGTTAATTGTAACGTTCAGGGCCTCCTAATGACGATGGAACACTCAAATTGCGTCAAAAATCAATACATCGGTTTCCAGCCGACTTGTCTCCAAGGGTCTATTGCTGCCTCGGGCACCTTATGGTCGTTCTCCTGTGAGTCTAGATTTTCGAATCCGACGCAAAAATGATAGTGAATTCTAACGTTCAGCGCCTCCTAATGACGATGGGACACTCAAATTGCGTCGAGAGTCAATACATCTTCCTCCAGCCGACTTGTCTACAAGGGGATATTGCTGCCTCGGGCTCCATGTGGTCCGTCTCCTGTGAGTCTAGATTTTCGAATCCGACGCGAAACTGGTAGTTAATTGTAAGGTTCAGGGCCTCCTAATGACGATGGAACACTCAAATTGCGTCGAGATTCAATACATCGTCCTCCAGCCGACTTGTCTCCATGGGGATATTACTGCCTCCGGCCTCTTATGTTCCCTCTCATATGAGTCTAGATTTTCGAATCCGACGCGAAACTGTTTGTTAATTGTAACGTTCAGGGCTTCCTAATGACGATGGAACACTCAAATTGCCTCGAGACTCAATACATCGGCATTCAGCCGATTTGTCTCCAAGGGTCTATTGCTGCCTCGGGCACCGTATGGTCGTTCCCCTGTGAGTCAACATTTTAGAATCCGACGCAAAACTGATAGTTAAATGTAATGCTCAGGGCCTCTTAATGACGATGGAACACTCAAATTGCGTCGACAGTCAATACATCATCTTCCAGCCGACTTGTCTACAAGGGGATATTGCTGCCTCGGGCTCCATGTGACCCGTCTCCTGTGAGTCTAGATTTACGAATCCGACGCGAAACTGATAGTTAATTGTAAGGTTCAGGGCCTCCTAATGACGATGGAACACTCAAATTGCGTCGAGATTCAATACCTCGGCCTCCAGCGGACTGGTCTCCAAGGGGATATTGCTGCATCGGGCACCTTATGGTCCGTCTCCAGTGGGTCTAGATTTTCGAATCCGACGAAAAACTGATAGTTAATTGTAACATTCAGGGCCTCCTAATGACGATGGAACACTTATTTTGCGTCGCGATCCAATACATCGTCCTCCAACCGACTTGTCTCCAAGCGTCAATAGCTGCCACGGGCACGTTGTGATCGTTCTGCTGTGAGTCTAGATTTTCGAACCCGACGCAAAACTGATTGTTAATTGTAACGTTCAGGGCCACCTAATGACGATGGAACACTCAAATTGAGTCGAGATTCAATACATCGACCTCCAGCCGACTTGTCTCCAAGGGGATATTGCTGTCTCGGGCTCCATGTGGTCCGTCTCCTGTGAGTCTAGATTTTCGAATCCGACGCGAAACTGATATTTAATTGTAACGTTCAGGGCCTCCTAATGACGATGGAACACTCAAATTGCGTCGCGATCCAATACATCGACCTCCAGCCGACTTGTCTCCAATGGTGTATTGCTGCCTCGGGCACCTTATGGTCGTTCTCCTGTGAGTCTAGATTTTAAAATCCGACGCAAAAATGATAGTGAATTGTAACGTTCTGCGCCTCCTAATGACGATAGAAGACTCAAATTGAGTCGAGATTCAATACATCGACCTCCAGCCGACTTGTCTCCAAGGGGATATTGCTGCCTCGGGCTCCATGTGGTCCGTCTCCTGTGAGTCTAGATTTTCGAATCCGACGCGAAACTGATATTTAATTGTAACGTTCAGGGTCTCCTAATGCCGATGAGACACTCAAATTGCGTCAAGAATCAATACATCGGTTGCCAGCCGACTTGTCTCCAAGGGTCTATTGCTGCCTCGAGCACCGTATGAACTTCTCCTGTGAGTAGATTTTCGAATCCGACGCTAAAATGATTGTTAATTGTAACGTTCAGGGCCTCCTAATGACGATGGAACACTCAAATTGCGCCGCGATCCAATACATCGACCTCCAGCCGACTTGTCTCCAAGGGTCTATTGCTGCCTCGGGCACCTTATGGTCGTTCTCCTGTGAGTCTAGATTTTCGAATCCGACGCGAAACTGATAGTTAATTGTAAGGTTCAGGGCCTCCTAATGACGATGGAACACTCAAATTGCGTCGAGATTCAATACATCGGCCTCCAGCCGACTTGTCTCCAAGGGTCTGTTGCAGCCTCGGGCACCTTATGGTCGTTCTCCTGTGAGTTTAGATTATCGACCCGACGCAAAAATGATAGTTAATTGTAACGTTTAGGGCCTCCTAATGACGATAGAACACTCAAATTGCGTCGAGATTCAATACATCGGCCTCCAGCCGACTTGTCTCCAAGGGTCTGTTGCTGCCTGGGGCACCTTATGGTCGTTCTCCTGTGAGATTAGATTATCGAATCCGACGCAAAAATGATAGTTAATTGTAACGTTTAGGGCCTCCTAATGACGATGGAACACTCAAATTGCGTCGAGATTCAATACATCGGCCTCCAGCCGACTTGTCTCCAAGGGTCTATTGCTGCCTCGGGCACCTTATGGTCGTTCTCCTGTGAGTCTAGATTTTCGAATCCGACGCAAAACTCATAGTTAATTGTAACGTTCAGGGCCTCCTAATGACGATGGAACACTCAAATTGCGTCAAGAATCAATACATCGGTTTCCAGTCGCCTTGTCTCCAAGGGTCTATTGCTGCCTCGGGCACCTTATGGTCGTTCTCCTGTGAGTCTAGATTTTCGAATCCGACGCAAAAATGATAGTGAATTCTAACGTTCAGCGCCTCCTAATGACGATGGGACACTCAAATTGCGTCGAGAGTCAATACATCTTCCTCCAGCCGACTTGTCTACAAGGGGATATTGCTGCCTCGGGCTCCATGTGGTCCGTCTCCTGTGAGTCTAGATTTTCGAATCCGACGTGAAACTGATAGTTAATTGTAAGGTTCAGGGCCTCCTAATGACGATGGAACACTCAAATTGCGTCGAGATTCAATACATCGTCCTATAGCCGACTTGTCTCCATGGGGATATTACTGCCTCCGGCCTCTTATGTTCGCTCTCATGTGAGTCTAGATTTTCGAATCCGTCGCGAAACTGATTGTTAATTGTAACGTTCAGGGCTTCCTAATGAAGATGGACCACTCAAATTGCCTCGAGACTCAATACATCGGCATTCAGCCGATTTGTCTCCAAGGGTCTATTGCTGCCTCGGGCACCGTATGGTCGTTCCCCTGTGCGTCAACATTTTAGAATCCGACGCAAAACTGATAGTTAAATGTAATGCTCAGGGCCTCTTAATGACGATGGAACACTCAAATTGCGTCGAGATTCAATACATCGGCCTCCAGCGGACTTGTCTCCAAGGGGATATTGCTGTCTCGAGCACCGTATGAACTTCTCATGTGAGTAGATTCTCGAATCCGACGCTCAAATCATTGTTAATTGTAACGTTCAGGGCCTCCTAATGACGATGGAACACTCAATTTGCGTCGTGATCCAATACATCGTCCTCCAGCCGACTTGTCTTCAAGGGTCTAATGCTGCCTCGGGTACAATATGATCCTTCTCCTGTGAGTCTAGATTTTCGAATCCGACGCGTAAATGATAGTTAATTGTAACGTTCAGGGACTCCTAAAGACGGTGGAACACTCAAATTACGTCGAGATTCAATACATCGTCCTCCAGCCGACTTGTCTCCAAGGGTCTATTGCTGCCTCGGGCACCTTATGGTCGTCCTCCTGTGAGTCTAGATTTTCGAATCCGACGCAAATCTCATAGTTAATTGTAACGTTCAGGGCTTCCTAATGACGATGGAACACTCAAATTGCGTCAAGAATCAATACATCGGTTTCCAGCCGACTTGTCTCCAAGGGTCTATTGCTGCCTCGGGCACCTTATGGTCGTTCTCCTGTGAGTCTAGATTTTCGAATCCGACGCAAAAATGATAGTAAATTCTAACGTTCAGCGCCTCCTAATGACGATGGGGCACTCAAATTGCGTCGAGAGTCAATACATCTTCCTCCAGCCGACTTGTCTACAAGGGGATATTGCTGCCTCGGGCTCCATGTGGTCGTTCTCCTGTGAGTCTAGATTTTCGAATACGACCCGAAGCTGATAGTTAATTGTAAGGTTCAGGGCCTCCTAATTACGATGGAACACTCAAATTGCGTCGAGATTCAATACATCGGCCTCCAGCGGACTTGTCTCCAAGGGGATATTGCTGTCTCGGGCACCATATGATCCTTCTCCTGTGAGTCTAGATTTTCGAATCCGACGCAAAAATGATAGTGAATAGTCACGTTCAGCGCCTCCTGATGACGATAGAACTCTCAAATTGCGTCGAGATTAAACACATCGTCCTCCAGCTGATTTGTCTCCAAGGGGATATTGCTGCCTCGGGCACCAAATGGTCCGACTCCTGTGAGTCTGGATTTTTGAATCCGACGCGAAACTGATAGTTAATTGTAACGTTCAGGCCTCCAAATGACGATGGAGCACTTAAATTGCGTCGCGATTCAATACATCGTCCTCCAGCGGACTGGTCTCCAAGGGGATATTGCTGCATCGGGCACCTTATGATCCGTCTCTAGTGAGTCTAGATTTCCGAATCCGACGAAAAACTGATAGTTAATTGTAACATTCAGGGTCTCCTAATGACGACTGAACACTCATTTTGCGTCGCGATCCAATACATCGTCCTTCAACCGACTTGTCTCCAAGTGTCAATAGCTGCCACGGGCACCTTGTGATCGTTCTGCTGTGAGTCTAGATTTTCGAACCCGACGCAAAACTGATTGTTAATTGTAACGTTCAGGGCCACCTAATGACGATGGAACACTCAAATTGAGTCGAGATTCAATACATCGACCTCCAGCCGACTTGTCTCCAAGGGTCTATTGCTGCCTCGAGCACCGTATGAACTTCTCCTGTGAGTAGATTTTCGAATCCGACGCTAAAATGATTGTTAATTGTAACGTTCAGGACCTCCTAATGACGATGGAACACTCAAATTGCGTCGCGATCCAATACATCGTCCTCCAGCCGACTTGTCTCCAAGGGTCTAATGCTGCCTCGGGCCCAATATGATCTTTCTCCTGTGAGTCTAGATTTTCGAATCCGATGCATAAATGATAGTTAATTGTAACGTTCAGGGACTCCTAAAGACGATGGAACACTCAAATTGCGTCGAGATTCAATACATCTTCCTCCAGCCGACTTGTCTCCAAGGGGATATTGCTGCCTCGGGCTCCATGTGGTCCTTCTCCTGTGAGTCCAGATTTTCGAATCCGACGCGAAACTGATAGTTAATTGTAAGGTTCAGCGCCTCCTAATGACGATGGAACACTCAAATTGCGTCGCGATCCAATACATCGTCCTCCAGCCGATTTGTCCCCAAGGGACTAATGCTGCCTCTGGCACCTTATGGTCGTTCTCTTGTAAGTCTAGATTTTCGAATCCGACGCAAAACTGATAGTTCATTATAACGTTCAGGGCGACTTAATGACGATAGAAGACTGAAATTGCGTCAAGAATCAATACATCGGTTTCCAGCCGACTTGTCTCCAAGGGTCTATTGCTGCCTCGGGCACCTTATGTTCGTTCTCCTGTGAGTCTAGATTTTCGAATCCGACGCAAAAATGATAGTGAATTGCAACGTTCAGCGCCTCCTAATGACGATGGGACACTCAAATTGCGTCGAGAGTCTATACATCTTCCTCCAGCCGACATGTCTGGATGGGGATATTGCTGTCTCGGGCACAATATGATCCTTCTCCTGTGAGTCTAGATTTTCGAATCCGACGCAAAAATGATAGTGAATTGTAACGTTCAGCGCCTCCTAATGACGATAGAAGACTCAAATTGCGTCGAGATTCAATACATCGTCCACCAGCCGATTTGTCTCCAAGAGTCAATAGCTGCCACGGGCACCTTGTGATCGTTCTGCTGTGAGTCTAGATTTTCGAACCCGACGCAAAAATGATAGTTACATGTAACGTTCAGGGCCTCCTAATGACGATGGAACACTCAAATTGCGTCAAGAATCAATACATCGGTTTCCAGCCGACTTGTCTCCAAGGGTCTATTGCTGCCTCCGGCACTTTATGGTCGTTCTCCTGTGAGTCTAGATTTTCGAATCCGACGCATAAATGATAGTTAATTGTAACGTTCAGGGACTCCTAAAGACGATGGAACACTCAAATTGCGTCGAGAGTCAATACATCGACCTCCAGTCGACTTGTATCTAAGGGGATATTGCAGTCTCGGGTACAATATGACCCTTCTCCTGTGAGTCTAGATTTTCGAATCCGACGCAAAAATGATAGTGAATTGTAACGTTCGGCGCCTCCTAATGACGATAGAAGACTCAAATTGCGTCGAGATTCAATACATCGTCCTCCAGCCGATTTGTCTCCAAGGGGATATTGCTGCCTCGGGCACCAAATGGTCCGTCTGCTGTGAGTCTAGATTTTCGAATCCGACGAAAAACTGAAAGTTAATTGTAACATTCAGGGCCTCCTAATGACGATGGAACACTCAAATTGCGTCGAGATTCAATACATCGGCCTCCAGCGGACTTGTCTCCAAGGGGATATTGCTGTCTCGAGCACCGTATGAACTTCTCCTGTGAGTAGATTTTCGAATCCGACGCTAAAATGATTGTTAATTGTAACGTTCAGGGCCTCCTAGTGACGATGGAACACTCAAATTGCGTCGAGATTCAATATATCGTCCTCCAGCCGACTTGTCTCCAAGGGTCTATTGCTGCCTCGGGCACCTTATGGTCGTTCTCCTGTGAGTCTAAATTTTCGTATCCGACGCAAAAATGATAGTTAATTGTCACGTTTAGGGCCTCCTAGTGACGATGGAACACTCAAATTGCGTCGAGATTCAATACATCGTCCTCCAGCCGATTTGACTCCAAGGTTCTTTTTCTGCCTCGGGCACCTAATGGTCGTTCTCCTGTAAGTCCAGATTTTCGAATCCGACGCAAAACTCATAGTTAATTGTAACGTTCAGGGCCTCCTAATGACGATGGAACACTCAAATTGCGTCAAGAATCAATACATCGGTTTCCAGCCGACTTGTCTCCAAGGGTCTATTGCTGCCTCGGGCACCTTATGGTCGTTCTCCTGTGAGTCTAGATTTTCGAATCCGACGCAAAAATGATAGTGAATTGTAACGTTCAGCGCTTCCTAATGACGATGGGACACTCAAATTGCGTCGAAAGTCAATACATCTTCCTCCAGCCGACTTGTCTACAAGGGGATATTGCTGCCTCGGGCTCCAAGTGGTCCGTCTCCTGTGAGTCTAGATTTTCGGTTCCGACGCGAAACAGATAGTTAATTGTAAGGTTCAGGGCCTCCTAATTACGATGGAACACTCAAATTGCGTCGAGATTCAATACATCGGCCTCCAGCGGACTTGTCTCTAAGGGGATATTGCTGTCTCGGGCACCATATGATCCTTCTCCTGTGAGTCTAGATTTTCGAATCCGACGCAAATATTATAGTGAATAGTAACGTTCAGCGTCTACTGATGACGATAGAACTCTGAAATTGCGTCGAGATTCAATACATCGTCCTCCAGCTGATTTGTCTCCAAGGGGATATTGGTGCATCGGGCACCAAATGGTCCGACTCCTGTGAGTCTGGATTTTGAATCCGACGCGAAACTGATAGTTAATTGTAACGTTCAGGGCCTCCAAATGACGATGGAGCACTCAAATTGCGTCGCGATTCAATACATCGTCCTCCAGCGGACTGGTCTCCAAGGGGATATTGCTGCATCGGGCACCTTATGGTCCGTCTCGAGTGAGTCTAGATTTCCGAATCCGACGAAAAACTGATAGTTAATTGTAACATTCAGGGCATCCTAATGACGATGGAACACTCATTTTGCGTCGCGATTTAATACATCGCCCTCCAGCCGACTTGTCTCCAAGGGTCTATTGCTGCCTCGAGCACCGTATGAACTTCTCCTGTGAGTAGATTTTCGAATCCGACGCTGAAATGATTGTTAATTCTAACGTTCAGGGCCTCCTAATGACGATGGAACACTCAAATTGCGTGGCGATCCAATACATCGACCTCCAGCCGACTTGTCTCCAAGGGTCTATTGCTGCCTCGGGCACCTTATGGTCGGTCTCCTGTGAGTCTAGATTTTCGAATCCGACGCAAAACTGATAGTTCATTATAACGTTCAGGGTGACCTAATGATGATAGAAGACTCAAATTGCGTCGAGATTCAATACATCGTCCTCCAGCCGATTTGAATCCAAGGGTCAATAGCTGCCGAGGGCACCTTGCGGTCGTTCTGCTGTGAGTCTAGATTTTCGAACCCGACGCAAAAATGATAGTTAGATGTAACGTTCAGGGCCTCCTAATGACGATGGAACACTCAAATTGCGTAGAGAGTCAATACATCGACCTCCAGTCGACTTGTATCCAAGGGGATATTGCAGTCTCAGGCACTATATGATCCTTCTCCTGTATCTAGATTTTCGAATTCGACGCAAAAATGATAGTGAATAGTAACGTTCAGCGCCTCCTAATGACGATAGAAGACTCAAATTGCGTCGAGATTCAATACATCGGTTGCCAGCCGACTTGTCTCCAAGGGTCTATTGCTGCCTCGGGCACCACATGGTCCTTCTCCTGTGAGTCTATATTTTCGAATCCGACGCAAGAATGATAGTTAATTGTAACATTCAGGGCATCCTAATGACGATGGAACACTCACTTTGCGTCGAGATTTAATACATCGGCCTCCAGCCGACTTGTCTCCAAGGGTCTATTGCTGCCTCGAGCACCGTATGAACTTCTCCTGTGAGTAGATTTTCGAATCCGACGCTAAAATGATTGTTAATTGTAACGTTCAGGGCCTCCTAATGACGATGGAACACTCAAAACGCGTCGCGATCCAATACATCGGCCTCCAGCCGACTTGTCTTCAAGGGTCTATTGCTGCCTCGGGCACCTAGTGGTCGTTCTCCTGTGAGTCTAGATTTTCGAATCCGACGCAAACCTCATAGTTAATTGTAACTTTCAGGGCCTCCTAATACCAATGGAACACTCAAATTGCGTCGAGATTCAATACATCGGCCTCCAGCCGACTTGTCTCCAAGGGTCTATTGCTGCCTCGGGCACCTTATGGTCGTTCTCCTGTGAGTCTAGATTTTCGAATCCGACGCAAAAATGATAGTTAATTGTAACGTTCAGGGCCTTGTAATGACGATGGAACACTCAAATTACGTCGAGATTCAAGATATCGGCCTCCAGCCGACTTGTCTCCAAGGGTCAATAGCTGCCACGGGCACCTTGTGATCGTTCTGCTGTGAGTCTAGATTTTCGAACCCGACGCAAAAATGATAGATGTAACGTTCAGGGCCTCCTAATGACGATGGAACACTCAAATTGCGTCGCGATCCAATACATCGGCCTCCAGCCGACTTGTCTCCAAGGGTCTATTGCTGCCTCGAGCACAGTATGATCTTCTCCTGTGAGTAGATTTTCGAATCCGACGCTAAAATGATTGTTAATTGTAACGTTCAGGGCCTCCTAATGACGATGGAACACTCAAATAGCGTCGCGATCCAATACATCGACCTCCAGCCGACTTGTCTCCAAGGGTCTATTGCTGCCTCGGGCACCTTATGGTCGTTCTCCTGTGAGTCTAGACTTTCGAATCCGACGCAAAAATGATCGTTAATTGTAACGTTCAGGGCCTTGTAATGACGATGGAACACTCAAATTGCGTCGAGATTCAATACATCGGCCTCCAGCCGACTTGTCTCCAAGGGTCTGTTGCTGCCTCGGGCACCGTATGGTCGTTCCTCTGTGAGTCAACATTTTAGAATCCGACGCAAAACTGATAGTTAAATGTAATGCTCAGGGCCTCTTAATGACGATGGAACACTCAAATTGCGTCGAGAGTCAATACATCTTCCTCCAGCCGACTTGTCTCCATGGGGATATTGCTGTCTCGGGCACAATATGATCCTTCTCCTGTGAGTCTAGATTTTCGAATCCGACGCAAAAATGATAGTGAATTGTAACGTTCAGAGCCTCCTAATGACGATAGAAGACTCAAATTGCGTCGAGATTCAATACATCGTCCTCCAGCCGATTTGTCTCCAAGGGTCAATAGCTGCCACGGGCATCTTGTGATCGTTCTGCTGAGAGTCTAGATTTTCGAACCCGACGCAAAAATGATAGTTAGATGTAACGTTCAGGGCCTCCTAATGACGATGGAGCACTCAAATTGCGTCAAGAATCAATACATCGTCCTCCAGCCGATTTGACTCCAAGGGTCTATTGCTGCCTCGGGCACCTAATGGTCGTTCTCCTGTGAGTCTAGATTTTCGAATACGACGCAAACCTCATAGTTAATTGTAACGTTCAGGGCCTCCTAATGCCGATGGAACACTCAAATTGCGTCGAGATTCAATACATCGGCCTCCAGCCGACTTGTCTCCAAGGGTCTATTGCTGCCTCGGGCACCCAATGGTCGTTCTCCTGTGAGTCTAGATTTTCGAATCCGACGCAAACCTCATAGTTAATTGTAACGTTCAGGGCCTCCTAATGCCGATGGAACACTCAAATTGCGTCGAGATTCAATACATCGGCCTCCAGCCGACTTGGCTCCGAGGGTCTATTGCTGCCTCGGGCACCTTATGGTCGTTCTCCTGTGAGTCTAGATTTTCGAATCCGACGCAAAAATGATAGTTAATTGTAACGTTCAGGGCCTTGTAATGACGATGGAACACTCAAATTGCGTCGAGCTTCAATACATCGGCCTCCAGCCGACTTGTCTCCAAGGGTCTGTTGCTGCCTCGGGCACCGTATGGTCGTTCCCCTGTGAGTCAACATTTTAGAATCCAACGCAAAACTGATAGTTAAATTTAATGCTCAGGGCCTCTTAATGACGATGGAACACTCAAATTGCGTCGAGAGTCAATACATCTTCCTCCAGCCGACTTGTCTCCATGGGGATATTGCTGTCTCGGGCACAATATGATCCTTCATCTGTGAGTCTAGATTTTCGAATCCGACGCAAAAATGATAGTGAATTGTAACGTTCAGCGCCTCCTAATGACGATAGAAGACTCAAATTGCGTCGAGATTCAATACATCGTCCTCCAGTCGATTTGTCTCCAAAGGTCAATAGCTGCCACGGGCACCTTGTGAGCGTTCTGCTGTGAGTCTAGATTTTCGAACCCGACGCAAAAATGATAGTTAGATGTAACGTTCAGGGCCTCCTAATGACGATGAAACACTCAAATTGCGTCGAGAGTCAATACATCGACCTCCAGTCGACTTGTATCCAAGGGGATATTGCAGTCTCGGGCACAATATGACCCTTCTCCTGTGAGTCTAGATTTTCGAATCCGACGCAAAAATGATAGTGAATTGTAACGTTCGGCGCCTCCTAATGACGATAGAGGACTCAAATTGCGTCGAGATTCAATACATCGGCCTCCAGCGGACTTGTCTCCAAGGGGATATTGCTGTCTCGAGCACCGTATGAACTTCTCCTGTGAGTAGATTTTCGAATCCGACGCTAAAATGATTGTTAATTGTAACGTTCAGGGCCTCCTAGTGACGATGGAACACTCAAATTGCGTCGCGATCCAATACATCGTCCTCCAGCCGACTTGTCTCCCGGGGTCTATTGCTGCCTCGGGCACCTTATGGTCGTTCTCCCGTGAGTCTAGATTTTTGAATCCGACGCGAAACTGATAGTTAATTGTAAGGTTCAGGGCCTCCTAATGCCGATGGAACACTCAAATTGCGTCGAGATTCAATACATCGACCTCCAGCCGACTTGTCTCCAAGGGTCTATTGCAGTCTCGTGCACCATATGATCCTTCTCCTGTTAGTAGATTTTCGAATCCGACGCTAAAATGATAGTTAATTGTAAGGTTCAGGGCCTCCTAATGCCGATGGAACACTCAAATTGCGTCGAGATTCAATATATCGTCCTCCAGCCGACTTGTCTCCAAGAGTCTATTGCTGCCTCGGGCACCTTATGGTCGTTCTCCTGTGAGTCTAGATTTTCGAATCCGACGCAAAACTCATAGTTAATTGTAACGTTCAGGGCCTCCTAATGACGATGGAACACTCAAATTGCGTCAAGAATCAATACATCGGTTTCCAGCCGACTTGTCTCCAAGGGTCTATTGCTGCCTCGGGCACCACATGGTCCTTCTCCTGTGAGTCTAGATTTTCGAATCCGACGCAAGAATGATAGTTTATTGTAACATTCAGGGCATCCTAATGACGATGGAACACTCATTTTGCGTCGAGATTTAATACATCGGCCTCCAGCCGACTTGTCTCCAAGGGTCTATTGCTGCCTCGAGCATCGCATGATCTTCTCCTGTGAGTAGATTTTCGAATCCGACGCAAAAATGATTGTTAATTGTAACGTTCAGGCCCTCCTAATGACGATGGAACACTCAAATTGCGACGCGATCCAATACATCGACCTCCAGCCGACTTGTCTCCAAGGGTCTATTGCTGCCTCGGGCACCTTATGGTCGTTCTCCTGTGAGTCTAGATTTTCGAATCCGACGCAAAACTGATAGTTCATTATAACGTTCAGGGCGACCTAATGATGATAGAAGACTCAAATTGCGTCGAGATTCAATACATCGTCCTCCAGCCGATTTGACTCCAAGGGTCTATTGCTGCCTCGTGCACCTTATGGTCGTTCTCCTGTGAGTCTAGATTTTCGAATCCGACGCAAACCTCATAGTTAATTGTAACGTTCAGGGCTTCCTAATGCCGATGGAACACTCAAATTGCGTCGAGATTCAATACATCGGCCTCCAGCCGACTTGTCTCCAAGGGTCTATTGCTGCCTCGGGTACCTAATGGTCGTTCTCCTGTGAGTCTAGATTTTCGAATCCGACGCAAACCTCATAGTTAATTGTAACGTTCAGGGCCTCCTAATGCCGATGGAACACTCAAATTGCGTCGAGATTCAATACATCGGCCTCCAGCCGACTTGTCTCCAAGGGTCTATTGCTGCCTCGGGCACCTTATGGTCGTTCTCCTGTGAGTCTAGATTTTCGAATCCGACGCAAAAATGATAGTTAATTGTAACGTTCAGGGCCTTGTAATGACGATGGAACACTCAAATTGCGTCGAGATTCAATACATCGGCCTCCAGCCGACTTGTCTCCAAGGGTCTGTTGCTGCCTCGGGCACCGTATGGTCGTTCCCCTGTGAGTCAACATTTTAGAATCCGACGCAAAACTGATAGTTAAATGTAATGCTCAGGGCCTCTTAATGACGATGGAACACTCCAATTGCGTCGAGAGTCAATACATCTTCCTCCAGCCGACTTGTCTCCATGGGGATATTGCTGTCTCGGGCACAATATGATCCTTCTCCTGTGAGTCTAGATTTTCGAATCCGTCGTAAAAATGATAGTTAATTGTGACGTTCAGGGCCTTGTAATGACGATGGAACACTCATATTGCGTCGAGAGTCAATACATCGACCTCCAGTCGACTTGTATCCAAGGGGATATTGCAGTCTCGGGCACAATATGACCCTTCTCCTGTGAGTCTAGATTTTCGAATCCGACGCAAAAATGATAGTGAATTGTAACGTTCGGCGCCTCCTAATGACGATAGAGGACTCAAATTGCGTAGAGATTCAATACATCGGCCTCCAGCGGACTTGTCTCCAAGGGGATATTGCTGTCTCGAGCACCGTATGAACTTCTCCTGTGAGTAGATTTTCGAATCCGACGCTAAAATGATTGTTAATTGTAACGTTCAGGGCCTCCTAGTGACGATGGAACACTCAAATTGCGTCGCGATCCAATACATCGTCCTCCAGCCGACTTGTCTCCAGGGGTCTATTGCTGCCTCGGGCACCTTATGGTCGTTCTCCCGTGAGTCTAGATTTTCGAATCCGACGCGAAACTGATAGTTAATTGTAAGGTTCAGGGCCTCCTAATGCCGATGGAACACTCAAATTGCGTCGAGATTCAATACATCGACCTCCAGCCGACTTGTCTCCAAGGGTCAATTGCAGTCTCGTGCACCATATGATCCTTCTCCTGTTAGTAGATTTTCGAATCCGACGATAAAATGATAGTTAATTGTAAGGTTCAGGGCCTCCTAATGCCGATGGAACACTCAAATTGCGTCGAGATTCAATACATCGACCTCCAGCCGACTTGTCTCCAGGGGTCTATTGCTGCCTCGGGCACCTTATGGTCGTTCTCCCGTGAGTCTAGATTTTCGAATCCGACGCAAAACTCATAGTTAATTGTAACGTTCAGGGCCTCCTAATGACGATGGAACACTCAAATTGCGTCAAGAATCAATACATCGGTTTCCAGCCGACTTGTCTCCAAGGGTCTATTGCTGCCTTGGGCACCACATGGTCCTTCTCCTGTGAGTCTAGATTTTCGAATCCGACGCAAGAATGATAGTTAATTGTAACATTCAGGGCATCCTAATGACGATGGAACACTCATTTTGCGTCGAGATTTAATACATCGGCCTCCAGCCGACTTGTCTCCAAGGGTCTATTGCTGCCTCGAGCACCGCATGAACTTCTCCTGTGAGTAGATTTTCGAATCCGACGCAAAAATGATTGTTAATTGTAACGTTCAGGGCCTCCTAATGACGATGGAACACTCAAATTGCGTCGAGATTCAATACATCGTCCTCCAGCCGATTTGACTCCGAGGGTCTATTGCTGCCTCGGGCACCTTATGGTCGTTCTCCTGTGAGTCTAGATTTTCGAATCCGACGCAAACCTCATAGTTAATTGTAACGTTCAGGGCTTCCTAATGATGATGGAACACTCAAATTGCGTCGAGATTCAATACATCGGCCTCCAGCCGACTTGTCTCCAAGGGTCTATTGCTGCCTCGGGCACCTAATGGTCGTTCTCCTGTGAGTCTAGATTTTCGAATCCGACGCAAACCTCATAGTTAATTGTAACGTTCAGGGCCTCCTAATGCCGATGGAACACTCAAATTGCGTCGAGATTCAATACATCGGCCTCCAGCCGACTTGTCTCCAAGGGTCTATTGCTGCCTCGGGCACCTTATGGTCGTTCTCCTGTGAGTCTAGATTTTCGAATCCGACGCAAAACTGATAGTTCATTATAACGTTCAGGGCGACCTAATGATGATAGAAGACTCAAATTACGTCGAGATTCAATACATCGTCCTCCAACCGATTTGACTCCAAAGGTCTATTGCTGCCTCGGGCACCTTATGGTCGTTCTCCTGTGAGTCTAGATTTTCGAATCCGACGCAAACCTCATAGTTAATTGTAACGTTCAGGGCTTCCTAATGCCGATGGAACACTCAAATTGCGTCGAGATTCAATACATCGGCCTCCAGCCGACTTGTCTCCATCGGTCTATTGCTGCCTCGGGCACCTAATGGTCGTTCTGCTGTGAGTCTAGATTTTCGAATCCGACGCAAACCTCATAGTTAATTGTAACGTTCAGGGCCTCCTAATGCCGATGGAACACTCAAATTGCGTCGAGATTCAATACATCGTCCTCCAGCCGACTTGTCTCCAAGGGTCTATTGCTGCCTCGGGCACCTTATGGTCGTTCTCCTGTGAGTCTAGATTTTCGAATCCGACGCAAAAATGATAGTTAATTGTAACGTTAAGGGCCTTGTAATGACGATGGAACACTCAAATTGCGTCGAGATTCAATACATCGGCCTCCAGCCGACTTGTCTCCAAGGGTCTGTTGCTGCCTCGGGCACCGTATGGTCGTTCCCCTGTGAGTCAACATTTTAGAATCCGACGCAAAACTGATAGTTAAATGTAATGCTCAGGGCCTCTTAATGACGATGGAACACTCCAATTGCGTGGAGAGTCAATACATCTTCCTCCAGCCGACTTGTCTCCATGGGGATATTGCTGTCTCGGGCACAATATGATCCTTCTCCTGTGAGTCTAGATTTTCGATTCCGACGCAAAAATGATAGTTAATTGTAACGTTCAGGGCCTTGTAATGACGATGGAACACTCAAATTGCGTCGAGAGTCAATTCATCGACCTCCAGTCGACTTGTATCCAAGGGGATATTGCAGTCTCGGGCACAATATGACCCTTCTTCTGTGAGTCTAGATTTTCCAATCCGACGCAAAAATGATAGTGAATTGTAACGTTCGGCGCCTCCTAATGACGATAGAGGACTCAAATTGCGTAGAGATTCAATACATCGGCCTCCAGCGGACTTGTCTCCAAGGGGATATTGCTGTCTCGAGCACCGTATGAACTTCTCCTGTGAGTAGATTTTCGATTCCGACGCTAAAATGATTGTTAATTGTAACGTTCAGGGCCTCCTAGTGACGATCGAACACTCAAATTGCGTCGCGATCCAATACATCGTCCTCCAGCCGACTTGTCTCCAGGGGTCTATTGCTGCCTCGGGCACCTTATGGTCGTTCTCCCGTGAGTCTAGATTTTCGAATCCGACGCGAAACTGATAGTTAATTGTAAGGTTCAGGGCCTCCTAATGCCGATGGAACACTCAAATTGCGTCGAGATTCAATACATCGACCTCCAGCCGACTTGTTTCCAAGGGTCATTTGCAGTCTCGTGCACCATATGATCCTTCTCCTGTTAGTAGATTTTCGAATCCGACGATAAAATGATAGTTAATTGTAAGGTTCAGGGCCTCCTAATGCCGATGGAACACTCAAATTGCGTCGAGATTCAATATATCGTCCTCCAGCCGACTTGTCTCCAAGAGTCTATTGCTGCCTCGGGCACCTTATGGTCGTTCTCCTGTGAGTCTAGATTTTCGAATCCGACGCAAAACTCATAGTTAATTGTAACGTTCAGGGCCTCCTAATGACGATGGAACACTCAAATTGCGTCAAGAATCAATACATCGGTTTCCAGCCGACTTGTCTCCAAGGGTCTATTGCTGCCTTGGGCACCACATGGTCCTTCTCCTGTGAGTCTAGATTTTCGAATCCGACGCAAGAATGATAGTTAATTGTAACATTCAGGGCATCCTAATGACGATGGAACACTCATTTTGCGTCGAGATTTAATACATCGACCTCCAGCCGACTTCTCTCCAAGGGTCTATTGCTGCCTCGAGCACCGTATGAACTTCTCCTGTGAGTAGATTTTCGAATCCGACGCAAAAATGATTGTTAATTGTAACGTTCAGGGCCTCCTAATGACGATGGCACACTCAAATTGCGTCGCGATCCAATACATCGACCTCCAGCCGACTTGTCTCCAAGGGTCTATTGCTGCCTCGGGCACCTTATGATCGTTCTCCTGTGAGTCTAGATTTTCGAATCCGACGCAAAACTGATAGTTCATTATAACGTTCAGGGCGACCTAATGATGATAGAAGACTCAAATTGCGTCGAGATTCAATACATCGTCCTCCAGCCGATTTGACTCCAAGGGTCTATTGCTGCCTCGGGCACCTTATGGTCGTTCTCCTGTGAGTCTAGATTTTCGAATCCGACGCAAACCTCATAGTTAATTGTAACGTTCAGGGCTTCCTAATGCCGATGGAACACTCAAATTGCGTCGAGATTCAATACATCGGCCTCCAGCCGACTTGTCTCCAAGGGTCTATTGCTGCCTCGGGCACCTAATGGTCGTTCTCCTGTGAGTCTAGATTTTCGAATCCGACGCAAACCTCATAGTTAATTGTAACGTTCAGGGCCTCCTAATGCCGATGGAACACTCAAATTGCGTCGAGATTCAATACATCGGCCTCCAGCCGACTTGTCTCCAAGGGTCTATTGCTGCCTCGGGCACCTTATGGTCGTTCTCCTGTGAGTCTAGATTTTCGAATCCGACGCAAAACTGATAGTTCATTATAACGTTCAGGGCGACCTAATGATGATAGAAGACTCAAATTACGTCGAGATTCAATACATCGTCCTCCAACCGATTTGACTCCATGGGTCTATTGCTGCCTCGGGCACCTTATGGTCGTTCTCCTGTGAGTCTAGATTTTCGAATCCGACGCAAACCTCATAGTTAATTGTAACGTTCAGGGCTTCCTAATTCCGATGGAACACTCAAATTGCGTCGAGATTCAATACATCGGCCTCCAGCCGACTTGTCTCCAAGGGTCTATTGCTGCCTCGGGCACCTAATGGTCGTTCTCCTGTGAGTCTAGATTTTCGAATCCGACGCAAACCTCATAGTTAATTGTAACGTTCAGGGCCTCCTAATGCCGATGGAACACTCAAATTGCGTCGAGATTCAATACATCGGCCTCCACCCGACTTGTCTCCGAGGGTCTATTTCTGCCTCGGGCACCTTATGGTCGTTCTCCTGTGAGTCTAGATTTTCGAATCCGACGCAAAAATGATAGTTAATTGTAACGTTCAGGGCCTTGTAATGACGATGGAACACTCAAATTGCGTCGAGATTCAATACATCGGTCTCCAGCCGACTTGTCTCCAAGGGGATATTGCTGCCTCGGGCACCGTATGGTCGTTCCCCTGTGAGTCAACATTTTAGAATCCGACGCAAAACTCATAGTTAAATGTAATGCTCAGGGCCTCTTAATGACGATGGAACACTCCAATTGCGTGGAGAGTCAATACATCTTCCTCCAGCCGACTTGTCTCCATGGGGATATTGCTGTCTCGGGCACAATATGATCCTTCTCCTGTGAGTCTAGATTTTCGAATCCGACGCAAAAATGATAGTTAATTGTAACGTTCAGGGCCTCCTAATGACGATGGAACACTCAAATTGCGTCGAGAGTCAATACATCGACCTCCAGTCGACTTGTATCCAAGGGGATATTGCAGTCTCGGGCACAATATGACCCTTCTCCTGTGAGTCTAGATTTTCGAATCCGACGCAAAAATGATAGTGAATTGTAACGTTCGGCGCCTCCTAATGACGATAGAGGACTCAAATTGCGTCGAGATTCAATACATCGGCCTCCAGCGGACTTGTCTCCAAGGGGATATTGCTGTCTCGAGCACTGTATCAACTTCTCCTGTGAGTAGATTTTCGAATCCGACGCTAAAATGATTGTTAATTGTAACGTTCAGGGCCTCCTAGTGACGATGGAACACTCAATTTGCGTCGCGATCCCATACATCGTCCTCCAGCCGACTTGTCTCCAGGGGTCTATTGCTGCCTCGGGCACCTTATGGTCGTTCTCCCGTGAGTCTAGATTTTCGAATCCGACGCGAAACTGATAGTTAATTGTAAGGTTCAGGGCCCCCTAATGCCGATGGAACACTCAAATTGCGTCGAGATTCAATACATCGACCTCCAGCCGACTTGTCTCCAAGGGTCAATTGCAGTCTCGTGCACCATATGATCCTTCTCCTGTTAGTAGATTTTCGAATCCGACGCTAAAATGATAGTTAATTGTAAGGTTCAGGGCCTCCTAATGCCGATGGAACACTCAAATTGCGTCGAGATTCAATATATCGTCCTCCAGCCGACTTGTCTCCAAGAGTCTATTGCTGCCTCGGGCACCTTATGGTCGTTCTACTGTGAGTCTAGATTTTCGAATCCGACGCAAAACTCATAGTTAATTGTAACGCTCAGGGCCTCCTAATGACGATGGAACACTCAAATTGCGTCAAGAATCAATACATCGGTTTCCAGCCGACTTGTCTCCAAGGGTCTATTGCTGCCTTGGGCACCACATGGTCCTTCTCCTGTGAGTCTAGATTTTCGAATCCGACGCAAGAATGATAGTTAATTGTAACATTCAGGGCATCCTAATGACGATGGAACACTCATTTTGCGTCGAGATTTAATACGTCGGCCTCCAGCCGACTTGTCTCCAAGGGTCTATTGCTGCCTCGAGCACCGTATGAACTTCTCCTGTGAGTAGATTTTCGAATCCGACGCAAAAATGATTGTTAATTGTAACGTTCAGGGCCTCCTAATGACGATGGAACACTCAAATTGCGTCGCGATCCAATACATCGACCTCCAGCCGACTTGTCTCCAAGGGTCTATTGCTGCCTCGGGCACCTTATGGTCGTTCTCCTGTGAGTCTAGATTTTCGAATCCGACGCAAACCTCATAGTTAATTGTAGCGTTCAGGGCTTCCTAATGCCGATGGAACACTTAAATTGCGTCGAGATTCAATACATCGGCCTCCAGCCGACTTGTCTCCAAGGGTCTATTGCTGCCTCCGGCACCTAATGGTCGTTCTCCTGTGAGTCTAGATTTTCGAATCCGACGCAAACCTCATGGTTAATTGTAACGTTCAGGGCCTCCTAATGCCGATGGAACACACAAATTGCGTCGAGATTCAATACATCGGCCTCCAGCCGACTTGTCTCCAAGGGTCTATTGCTGCCTCGGGCACCTTGTGATCGTTCTGCTGTGAGTCTAGATTTTCGAACCCGACGCAAAAATGATAGTTAGATGTAACGTTCAGGGCCTCCTAATGACGATGGAACTCTCAAATTGCGTCAAGAATCAATACATCGGTTTCCAGCCGACTTGTCTGCAAGGGTCTATTGCTGCCTCGGGCATTTTATGGTCGTTCTCCTGTGAGTCTAGATTTTCGAATCCGACGCATAAATGATAGTTAATTGTAACGTTCAGGGACTCCTAAAGACGATGGAACACTCAAATTGCGTCGAGAGTCAATACATCGACCTCCAGTCGACTTGTATCCACGGGGATATTGCAGTCTCGGGCACAATATGACCCTTATCCTGTGAGTCTACATTTTCGAATCCGACGCAAAAATGATAGTGAATTGTAACGTTCGGCGCTTCCTAATGACGATAGAAGACTCAAATTGCGTCGAGATTCAATACATCGGCCTCCAGCCGATTTGTCTCCAAGGGTCAATAGCTGCCACGGGCACCTTGTGATCGTTCTGCTGTGAGTCTAGATTTTCGAACCCGACGCAAAAATGATAGTTAGATGTAACGTTCAGGGCCTCCTAATGACGATGGAACTCTCAAATTGCGTCAAGAATCAATACATCGGTTTCCAGCCGACTTGTCTGCAAGGGTCTATTGCTGCCTCGGGCATTTTATGGTCGTTCTCCTGTGAGTCTAGATTTTCGAATCCGACGCATAAATGATAGTTAACTGTAACGTTCAGGGACTCCTAAAGACGATGGAACACTCAAATTGCGTCGAGAGTCAATACATCGACCTCCAGTCGACTTGTATCCAAGGGGATATTGCAGTGTCGGGCACAATATGACCCTTCTCCTGTGAGTCTACATTTTCGAATCCGACGCAAAAATGATAGTGAATTGTAACGTTCAGCGCCTCCTAATGACGATAGAAGACTCAAATTGCGTCGAGATTCTATACATCGACCTCCAGCCGATTTGTCTCCAAGGGTCAATAGCTGCCACGGGCACCTTGTGATCGTTCTGCTGTGAGTCTAGATTTTCGAACCCGACGCAAAAATGATAGTTAGATGTAACGTTCAGGGCCTCCTAATGACGATGGAACTCTCAAATTGCGTCAAGAATCAATACATCGGTTTCCAGCCGACTTGTCTGCAAGGGTCTATTGCTGCCTCGGGCATTTTATGGTCGTTCTCCTGTGAGTCTAGATTTTCGAATCCGACGCATAAATGATAGTTAATTGTAACGTTCAGGGACTCCTAAAGACGATGGAACACTCAAATTGCGTCGAGAGTCAATACATCGATCTCCAGTCGACTTGTATCCAAGGGGATATAGCAGTCTCGGGCACAATATGACCCTTCTCCTGTGAGTCTACATTTTCGAATCCGACGCAAAAATGATAGTGAATTGTAACGTTCGGCGCTTCCTAATGACGATAGAAGACTCAAATTGCGTCGAGATTCAATACATCGGCCTCCAGCGGACTTGTCTCCAAGGGGATATTGCTGTCTCGAGCACCGTATGAACTTCTCCTGCGAGTAGATTTTCGAATCCGACGCTAAAATGATTGTTAATTGTAACGTTCAGGGCCTCCTAGTGACGATGGAACACTCAAATTGCGTCGCGATCTAATACATCGTCCTCCAGCCGACTTGTCTCCAGGGGTCTATTGCTGCCTCGGGCACCTTATGGTCGTTCTCCTGTGAGTCTAGATTTTCGAATCCGACGAAAAACTGATAGTTCATTATAACGTTCAGGGCGACCTAATAATGATAGAAGACTCAAATTGCGTCGAGATTCAATACATCGTCCTCCAGCCGAATTGACTCCAAGGTTCTATTGCTGCCTCGGGCACCTAATGGTCGTTCTCCTGTGAGTCTAGATTTTCGAATCCGACGCAAACCTCATAGTTAATAGTAACGTTCAGGGCTTCCTAATGCCGATGGAACACTCAAATTGCGTCGAGATTCAATACATCGACCTCCAGCCGACTTGTCTCCATGGGTCTATTGCTGCCTCGGGCACCTTATGGTCGTTCTCCTGTGAATCTAAATTTTCGAATCCGACGCTAAAATGATAGTTAATTGTAACGTTCAGGGCCTCCTAATGCCGATGGAACACTCAAATTGCGTGGAGATTCAATACATCGGCCTCCAGCCGACTTGTCTCCAAGGGGATATTGCTGCATCGGGCACTATATGGTCCTTCTCCTGTTAGTCTAGATTTTCGAATCCGACGCAAAAATGATAGTTAATTGTAACGTTCAGGGCCTTGTAATGACGATGGAACACTCAAATTGCGTCGAGATTCATTACATCGGCCTCCAGCCGACTTGTCTCCAAGGGTCTGTTGCTGCCTCGGGCACCGTATGGTCGTTCCCCTGTGAGTCAACAATTTAGAATCCGACGCAAAACTGATAGTGAAATGTAATGCTCAGGGCCTCTTAATGACGATGGAACACTCAAATTGCGTCGAGAGTCAATAAATCTTCCTCCAGCCGACTTGTCTCCATGGGGATATTGCTGTCTCGGGCACAAATTGATCCTTCTCCTGTGAGTCTAGATTTTCGAATCCGACGCAAAAATGATAGTGAATTGTAACGTTCAGCGCCTCCTAATGACGATAGAAGACTCAAATTGCGTCGAGATTCAATACATCGTCCTCCAGCCAATTTGTCTCCAAGGGTCTACTGCTGCCTCGGGCACTTTATGGTCGTTCTCCTGTGAGTCTAGATTTTCGAATCCGACGCATAAATGATAGTTAATTGTAACGTTCAGGGACTCCTAAAGACGATGGAACACTCAAATTGCGTCGAGAGTCAATCCATCGACCTCCAGTCGACTTGAATCCAAGGGGATATTGCAGTCTCGGGCACAATATGACCCTTCTCCTGTGAGTCTAGATTTTCGAATCCGACGCAAAAATGATAGTGAATTGTTACGTTCGGCGCCTCCTAATGACGATAGAAGACTCAAATTGCGTCGAGATTCAATACATCGGCCTCCAGCGGACTTATCTCCAAGGGTATATTGCTGTCTCGAGCACCGTATGAACTTCTCCTGTGAGTAGATTTTCGAATCCGACGCTAAAATGATTGTTAATTGTAGCGTTCAGGGCCGCCTAGTGACGATGGAACACTCAAATTGCGTCGCGATCCAATACATCGTCCTCCAGCTGACTTGTCTCCAGGGGTCTATTGCTGCCTCGGGCACCTTATGGTCGTTCTCCTGTGAGTCTAGATTTTCGAATCCGACGCGAAACTGATAGTTAATTGTAAGGTTCAGGGCATCCTAATGCCGATGGAACACTCAAATTGCGTCGAGATTCAATACATCGACCTCCAGCCGACTTGTCTCCAAGGGTCTATTGCAGTCTCGTGCACCATATGATCCTTCTCCTGTTAGTAGATTTTCGAATCCGACGCTAAAATGATAGTTAATTGTAAGGTTCAGGGCCTCCTAATGCCGATGGAACACTCAAATTGCGTCGAGATTCAATATATCGTCCTCCAGCCGACTTGTCTCCAAGGGTCTATTGCTGCCTCGGGCACCTTATGGTCGTTCTCCTGTGAGTCTAGATTTTCGAATCCGACGCAAAACTCATAGTTAATTGTAACGTTCAGGGCCTCCTAATGACGATGGAACACTCAAATTGCATCAAGAATCAATAAATCGGTTTCCAGACGACTTGTCTCCAAGGGTCTATTGCTGCCTCGGGCACCTTATGTTCGTTCTCCTGTGAGTCTAGATTTTCGAATCCGACGCAAAAATGATAGTGAATTGTAACGTTCAGCGCCTCCTAATGACGATGGGACACTCAAATTGGGTCGACAGTCAATACATCTTCCTCTAGCCGACTTGTCTACAAGGGGATATTGCTGCCTCGGGCTCCATTTGGTCCGTCTCCTGGGAGTCTAGATTTTCGGTTCCGACGCGAAACTGATAGTTAATTGTAAGTTTCAGGGCCTCCTAATTACGATGGAACACTCAAATTGCGTCGAGATTCAATACATCGGCCTCCAGCGGACTTGTCTCCAAGGGGATATTGCTGTCTCGGGCACCATATGATCCTTCTCCTGTGAGTCTAGATTTTCGAATCCGACGCAAAAATGATAGTGAATAGTAACGTTCAGCGCCTCCTGATGACGATAGAACTCTCAAATTGCGTCGAGATTCAATACATCGACCTCCAGCCGACTTGTCTCCAAGGGTCTATTGCTGCCTCGGGCACCTTATGGTCGTTCTCCTGTGAGTCTAGATTTTCGAATCCGACGCAAATCTGATAGTTCATTATAACGTTCAGGGCGACCTAATGATGATAGAAGACTCAAATTGCGTCGAGATTCAATACATCGTCCTCCAGCCGATTTGACTCCAAGGTTCTTTTGCTGCCTCGGGCACCTAATGGTCGTTCTCCTGTGAGTCTAGATTTTCGAATCCGACGCAAACCTCATAGTTAATTGTAACGTTCAGGGCCTCCTAATGCCGATGGAACACTCAAATTGCGTCGAGATTCAATACATCGGCCTCCAGCCGACTTGTCTCCAAGGGTCTATTGCTGCCTCGGGCGCCTTATGGTCGTTCTCCTGTGAGTCTAGATTTTCGAATCCTACGCGAAACTGATAGTTAATTGTAAGGTTCAGGGCCTCCTAATGCCAATGGAACACTCAAATTGCGTCGAGATTCAATACATCGACCTCCAGCCGACTTGTCTCCAAGGGTCTATTGCAGTCTCGTGCACCATATGATCCTTCTCCTGTTAGTAGATTTTCGAATCCGACGCTAAAATGATAGTTAATTGTAAGGTTCAGGGCCTCCTAATGCCGATGGAACACTCAAATTGCGTCGAGATTCAATATATCGTCCTCCAGCCGACTTGTCTCCAAGGGTCTATTGCTGCCTTGGGCAACTTATGGTCGTTCTCCTGTGAGTCTAGATTTTCGAATCCGACGCAAAAATGATAGTTAATTGTAAAAATTAGGGCCTCCTAATGACGATGGAACACTCAAATTGCGTCAAGAATCAATACATCGGTTTCCAGCCGACTTGTCTCCAAGGGTCTATTGCTGAATCGGGCATCTTATGGTCGTTCTCCTGTGAGTCTAGATTTTCGAATCCGACGCAAAACTCATAGTTAATTGTAACGTTCAGGGCCTCCTAATGACGATGGAACACTCAAATTGCATCAAGAATCAATAAATCGGTTTCCAGACGACTTGTCTCCAAGGGTCTATTGCTGCCTCGGGCACCTTATGTTCGTTCTCCTGTGAGTCTAGATTTTCGAATCCGACGCAAAAATGATAGTGAATTGTAACGTTCAGCGCCTCCTAATGACGATGGGACACTCAAATTGGGTCGACAGTCAATACATCTTCCTCCAGCCGACTTGTCTACAAGGGGATATTGCTGCCTCGGGCTCCATTTGGTCCGTCTCCTGGGAGTCTAGATTTTCGGTTCCGACGCGAAACTGATAGTTAATTGTAAGGTTCAGGGCCTCCTAATTACGATGGAACACTCAAATTGCGTCGAGATTCAATACATCGGCCTCCAGCGGACTTGTCTCCAAGGGGATATTGCTGTCTCGGGCACCATATGATCCTTCTCCTGTGAGTCTAGATTTTCGAATCCGACGCAAAAATGATAGTGAATAGTAACGTTCAGCGCCTCCTGATGACGATAGAACTCTCAAATTGCGTCGAGATTCAATACATTGTCCTCCAGCTGATTTGTCTCCAAGGGGATATTGCTGCCTCGGGCACCAAATGTTCCGACTCCTGTGAGTCTGGATTTTTGAATCCGACGCGAAACTGATAGTTAATTGTAACGTTCAGGGCCTCCTAATGACGATGGAACACTCAAATTGCGTCGCGATCCAATACATCGACCTCCAGCCGACTTGTCTCCAAGGGTCTATTGCTGCCTCGGGCACCTTATGGTCGTTCTCCTGTGAGTCTAGATTTTCGAATCCGACGCAAATCTGATAGTTCATTATAACGTTCAGGGCGACCTAATGATGATAGAAGACTCAAATTGCGTCGAGATTCAATACATCGTCCTCCAGCCGATTTGACTCCAAGGTTCTTTTGCTGCCTCGGGCACCTTATGTTCGTTCTCCTGTGAGTCTAGATTTTCGAATCCGACGCAAAAATGATAGTAAATAGTAACGTTCAGCGCCTCCTGATGACGATAGAACTCTCAAATTGCGTCGAGATTCAATACATCGTCCTCCAGCTGATTTGTCTCCAAGGGGATATTGCTGCCTCGGGCACCAAATGGTCCGACTCCTGTGAGTCTGGATTTTTGAATCCGACGCGAAACTGATAGTTAATTGTAACGTTCAGGGCCTCCAAATGACGATGGAGCACTCAAATTGCGTCGCGATTCAATACATCGTCCTCCAGCGGACTAGTCTCCAAGGGGATATTGCTGCATCGGGCACCTTATGGTCCGTCTCCAGTGAGTCTAGATTAACGAATCCGACGAAAAACTGATAGTTAATTGTAACATTCAGGGCATCCTAATGACGATGGAACACTCATTTTGCGTCGAGATTTAATACATCGGCCTCCAGCCGACTTGTCTCCAAGAGTCTATTGCTGCCTCGGGCACCTTATGGTCGTTCTCCTGTGAGTCTAGATTTTCGAATCCGACGCAAAACTGATAGTTCATTATAACGTTCAGGGCGACCTAATAATGATAGAAGACTCAAATTGCGTCGAGATTCAATACATCGTCCTCCAGCCGAAATGACTCCAAGGTTCTATTGCTGCCTCGGGCACCTAATGGTCGTTCTCCTGTGAGTCTAGATTTTCGAATCCGACGCAAACCTCATAGTTAATTGTAACGTTCAGGGCCTCCTAATGCCGATGGAACACTCAAATTGCGTCGAGATTCAATACATCGACCTCCAGCCGACTTGTCTCCAAGGGTCTATTGCTGCCTCGGGCACCTAATGGTCGTTCTCCTGTGAGTCTAGATTTTCGAATCCGACGCAAACCTCATAGTTAATTGTAACGTTCAGGGCCTCCTAATGCCGATGGAACACTCAAATTGCGTGGAGATTCAATACATCGGCCTCCAGCCGACTTGTCTCCAAGGGTCTATTGCTGCCTCGGGAACCTTATGGTCGTTCCCCTGTGAGTCAACATTTTAGAATCCGACGCAAAACTGATAGTTAAATGTAATGCTCAGGGCCTCTTAATGACGATGGAACACTCAAATTGCGTCGAGAGTCAATACATCTTCCTCCAGCCGACTTGTCTCCATGGGGATATTGCTGTCTCGGGCACAATATGATCCTTCTCCTGTGAGTCCCGATTTTCGAATCCGACGCAAAAATGATAGTGAATTGTAACGTTGAGCGCCTCCTAATGACGATAGAAGACTCAAATTGCGTCGAGATTCAATACATCGTCCTCCAGCCGATTTGTCTCCAAGGGTCAATAGCTGCCACGGGCACCTTGTGATCGTTCTGCTGTGAGTCTAGATTTTCGAACCCGACGCAAAAATGATAGTTAGATGTAACGTTCAGGGCCTCCTAATGACGATGGAACACTCAAATTGCGTAGAGAGTCAATACATCGACCTCCAGTCGACTTGTATCCAAGGGGATATTGCAGTCTCGGGCACTATATGATCCTTCTCCTGTGAGTCTAGATTTTCGAATTCGACGCAAAAATGATAGTGAATAGTAACGTTCAGCGCCTCCTAATGACGATAGAAGACTCAAATTGCGTCGACATTCAATACATCGTCCTCCAGCCGACTTGTCTCCAAGGGTCCGTTGCTGCCTCGGGCACCGTATGGTCCTTCTCCTGTTAGTCTAGATTTTCGAATCCGACGCAAAAACGATAGTTAATTCTAACGTTCAGGGCCTTGTAATGACGATGGAACACACAAATTGCGTCGAGATTTAATACATCGGCCTCCAGCCGACTTGTCTCCAAGGGTCTGTTGCTGCCTCGGGCACCGTATGGTCGTTCCCCTGTGAGTCAACATTTTAGAATCCGACGCAAAACTGATAGTGAAATGTAATGCTCAGGGCCTCTTAATGACGATGGAACACTCAAATTGCGTCGAGAGTCAATACATCTTCCTCCAGCCGACTTGTCTCCATGTGAATATTGCTGTCTCGGGCACAATATGATCCTTCTCCAGTGAGTCTAGATTTTCGAATCCGACGCAAAAATGATAGTGAATTGTAACGTTCAGCGCCTCCTAATGACGATAGGAGACTCAAATTGCGTCGAGATTCAATACATCGTCCTCCAGCCGATTTGTCTCCAAGGGTCTATTGCTGCCTCGGGCACTTTATGGTCGTTCTCCTGTGAGTCTAGATTTTGGAATCCGACGCATAAATGATAGTTAATTGTAACGTTCAGGGACTCCTAAAGACGATGGAACACTCAAATTGCGTCGAGAGTCAATCCATCGACCTCCAGTCGACTTGTATCCAAGGGGATATTGCAGTCTCGGGCACTATATGACCCTTCTCCTGTGAGTCTAGATTTTCGAATCCGACGCAAAAATGATAGTGAATTGTTACGTTCGGCGCCTCCTAATGACGATAGAAGACTCAAATTGCGTCGAGATTCAATACATCGGCCTCCAGCGGACTTGTCTCCAAGGGTATATTGCTGTCTCGAGCACCGTATGAACTTCTCCTGTGAGTAGATTTTCGAATCCGACGCTAAAATGATTGTTAATTGTAACGTTCAGGGCCTCCTAGTGACGATGGAACACTCAAATTGCGTCGCGATCCAATACATCGTCCTCCTGCCGACTTGTCTTCAGGGGTCTATTGCTGCCTCGGGCACCTTATGGTCGTTCTCCTGTGAGTCTAGATTTTCGAATCCGACGCGAAACTGATAGTTAATTGTAAGGTTCAGGGCCTCCTAATGCCGATGGAACATTCAAATTGCGTCGAGATTCAATACATCGACCTCCAGCCGACTTGTCTCCAAGGGTCTATTGCAGTCTCGTGCACCATATGATCCTTCTCCTGTTAGTAGATTTTCGAATCCGACGCTAAAATGATAGTTAATTGTAAGGTTCAGGGCCTCCTAATGCCGATGGAACACTCAAATTGCGTCGAGATTCAATATATCGTCCTCCAGCCGACTTGTCTCCAAGGGTCTATTGCTGCCTCGGGCACCTTATGGTCGTTCTCCTGTGAATCTAAATTTTCGAATCCGACGCTAAAATGATAGTTAATTGTAACGTTTAGGGCCTCCTAATGACGATGGAACACTCAAATTGCGTCGAGATTCAATACATCGGCCTCCAGCCGACTTGTCTCCAAGGGTCTATTGCTGCCTCGGGCAACTTATGGTCGTTCTCCTGTGAGTCTAGATTTTCGAATCCGACGCAAAACTCATAGTTAATTGTAACGTTCAGGGCCTCCTAATGACGATGGAACACTCAAATTGCCTCAAGAATCAATAAATCGGTTTCCAGACGACTTGTCTCCAAGGGTCTATTGCTGCCTCGGGCACCTTATGTTCGTTCTCCTGTGAGTCTAGATTTTCGAATCCGACGCAAAAATGATAGTGAATTGTAACGTTCAGCGCCTCCTAATGACGATGGGACACTCAAATTGCGTCGACAGTCAATACAACTTCCTCCAGCCGACTTGTCTACAAGGGGATATTGCTGCCTCGGGCTCCATGTGGTCCGTCTCCTGTGAGTCTAGATTTTCGGTTCCGACGCGAAACTGATAGTTAATTGTAAGGTTCAGGGCCTCCTAATTACGATGGAACACTCAAATTGCGTCGAGATTCAATACATCGGCCTCCAGCGGACTTGTCTCCAAGGGGATATTGCTGTCTCGGGCACCATATGATCCTTCTCCTGTGAGTCTAGATTTTCGAATCCGACGCAAAAATGATAGTGAATAGTAACGTTCAGCGCCTCCTGATGACGATAGAACTCTCAAATTGCGTCGAGATTCAATACATCGTCCTCCAACTGATTTGTCTCCAAGGGGATATTGCTGCCTCGGGCACCAAATGGTCCGACTCCTGTGAGTCTGGATTTTTGAATCCGACGCGAAACTGATAGTTAATTGTAACGTTCAGGGCCTCCTAATGACGATGGAACACTCAAATTGCGTCGCGATCCAATACATCGGCCTCTAGCCGACTTGTCTCCAAGGGTCTATTGCTGCCTCGGGCACCTTATGGTCGTTCTCCTGTGAGTCTAGATTTTCGAATCCGACGCAAAAATGATAGTGAATTGTAACGTTCAGCGCCTCCTAATGACGATAGAAGACTCAAATTGCGTCGAGATTCAATACATCGTCCTCCAGCCGATTTGTCTCCAAGGGTCTATAGCTGCCACGGGCACCTTGTGATCGTTCTGCTGTGAGTCTAGATTTTCGAACCCGACGCAAAAATGATAGTTAGATGTAACGTTCAGGGCCTCCTAATGACGATGGAACACTCAAATTGCGTAGAGAGTCAATACATCGACCTCCAGTCGACTTGTATCCAAGGGGATATTGCAGTCTCGGGCACTATATGGTCGTTCTCCTGTGAGTCTAGATTTTCGAATCCGACGCAAAAATGATAGTTAATTGTAACGTTCAGGGCCTTGTAATGACGATGGAACACTCAAATTGCGTCGAGATTCAATACATCGGCCTCCAGCCGACTTGTCTCCAAGGGTCTGTTGCTGCCTCGGGCACCGTATGGTCGTTCCCCTGTGAGTCAACATTTTAGAATCCGACGCAAAACTGATAGTTAAATGTAATGCTCAGGGCCTCTTAATGACGATGGAACACTCAAATTGCGTCGAGAGTCAATACATCTTCCTCCAGCCGACTTGTCTCCATGGGGATATTGCTGTCTCGGGCACAATATGATCCATCTCCTGTGAGTCTAGATTTTCGAATCCGACGCAAAAATGATAGTGGATTGTAACGTTCAGCGCCTCCTAATGACGATAGAAGACTCAAATTGCGTCGAGATTCCATACATCGTCCTCCAGCCGATTTCTCTCCAAGGGTCAATAGCTGCCACGGGCACCTTGTGGTCGTTCTGCTGTGAGTCTAGATTTTCGAATCCGACGCAAAAATGATAGTTAGATGTAACGTTCAGGGCCTCCTAATGACGATGGAACACTCAAATTGCGTCAAGAATCAATACATCGGTTTCCAACCGACTTGTCTTCAAGGGTCTATTGCTGCCTCGGGCACTTTATGGTCGTTCTCCTGTGAGTCTAGATTTTCGAATCCGACGCATAAATGATAGTTAATTGTAACGTTCAGGGACTCCTAAAGGCGATGGAACACTCAAATTGCGTCGAGAGTCAATACATCGACCTCCAGTCGACTTGTATCCAAGGGGATATTGCAGTCTCGGGCACAATATGACCCTTCTCCTGTGAATCTAGATTTTCGAATCCGACGCAAAAATGATAGTGAATTGTAACGTTCGGCGCCTCCTAATGACGATAGAAGACTCAAATTGCGTCGAGATTCAATACATCGGCCTCCAGCGGACTTGTCTCCAAGGGGATATTGCTGTCCCGAGCACCATATGAACTTCTCCTGTGAGTAGATTTTCGAATCCGACGCTAAAATGATTGTTAATTGTAACGTTCAGGGCCTCCTAGTGACGATGGAACACTCAAATTGCGTCGCGATCCATTATATCGTCCTCCAGCCGACTTGTCTCCAGGGGTCTATTGCAGCCTCGGGCACCTTATGGTCGTTCTCCTGTGAGTCTAGATTTTCGAATCCGACGCGAAACTGATAGTTAATTGTAAGGTTCAGGGCCTCCTAATGCCGATGGAACACTCAAATTGCGTCGAGATTCAATATATCGTCCTCCAGCCGAATTGTCTACAAGGGGATATTGCTGCCTCGGGCTCCATGTGGTCCGTCTGCTGTGAGTCTACATTTTCGGTTCCGACGCGAAACTGATAGTTAATTGTAAGGTTCAGGGCCTCCTAATTACGATGGAACACTTCCGTCGAGATTCAATACATCGGACTCCAGCGGACTTGTCTCCAAGGGGATTTTGCTGTCTCGGGCACCATATGATCCTTCTCCTGTGAGTCTAGATTTTCGAATCCGACGCAAAAATGATAGTGAATAGTAACGTTCAGCGCCTCCTGATGACGATAGAACTCTCAAATTGCGTCGAGATTCAATACATCGTCCTCCAGCTGATTTGTCTCCAAGGGGATATTGCTGCCTCGGGCACCAAATGGTCCGTCTCCTGTGAGTCTAGATTTTCGAATCCGACGCGAAACTGATAGTTAATTGTAAGGATCAAGGCCTCCTAATGACGATGGAACACTCAAATTGCGTCGTGATTCAATACATCGGCCTCCAGCGGACTTGTCTCCAAGGGGATATTGCTGTCTCGGGCACCATATGATCCTTCTCCTGTGAGTCTAGAATTTCGAATCCGACGCAAAAATGATAGTGAATAGTAACGTTCAGCGCCTCCTGATGACGATAGAACTCTCAAATTGCGTCGAGATTCAATACATCGGCCTCCAGCAGACTTGTCTCCAAGGGTCTATTGCTGCCTCGGGCACCGTATGGTCGTTCCCCTGTGAGTCAACATTTTAGAATCCGACGCAAAAATGATAGTTAATTGAACGTTCAGGGCCTTGTAATGACGATGGAACACTCAAATTGCGTCGAGATTCAATACATCGGCCTCCAGAGGACTTGTCTCTAAGGGTCTATTGCTGCCTCGGGCACCTTATGGTCGTTCTCCTGTGAGTCTAGATTATCGAATCCGACGCAAAAATGATAGTAAATTGTAACGATTAGGGCGTTGTAATGACGATGGAGCACTCAAATTGCGTCGAGATTCAATACATCGGCCTTCAGCCGACTTGTCTCCAAGGGTCTGTTGCTGCCTCGGGCCTCTTATGGTCGTTCTCCTGTGAGTTTAGATTATCGAATCCGACGCAAAAATGATAGTTAATTGTAACGATTAGGGCCTTGTAATGACGATGGAACACTCAAATTGCGTCGAGAATCAATACATCGGCCTCCAGCCGACTTGTCTCCAAGGGTCTGTTGCTGCCTCGGGCACCTTATGGTCGTTCTCCTGTGATTTAAGATAATCGAATCCGACGCAAAAATGATAGTTAATTGTAACGTTCAGGGACTCCTAAAGACGATGGAACACTCAAATTGCGTCCATATTCAATACATCGGCCTCCAGTCGATTTGTCTCCAAGAGGTATATTGCTGTTTCGAGCACCGTATGAACTTCTCCTGTGAGTAGATTTTCGAATCCGACGCAAAAATGATAGTTAATTGTAACGTTCAGGGCCTTCTAATGACGATGGAACACTCAAATTGCGTCGAGATTCAATACATCGGCCTCCAGCCGACTTGTCTCCAAGGGTCTATTGCTGCCTCGGGCACCTTATGGTCGTTCTCCTGTGAGTTTAGATTATCGAATCCGACGCAAAAATGATAGTTAATTGTAACGCTCAGGGCCTCCTAATGCCGATGGAACACTCAAATTGCGTCGAGATTCAATACATCGGCCTCCAGCCGACTTGTCTCCAAGGGTCTATTGCTGCCTCGGGGACCTTATGGTCGTTCTCCTGTGAGTTTAGATTATCGAATCCGACGCAAAAATGATAGTTAATTGTAACGATTAGGGCCTCCTAATGACGATGGAACACTCAAATTGCGTGGATATTCAATACATCGGCCTCCAGCGGACTTGTCTCCAAGGGGATATTGCTGTCTCGAGCACCGTATGAACTTCTCCTGTGAGTATATTTTCGAATCCGACGCTAAAATGATTGTTAATTGTTACGTTCAGGGCCTCCTAATGACGATGAAACACTAAAATTGCGTCGCGATCCAATACAACGTCCTCCAGCCGACTTGTCTCCAAGGGTCTAATGCTGCCTCGGGCACAATATGATCCTTCTCCTGTGAGTCTGGATTTTCGAATCCGACGCATAAATGATAGCTAATTGTAACGTTCAGGGACTCCTAAAGACGATGGAACACTCAAATTGCGTCGGGATTCAGTACATCGTGCTCCAGCCGACTTGTCTCCAAGGGTCTATTGCTGCCTCGGGCACAATATGATCCTTCTCCTGTGAGTCTAGATTTTCGAATCCGAAGAATAATTGATAGTTAATTGTAAGGTTCAGGGCCTCCTAATGACGATGGAACACTCAAATTGCGTCGAGATTCAATACATCGGCCTCCAGCCGACTTGTCTCCAAGGGTCTATTGCTGCCTCGGGCAACTTATGGTCGTTCTCCTGTGAGTCTAGATTTTCGAATCCGACGCAAAACCCATAGTTAATTGTAACGTTCAGGGCCTCCTAATGACGATGGAACACTCATATTGCCTCAAGAATCAATACATCGGTTTCCAGCCGACTTGTCTCCACGGGACTATTGCTGCCTCGGGCACCTTATGTTCGTTCTCCTGTGAGTCTAGATTTTCGAATCCGACGCAAAACTCATAGTTAATTGTAACGTTCAGCGCCTCCTAATGACGATGGGACACTCAAATTGCGTCGAGATTCAATACATCGTCCTCCAGCCGACTTGTCTCCAAGGGTCTATTGCTGCCTCGAGCACCTTATGGTCGTTCTCCTGTGAGTCTAGATTTTCGAATCTGACGCAAAAATGATAGTAAATTGTAACGTTCAGGGGCTTGTATTGACGATGGAACACTCAAATTGCGTCGAGATTCAATACATCGGCCTCCAGCCGACTTGTCTCCAAGGGTCTATTGCTGCCTCGGGCACCTAATGGTCGTTCTCCTGTGAGTCTAGATTTTCGAATCCGGCGCAAACCTCATAGTTAATTGTAACGTTCAGGGCCTCCTAATGCCGATGGAACACTCAAATTGCGTCGAGATTCAATACATCGGCCTCCAGCCGACTTGTCTAAAAGGGTCTGTTGCTGCCTCGGGAACCGTATGGTCGTTCCCCTGTGAGTCAACATTTTAGAATCCGACGCAAAACTGATAGTTAAATGTAATGCTCACGGCCTCTTAATGACGATGGGACACTCAAATTGCGTCGAGAGTCAATACATCTTCCTCCAGCCGACTTGTCTCCATGGGGATATTGCTTTCTCGGGCACAATATGATCCTTCTCCTGTGAGCCTAGATTTTCGAATCCGACGAAAAAATGATAGTGAATTGTAACGTTCAGCGCCTCCTAATGACGATAGAAGACTCAAATTGCGTCGAGATTCAATACATCGTCCTCCAGCCGATTTGTCTCCAAGGGTCAATAGCAGCCACGGGCACCTTGTGATCGTTCTGCTGTGAGTCTAGATTTTCGAACCCGACACAAAAATAATAGTTAGATGTAACGTTCAGGGCCTCCTAATGACGATGGAACACTCAAATTGCGTCAAGAATCAATACATCGGTTTCCAGCCGACTTGTCTCAAGGGTCTATTGCTGCCTCGGGCACCTTGTGATCGTTCTGCTGTGAGTCTAGATTTTCGAACCCGACGCAAAAATGATAGTTAGATGTAACGTTCAGGGCCTCCTAATGACGATGGAACACTCAAATTGCGTAGAGAGTCAATACATCGACCTCCAGTCGACTTGTATCCAAGGGGATATTGCAGTCTCGGGCACTATATGATCCTTCTCCTGTGAGTCTAGATTCTCGAATTCGACGCAAAAATGATAGTGAATAGTAACGTTTTAAGCCTCCTAATGACGATAGAAGACTCAAATTGCGTCGAGATTCAATACATCGTCCTCCAGCCGACTTGTCTCCAAGGGGCTATTGCTGCCTCGGGCACCACATGGTCCTTCTCCTGTGATTCTAGATTTTCGAATCCGACGCAAGAATGATAGTTAATTGTAACATTCCGGGCATCCTAATGACGATGGAACACTCATTTTGCGTCGAGATTTAATACATCGGTCTAAAGCCGACTTGTCTCCAAGGGTCTATTGCTGCCTCGGGCACCTTATGGTCGTTCTCCTGTGAGTCTAGATTTTCGAATCCGACGCAAAAATGATAGTTAATTGTAACGTTCAGGGCCTTGTAATGACGATGGAACACTCAAATTGCGTCGAGATTCAATACATCGGCCTCCAGCCGACTTGTCTCCAAGGTTCTGTTGCTGCCTCGGGCACCGTATGGTCGTTCCCCTGTGAGTCAACATTTTAGAATCCGACGCAAAACTGATAGTTAAATGTAATGCCCAGGGCCTCTTAATGACGATGGAACACTCAAATTGCGTCGAGAGTCAATACATCTTCCTCCAGCCGGCTTGTCTACAAGGGGATATTGCTGCCTCGGGCTCCATGTGGTCCGTCTCCTGTGAGTCTAGATTTTCGGTTCCGACGCGAAACTGATAGTTAATTGTAAGGTTCAGGGCCTCCTAATTACGATGGAACACTCAAATTGCGTCGAGATTCAATACATCGGCCTCCAGCGGACTTGTCTCCAAGGGTCTATTGCTGCCTCGGGCACCTTCTCCTGTGAGTCTAGAATTTCGAATCCGACGCAAAACTGATAGTTCATTATAACTTTCAGGGCGACCTAATGATGATAGAAGACTCAACTTGCGTCGAGATTCAATACATCGTCCTCCAGCCGATTTGACTCCAAGGGTCTATTGCTGCCTCGGGCACCTAATGGTCGTTCTCCTGTGAGTCTAGATTTTCGAATCCGGCGCAAACCTCATAGTTAATTGTAACGTTCAGGGCCTCCTAATGCCGATGGAACACTCAAATTACGTCGACATTCAATACATCGACCTCCAGCCGACCTGTCTCCAAGGCTCTATTGCTGCCTCGGGCACCTAATGGTCGTTCTCCTGTGAGTCTAGATTTTCGAATCCGACGCAAACCTCATAGTTAATTGTAACGTTCAGGGCCTCCTAATGCCGATGGAACACTCAAATTGCGTCGAGATTCAATACATCGTCCTCCAGCCGACTTGTCTCCAAGGGTCTATTGCTGCCTCGAGCACCTTATGGTCGTTCTCCTGTGAGTCTAGATTTTCGAATCTGACGCAAAAATGATAGTAAATTGTAACGTTCAGGGGCTTGTATTGACGATGGAACACTCAAATTGCGTCGAGATTCAATACATCGGCCTCCAGCCGACTTGTCTCCAAGGGTCTATTGCTGCCTCGGGCACCTAATGGTCGTTCTCCTGTGAGTCTAGATTTTCGAATCCGGCGCAAACCTCATAGTTAATTGTAACGTTCAGGGCCTCCTAATGCCGATGGAACACTCAAATTGCGTCGAGATTCAATACATCGGCCTCCAGCCGACTTGTCTAAAAGGGTCTGTTGCTGCCTCGGGAACCGTATGGTCGTTCCCCTGTGAGTCAACATTTTAGAATCCGACGCAAAACTGATAGTTAAATGTAATGCTCACGGCCTCTTAATGACGATGGAACACTCAAATTGCGTCGAGAGTCAATACATCTTCCTCCAGCCGACTTGTCTCCATGGGGATATTGCTTTCTCGGGCACAATATGATCCTTCTCCTGTGAGTCTAGATTTTCGAATCCGACGAAAAAATGATAGTGAATTGTAACGTTCAGCGCCTCCTAATGACGATAGAAGACTCAAATTGCGTCGAGATTCAATACATCGTCCTCCAGCCGATTTGTCTCCAAGGGTCAATAGCAGCCACGGGCACCTTGTGATCGTTCTGCTGTGAGTCTAGATTTTCGAACCCGACGCAAAAATAATAGTTAGATGTAACGTTCAGGGCCTCCTAATGACGATGGAACACTCAAATTGCGTCAAGAATCAATACATCGGTTTCCAGCCGACTTGTCTCAAGGGTCTATTGCTGCCTCGGGCACCTTGTGATCGTTCTGCTGTGAGTCTAGATTTTCGAACCTGACGCAAAAATGATAGTTAGATGTAACGTTCAGGGCCTCCTAATGACGATGGAACACTCAAATTGCGTAGAGAGTCAATACATCGACCTCCAGTCGACTTGTATCCCAGGGGATATTGCAGTCTCGGGCACTATATGATCCTTCTCCTGTGAGTCTAGATTCTCGAATTCGACGCAAAAATGATAGTGAATAGTAACGTTCTAAGCCTCCTAATGACGATAGAAGACTCAAATTGCGTCGAGATTCAATACATCGTCCTCCAGCCGATTTGTCTCCAAGGGGCTATTGCTGCCTCGGGCACCACATGGTCCTTCTCCTGTGAGTCTAGATTTTCGAATCCGACGCAAGAATGATAGTTAATTGTAACATTCCGGGCATCCTAATGACGATGGAACACTCATTTTGCGTCGAGATTTTTATACATCGGTCTAAAGCCGACTTGTCTCCAAGGGTCCGTTGCTGCCTCGGGCACCTTATGGTCGTTCTATTGTGAGTCTAGATTTTCGAATCCGACGCAAAAATGATAGTTAATTGTAACGTTCAGGGCCTTGTAATGACGATGGAACACTCAAATTGCGTCGAGATTCAATACATCGGCCTCCAGCCGACTTGTCTCCAAGGGTCTGTTGCTGCCTCGGGCACCGTATGGTCGTTCCCCTGTGAGTCAACATTTTAGAATCCGACGCAAAACTGATAGTTAAATGTAATGCTCAGGGCCTCTTAATGACGATGGAACACTCAAATTGCGTCGAGAGTCAATACATCTTCCTCCAGCCGACTTGTCTCCATGGGGATATTGCTGTCTCGGGCACAATATGATCCATCTCCTGTGAGTCTAGATTTTCGTATCCGACGCAAAAATGATAGTGGATTGTAACGTTCAGCGCCTCCTAATGACGATAGAAGACTCAAATTGCGTCGAGATTCCATACATCGTCCTCCAGCCGATTTCTCTCCAAGGGTCAATAGCTGCCACGGGCACCTTGTGGTCGTTCTGCTGTGAGTCTAGATTTTCGAACCCGACGCAAAAATGATAGTTAGATGTAACGTTCAGGGCCTCCTAATGACGATGGAACACTCAAATTGCGTCAAGAATCAATACATCGGTTTCCAACCGACTTGTCTTCAAGGGTCTATTGCTGCCTCGGGCACTTTATGTTCGTTCTCCTGTGAGTCTAGATTTTCGAATCCGACGCATAAATGATAGTTAATTGTAACGTTCAGGGACTCCTAAAGACGATGGAACACTCAAATTGCGTCGAGAGTCAATACATCGACCTCCAGTCGACTTGTGTCCAAGGGGATATTGCAGTCTCGGGCACAATATGACCCTTCTCCTGTGAATCTAGATTTTCGAATCCGACGCAAAAATGATAGTGAATTGTAACGTTCGGCGCCTCCTAATGACGATAGAAGACTCAAATTGCGTCGAGATTCAATACATCGGCCTCCAGCGGACTTGTCTCCAAGGGGATATTGCTGTCCCGAGCACCATATGAACTTCTCCTGTGAGTAGATTTTCGAATCCGACGCTAAAATGATTGTTAATTGTAACGTTCAGGGCCTCCTAGTGACGATGGAACACTCAAATTGCGTCGCGATCCATTATATCGTCCTCCAGCCGACTTGTCTCCAGGGGTCTATTGCAGCCTCGGGCACCTTATGGTCGTTCTCCTGTGAGTCTAGATTTTCGAATCCGACGCGAAACTGATAGTTAATTGTAAGGTTCAGGGCCTCCTAATGCCGATGGAACACTCAAATTGCGTCGAGATTCAATATATCGTCCTCCAGCCGAATTGTCTACAAGGGGATATTGCTGCCTCGGGCTCCATGTGGTCCGTCTGCTGTGAGTCTACATTTTCGGTTCCGACGCGAAACTGATAGTTAATTGTAAGGTTCAGGGCCTCCTAATTACGATGGAACACTTCCGTCGAGATTCAATACATCGGACTCCAGCGGACTTGTCTCCAAGGGGATTTTGCTGTCTCGGGCACCATATGATCCTTCTCCTGTGAGTCTAGATTTTCGAATCCGACGCAAAAATGATAGTGAATAGTAACGTTCAGCGCCTCCTGATGACGATAGAACTCTCAAATTGCGTCGAGATTCAATACATCGTCCTCCAGCTGATTTGTCTCCAAGGGGATATTGCTGCCTCGGGCACCAAATGGTCCGTCTCCTGTGAGTCTAGATTTTCGAATCCGACGCGAAACTGATAGTTAATTGTAAGGATCACGGCCTCCTAATGACGATGGAACACTCAAATTGCGTCGTGATTCAATACATCGGCCTCCAGCGGACTTGTCTCCAAGGGGATATTGCTGTCTCGGGCACCATATGATCCTTCTCCTGTGAGTCTAGAATTTCGAATCCGACGCAAAAATGATAGTGAATAGTAACGTTCAGCGCCTCCTGATGACGATAGAACTCTCAAATTGCGTCGAGATTCAATACATCGGCCACCAGCCGACTTGTCTCCAAGGGTCTATTGCTGCCTCGGGCACCGTATGGTCGTTCCCCTGTGAGTCAACATTTTGGAATCCGACGCAAAAATGATAGTTAATTGAACGTTCAGGGCCTTGTAATGACGATGGAACACTCAAATTGCGTCGAGATTCAATACATCGGCCTCCAGAGGACTTGCCTCTAAGGGTCTATTGCTGCCTCGGGCACCTTATGGTCGTTCTCCTGTGAGTCTAGATTATCGAATCCGACGCAAAAATGATAGTAAATTGTAACGATTAGGGCGTTGTAATGACGATGGAGCACTCAAATTGCGTCGAGATTCAATACATCGGCCTTCAGCCGACTTGTCTCCAAGGGTCTGTTGCTGCCTCGGGCCCCTTATGGTCGTTCTCCTGTGAGTTTAGATTATCGAATCCGACGCAAAAATGATAGTTAATTGTAACGAATAGGGCCTTGTAATGACGATGGAACACTCAAATTGCGTCGAGAATCAATACATCGGCCTCCAGCCGACTTGTCTCCAAGGGTCTGTTGCTGCCTCGGGCACCTTATGGTCGTTCTCCTGTGAATTAAGATTATCGAATCCGACGCAAAAATGATAGTTAATTGTAACGTTCAGGGACTCCTAAAGACGATGGAACACTCAAATTGCGTCGATATTCAATACATCGGCCTCCAGTCGATTTGTCTCTAAGAGGTATATTGCTGTTTCGAGCACCGTATGAACTTCTCCTGTGAGTAGATTTGCGAATCCGACGCAAAAATGATAGTTAATTGTAACGTTCAGGGCCTTCTAATGACGATGGAACACTCAAATTGCGTCGAGATTCAATACATCGGCCTCCAGCCGACTTGTCTCCAAGGGTCTAATGCTGCCTCGGGCACCTTATGGTTGTTCTCCTGTGAGTTTAGATTATCGAATCCGACGCAAAAATGATAGTTAATTGTAACGATTAGGGCCTCCTAATGACGATGGAACACTCAAATTGCATCGAGATTCTATACATCGGCCTCCAGCCGACTTGTCTCCAAGGGTCTATTGCTGCCTCGGGGACCTTATGGTCGTTCTCCTGTGAGTCTAGATTTTCGAATGCGACGCAAAAATGATAGTTAATTGTAACGTTCAGGGCCTTGTAATGACGATGGAACACTCAAATTGCGTCGAGATTCAATACATCGGCCTCCAGCCGACTTGTCTCCAAGGGTCTAATGCTGCCTCGGGCACCTTATGGTTGTTCTCCTGTGAGTTTAGATTATCGAATCCGACGCAAAAATGATAGTTAATTGTAACGATTAGGGCCTCCTAATGACGATGGAACACTCAAATTGCGTGGATATTCAATACATCGGCCTCCAGCGGACTTGTCTCCAAGGGGATATTGCTGTCTCGAGCACCGTATGAACTTCTCCTGTGAGTATATTTTCGAATCCGACGCTAAAATGATTGTTAATTGTTACGTTCAGGGCCTCCTAATGACGATGAAACACTAAAATTGCGTCGCGATCCAATACAACGTCCTCCAGCCGACTTGTCTCCAAGGGTCTAATGCTGCCTCGGGCACAATATGATCCTTCTCCTGTGAGTCTGGATTTTCGAATCAGACGCATAAATGATAGCTAATTGTAACGTTCAGGGTCTCCTAAAGACGATGGAACACTCAAATTGCGTCGGGATTCAGTACATCGTGCTCCAGCCGACTTGTCTCCAAGGGTCTATTGCTGCCTCGGGCACAATATGATCCTTCTCCTGTGAGTCTAGATTTTCGAATCCGAAGAATAATTTATAGTTAATTGTAAGGTTCAGGGCCTCCTAAAGACGATGGAACACTCAAATTGCGTCGAGATTCAATACATCGGCCTCCAGCCGACTTGTCTCCAAGGGTCTATTGCTGCCTCGGGCAACTTATGGTCGTTCTCCTGTGAGTCTAGATTTTCGAATCCGACGCAAAACTCATAGTTAATTGTAACGTTCAGGGCCTCCTAATGACGATGGAACACTCATATTGCCTCAAGAATCAATACATCGGTTTCCAGCTGACTTGTCTCCACGGGACTATTGCTGCCTCGGGCACCTTATGTTCGTTCTCCTGTGAGTCTAGATTTTCGAATCCGACGCAAAACTCATAGTTAATTGTAACGTTCAGCGCCTCCTAATGACGATGGGACACTCAAATTGCGTCGACAGTCAATACATCTTCCTCCAGCCGGCTTGTCTACAAGGGGATATTGCTGCCTCGGCCTCCATGTGGTCCGTCTCCTGTGAGTCTAGATTTTCGGTTCCGACGCGAAACTGATAGTTAATTGTAAGGTTCAGGGCCTCCTAATTACGATGGAACACTCAAATTGCGTCGAGATTCAATACATCGCCCTCCGGCGGACTTGTCTCCAAGGGTCTATTGCTGCCTCGGGCACCTTCTCCTGTGAGTCTAGATTTTCGAATCCGACGCAAAACTGATAGTTCATTATAACTTTCAGGGCGACCTAATGATGATAGAAGACTCAACTTGCGTCGAGATTCAATACAACGTCCTCCAGCCGATTTGACTCCAAGGGTCTATTGCTGCCTCGGGCGCCTAATGGTCGTTCTCCTGTGAGTCTAGATTTTCGAATCCGGCGCAAACCTCATAGTTAATTGTAACGTTCAGGGCCTCCTAATGCCGATGGAACACTCAAATTGCGTCGACATTCAATACATCGACCTCCAGCCGACCTGTCTCCAAGGCTCTATTGCTGCCTCGGGCACCTAATGGTCGTTCTCCTGTGAGTCTAGATTTTCGAATCCGACGCAAACCTCATAGTTAATTGTAACGTTCAGGGCCTCCTAATGCCGATGGAACACTCAAATTGCGTCGAGATTCAATACATCGTCCTCCAGCCGACTTGTCTCCAAGGGTCTATTGCTGCCTCGAGCACCTTATGGTCGTTCTCCTGTGAGTCTAGATTTTCGAATCTGACGCAAAAATGATAGTAAATTGTAACGTTCAGGGGCTTGTATTGACGATGGAACACTCAAATTGCGTCGAGATTCAATACATCGGCCTCCAGCCGACTTGTCTCCAAGGGTCTATTGCTGCCTCGGGCACCTAATGGTCGTTCTCCTGTGAGTCTAGATTTTCGAATCCGGCGCAAACCTCATAGTTAATTGTAACGTTCAGGGCCTCCTAATGCCGATGGAACACTCAAATTGCGTCGAGATTCAATACATCGGCCTCCAGCCGACTTGTCTAAAAGGGTCTGTTGCTGCCTCGGGAACCGTATGGTCGTTCCCCTGTGAGTCAACATTTTAGAATCCGACGCAAAACTGATAGTTAATTGTAATGCTCACGGCCTCTTAATGACGATGGAACACTCAAATAGCGTCGAGAGTCAATACATCTTCCTCCAGCCGACTTGTCTCCATGGGGATATTGCTTTCTCGGGCACAATATGATCCTTCTCCTGTGAGTCTAGATTTTCGAATCCGACGAAAAAATGATAGTGAATTGTAACGTTCAGCGCCTCCTAATGACGATAGAAGACTCAAATTGCGTCGAGATTCAATACATCGTCCTCCAGCCGATTTGTCTCCAAGGGTCAATAGCAGCCACGGGCACCTTGTGATCGTTCTGCTGTGAGTCTAGATTTTCGAACCCGACGCAAAAATAATAGTTAGATGTAACGTTCAGGGCCTCCTAATGACGATGGAACACTCAAATTGCGTCAAGAATCAATACATCGGTTTCCAGCCGACTTGTCTCAAGGGTCTATTGCTGCCTCGGGCACCTTATGGTCGTTCTCCTGTGAGTCTAGATTTTCGAATCCGACGCATAAATGATAGTTAATTGTAACGTTCAGGGCCTCCTAATGACGAAGGAACACTCAAATTGCGTCAAGAATCAATACATCGGTTTCCAGCCGACTTGTCTCCAAGGGGATATTGCAGTCTCGGGCACTATATGATTCTCCTGTGAGTCTAGATTTTCGAATTCGACGCAAAAATGATAGTGAATAGTAACGTTCAGCGCCTCCTAATGACGATAGAAGACTCAAATTGCGTCGAGATTCAATACATCGTCCTCCAGCCGATTTGACTCAAATGGTCTATTGCTGCCTCGGGCACCTAAAGGTCGTTCTCCTGTGAGTCTAGATTTTCAAATCCGACGCAAACCTCATAGTTAATTGTAACGTTCAGGGCCTCCTAAAGCCGATGGAACACTCAAATTGCGTCGAGATTCAATACATCGGCCTCCAGCCGACTTGTCTCCAAGGGTCTATTGCTGCCTCGGGCACCTAATGGTCGTTCTCCTGTGAGTCTAGATTTTCGAATCCGACGCAAACCTCATAGTTAATTGTAACGTTCAGGGCCTCCTAATGCCGATGGAACACTGAAATTGCGTCGAGATTCAATACATCGGCCTCCAGCCGACTTGTCTCCAAGGGTCTATTGCTGCCTCAGGCACTTTATGGTCGTTCTCCTGTGAGTCTAGATTTTCGAATCCGACGCAAAAATGATAGTTAATTGTAACGTTCAGGGCCTTGTAATGACGATGGAACACTCAAATTGCGTCGAGATTCAATACATCGGCGTCCAGCCGACTTGTCTCCAAGGGGATATTGCACTCTCGGGCACTATATGATCCTTCTCCTGTGAGTCTAGATTTTCGAATCCGACGCAAAAATGATAGTGAATAGTAACGTCAATGGCTGCCACGGGCACCTTGTGATCGTTCTGCTGTGAGTCTAGATTTTCGAATCCGACGCAAAAATGATAGTGAATAGTAACGTTCACCGCCTCCTAATGACGATAGAAGACTCAAATTGCGTCGAGATTCAATACATAGTCCTCCAGCCGACTTGTCTCCAAGGGTCTATTCCTGCCTCGGGCACCGCATGGTCCTTCTCCTGTGAGTCTAGATTTTAGAATCCGACGCAAGAATGATAGTGAATTGTAACGTTCAGGGCATCCTAATGACGATGGAACACTCATTTTGCGTCGAGATTTAATACATCGCCCTCCAGCCGACTTGTCTCCAAGGGTCTATTGCTGCCTCGAGCACCGTATGAACTTCTCCTGTGAGTAGATTTTCGAATCCGACGCTAAAATGATTGTTAATTGTAACGTTCAGGGCCGCCTAATGACGATGGAACACTCAAATTGCGTCGCGATCCAATACATCGACCTCCAGCCGACTTGTCTCCAAGGGTCTATTACTGCCTCGGGCACCTTTTGGTCGTTCTCCTGTGAGTCTAGATTTTCGAATCCGACGCAAAACTGATAGTTCATTATAACGTTCAGGGCGACCCAATGATGATAGAAGACTCAAATTGCGTCGAGATTCAATACATCGTCCTCCAGCCGATTTGACTCCAAGGGTCTATTGCTGCCTCGGGCACCTAATGGTCGTTCTCCTGTGAGTCTAGATTTTCGAATCCGACGCAAACCTCATAGTTAATTGTAACGTTCAGGGCCTCCTAATGCCGATGGAACACTCAAATTGCGTCGAGATTCAATACATCGGCCTCCAGCCGACTTGTCTCCAAGGGTCTATTGCTGCCTCGGGCACCTAATTTTCGTTCTCCTGTGAGTCTTGATTTTCGAATCCGTCGCAAACCTCATAGTTAATTGTAACGTTCAGGGCCTCCTAATGGCGATGGAACACTCAAATTGCGTCGAGATTCAATACATCGGCCTCCAGCCGACTTGTCTCCAAGGGTCTATTGCTGCCTCGGGCACCTTATGGTCGTTCTCCTGTGAGTCTAGATTTTCGAATCCGACGCAAAAATGATAGTTAATTGTAACGTTCAGGGCCTTGTAGTGACGATGGAATACTCAAATTGCGTCGAGATTCAATACATCGGCCTCCAGCCGACTTGTCTCCAAGGGTCTGTTGCTGCCTCGGGCACCGTATGGTCGTTCCCCTGTGAGTCAACATTTTAGAATCCGACGCAAAACTGATAGTTAAATGTAATGCTCAGGGCCTCTTAATGACGATGGAACACTCAAATTGCGTCGAGAGTCAATATATCTTCCTCCAGCCGACTTCTCTCCATGGGGATATTGCTGTCTCGGGCACAATATGATCCTTCTCCTGTGAGTCTAGATTTTCGAATCCGACGCATAAATGATATTAATTGTAACGTTCAGGGACTCCTAAACACGATGGAACACTCAAATTGCGTAGAGAGTCAATACACCGACCTCCAGTCGACTTGTATCCAAGGGGATATTGCAGTCTCGGGCACTATATGATCCTTCTCCTGTGAGTCTAGATTTTCGAATCCGACGCAAAAATGATAGTGAATAGTAACGTTCAGCGCCTCCTAATGACGATAGAAGACTCAAATTGCGTCGAGATTCAATACATCGTCCTCCAGCCGACTTGTCTCCAAGGGTCTATTGCTGCCTCGGGCACCACGTGGTCCTTCTCCTGTGAGTCTAGATTTTCGAATCCGACGCAAGAATGATAGTGAATTGTAACGTTCAGGGCCTCCTAATGACGATGGAACACTCAAATTGCGTCAAGAATCAATACATCGGTTTCCAGCCGACTTGTCTCCAAGGGGATATTGCTGTCTCGAGCACCGTATGAACTTCTCCTGTGAGTATATTTTCGAATCCGACGCTAAAATGATAGTTAATTGTAACGTTCAGGGGCTCCTAAACACGATGGAACACTCAAATTGCGTCGAGATTCAATACATCGTCCTCCAGCCGACTTGTCTCCAAGGGTCTATTGCTGCCTCGTGCACCTTATGGTCGTTCTCCTGTGAGTCTAGATTTTCGAATCCGACGCAAAATTGATAGTGAATTGTAACGTTCAGCGCATCCTAATGACGATGGGACACTCAAATTGCGACGACAGTCAATGCATCTTCCTGCAGCCGACTTGTCTACAAGGGGATATTGCTGCCTCGGGCTCCATGTGGGCCGTCTCCTGTGAGTCTAGATTTTCGTCTCCGACGCGAAACTGAAAGTTAATTGTAAGGTTCAGGGCCTCCTAATGACGATGGAACACTCAAATTGCGTCGAGATTCAATACATCGGCCTCCAGCGGACTTGTCTCCAAGGGGATATTGCTGTCTCGGGCACCATATGATCCTTCTCCTGTGAGTCTAGATTTCCGAATCCGACGCAAAAATGATAGTTAATTGTAACGTTCAGGGCCTCCTAATGACGATGGAACACTCAAATTGCGTCGCGATCCAATACATCGTCCTCCAACCGACTTGTCTCCAAGGGTCAATAGCTGCCACGGGCACCTTGTGATCGTTCTGCTGTGAGTCTAGATTTTCGAACCCGACGCAAAACTGATTGTTAATTGTAACGTTCAGGGCCACCTAATAACGATGGAACACTCAAATTGAGACGAGATTCAATACATCGAACTCCAGCCGACTTGTCTCCAAGGGGATATTGCTGCCCCGAGCACCGTATGAACTTCTCCTGTGAGTAGATTTTCGAATCCGACGCTAAAATGATTGTTAATTGTAACGTTCAGGTCCTTCTAATGACGATGGAACACTCAAATTGCGTCGAGATTCAATACGTCGGCCTCCAGCCGACATGTCTCCAAGGGGATATCGCTGCCTCGGGCACCACATGGTCCGTCTCCGGTGATTCTACGTTTTCGAATCCGACGCAAAACTCATAGTTAATTGTAACGTTCAGGGCCTCCTATTAGCGATGGAACACTCAAATTGCGTCGAGATTCAATACATCGGCCTCCAGCCGACTTGTCTCCAAGGGTCTGTTGCTGCCTCGGGCACCTTATGGTCGTTCTCGTGTGAGTTTAGATTATCGAATCCGACGCAAAAATGATAGTTATTGTAACGTTTAGGGCCTCCTAATGACGATGGAACACTCAAATTGCGTCCAGATTCAATTCATCGGCCTCCAGCCGACTTGTCTCCAAGGGTATGTTGCTGCCTCGGGCACCTTATGGTCATTCTCCTGTGAGTTTAGATTATCGAATCCGACGCAAAAATGATAGTTAATTGTAAAGTTTAGGGCCTCGTAATGACGATGAGACACTCTAATTGCGTCGAGATTCAATACATCGTCCTCCAGCCGACTTGTCTCCATGGGGATATTACTGCTCCGGCCTCTTATGTTCGCTCTCATGTGAGTCTAGATTTTCGAATCCGACGCAAAAATGATAGTTAATTGTAACGTTCAGGTCCTTCTAATGACGATGGAACACTCAAATTGCGTCGAGATTCAATACGTCGGCCTCCAGCCGACTTGTCTCCAAGGGGATATCGCTGCCTCGGGCACCACATGGTCCGACTCCGGTGATTCTACGTTTTCGAATCCGACGCAAAACTCATAGTTAATTATAACGTACAGCGCCTCCTATTGGCGATGGAACACTCAAATTGCGTCGAGATTCAATACATCGGCCTCCAGCCGACTTGTCTCCAAGGGTCTGTTGCTGCCTCGGGCGCCTTATGGTCGTTCTCCTGTGAGTTTAGATTATCGAATCCGACGCAAAAATGATAGTTAATTGTAACGTTTAGGGCCTCCTAATGACGATGGAACACTCAAATTGCGTCGAGATTCAATACATCGGCGTCCAGCAGAATTGTCTCCAAGGGTCTGTTGCTGCCTCGGGCAACTTATGGTCGTTCTCCTGTGAGTTTAGATTATCGAATCCGACGCAAAAATGATAGTTAATTGTAACGTTTAGGGCCTCCTAATGACGATGTAACACTCAAATTGCGTCGAGATTCAATACATCGTCCTCCAGCCGACTTGTCTCCATGGGGATATTACTGCTCCGGCCTCTTATGTTCGCTCTTATGTGAGTCTAGATTTTCGAATCCGACGCGAAACTGATTGTTAATTGTAACGTTCAGGGCCTCCTATTGGCGATGGAACACTCAAATTGCGTCGAGATTCAATACATCGTCCTCCAGCCGACTTGTCTCCAAGGGTCAATTGCTGCCTCGGGCACCTTATGGTCGTTCTACTGTGGGTCTATATTTTCGAATCCGACGCAAAAATGATAGTTAATTGTAACGTTCAGGGCCTCCTATTGGCGATGGAACACTCAACTTGCGTCGAGATCCAATACATCGTCCTCCAGCCGACTTGTCTCCAAGGGTCTAATGCTGCCTCAGCACCTTATGGTCGTTCTCCTGTGAGTCTAGATTTTCGAATCCGACGAAAAAATGATAGTTAATTGTAACGTTCAGGTCCTTCTAATGACGATGGAACACTCAAATTGGGTCGAGATTCAATACGTCGGCCTCCAGCCGACTTGTCTCCACGGGGATATCGCTGCCTCGGGCACGACATGGTCGGTCTCCGGTGATTCTACGTTTTCGAATCCGACGCAAAACTCACAGTTAATTGTAACGTTCAGGGCCTCCTATTGGCGATGGAACACTCAAATTGCGTCGAGATTCAATACAACGGCCTCCAGCCGACTTGTCTCCAAGGGTCTGTTGCTGCCTCGGGCACCTTATGGTCGTTCTCGTGTGTGTTTAGATTATCGAATCCGACGCAAAAATGATAGTTAATTGTAACGTTTAGGGCCTCCTAATGACGATGGGACACTCAAATTGCGTCGCGATTCAATACATCGTCCTCCAGCCGACTTGTCTCCATGGGTGTAATGCTGCCTCGGGCACCTTATCGTCGTTCTCTTGTAAGTCTAGATTTTCGAATCCGACGCAATAATGATAGTTAATTGTAACGTTCAGGGCCTCCTAATGACGATGGAACACTCAAATTGCGTCGCGATCCCATACATCGTCCTCCAGCCGACTTGTCTCCAAGGGTCTAATGCTGCCTCGGGCACCTTATGGTCGTTCTCTTGTAAGTCTAGATTTTCGAATCCGACGCAAAAATGATAGTAACGTTCAGGGCCTCCTAATGACGATGGAACACTCAAATTGCGTCGAGATTCAATACATCGGCCTCCAGCGGACTTGTCTCCAAGGGGATATTGCTGTCTCGGGCACCATATGATCCTTCTCCTGTGAGTCTAGATTTTCGATTCCGACGCAAAAATGATAGTGAATAGTAACGTTCAGCGCCTCCTGATGACGATAGAGCTCTCAAATTGCGTCGAGATACAGTACATCGTCCTCCAGCTGCTTTGTCTCCAAGGGGATATTGCTGCCTCGGGCACCAAATGGTCCGTCTCCAGTGAGTCTGGATTTTTGAATCCGACGCGAAACTGATAGTTAATTGTAAGGTTCAGGGCCTCCTATTGACGATGGAACACTCAAATTGCGTCGAGATTCAATACATCGTCCTCCAGCCGACTTGTCTCCAAGGGTGTAATGCTGCCTCGGGCACCTTATCGTCGTTCTCTCGTAAGCTTAGATTTTCGAATCCGACGCAATAATGATAGTTAATTGTAACGTTCAGGGCCTCCTAATGACGATGGAACACTCAAATTGCGTCGCGATCCCATACATCGTCCTCCAGCCGTCTTGTCTCCAAGGGTCTAATGCTGCCTCGGGCACCTTATGGTCGTTCTCTTGTAAGTCTAGATTTTCGAATCCGACGCAAAAATGATAGTTAATTGTAACATTCAGGGCCTCCTAATGACGATGGAACTCACAAATTGCGTCGAGATTCGATACATCGTCCTCCAGCCGACTTGTCTCCAAGGGTCTATTGCTGCCTCGGGCACCGTATGGTCGATCTCCTGTGAGTCAAGATTTTAGAATCCGACGCAAAACTGATAGTTAAATGTAATGCTCAGGGCCTCTTAATGACGATGGAACACTCAAATTGCGTCGAGATTCAATACATCGGCCTCCAGCCGACTTGCCTCCAAGGGTCTGTTGCTGCCTCGGGCACCTTATGGTCGTTCTCCTGTGAGTTTAGATTATCGAATCCGACGCAAAAATGATAGTTAATTGTAACGTTTAGGGCCTCCTAATGACGATGTAACACTCAAATTGCGTCGAGATTCAATACATCGGCCTCCAGCCGACTTGTCTCAAATGGTCTGTTGCTGCCTCGGGCACCTTATGGTCGTTCTCCTGTGAGTTTAGATTATCGAATCCGACGCAAAAATGATAGTTAATTGTAAAGTTTAGGGCCTCCTAATGACGATGGAACACTCAAATTGCGTCGAGATTCAATACATCGACCTCCAGCCGACTTGTCTACAAGGGGATATTGCTGCCTCGGGCTCCATGTGGTCCGTCTCCTGTGAGTCTAGATTTTCGAATCCGACGCAAAACTCATAGTTAATTGTAACGTTCAGGGCCTCCTATTGGCGATGGAACACTCAAATTGCGTCGAGATCCAATACATCGTCCTCCAGCCGACTTGTCTCCAAGGGTCTGTTGCTGCCTCGGGCACCCTATGGTCGTTCTCGTGTGAGTTTAGATTATCGAACCCGACGCAAAAATGATAGTTAATTGTATCGTTTAGGGCCTCCTAATGACGATGGGACACTCAAATTGCGTCGCGATTCAATACACCGTCCTCCAGCCGACTTGTATCCAAGGGTGTAATGCTGCCTCGGGCACCTTATGGTCGTTCTCTTGTAACTTTAGATTTTCGAATCCGACGCAAAAATGATAGTTAATTGTAACGTTCAGGGCCTTCTAATGACGATGGAACACTCAAATTGCGTCAAGATTCATTACATCGGCCTCAAGCCGACTTGTCTCCAAGGGGATATCGCTGCCTCGGGCACCACATGGTCCGTCTCCGGTGATTCTACGTTTTCGAATCCGACGCAAAAATGATAGTTAATTATAACGTTCAGGGCCTCCTATTGACGATGGAACACTCAAATTGCGTCGAGATTCAATACATCGGCCTCCAGCCGACTTGTCTCCATGGGGATATTACTGCACCGGCCTCTTATGTTCGCTCTCATGTGAGTCTAGATTTTCGAATCCGACGCGAAACTGATTGTTAATTGTAACGTTCAGGGCATCCTAATGACGATGGAAAACTCAAATTGCGTCGAGATTCAATAGTTCGACCTCCAGCCGACTTGTTAACAAGGGCTCCATGTGGTCCGTCTCCTGTGAGTCTAGATTTTCGAATCCGACGCATACCTCATAGTTAATTGTAACGTTCAGGTCCTTCTAATGACAATGGAACACTCAAATTGCGTCGAGATTCAATACATCGACCTCCAACCGACTTGTCTACAAGGGGATATCGCTGCCTCGGGCACCACATGGTCCGTCTCCGGTGATTCTACGTTTTCGAATCCGACGCAAAACTCATAGTTAATTGTATCGTTCAGGGCTTCCTATTGGCGATGGAACACTCAAATTGCGTCGAGATTCAATACATCGTCCTCCAGCCGACGTGTCTCCAAGGGTCTATTGCTGCCTCGGGCACCTTATGGTCGTTCTACTGTGAGTCTAGATTATCGAATCCGACGCAAAAATGATAGTTAATTGTAACGTTCAGGGCCTCCTATTGGCGATGGAACACTCAAATTGCGTCGAGATCCAATACATCGTCCTCCAGCCGACTTGTCTCCAAGGGTCTAATGCTGCCTCAGCACCTTATGGTCGTTCTCCTGTGAGTCTAGATTTTCGAATCCGACGCAAAAATGATAGTTAGTTGTACGTTCAGGTCCTTCTAATGACGATGAAACACTCAAATTGCGTCGAGATTCAATACGTCGGCCTCCTGCCGACTTGTCTCCAAGGGGATATCGCTGCCTCGGGCACCACATGGTCCGTCTCCGGTGATTCTACGTTTTCGAATCCGACGCAAAAATCATAGTTAATTGTAACGTTCAGGGCCTCCTAATGACGATGGAACACTCAAATTGCGTCGCGATCCCATACATCGTCCTCCAGCCGACTTCTCTCCAAGGGTTTATTGCTGCCTCGGGCACAGTATGGTCGATCTCCTGTGAGTCAAGATTTTAGAATCCGACGCAAAACTAATAGTTAAATGTAATGCTCAGGGACACTCAAATTGCGTCAAGATTCATTACATCGGCCTGAAGCCGACTTGTCTCCAAGGGGATATCGCTGCCTCGGGCACCACATGGTCCGTCTCTGGTGATTCTACGTTTTCGAATCCGACGCAAAACTCATAGTTAATAGTAACGTTCAGGGCCTCCTATTGGCGATGGAACATTCAAATTGCGTCGAGATTCAATACATCGGCCTCCAGCCGACTTGTCTCTAAGGGTCTACTGCTGCCTCGGGCACCTTATGGTCGTTCTCCTGTGAGTCTAGATTTTCGAATCCGACGCAAAAGTGATAGTTAATTGTAACGTTCAGGGCCTTGTAATGACGATGGAACACTTAAATTGCGTCGAGATTCAAAACATCGGCCTCCAGCCGACTTGTCTCCAAGTGTCTGTTGCTGCCTCAGGCACCTTATGGTCGTTCTCCTGTGAGTTTAGATTATCGAATCCCTCGCAAAAATGATAGTTAATTGAAACGTTTAGGGCCTCCTAATGACGATGGGACACTCAAATTGCGTCGAGATTCAATACATCGTCCTCCAGCCGACTTGTCTCCATGGGGATATTACTGCTCCGGCCTCTTATGTCCGCTCTCATGTGAGTCTAGATTTTCGAATCCGACACGAAACTGATTGTTAGTTGTAACGTTCAGGGCTTCCTAATGACGATGGAACACTCAAATTGCGTCGAGATGCAATACATCGACCTCCAGCCGACTTGTCTACAAGGGGATATTGCTGCCTCGGGCTCCATGTGGTACGTCTCCTGTGAGTCTAGATTTTCGAATCCGACGCAAAACTCATAGTTAATTGTAACGTTCAGGGCTCCCTGTTGGCGATGGAACACTCAAATTGCGACGAGATTCAATACATCGTCCTCCAGCCAACTTTTCTCCAAGGGTCTATTGCTGCCTCGGGCACCTTATGGTCGTTCTACTGTGTGTCTAGATTATCGAATCCGACGCAAAAATGATAATTAATTGTAACGTTCAGGGCCTCCTATTGGCGATGGAACACTCAAATTGCGTCGTGATACAATACATCGTCCTCCAGCCGACTTGTCTCCAAGGGTCTAATGCAGCCTCAGCACCTTATGGTCGTACTCCTGTGAGTGTAGATTTTCGAATCCGACGCAAATTTGATATTTAATTGTAACGTTCAGGTACTTCTAATGACGATGGAACACTTAAATTGCGTCGAGATTCAATACGTCGGCCTCCAGCCGACTTGTCTCCAAGGGGATATCGCTGCCTCGGGCACCACATGGTCCGTCTCCGGTTATTCTACGTTTTCGAATCCGACGCAAAACTCATAGTTAATTGTAACGTTCAGGGTCTCCTATTGGCGATGGAACAGTCATATTGCGTCGTGATTCAATACATCGGCCTCCAGCCGACTTGTCTCCAAGGGTCTGTTGCTGCCTCGGGCACCTTATGGTCGTTCCCTTGAGAGTTTAGATTATCGAATCCGAGGCAAAAATGATACTTAATTGCAACGTTCAGGGCCTCCTAATGACGATGGAAGTCTCAAATTGCGTCGATATTCAATACATCGTCCTCCAGCCGACTTGTCTCCAAGGGTCTATTGCTGCCTCGGGCACCGTATGGTCGATCTCCTGTGAGTCAAGATTTTAGAATCCGACGCAAAACTGATAGTTAAATGTAATGCTCAGGGCCTCTTAATGACGATGGAACACTCAAATTGCGTCGAGAGTCAATACATCTTCCTCCAGCCGACCTGTCTACAAGGGGATATTGCTGCCTCGGGCTCCATGTGGTCCGTCTCCTGTGAGTCTAGATTTTCGAATCCGACGCGAAACTGATAGTTAATTGTAAGGTTCAGGGCCTCCTAATGACGATGGAGCACTCAAATTGCGTCGAGATTCAATACATCGGCATCCAGCGGACTTGTCTCCAAGGGGATATTGCTGTCTCGGGCACCATATCATCCTTCTCCTGTGAGTCTAGATTTTCGAATCCGACGCAAAAATGATAGTGAATAGTAACGTTCTGCGTCCCCTGATGACGATAGAACTCTCAAATTGCGTCGAGATTCAATACATCGTCCTCCAGCTGATTTGTCTCCAAGGGGATATTGCCGCCTCGGGCACCAAATGGTCCGTCTCCTGTGAGTCTGGATTTTTGAATCCGACGCGAAACTGATAGTTAATTGTAAAGTTCAGCGCCCCCTAGTGCCGATGGAACACTGAAATTGCGTCGCTATTCAATACAACGTCCTCCAGCCGATTTGTCTCCAAGGGGATGTTGCTGCCTCGGGCACCAAATGGTCCGTCTGCTGTAAGTCTAGATTTTCGAATCCGACGAAAAACTGATAGTTAATTGTAACATTCAGGGCCTCCTAATGACGATGGAACACTCAAATTGCGTCGCGATCCAATACATCGGCCTCCAGCCGACTTGTCTCCAAGGGTCTATTGCTGCCTCGGGCACCTTATGGTCGTTCTCCTGTGAGTCTAGATTTTCGAATCCGACGCAAAAATGATAGTTAATTGTAACGTTCAGGGCCTCCTAATGACGATCGGACACTCAAATTGCGTCGAGATTCAATACATCGTCCTCCAGCCGACTTGTCTCCATGGGGATATTACTGCTCCGGCCTCTTATGTTCGCTCTAATGTGAGTCTAGATTTTCGAATCCGACGCGAAACTGATTGTTAATTGTAACGTTCAGGGCTTCCTAATGACGATGGAACACTCAAATTGCGTCGAGATTCAATACATCGGCCTCCAGCCGGCTTGTCTCCAAGGGGATATTGCTGTCTCGGGCACAATATGATCCTTCTCCTGCGAGTCTAGATTTTCGAATCCGACGCAAAAATGATAGTCAATTGTAAAGTTCAGGGCCTCCTAATGCCGATGGAACACTCAAATTGCGTCGTTATTCAATACAACGTCCTCCAGCCGATTTGTCTCCAAGGGGATGTTGCTGCCTCGGGCACCAAATGGTCCGTCTGCTGTAAGTCTAGATTTTCGAATCCGACGAAAAACTGATAGTTAATTGTAACATTCAGGGCCTCCTAATTACGATGGAACACTCAAATTGCGTCGCGATCCAATACATCGGCCTCCAGCCGACTTGTCTCCAAGGGTCTATTGCTGCCTCGGGCACCTTATGGTCGTTCTCTTGTAAGTCTAGATTTTCGAATCCGACGCAAAAATGATAGTTAATTGTAACGTTCAGGGCCTTCTAATGACGATAGAACACTCAAATTGCGTCAAGATTCATTACATCGGCCTCAAGCCGACTTGTCTCCAAGGGGATATTGCTGCCTCGGGCACCACATGGTCAGTCTCCGGTGATTCTACGTTTTCGAATCCGACGCAAAACTCATAGTTAATTGTAACGTTCAGGGCCTCCTATTGGCGATGGAACACTCAAATTGCGTCGAGATTCAATACATCGGCCTCCAGCCGACTTGTCTCCAAGGGTCTGCTGCTGCCTCGGGCACCTTATGGTCGTTCTCCTGTGAGTCTAGATTTTCGAATCCGACGCAAAAATGATAGTTAATTGTAACGTTCAGGGCCTTGTAATGACGATGGAACACTCAAATTGCGTCGAGATTCAATACATCGGCCTCCAGCCGACTTGTCTCCAAGGGTCTGTTGCTGCCTCGGGCACCTTATGGTCGTTCCCTTGAGAGTTTAGACTATCGAATCCGACGCAAAAATGATAGTTATTTGTAACGTTTAGGGCCTCCTAATGACGATGGGACACTCAAATTGCGTCGAGATTCTATACATCGTCCTCCAGCCGACTTGTCTCCAAGGGTGTAATGCTGCCTCGGGCACCTTTTGGTCGTTCTCTTGTAAGTCTAGATTTTCGAATCCGACGCAAAAATGATAGTTAATTGTAACGTTCAGAGCCTTCTAATGACGATGGAACACTCAAATTGCGTCAAGATTCATTACATCGGCCTCAAGCCGACTTGTCTCCAAGGGGATATCGCTGCCTCGGGCACCACATGGTCCGTCTCCGGTGATTCTCTGTTTTCGAATCCGACGCAAAACTCATAGTTAATTGTAACGTTCAGGGCCTCCTATTGGCGATGGAACACTCAAATTGCGTCGAGATTCAACACATCGGCCTCCAGCCGACTTGTCTCCAAGGGTCTATTGCTGCCTCGGGCAGCTTATGGTCATTCTCCTGTGAGTCTAGATTTTCGAATCCGACGCAAAAATGATAGTTAATTGTAACGTTCAGGGCCTCCTAATGACGATGGGACACTCAAATTGCGTCGAGATTCAATACATCGTCCTCCAGCCGACTTGTCTCCATGGAGATATTACTGCTCCGGCCTCTTATGTTCGCTCTCATGTGAGTCTAGATTTTCGAATCCGACGCGAAACTGATTGTTAATTGTAACGTTCAGCGCTTCCTAATGACGATGAAACACTCAAATTGCGTCGAGATTCAATACATCGACCTCCAGCCGACTTGTCTACAAGGGGATATTGCTGCCTCGGGCTCCATGTGGTCCGTCTCCTGTGAGTCTAGATTTTCGAATCCGACGCAAAACTCATAGTTAATTGTAACGTTCAGGGCCTCCTATTGGCGATGGCACACTCAAATTGCGACGAGATTCAATACATCGTCCTCCAGCCGACTTGTCTCCAAGGGTCTATTGCTGCCTCGGGCACCTTATGGTCGTTCTCTTGTTGGTCTAGATTTTCGAATCCGACGCAAAAACGATAGTTCATTATAACATTCAGGGCGACCTAATGACGATAGAAGACTCAAATTGCGTCGAGATTCAATACATCGGCCTCCAGCCGACTTGTCTCCAAGGGTCTGTTGCTGCCTCGGGCACCTTATGGTCGTTCTCCTGTGAGTTTAGATTATCGAATCTGACGCAAAAATGATAGTTAATTGAAACGTTTAGGGCCTCCCATTGGCGATGGAACACTCAAATTGCGTCGAGATTCAATGCATTGTCCTCCAGCCGACTTGTCTCCATGGGGATATTACTACTCCGGCCTCTTATGTTCGCTCTCATGTGAGTCTAGATTTTCGAATCCGACGCGAAACTGATTGTTAATTGTAACGTTCAGGGCTTCCTAATGACGATGGAACACTCTAATTGCGTCGAGATTCAATTCATCGACCTCCAGCCGACTTGTCTCCAAGGGTCTATTGCTGCCTCGGGCACCTAATGGTCGTTCTACTGTGAGTCTAGATTATCGAATCCGACGCAAAAATGATAGTTAATTGTAACGTTCAGGGCCTCCTATTGGCGATGGAACACTCAAATTGCGTCGAGATCCAATACATCGTCCTCCAGCCGACTTGTCTCCATGGGTCCAATGCAGCCTCAGCACCTTATGGTCGTACTCCTGTGTGTCTAGATTTTCGAATCCGACGCAAAAATTAAAGTTAATTGCAACGTTCAGGTCCTTCTAATGACGATGGTACACTCAAATTGCGTCGAGATTCAATACGTCGGCCTCCAGCCGACTTGTCTCCAAGGGGATATCGCTCCTTCGGGCACATGGTCCGTCTCCGGTGATTCTACGTTTTCGAATCCGACGCAAAACTCATAGTTAATTGTAACGTTCAGGGCCTCCTATTGGCGATGGAACACTCAAAATTCAATACATCGGCCTCCAGCCGACTTGTCTCCAAGGGTCTGTTGCTGCCTCGGGCCCCTTATGGTCGTTCTCGTGTGAGTTTAGATTATCGAATCCGAAGCAAAAATGATAGTTAATTGTAACGTTTAGGGCCTCCTAATGACGATGGGACACTCAAATTGCGTCGAGATTCAATACATCGTCCTCCAGCCGACTTGTCTCCAAGGGTGTAATGCTGCCTCGGGCACCTTATGGTCGTTCTCTTGTTTGTCTAGATTTTCGAATCCGACGCAAAAATGATAGTTAATTGTGGCGTTCATGGCCTCCTAATGACGATGGAACCCTCAAATTGCGTCGAGATTCAATACATATTCCTCCAGCCGACTTGTCTCCAAGGGTCTATTGCTGCCTCGGGCACCGTATGGTCGATCTCCTGTGAGTCAAGATTTTAGAATCCGACTCAAAACTGATAGGTAAATGTAATGCTCAGGGCCTGTTAATGACGATGGAACACTCAAATTGCGTCGAGAGTCAATACATCTTCCTCCAGCCGACTTGTCTACAAGGGGATATTGCTGCCTCGGGCTCCATGTGGTCCTTCTCCTGTGAGTCTAGATTTTCGAATCCGACGCGAAACTGATAGTTAATTGTAAGGTTCAGGGCCTCCTAATGACGATGGAACACTCAAATTGCGTCGAGATTCAATACATCGTCCTCCAGCTGATTTGTCTCCAAGGGGATATTGCTGCCTCGGGCGCCAAATGGTCCGTCTCCAGTGAGTCTGGACTTTTGAATCCGACGCGAAACTGATAGTTAATTGTAAGGTTCAGGTCCTCCTAATGACGATGGAACACTCAAATTGCGTCGAGATTCAATACATCGGCCTCCAGCGGACTTGTCTCCAAGGGGATATTGCTGTCTCGGGCACCATATGATCCTTCTCCTGTGAGTCTAGATTTTCGAATACGACGTAAAAATGATAGTGAATAGTAACGTTCAGCGCCTCCTGATGACGACAGAACTCTCAAATTGCGTCGAGATTCAATACATCGTCCTCCAGCTGATTTGTCTCCAAGGGGATATTGCTGCCTCAGGCACCAAATGGTCCGTCTCCTGTGAGTCTGGATTTTTGCATCCGACGCGAAACTGATAGTTAATTGTAACGTTCAGGGCCTCCTAATGACGATGGAACACTCAAATTGCGTCGAGATTCAATACATCGGCCTCCAGCCGACTTGTCTCCAAGGGTCTATTGCTGTCTCGGGCACAATATGATCCTTCTCCTGTAAGTCTAGATTTTCGAATCCGATGCAAAATTGATAGTTAATTGTCAAGTTCAGGGCCTCCTAATGCCGATGGAACACTCAAATTGCGTCGATATTCAATACAACGTCCTCCAGCCGATTTGTCTCCAAGGGGATATTGCTGCCTCGGGCACCAAATGGTCCGTCTGCTGTAAGTCTAGATTTTCGAATCCGACGAAAAACTGATAGTTAATTGTAACATTCAGGGCCTCCTAATGACGATGGAACACTCAAATTGCGTCGCGATCCAATACATCGGACTCCAGCCGACTTGTCTCCAAGGGTCTATTGCTGCCTCGGGCACCTTATTGTCGTTCCCTTGTAAGTCTAGATTTTCGAATCCGACGCAAAAACGATAGTTAATTGTAACGTTCAGGGATTCTAATGACGATGGAACACTCAAATTGCGTCAAGATTCATTACATCGGCCTCAAGCCGACTTGTCTCCAAGGGGATATCGCTGCCTCGGGCACCACATCGTCCGTCTCCGGTGATTCTACGTTTTCGAATCCGACGCAAAACTCATAGTTAATTGTAACGTTCAGGGCCTCCTATTGGCGATGGAACACTCAAATTGCGTCGAGATTCAATACATCGGCCTCCAGCCGACTTGTCTCCAAGGGTCTATTGCTGCCTCGGGCACCTTATGGTCGTTCTCCTGTGAGTCTAGATTTTCGAATCCGACGCAAAAATGATAGTTAATTGTAACGTTCAGGGTCTTGTAATGACGATGGAACACTCAAATTGCGTCGAGATTCAATACATCGGCCTCCAGCCGACTTGTCTCCAAGGGTCTGTTGCTGCCTCGGGCACCTTATGGTCGTTCTCCTGTGAGTTTAGATTATCGAATCCGACGCAAAAATGATAGTTAATTGAAACGTTTAGGGCCTCCTAATGACGATGGGACACTCAAATTGCGTCGAGATTCAATACATCGTCCTCCAGCCGACTTGTCTCCAAGGGGATATTACTGCTCCGGCCTCTTATGTTCGCTCTCATGTGAGTCTAGATTTTCGAATCCGACACGAAACTGATTGTTAATTGTAACGTTCAGGGCTTCCTAATGACGATGGAACACTGAAATTGCGTCGAGATTCAATACATCGACCTCTAGCCGACTTGTCTACAAGGGGATATTGCTGCCTCGGGCTCCATGTGGTCCGTCTCCTGTGAGTCTAGATTTTCGAATCCGACGCATAACTGATAGTTAATTGTAACGTTCAGGGCCTGCTATTGGCGATGGAACACTCAAATTGCGTCGATATCCAATACATCGTCCTCCAGCCGACTTGTCTCCAAGGGTCTGTTGCTGCCTCGGGCACCTTATGGTCGTTCTCCTGTGAGTTTAGATTATCGAATCCGACGCAAAAATGATAGTTAATTGTAACGTTCAGGTCCTTCTAATGACGATGGAACACTCGAATTGCGTCGAGATTCAATACGTCGGCCACCAGCCGACTTGTCTCCAAGACCACCACATGGTCCGTCTCCGGTGATTCTACGTTTTCGAATCCGACGCAAAAATGATAGTTAATTGTAACGTTCAGCGCCACCTGATGACGATAGAACTCTCAAATTGCGTCGAGATTCAATACATCGTCCTCCAGCTGATTTGTCTCCAAGGGGATATTGCTGCCTCGGGCGCCAAATGGTCCGTCTCCAGTGAGTCTGGATTTTTGAATCCGACGCGAAACTGATAGTTAATTGTAAGGTTCAGGGCCTCCTAATGACGATGGAACACTCAAATTGCGTCGAGATTCAATACATCGGCATCCAGTGGACTTGTCCCCAAGGGGATATTGCTGTCTCGGGCACCATATCATCCTTCTCCTGTGAGTCTAGATTTTCGAATCCGACGCAAAAATGATAGTGAATAGTAACGTTCAGCGCCTCCTGATGACGATAGAACTCTCAAATTGCGTCGAGATTCAATACATCGTCCTCCAGCTGATTTGTCTCCAAGGGGATATTGCTGCCTCGGGCGCCAAATGGTCCGTCTCCAGTGAGTCTGGATTTTTGAATCCGACGCGAAACTGATAGTTAATTGTAAGGTTCAGGGCCTCCTAATGACGAGGGAACACTCAAATTGCGTCGAGATTCAATACATCGGCCTCCAGCGGACTTGTCACCAAGGGGATATTGCTGTCTCGGGCACCATATGATCCTTCTCCTGTGAGTCTAGATTTTCGAATCCGACGCAAAAATGATAGGTAATTGTAACGTTCAGGGCCTTCTAATGACGATGGAACACTCAAATTGCGTCAAGATTCATTACATCGGCCTCAAGCCGACTTGTCTCCAAGGGGATATCGGTGCCTCGGGCACCACATGGTCCGTCTCCGGTGATTCTACGTTTTCGAATCCGACGCAAAACTCATAGTTAATTGTAACGTTCAGGGCCTCCTATTGGCGATGGAACACTCAAATTGCGTCGAGATTCAATACATCGGCCTCCAGCCGACTTGTCTCCAAGGGTCTGTTGCTGCCTCGGGCACCTTATGGTCGTTCTCCTGTGAGTCTAGATTTTCGAATCCGACGCAAAAATGATAGTTAATTGTAACGTTCAGGGTCTTGTAATGACGATGGAACACTCAAATTGCGTCGAGGTTCAATACATCGGCCTCCAGCCGACTTGTCTCCAAGTGTCTGTTGCTGCCTCGGTCACCTTATGGTCGTTCTCCTGTGAGTTTAGATTATCGAATCCGACGCAAAAATGATAGTTAATTGAAACGTTTAGGGCCTCCTAATGACGATGGGACACTCAAATTGCGTCGAGAATCAATACATCAGCCTCCAGCCGACTTGTCTCCAAGGGTCTGTTGCTGCCTCGGTCACCTTATGGTCGTTCTCCTGTGAGGTTAGATTTTCGAATCCGACGCAAATATGATAGTTAATTGTAACGTTCAGGGCCTTCTAATGACGATGGAACACTCAAATTGCGTCGAGATTTAATACATCGACCTCCAGCCGACTTGTCTACAAGGGGATATTGCTGCCTCGGGCTCCATGTGGTCCGTCTCCTGTGAGTCTAGATTTTCGAATCCGACGCAAAACTGATAGTTAATTGTAACGTTCAGGGCCTCCTATTGGCAATGGAACACTCAAATTGCGTCGATATCCAATACATCGTCCTCCAGCCGACTTGTCTCCAAGGGTGTAATGCAGCCTCAGCACCTTATGGTCGTACTCCTGTGAGTCTAGATTTTCGAATCCGACGCAAAAATGATAGTTAATTGTAACGTTCAGGTCCTTCTAATGACGATGGAACACTCGAATTGCGTCAAGATTCAATACGTCGGCCACCAGCCGACTTGTCTCCAAGGGGATATCGCTGCCTCGGGCACCACATTGTCCGTCTCCGGTGATTCTACGTTTTCGAATCCGACGCAAAACTCATAGTTAATTGTAACGTTCACGGCCTCCCATTGGAGATGGAACACTCAAATTGCGTCGAGATTCAATGCATCGGCCTCCAGCCGACTTGTCTCCAAGGGTCTGTTGCTGCCTCGGGCCCCTTATGGTCGTTCTCGTGTGAGTTTAGATTATCGAATCCGACGCAAAAATGATAGTTAATTGTAACGTTTAGGGCCTCCTAATGACGATGGGACACTCAAATTGCGTCGAGATTCAATACATCGTGCTCCAGCTGACTTGTCTCCAAGGGTGTAATGCTGCCTCGGGCACCTTATGGTCGTTCTCTTGTTTGTCTAGATTTTCGAATCCGACGCAAAAATGATAGTTAATTGTAACGTTCAGGGCCTCCTAATGACGATGGGACACTCAAATTGCGTCGAGATTCAATACATCGTCCTCCAGCCGACTTGTCTCCATGGGGATATTACTGCTCCGGCCCCTTATGTTCGCTCTCATGTGAGTCTAGATTTTCGAATCCGACGCTAAACTGATTGTTAATTGTAACGTTCAGGGCTACCTAATGACGATGGAACACTCAAATTGCGTCGAGATTCAATACATCGACCTCCAGCCGACTTGTCTACAAGGGGATATTGCTGCCGCGGGCTCCATGTGGTCCGTCTCCTGTGAGTCTAGATTTTCGAATCCGCCGCAAAACTCATAGTTAATTGTAACGTTTAGGGCCTCCTATTGGCGATGGAACACTCAAATTGCGTCGAGATTCAATACATCGTGCTCCAGCTGACTTGTCTCCAAGGGTGTAATGCTGCCTCGGGCACCTTATGGTCGTTCTCTTGTTTGTCTAGATTTTCGAATCCGACGCAAAAATGATAGTTAATTGTAACGTTCAGGGCCTCCTAATGACGATGGGACACTCAAATTGCGTCGAGATTCAATACATCGTCCTCCAGCCGACTTGTCTCCAAGGGTCTATTGCTGCCTCGGGACCTTATGGTCGTTCTACTGTGAGTCTACATTATCGAATCCGACGCAAAAATGATAGGTAATTGTAACGTTCAGGGCCTCCTATTGGCGATGGAACACTCAAATTGCGTCGAGATTCAATACGTCGGCCTCCAGCCGACTAGTCTCCAAGGGGATATCGCTGCAACGGGCACCACATGGTCCGTCTCCGGTGATTCTACGTTTTCGAATCCGACGCAAAACTCATAGTTAATTGTAACGTTCAGGGCCTCCTATTGGCGATGGAACACTCAAAATTCAATATATCGGCCTCCAGCCGACTTGTCTCCAAGGGTCTGTTGCTGCCTCGGGCCCCTTTTGGTCGTTCTCGTGTGAGTTTAGATTATCGAATCCGACGCAAAAATGATAGTTAATTGTAACGTTTAGGGCCTCCTAATGACGATGGGACACTCAAATTGCGTCGAGATTCAATACATCGTCCTCCAGCCGACTTGTCTCCAAGGGTGTAATGCTGCCTCGGGTACCTTATGGTCGTTCTCTTGTTTGTCTAGATTTTCGAATCCGACGCAAAAATGATAGTTAATTGTAAAGTTCAGGGCCTCCTAATGCCGATGGAACACTCAAATTGCGTCGATATTCAATACAACGTCCTCCAGCCGATATGTCTCCAAGGGGATATTGCTGCCTCGGGCACCAAATGGGCCGTCTGCTGTAAGTCTAGATTTTCGAATCCGACGAAAAACTGATAGTTAATTGTAACATTCAGGGCCTCCTAATGACGATGGAACACTCAAATTGCAACGCGATCCAATACATCGGACTCCAGCCGACTTGTCTCCAAGGGTCTATTGCTGCCTCGGGCACCTTATGGTCGTTCTCTTGTAAGTCTAGATTTTCGAATCCGACGCAAAAATGATAGTTAATTGTAACGTTCAGGGCCTTCTAATGACGATGGAACACTCAAATTGCGTCGAGATTCAATACATCGGCCTCCAGCCGACTTGTCTCCAAGGGTCTGTTGCTGCCTCGGGCACCTTATGGTCGTTCTCCTGTGAGTTTAGATTATCGAATCCGACGCAAAAATGATAGTTAATTGAAACGTTTAGGGCCTCCTAATGACGATGGGACACTCAAATTGCGTCGAGATTCAATACATCGTCCTCCAGCCGACTTGTCTCCAAGGGGATATTACTGCTCCGGCCTCTTATGTTCGCTCTCATGTGAGTCTAGATTTTCGAATCCGACACGAAACTGATTGTTAATTGTAACGTTCAGGGCTTCCTAATGACGATGGAACACTCAAATTGCGTCGAGATTCAATACATCGACCTCCAGCCGACTTGTCTAAAAGGGGATATTGCTGCCTCGGGCTCCATGTGGTCCGTCTCCTGTGAGTCTAGATTTTCGAATCCGACGCAAAACTGATAGTTAATTGTAACGTTCAGGGCCTCCTATTGGCGATGGAACACTCAAATTGCGTCGATATCCAATACATCGTCCTCCAGCCGACTTGTCTCCCAGGGTCTAATGCAGCCTCAGCACCTTATGGTCGTACTCCTGTGAGTCTAGATTTTCGAATCCGACGCAAAAATGATAGTTAATTGTAACGTTCAGGTCCTTCTAATGACGATGGAACACTCGAATTGCGTCGAGATTCAATACGTCGGCCTCCAGCCGACTTGTCTCCAAGGGGATATCGCTGCCTCGGGCACCACATGGTCCGTCTCCGGTGATTCTACGTTTTCGAATCCGACGCAAAACTCATAGTTAATTGTAACGTTCAGGGCCTCCTATTTTAGATGGAACACTCAAATTGCGTCGAGATTCAATGCATCCGCCTCCAGCCGACTTGTCTCCAAGGGTCTGTTGCTGCCTCGGGCCCCTTATGGTCGTTCTCGTGTGAGTTTAGATTATCGAATCCGACGCAAAAATGATAGTTAATTGTAACGTTTAGGGCCTCCTAATGACGATGGGACACTCAAATTGCGTCGAGATTCAATACATCGTCCTCCAGCCGATTTGTCTCCAAGGGTGTAATGCTGCCTCGGGCACCTTATGGTCGTTCTCTTGTTTGTCTAGATTTTCGAATCCGACGCAAAAATGATAGTTAATTGTAACGTTCAGGGCCTCCTAATGACGATGGAACTCTCAAATTGCGTCGAGATTCAATACATCGTCCTCCAGCCGACTTGTCTCCGAGGGTCTATTGCAGCCTCGGGCATCGTAAGGTCGATCTCCTGTGAGTCAAGATTTTAGAATCCGACGCAAAACTGATAGTTAAATGTAATGCTCAGGGCCTCTTAATGACGATGGAACACTCAAATTGCGTCGAGATTCAATACATCGGCATCCAGAGGACTTGTCTCCAAGGGGATATTGCTGTCTCGGGCACCATATCATCCTTCTCCTGTGAGTCTAGATTTTCGAATCCGACACAAAAATGATAGTGAATAGTAACGTTCAGCGCCTCCTGATGACGATAGAACTCTCAAATTGCGTCGAGATCCAATACATCGTCCTCCAGCCGACTTGTCTCCAAGGGTCTAATGCTGCCTCAGCACCTTATGGTCGTTCTCCTGTGAGTCTAGATTTTCGAATACGACGCAAAAATGATAGTTAATTGTAACGTTCAGGGCCTCCTAATGCCGATGGAACACTCACATTGCGTCGCGATCCAATACATCTGCCTCCAGCCGACTTGTCTCCAAGGGTCTATTGCTGCCTCGGGCACCTTATGGTCGTTCTCTTGTAAGTCTAGATTTTCGAATCCGACGCAAAAATGATAGTTAATTGTAACGTTCAGGGCCTTCTAATGACGATGGAACACTTAAATTGCGTCAAGATTCATTCCATCGGCCTCAAGCCGACTTGTCTCCAAGGGGATATCGCTGCCTCGGGCACCACATGGTCCGTCTCCGGTGATTCTACGTTTTCGAATCCGACGCAAAACTCATAGTTAATTGTAACGTTCAGGGCCTCCTATTGGCGATGGAACACTCAAATTGCGTCGAGATTCAATACAGCGGCCTCCAGCCGACTTGTCTCCAAGGGTCTATTGCTGCCTCGGGCACCTTATGGTCGTTCTCCATTGAGTCTAGATTTTCGAATCCAACGCAAAAATGATAGTTAATTGTAACGTTCAGGGCCTTGTAATGACGATGGAACACTCAAATTGCGTCGAGATTCAATACATCGGCCTCCAACCGACTTGTCTCCAAGGGTCTGTTGCTGCCTCGGGCACCTTATGGTCGTTCTCCTGTGAGTTTAGATTATCGAATCCGACGCAAAAATGATAGTTAATTGTAACGTTTAGGGCCTCCTAATGACGATGGGACACTCATTTTGCGTCACGATCCAATACATCGTCCTCCAACCGACTTGTCTCCAAGGGTCAATAGCTGCCTCGGGCACATTGTGATCGTTCTGCTGTGAGTCTAGATTTTCGAATCCGACGCAAAAATGATAGTTAATTGTAACGTTCAGGGCCTCCTAATGCCGATGGAACACTCAAATTGCGTCGAGATTCAATTCATCGGCCTCCAGCCGACTTGTCTCCAAGGGTCTAATGCTGCCTCGAGCACCTTATGGTCGTTCTCTTGTAAGTCTAGATTTTAGAATCCGACGCAAAAATGATAGTTAATTGTAACGTTCAGGGCCTCCTAATGACGATGGGACACTCAAATTGCGTCGAGATTCAATACATCGGCCTACAGCCGACTTGTCTCCAAGGGTCTATTGCTCCCTCGGGTACCTTATGGTCGTTCTCCTGTTAGTAGATTTTCGAATCCGACGCTAAAATGATAGTTCATTGTAACGTTCAGGGCCTCCTATTGGCGATGGAAAACTCAAATTGCGTCGAGATTCAATACGTCGGCCTCCAGCCGACTCGTCTCCAAGGGGATATCGCTGCAACGGGCACCACATGGTCCGTCTCCGGTGATTCTACGTTTTCAAATCCGACGCAAAACTCATAGTTAATTGTAACGTTCAGGGCCTCCTATTGGCGATGGAACACTCAAAATTCAATATATCGGCCTCCAGCCGGCTTGTCTCCAAGGGTCTGTTGCTGCCTCGGGCCCCTTATGGTCGTTCTCGTGTGAGTTTAGATTATCGAATCCGACGCAAAAATGATAGTTAATTGTAACGTTTCGGGCCTCCTAATGACGATGGGACACTCAAATTGCGTCGAGATTCAATACATCGTCCTCCAGCCGACTTGTCTCCAAGGGTGTAATGCTGCCTCGGGTACCTTATGGTCGTTCTCTTGTTTGTCTAGATTTTCGAATCCGACGCAAAAATGATAGTTAATTGTAACGTTCAGGGCCTCCTAATGACGATGGAACTCTCAAATTGCGTCGAGATTCAATACATCGTCCTCCAGCCGACTTGTCTCCAAGGGTCTATTGCTGCCTCGGGCACCGTATGGTCGATCTCCTGTGAGTCAAGATTTTAGAATCCGACGCAAAACTGATAGTTAAATGTAATGCTCACGGCCTCTTAATGACGATGGAACACTCAAATTGCGTCGAGATTCAATACATCGGCATCCAGAGGACTTGTCTCCAAGGGGATATTGCTGTCTCGGGCACCACATGATCCTTCTCCTGTGAGTCTAGATTTTCGAATACGACGTAAAAATGATAGTGAATAGTAACGTTCAGCGCCTCCTGATGACGACAGAACTCTCAAATTGCGTCGAGATTCAATACATCGTCCTCCACCTGATTTGTCTCCAAGGGGATATTGCTGCCTCAGGCACCAAATGGTCCGTCTCCTGTGAGTCTGGATTTTTGAATCCGACGCGAAACTGATAGTTAATTGTAACGTTCAGGGCCTCCTAATGACGATGGAACACTCAAATTGCGTCGAGATTCAATACATCGGCCTCCAGCCGACTTGTCTCCAAGGGTATATTGCTGTCTCGGGCACAATATGATCCTTCTGCTGTGAGTCTAGATTTTCGAATCCGACGCAAAAATGATAGTTAATTGTAAAGTTCAGGGCCTCCTAATGCCGATGGAACACTCAAATTGCGTCGATATTCAATACAACGTCCTCCAGCCGATATGTCTCCAAGGGGATATTGCTGCGTCGGGCACCAAATGGTCCGTCTGCTGTAAGTCTAGATTTTCGAATCCGACGAAAAACTGATAGTTAATTGTAACATTCAGGGACTCCTAATGACGATGGAACACTCAAATTGCGACGCGATCCAATACATCGGACTCCAGCCGACTTGTCTCCAAGGGTCTATTGCTGCCTCGGGCACCTTATGGTCGTTCTCTTGTAAGTCTAGATTTTCGAATCCGACGCAAAAATGATAGTTAATTGTAACGTTCAGGGCCTTCTAATGACGATGGAACACTCAAATTGCGTCAAGATTCATTACATCGGCTTCAAGCCGACTTGTCTCCAAGGGGATATCGCTGCCTCGGGCACCACATGGTCCGTCTCCGGTGATTCTACGTTTTCGAATCCGACGCAAAACTCATAGTTAATTGTAACGTTCAGGGCCTCCTATTGGCGATGGAACACTCAAATTGCGTCGAGATTCAATACATCGGCCTCCAGCCGACTTGTCTCCAAGGGTCTATTGCTGCCTCGGGCACCTTATGGTCGTTCTCCTGTGAGTCGAGATTTTCGAATCCGACGCAAAAATGATAGTTAATTGTAACGTTCAGGGCCTTGTAATGACGATGGAACACTCAAATTGCGTCGAGATTCAATACATCGGCCTCCAGCCGACTTGTCTCCAAGGGTCTGTTGCTGCCTCGGGCACCTTATGGTCGTTCTCCTGTGAGTTTAGATTATCGAATCCGACGCAAAAATGATAGTTAATTGAAACGTTTAGGGCCTCCTAATGACGATGGGACACTCAAATTGCGTCGAGATTCAATACATCGTCCTCCAGCCGACTTGTCTCCAAGGGGATATTACTGCTCCGGCCTCTTATGTTCGCTCTAATGTGAGTCTAGATTTTCGAATCCGACACGAAACTGATTGTTAATTGTAACGTTCAGGGCTTCCTAATGACGATGGAACACTCAAATTGCGTCGAGATTCAATACATCGACCTCCAGCCGACTTGTCTACAAGGGGATATTGCTGCCTCGGGCTCCATGTGGTCCGTTTCCTGTGAGTCTAGATTTTCGAATCCGACGCAAAACTGATAGTTAATTGTAACGTTCAGGGCCTCCTATTGGCGATGGAACACTCAAATTGCGTCGATATCCAATACATCGGCCTCCAGCCGACTTGTCTCCAAGGGTCTAATGCAGCCTCAGCACCTTATGGTCGTACTCCTGTGAGTCTAGATTTTCGAATCCGACGCAAAAATGATAGTTAATTGTAACGTTCAGGTCCTTCTAATGACGATGGAACACTCGAATTGCGTCGAGATTCAATACGTCGGCCTCCAGCCGACTTGTCTCCAAGGGGATATCGCTGCCTCGGGCACCACATGGTCCGTCTCCGGTGATTCTACGTTTTCGAATCCGACGCAAAACTCATAGTTATTGTAACGTTCAGGGCCTCCTATTTTAGATGGAACACTCAAATTGCGTCGAGATTCAATGCATCGGCCTCCAGCCGACTTGTCTCCAAGGGTCTGTTGCTGCCTCGGGCCCCTTATGGTCGTTCTCGTGTGAGTTTAGATTATCGAATCCGACGCAAAACTCATAGTTAATTGTAACGTTCAGGGCCTCCTATTGGCGATGGAACACTCAAATTGCGTTGAGATTCAATACATCGGCCTCCAGCCGACTTGTCTCCAAGGGTCTATTGCTGCCTCGGGCACCTTATGGTCGTTCTCCTGTGAGTCTAGATTTTCAAATCCGACGCAAAAATGCTAGTTAATTGTAACGTTCAGGGCCTTGTAATGACGATGGAACACTCAAATTGCGTCGAGATTCAATACATCGGCCTCCAGCCGACTTGTCTCCAAGGGTCTGTTGCTGCCTCGGGCACCTTATGGTCGTTCTCTTGTAAGTCTAGATTTTCGAATCCGACGCAAAAATGATAGTTAATTGTAACGTTCAGGGCCTTCTAATGACGATGGAACACTTAAATTGCGTCAAGATTCATTCCATCGGCCTCAAGCCGACTTGTCTCCAAGGGGATAACGCTGCCTCGGGCACCACATGGTCCGTCTCCGGTGATTCTACGTTTTCGAATCCGACGCAAATCTCATAGTTAATTGTAACGTTCAGGGCCTCCTATTGGCGATGGAACACTCAAATTGCGTCGAGATTCAATACATCGGCCTCCAGCCGACTTGTCTCCAAGGGTCTATTGCTGCCTCGGGCACCTTATGGTCGTTCTCCTGTGAGTCTAGATTTTCGAATCCGACGCAAAAATGATAGTTAATTGTAACGTTCAGGGCCTTGTAATGACGATGGAACACTCAAATTGCGTCGAGATTCAATACATCGGCCTCCACACGACTTGTCTCCAAGGGTCTGTTGCTGCCTCGGGCACCTTATGGTCGTTCTCCTGTGAGTTTAGATCATCGAATCCGACGCAAAAATGATAGTTAATTGTAACGTTTAGGGCCTCCTAATGACGATGGGACACTCATTTTGCGTCACGATCCAATACATCGTCCTCCAACCGACTTGTCTCCAAGGGTCAATAGCTGCCTCGGGCACATTGTGATCGTTCTGCTGTGAGTCTAGATTTTCGAATCCGACGCAAAAATGATAGTTAATTGTAACGTTCAGGGCCTCCTAATGCCGATGGAACACTCAAATTGCGTTGAGATTCAATACACCGGCCTCCAGCCGACTTGTCTCCAAGGGGATATTGCTGTCTCGGGCACCTTATGGTCGTTCTCCTGTGAGTCTACATTTTCGAATCCGACGCAAAAATGATAGTTAATTGTAACGTTCAGGACCTTGTAATGACGATGGAACACTCAAATTGCGTCTACATTCAATTCATCGTCCTCCAGCCGACTTGTCTCCAAGGGTCTAATGCTGCCTCGGGCACCTTATGGTCGTTCTCTTGTAAGTCTAGATTTTAGAATCCGACGCAAAAATGATAGTTAATTGTAACGTTCAGGGCCTCCTAATGACGATGGGACACTCAAATTGCGTCGAGATTCAATACATCGGCCTACAGCCGACTTGTCTCCAAGGGTCTATTGCTCCCTCGGGTACCTTATGGTCGTTCTCCTGTTAGTAGATTTTCGAATCCGACGCTAAAATGATAGTTCATTGTAACGTTTAGGGCCTCCTAATGACGATCGAACACTCAAATTGCCTCGAGATTCAATACATCGGCCTCCAGCCGACTTGTCTCCAAGGGTCTATTGCTGCCTCGGGCACATTATCGTCGTTCTCCTGTGAGTCTAGATTTTCGAATCCGACGCAAAACTCATAGTTAATTGTAACGTTCAGGGCCTTCTAATGACGATGGAACACTCAAATTGCGTCAAGATTCATTACATCGGCCTCAAGCCGACTTGTCTCCAAGGGGATATCGCTGCTTCGGGCACCACATGGTCCGTCTCCGGTGATTCTACGTTTTCGAATCCGACGCAAAACTCATAGTTAATTGTAACGTTCAGGGCCTCCTATAGGCGATGGAACACTCAAATTGCGTCGAGATTCAATACATCGGCCTCCAGCCGACTTGTCTCCAAGGGTCTATTGCTGCCTCGGGCACCTTATGGTCGTTCTCCTGTGAGTCGAGATTTTCGAATCCGACGCAAAAATGATAGTTAATTGTAACGTTCAGGGCCTTGTAATGACGATGGAACACTCAAATTGCGTCGAGATTCAATGCATCGGCCTCCAGCCGACTTGTCTCCAAGGGTGTAATGCTGCCTCGGGCACCTTATGTTCGTTCTCTTGTTTGTCTAGATTTTCGAATCCGACGCAAAAATGATAGTTAATTGTAACGTTCAGGGCCTCCTAATGACGATGGAACTCTCAAATTGCGTCGAGATTCAATACATCGTCCTCCAGCCGACTTGTCTCCAGGGTCTATTGCAGCCTCGGGCATCGTAAGGTCGATCTCCTGTGAGTCAAGATTTTAGAATCCGACGCAAAACTGATAGTTAAATGTAATGCTCAGGGCCTCTTAATGACGATGGAACACTCAAATTGCGTCGAGATTCAATACATCGGCATCCAGAGGACTTGTCTCCAAGGGGATATTGCTGTCTCGGGCACCATATCATCCTTCTCCTGTGAGTCTAGATTTTCGAATCCGACACAAAAATGATAGTGAATAGTAACGTTCAGCGCCTCCTGATGACGATAGAACTCTCAAATTGCGTCGAGATCCAATACATCGTCCTCCAGCCGACTTGTCTCCAAGGGTCTAATGCTGCCTCAGCACCTTATGGTCGTTCTCCTGTGAGTCTAGATTTTCGAATCCGACGCAAAAATGATAGTTAATTGTAACGTTCAGGGCCTCCTAATGCCGATGGAACACTCACATTGCGTCGCGATCAAATACATCTGCCTACAGCCGACTTGTCTCCAAGGGTCTATTGCTGCCTCGGGCACCTTATGGTCGTTCTCTTGTAAGTCTAGATTTTCGAATCCGACGCAAAAATGATAGTTAATTGTAACGTTCAGGGCCTTCTAATGACGATGGAACACTTAAATTGCGTCAAGATTCATTCCATCGGCCTCAAGCCGACTTGTCTCCAAGGGGATATCGCTGCCTCGGGCACCACATGGTCCGTCTCCGGTGATTCTACGTTTTCGAATCCGACGCAAATCTCATAGTTAATTGTAACGTTCAGGGCCTCCTATTGGCGATGGAACACTCAAATTGCGTCGAGATTCAATACATCGGCCTCCAGCCGACTTGTCTCCAAGGGTCTATTGCTGCCTCGGGCACCTTATGGTCGTTCTCCTGTGAGTCTAGATTTTCGAATCCGACGCAAAAATGATAGTTAATTGTAACGTTCAGGGCCTTGTAATGACGATGGAACACTCAAATTGCGTCGAGATTCAATACATCGGCCTCCACACGACTTGTCTCCAAGGGTCTGTTGCTGCCTCGGGCACCTTATGGTCGTTCTCCTGTGAGTTTAGATCATCGAATCCGACGCAAAAATGATAGTTAATTGTAACGTTTAGGGCCTCCTAATGACGATGGGACACTCATTTTGCGTCACGATCCAATACATCGTCCTCCAACCGACTTGTCTCCAAGGGTCAATAGCTGCTTCGGGCACATTGTGATCGTTCTGCTGTGAGTCTAGATTTTCGAATCCGACGCTAAAATGATAGTTAATTGTAACGTTCAGGGCCTCCTAATGCCGATGGAACACTCAAATTGCGTTGAGATTCAATACATCGGCCTCCAGCCGACTTGTCTCCAAGGGGATATTGCTGTCTCGGGCACCTTATGGTCGTTCTCCCGTGAGTCTACATTTTCGAATCCGACGCAAAAATGATAGTTAATTGTAACGTTCAGGGCCTTCTAATGACGATGGAACACTCAAATTGGGTCTAGATTCAATACATCGTCCTCCAGCCGACTTGTCTCCAAGGGTCTAATGCTGCCTCGGGCACCTTATGTTCGTTCTCTTGTAAGTCTAGATTTTAGAATCCGACGCAAAAATGATAGTTAATTGTAACGTTCAGGGCCTCCTAATGACGATGGGACACTCAAATTGCGTCGAGATTCAATACATCGGCCTACAGCCGACTTGTCTCCAAGGGTCTATTGCTCCCTCGGGTACCTTATGGTCGTTCTCCTGTTAGTAGATTTTCGAATCCGACGCTAAAATGATAGTTCATTGTAACGTTTAGGGCCTCCTAATGACGATCGAACACTCAAATTGCCTCGAGATTCAATACATCGGCCTCTAGCCGACTTGTCTCCAAGGGTCTATTGCTGCCTCGGGCACATTATCGTCGTTCTCCTGTGAGTCTAGATTTTCGAATCCGACGCAAAACTCATAGTTAATTGTAACGTTCAGGGCCTTCTAATGACGATGGAACACTCAAATTGCGTCTAGATTCAATACATCGTCCTCCAGCCGACTTGTCTCCAAGGGTCTAATGCTGCCTCGGGCACCTTATGGTCGTTCTCTTGTAGGTCTAGATTTTAGAATCCGACGCAAAAATGATAGTTAATTGTAACGTTCAGGGCCTCCTAATGACGATGGGACACTCAAATTGCGTCGAGATTCAATACATCGGCCTACAGCCGACTTGTCTCCAAGGGTCTATTGCTCCCTCGGGTACCTTATGGTCGTTCTCCTGTTAGTAGATTTTCGAATCCGACGCAAAAATGATAGTTAATTGTAACGTTCAGGGCCTCCTAATGCCGATGGAACACTCAAATTGCGTTGAGATTCAATACATCGGCCTCCAGCCGACTTGTCTCCAAGGGGATATTGCTGTCTCGGGCACCTTATGGTCGTTCTCCCGTGAGTCTACATTTTCGAATCCGACGCAAAAATGATAGTTAATTGTAACGTTCAGGGCCTTCTAATGACGATGGGACACTCAAATTGCGTCTAGATTCAATACATCGTCCTCCAGCCGACTTGTCTCCAAGGGTCTAATGCTGCCTCGGGCACCTTATGGTCGTTCTCTTGTAAGTCTAGATTTTAGAATCCGACGCAAAAATGATAGTTAATTGTAACGTTCAGGGCCTCCTAATGACGATGGGACACTCAAATTGCGTCGAGATTCAATACATCGGCCTACAGCCGACTTGTCTCCAAGGGTCTATTGCTCCCTCGGGTACCTTATGGTCGTTCTCCTGTTAGTAGATTTTCGAATCCGACGCTAAAATGATAGTTCATTGTAACGTTCAGGGCCTTCTAATGACAATGGAACACTCAAATTGCGTCAAGATTCATTACATCGGCCTCAAGCCGACTTGTCTCCAAGGGGATATCGCTGCCTCGGGCACCACATGGTCCGTCTCCGGTGATTCTACGTTTTCGAATCCGACGCAAAACTCATAGTTAATTGTAACGTTCAGGGCCTCCTATTTTAGATGGAACACTCAAATTGCGTCGAGATTCAATGCATCGGCCTCCAGCCGACTTGTCTCCAAGGGTCTGTTGCTGCCTCGGGCCCCTTATGGTCGTTCTCGTGTGAGTTTAGATTATCGAATCCGACGCAAAAATGATAGTTAATTGTAACGTTTAGGGCCTCCTAATGACGATGGGACACTCAAATTGCGTCGAGATTCAATACATCGTCCTCCAGCCGACTTGTCTCCAAGGGTGTAATGCTGCCTCGGGCACCTTATGGTCGTTCTCTTGTTTGTCTAGATTTTCGAATCCGACGCAAAAATGATAGTTAATTGTAACGTTCAGGGCCTCCTAATGACGATGGAACTCTCAAATTGCGTCGAGATTCAATACATCGTCCTCCAGCCGACTTGTCTCCGAGGGTCTATTGCAGCCTCGGGCATCGTAAGGTCGATCTCCTGTGAGTCAAGATTTTAGAATCCGACGCAAAACTGATAGTTAAATGTAATGCTCAGGGCCTCTTAATGACGATGGAACACTCAAATTGCGTCGAGATTCAATACATCGGCATCCAGAGGACTTGTCTCCATGGGGATATTGCTGTCTCGGGCACCATATCATCCTTCTCCTGTGAGTCCAGATTTTCGAATCCGACACAAAAATGATAGTGAATAGTAACGTTCAGCGCCTCCTGATGACGATAGAACTCTCAAATTGCGTCGAGATCCAATACATCGTCCTCAAGCCGACTTGTCTCCAAGGGTCTAATGCTGCCTCAGCACCTTATGGTCGTTCTCCTGTGAGTCTAGATTTTCGAATCCGACGCAAAAATGATAGTTAATTGTAACGTTCAGGGCCTCCTAATGCCGATGGAACACTCACATTGCGTCGCGATCCAATACATCTGCCTCCAGCCGACTTGTCTCCAAGGGTCTATTGCTGCCTCGGGCACCTTATGGTCGTTCTCTTGTAAGTCTAGATTTTCGAATCCGACGCAAAAATGATAGTTAATTGTAACGTTCAGGGCCTTCTAATGACGATGGAACACTTAAATTGCGTCAAGATTCATTCCATCGGCCTCAAGCCGACTTGTCTCCAAGGGGATATCGCTGCCTCGGGCACCACATGGTCCGTCTCCGGTGATTCTACGTTTTCGAATCCGACGCAAAACTCATAGTTAATTGTAACGTTTAGGGCCTCCTAATGACGATGGGACACTCATTTTGCGTCACGATCCAATACATCGTCCTCCAACCGACTTGTCTCCAAGGGTCAATAGCTGCCTCGGGCACATTGTGATCGTTCTGCTGTGAGTCTAGATTTTCGAATCCGACGCAAAAATGATAGTTAATTGTAACGTTCAGGGCCTCCTAATGCCGATGGAACACTCAAATTGCGTCGAGATTCAATACATCGGCCTCCAGCCGACTTGTCTCCAAGGGGATATTGCTGTCTCGGGCACCTTATGGTCGTTCTCCTGTGAGTCTACATTTTCGAATCCGACGCAAAAATGATAGTTAATTGTAACGTTCAGGGCCTTCTAATGCCGATGGAACACTCAAATTGCGTCTAGATTCAATACATCGTCCTCCAGCCGACTTGTCTCCAAGGGTCTAATGCTGCCTCGGGCACCTTATGGCCGTTCTCTTGTGAGTCTAGATTTTAGAATCCGACGCAAAAATGATAGTTAATTGTAACGTTCAGGGCCTCCTAATGACGATGGGACACTCAAATTGCGTCGAGATTCAATATATCGGCCTACAGCCGACTTGTCTCCAAGGGTCTATTGCTCCCTCGGGTACCTTATGGTCGGTCTCCTGTTAGTAGATTTTCGAATCCGACGCTAAAATGATAGTTCATTGTAACGTTTAGGGCCTCCTAATGACGATCGAACACTCAAATTGCCTCGAGATTCAATACATCGGCCTCCAGCCGACTCGTCTCCAAGGGTCTATTGCTGCCTCGGGCACATTATCGTCGTTCTCCTGTGAGTCTAGATTTTCGAATCCGACCCAAAACTCATAGTTAATTATAACGTTCAGGGCCTCCTAACGACGATGGAACACTCAAATTGCGGCTAGAATCAATACATCGGTTTCCAGCCGACTTGTCTCCAAGGGGATACTGCTGTCTCGGGCACCAAATGGTCCGTCTGCTGTGAGTCTAGATTTTCGAATCCGACGCGAAACTGACAGTTAATTGTAAGGTTCAGGGCCTCCTAATGACGATGGAACACTCAAATTGCGTCGAAATTCAGTACATCGGCCTCCAGCGGACTTGTCTCTAAGGGGGTATTGCTGTCTCGGGCACCATATGATCCTTTTCCTGTGAGTCTAGATTTTCGAATCCGACGCGAAACTGATAGTTAATTGTAAGGTTCAGGGCCTCCTAATGACGATGGAACACTCAAATTGCGTCGAGATTCAATACATCGGCCTCCAGCCGATTTGTCTCCAAGGGGATATTGCTGCCTCGGGCACCAAATGGTCCGTCTGCTGTGAGTCTAGATTTTCGAATCCGACGCGAAACTGATAGTTAATTGTAAGGTTCAGGGCCTCCTAATGACGATGGAACACTCAAATTGCGTCGAGATTCAATACATCGGCCTCCAGCGGACTTGTCTCCAAGGGGATATAGCTGTCTCGGGCACCATATGATGCTTCTCCTGTGAGTCTAGATTTTCGAATCCGACGCCAAAATGATAGTTAATTGTAACGTTTAGGGCCTTGTAATGACGATGGAACACTCAAATTGCGTCTAGATTCAATACATCGGCCTCCAGCCGACTTGTCTCCAAGGGTCTGTTGCTGCCTCGGGCACCTTATGGTCGGTTCTCCTGTGAGTTTAGATTATCGAATCCGACGCAAAAATGATAGTTAATTGTATAGTTTAGGGCCTCCTAATGACGATGGGACACTCAAATTGCGTCTAGATTCAATACATCGTCCTCCAGCCGACTTGTCTCCAAGGGTCTAATGCTGCCTCGGGCACCTTATGGTCGTTCTCTTGTAAGTCTAGATTTTAGAATCCGACGCAAAAATGATAGTTAATTGTAACGTTCAGGGCCTCCTAATGACGATGGGACACTCAAATTGCGTCGAGATTCAATAAATCAGCCTACAGCCGACTTGTCTCCAAGGGTCTGTTGCTGCCTCGGGCACCTTATGGTCGTTCTCCTGTGAGTTTAGATTATCGAATCCGACGCAAAAATGATAGTTAATTGTAACGTTTAGGGCCTCCTAATGACGATGGGACACTCAAATTGCGTCGAGATTCAATACATCGGCCTCCAGCCGACTTGTCTACAAGGGGATATTGCTGCCTCGGGCTCCATGTGGTCCGTCTCCTGTGAGTCTAGATTTTTGAATCCGACGCAAAAATGATAGTTAATTGTAACGTTCAGGGCCTCCTAATGACGATGGAACACACAAATTGCGTCGAGATTCAATACATCGGCATCCAGCGGACTTGTCTCCAAGGGGATATTGCTGTCTCGGGCACCATATGATCCTTCTCCTGTGAGTCTAGATTTTCGAATCCGACGCAAAAATGATAGTGAATAGTGACGTTCAGCGTGTCCTGATGACGATAGAAATCTCAAATTGCGTCGAGATTCAATACATCGGCCTCCAGCTGATTTGTATCCAAGTGGATATTGCTGCCTCAGGCACCAAATGGTCCGTCTCCAGTGAGTCTGGATTATTGAATCCGACGCGAAACTGATAGTTAATTGCAAGGTTCAGGGCCTCCTAATGACGATGGAACACTCAAATTGCGTCGAGATTCAATACATCGGCCTCCAGCGGACTTGTCTCCAAGGGGATATTGCTGTCTCGGGCACCATATGATCCTTCTCCTGTGAGTCTAGATTTTCGAATCCGACGCAAAAATGATAGTTAATTGTAACGTTCAGGCCCCTAATGCCGATGGAACACTCAAATTGCGTTGAGATTCAATACATCGTCCTCTAGCCGATTTGTCTCCAAGGGTCTATTGCTGCCTCGGGCACCAAATGGTCCGTCTGCTGTAAGTCTAGATTTTCGAATCCGACGAAAAACTGATAGTTAATTGTAACATTCAGGGCCTCCTAATGACGATGGAACACTCAAATTGCGTCGCGATCCAATACATCGGCCTCCAGCCGACTTGTCTCCAAGGGTCTATTGCTGCCTCGGGCAATGGTCGTTCTCTTATAAGTCTAGATTTTCGAATCCGACTCAAAAATGATAGTTAATTGTAACGTTCAGGGCCTTCTAATGACGATGGAACACTCAAATTGCGTCAAGATTCATTACATCGGCCTCCAGCCGACTTGTCTCCAAGGGGATATCGCTGCCTCGGGCACCACATGGTCCGTCTCCGGTGATTCTACGTTTTCGAATCCGACGCAAAACTCATAGTTAATTGTGACGTTCAGGGCCTCCTATTGGCGATGGAACACTCAAATTGCGTCGAGATTCAATACATCGTCCTCGAGCCGATTTGTCTCCAAGGGTCTATTGCTGCCTCGGGCACCAAATGGTCCGTCTGCTGTAAGTCTAGATTTTCGAATCCGACGAAAAACTGATAGTTAATTGTAACATTCAGGGCCTCCTAATGACGATGGAACACTCAAATTGCCTCGCGATCCAATACATCGGCCTCCAGCCGACTTGTCTCCAAGGGTCTATTGCTGCCTCGGCCACCTTATGGTCGTTCTCCTGTGAGTCTAGATTTTCGAATCCGACGCAAAAATGATACTTAATTGTAACGTTCAGGGCCTTCTAATGACGATGGAACACTCAAATTGCGTCGAGATTCAATACATCGTCCTCCAGCCGACTTGTCTCCAAGGGGATATCGCTGCCTCGGGCACCACATGGTCCGTCTACGGGGATTCTACGTTTTCGAATCCGACGCAAAACTCATAGTTAATTGTAACGTTCAGGGCCTCCTATTGGCGATGGAACACTCAAATTGCGTCGAGATTCAATACATCGACCTCCAGCCGACTTGTCTCCAAGGGTCTATTGCTGCCTCGGGCACCTTATGACCTTATGGTCGTTCTCCTGTGATTCTACATTTTCGAATCCGACGCAAAAATGATAGTTAATTGTAACGTTCAGGGCCTTCTAATGACGATGGAACACTCAAATTGCGTCGAGATTCAATACATAGACCTCCAGCTGACTTGTCTCCAAGCGTCTATTGCTGCCTCGGGCACCTTATGGTCGTTCTCCTGTGAGTCTAGATTTTCGAATCCGAGGCAAAAATGATAGTTAATTGTAACGTTCAGGGCCTTGTAATTACGATGGAACACTCAAATTGCGTCGAGATTCAGTACATCGGCCTCCAGCCGACTTGTCTCCAAGGGTCTGTTGCTGCCTCGGGCACCTTGTGGTCGTTCTCCTGTGGGTCTAGATTATCGAATCCGCCGCAAAAATGATAGTTAATTGTAACGTTTAGGGCCTCCTAATGACGATGGGACACTCATTTTGCGTCGCGATTAAATACATCGTCCTCCAACCGACTTGTCTCCATGGGTCAATAGCTGCCTAGGGCACCTTGTGATCGTTCTGCCGTGAGTCTAGATTTTCTAATTCGACGCAAAACTGATAGTTAATTGAAACGTTCAAGGCCTTCTAATGACGATGGAACACTCAAATTGCTTCGAGATTCAATACATCGGCCTCCAGCCGACTTGTGCCTCGGGCACCACATGGTCCGTCTCCGGTGACTCTACGTTTTCGAATCCGACGCAAAACTCATAGTTAATTGTAACGTTCAGGGCCACCTATTGGCGATGGAACACTCAAATTGCGTCGAGATTCAATACATCGAACTCCAGCCGACTTGTCTCCAAGGGTCTATTGCTGCCTCGGGCACCTTATGGTCGTTCTCCTGTGAGTCTAGATTTTCGAATCCGACGCAAAAATGATAGTTAATTGTAACGTTCAGTGCCTCCTAATGACGATGGAACACTCAAATTGCGTCGAGATTCAATACATCGGCCTCCAGCCGACTTGTCTCCAAGGGGATATTGCTGTCTCTGGCACCTTATGGTCGTTCTCCTGTGAGTCTAGATTTCCGAATCCGACGCAAAAATGATAGTTAATTGTAACGTTCAGGGCCTTCTAATGACGATGGAACACTCAAATTGCGTCGAGATTCATTACATCGGCCTTTAGCCAACTTGTCTCCAAGGGGCCTCGGGCACCACATGGTCCGTCTTTGTGATTCTACGTTTTCGAATCCGACGCAAAACTCGTAGTTAATTGTAACGTTCAGGGCCTCCTATTGGCGATGGAACACTCAAATTGCGTCGAGATTCAATACATCGGCCTCCAGCCGACTTGTCTCCAAGAGTCTATCGCTGCCTCGGGCACCTTATGGTCGTTCTCCTGTTAGTAGATTTTCGAATCCGACGCAAAAATGATAGTTAACTGTAACGTTCAGGGCCTCCTAATGCCGATGGAACACTCAAATTGCATCGAGATTCAATACATCGGCCTCCAGCCAACTTGTCTCCAAGGGTCTATTGCTGCTTCGGGCACCTTATGGTCGTTCTCCTGTGAGTTTAGATTATCGAATCCGACGCAAAAATGATAGTTAATTGTAACGTTCAGGGCCTTGTAAAGACGATGGAACACTCAAATTGCGTCGCGATCCAATACATCGGCCTCCAGTCGACTTGTCTCCAAGGGTCTATTGCTGCCTCGGGCACCTTATGGTCGTTCTCTTGTAAGTCTAGATTTTCGAATCCGACTCAAAAATGATAGTTAATTGTAACGTTCAGGGCCTTCTAATGACGATGGAACACTCAAATTGCGTCAAGATTCATTACATCGGCCTCCAGCCGACTTGTCTCCAAGGGGATACCGCTGCCTCGGGCACCACATGGTCCGTCTCCGGTGATTCTTCGTTTTCGAATCCAACGCATAACTCATAGTTAATTGTAACGTTCAGGGCCTCCTATTGGCGATGGAACACTCAAATTGCGTCGAGATTCAATACATCGGCCTCCAGCCGACTTGTCTCCAAGGGTCTATTGCTGCCTCGGGCACCTTATGGTCGTTCTCCTGTGAGTCTAGATTGTCGAATCCGACGCAAAAATGATAGTTAATTGTAACGTTCAGGGCCTTGTAATGACGATGGAACACTCAAATTGCGTTGAGATTCAATACATCGGCTTCCAGCAGACGTGTCTCCAAGGGTCTGTTGCTGCCTCGGGCACCTTATGGTCGTTCTCCTGTGAGTTTAGATTATCGAGTCCGACGCAAAAATGATAGTTAATTGTAACGTTCAGGGCCTTGTAATGACGATGGAACACTCAAATTGCGTCGAGATTCAATAAATCGGCCTCCAGCCGACTTGTCTCCAAGGGTCTGTTGCTGCCTCGGGCACCTTATGGTCGTTCTCCTGTGAGTTTAGATTATCGAATCCGACGCAAAAATGATAGTTAATTGTAACGTTTAGGGCCTCCTAATGACGATGGGACACTCAAATTGCGTCGAGATTCAATACATCGTCCTCCAGCCGTCTTGTCTCCATGGGGATATTACTGCTCCGGCCTCTTATGTTCGCTCTCATGTGAGTCTAGATTATCGAATCCGACGCGAAACTGACTGTTAATTGTAACGTTCAGGGCTTCCTAATGACGATGGAACACTCAAATTGCGTCGAGATTCAATACATCGACCTCCAGCCGACTTGTCTACAAGGGGATATTGCTGCCTCGGGCTCCATGTGGTCCGCCTCCTGTGAGTCTAAATTTTCGAATCCGACGCAAAACTCATAGTTAATTGTAACGTTCAGGGCCTCCTATTGGCGATGGAACACTCAAATTGCGTCGAGATTCAATACATCGGCCTCCAGCCGACTTGTCTCCAAGGGGATATTGCTGCCCCTCCACCTTATGGTCGTTCTCCTGTGAGTCTACATTTTCGAATTCGACGCAAAAATGATAGTTAATTGTAATGTTCAGGGCCTTCTAATGACGATGGAACACTCAAAGTGCGTCGAGATTCAATACATTGGCCTCCAGCCGACTTGTCTCCAAGGGGACATTGCTGTCTCGGGCACCTTATGGTCGTTCTCCTGTGAGTCTACATTTTCGAATCCGACGCAAAAATGATAGTTAATTGTAACGTTCAGGGCCTTCTAATGACGATGGAACACTCAAATTGCGTCGAGATTCAATACATCGGCCTCCAGCCAACTTGTCTCCAATGGGATATCGGTGCCTCGGGCACCACATGGTCCGTCTTTGTGATTCTACGTTTTCGAATCCGTCGCAAAGTTCATAGTTAATTGTAACGTTCAGGGCCTCCTATTGGCGATGGAACACTCAAATTGCGTCGAGATTCAATACATCGACCTCCAGCCGACTTGTCTCCAAGGGTCTATTGCTGCCTCGGGCACCTTATGGTCGTTCTCCTGTTAGTAGATTTTCGAATCCGACGCTAAAATGATAGTTAAATGTAACGTTCTGGGCCTCCTAATGCCGATGGAACACTCAAATTGCGACGAGATTCAATACATCGGCCTCCAACCGACGTGTCTCCAAGGGTCTATTGCTGCATCGGGCACCTTATGGTCGTTCTCCTGTGAGTCTAGATTTTCGAATCCGACGCAAAAATGATAGTTAATTGTAACGTTCAGGGCCTTGTAAAGACGATGGAACACTCAAATTGCGTCGAGATTCAATACATCGGCCTCCAGCCGACTTGTCTCCAAGGGTCTGTTGCTGCCTCGGGCACCTTATGGTCGTTCTCCTGTGAGTTTAGATTATCGAATCCGACGCAAAAATGATAGTTAATAGTAACGTTTAGGGTCACATAATGACGATGGGACACTCATATTGCGTCGCGATCCAATACATCGTCCTCCAACCGACTTGTCTCCAAGGGTCTATAGCTGCCTCGGGCACCTTGTGATCGTTCTGCTGTGAGTCTAGATTTTCGAATCCGACGCAAAAATGATAGTTAATTGTAACGTTCAGGGCCTTGTAATGACGATGGAACACTCAAATTGCGTCGTGATTCAATACATCGGCCTCCAGCCGACTTGTCTCCAAGGGTCTGTTGCTACCTCGGACACCTTATGGTCGTTCTCCTGTGAGTTTAGATTATCGAATCCGACGCAAAAATGATAGTTAATTGTAACGTTTAGGGCCTCGTAATGTAGATGGAACACTCAAATTGCGTCGAGATTCAATACATCGGCCAACAGCCGACTTGTGTCCAAGGGTCTATTGCTGGCTCGGGCACCTTATGGTCGTTCTCCTGTGAGTCTAGATTTTCGAATCCGACGCAAAAATGATAGTTAATTGTAACGTTCAGGGCCTCCTAATGACGATGGGACACTCAAATTGCGTCGCGATCCTATACATCGTTCTCCAGCCGACTTGTCTCCAAGGGTCTAATGCTGCCTCGGGCACCTTATGGTCGTTCTCTTGTTTGTCTAGATTTTCGAATCCGACGCAAAAATGATAGTTAATTGTAACGTTCAATGCCTCCTAATGACGATGGAACTCTCAAATTGCGTCGAGATTCAATACATCGTCCTCCAGCCGACTTGTCTCCAAGGGTCTATTGCTGCCTCCGGCACCGTATGGTCGATCTCCTGTGAGTCAAGATTCTAGAATCCGACGCAAAACTGATAGCTAAATGTAATGCTCAGGGCCTCTTAATGACGATGGAACACTCAAATTGCGTCGAGAGTCAATACATCTTCCTCCAGCCGACTTGTCTACAAGGGGATATCGGTGCTTCGGTCACCACATGGCCCGTCTTTGTGATTCTACGTTTTCGAATCCGACGCAAAACTCATAGTTAAGTGTAACGCTCAGGGCCTCGTATTGGCGATGGAACACTCAAATTGCGTCGAGATTCAATACATCGACCTTCAGCCGACATGTCTCCAAGAGTCTATTGCTGCCTCGGGCACATGATGGTCGTTCTCCTGTTAGTAGATTTTCGAATCCGACGCTAAAATGATAGTTAACTGTAACGTTCAGGGCCTCCTAATGCCGATGGAACACTCAAATTGCGTCGAGATTCAATAAATCGGCCTCCAACCGACTTGTCTCCAAGGGTCAATAGCTGCCTCGGGCACCTTGTGATCGTTCTGCTGTGAGTCTAGATTTTCGAATCCGACGCAAAAATGATAGTTAATTGTAACATTCAGGGCCTTCTAATGACGATGGAACACTCAAATTGCGTCGAGATTCAATACATCGGCCTCCAGCCGACTTGTCTCCAAGGGGATATCGCTCCCTCGGGCACCACATGGTCCGTCTCCGGTGATTCTACGTTTTCGAATCCGACGCAAAACTCATAGTTACTTGTAACGTTCAGGGCCTCCCATATCGATGGAACACTCAAATTGCGTCGAGATTCAATACATCGACCTCCAGCCGAATTGTCTCCAAGGGTCTATTGCTGCCTCGGGCACCTTATGGTCGTTCTCCTGTGAGTCTAGATTTTCGATCCGACGCAAAAATGATAGTTAATTGTAACGTTCAGGGCCTTGTAATGACGATGGAACACTCAAATTGCGTCGAGATTCAATACATCGGCCTCCAGCCGACTTGTCTCCAAGGGTCTGTTGCTGCCTCGGACACTTTATGGTCGGTCTCCTGTGAGTTCAGATTATCGAATCCGACGCAAAAATGATAGTTAGCCGTAACGTTCAGGGACTCCTAAAGACGATGGAACACTCAAATTGCGTCGAGAGTCAATACATCGACCTCCAGTCGACTTGTATCCAAGGGGATATTGCAGTCTCGGGCACAATATGATGCTTCTCCTGTGAGTCTAGATTTTCGAATCCGACGCAAAAATGATAGTTAATTGTAACGTTCAGGGCCTTGTAATGACGATGGAACACTCAAATTGAGTCGAGATTCAATACATCGGCCTCCAGCCGACTTGTCTCCAAGGGTCTGTTGCTGCCTGGGGCACCTTATGGTCGTTCACCTGTGAGTTTAGATTATCGAATTCGACGCAAAAATGATAGTTAATTGTAACGTTTAGGGCCTCCTAATGACGATGGAACACTCAAATTGCGTCGAGATTCAATACATCGTCCTCCAGCCGACTTGTCTCCAAGGGTCTAATGCTGCCTCGGGCACCTTATGGTCTTTCTCTTGTTAGTCTAGGTTTTCGAATCCGAAGCAAAAAAGATAGTTAATTGTAACGTACAGGGCCTCCTAATGACGATGGAACACTCTAATTGCGTCGAGATTCAATACATCGTCCTCCAGCCGATTTGTCTCCAAGGGGATATTGCTGCCTCGGGCACCAAATGGTCCGTCTCCTGTAAGTCTACATTTTCGAATCCGACGAAAAACTGATAGTTAATTGTAACATTCAGGGCCTCCTAATGACGATGGAACACTCAAATTGCGTCGCGATCCAATACATCGGCCTCCAGCCGACTTGTCTCCAAGGGTCTATAGCTGCCTCGGGCACCTTATGGTCGTTCTCCTGTGAGTCTACATTTTCGAATCCGACGCAAAAATAATAGTTAATTGTAACGTTCAGGGCCTTCTAATGACGATGGAACACTCAAATTGCGTCGAGATTCAATACATCGGCCTCCAGCCGACTTGTCTCCAAGGGTCTGTTGCTGCCTCGGGCACCTTATGGTTGTTCTCCTGTGAGTTTAGATTATCGAATCCGTCGCAAAAATGATAGTTAATTGTAACGTTTAGGGCCTCCTAATGACGATGGGACACTCATTTTGCGTCGCGATCCAATACATCGTCCTCCAACCGTCTTGTCTCCAAGGGTCAATAGCTGCCTCGGGCACCTTGTGATCGTTCTGCTGTGAGTCTAGATTTTCGAATCCGACGCAAAAATGATAGTTAATTGTAACATTCAGGGCCTTCTAATGACGATGGAACACTCAAATTGCGTCGAGATTCAATACATCGGCCTCCAGCCGACTTGTCTCCAAGGGGATATCGCTCCCTCGGGCACCACATGGTCCGTCTCCGGTGATTCTACGTTTTCGAATCCGACGCAAAACTCATAGTTAATTGTAACGTTCAGGGCCTCCTATTGGCGATGGAACACTCAAATTGCGTCGAGATTCAATACATCGACCTCCAGCCGACTTGTCTCCAAGGGTCTATTGCTGCCTCGGGCACCTTATGGTCGTTCTCCTGTGAGTCTAGATTTTCGAATCCGACGCAAAAATGATAGTTAATTGTAACGTTCAGGGCCTTGTAATGACGATGGAACACTCAAATTGCGTCGAGATTCAATACATCGGCCTCCAGCCGACTTGTCTCCAAGGGTCTGTTGCTGCCTCGGACACCTTATGGTCGGTCTCCTGTGAGTTTAGATTATCGAATCCGACGCAAAAATGATAGTTAATTGTAACGTTTAGGGCCTCCTAATGACGATGGAACACTCAAATTGCGTAGAGATTCAATACATCGTCCTCCAGCCGACTTGTCTCCAAGGGTCTATTGCTGCCTCGGACACCTTATGGTCGGTCTCCTGTGAGTTTAGATTATCGAATCCGACGCAAAAATGATAGTTAATTGTAACGTTTAGGGCCTCCTAATGACGATGGAACACTCAAATTGCGTCGAGATTCAATACATCGTCCTCCAGCCGACTTGTCTCCAAGGGTTTAAAGCTGCCTCGGGCACCTTATGGTCTGTCTCTTGTAAGTCTAGGTTTTCGAATCCGAAGCAAAAAAGATAGTTAATTGTAACGTTCAGGGCCTCCTAATGACGATGGAACACTCAAATTGCGTCGAGATTCAATACATCGGCCTCCAGCCGACGTGTCTCCAAGGGTCTATTGCTGCCTCTGGCACCTTATGGTCGTTCTCCTGTGAGTCTAGATTTCCGAATCCGACGCAAAAATGATAGTTAATTGTAACGTTCAGGGCCTTGTAAAGACGATGGAACACTCAAATTGCGCCGAGATTCAATACATCGGCCTCCAGCCGACGTGTCTCCAAGGGTCTATTGCTGCCTCTGGCACCTTATGGTCGTTCTCCTGTGAGTCTAGATTTCCGAATCCGACGCAAAAATGATAGTTAATTGTAACGTTCAGGGCCTTGTAAAGACGATGGAACACTCAAATTGCGCCGAGATTCAATACATCGGCCTCCAGCCGACTTGTCTATAAGGGTCTATTGCTGCCTCGGGCACCTTATGGTCGTTCTCCTGTGAGTCTAGATTTTCGAATCCGACGCAAAAATGATAGTTAATTGTAACGTTCAGGGCCTTGTAATAACGATGGAACACTCAAATTGCGTCGAGAATCAATTCATCGGCCTCCAGCCGACTTGTCTCCAAGGGTCTGTTGCTGCCTCGGACACCTTATGGTTGGTCTCCTGTGAGTTTAGATTATCGAATCCGACGCAAAAATGATAGTTAATTGTAACGTTTAGGGCCTCCTAATGACGATGGAACACTCAAATTGCGTCGAGATTCAATACATCGGCCTCCAGCCAACTTGTCTCCAAGGGTCTATTGCTGCCTCGGGCACCTTATGGTCGTTCTCCTGTGAGTCTAGATTTTCGAATCCGACGCAAAACTCATAGTTAATTGTAACGTTCTGGGCCTCCTAATGCCGATGGAACACTCAAATTGCGGCTAGAATCAATACATTGGTTTCCAGCCGACTTGTCTCCAAGGGTCTATTGCTGCCTCGGGCACCTTATGGTAATTCTCCTGTGAGTCTAGATTTTTGAATCCGACGGATAAATGATAGTTAATTGTAACGTTCAGGGACTCCTAAAGACGATGGAACACTCAAAATGCGTCGAGAGTCAATACATCGACATCCAGTCGACTTGTATCCAAGGGGATATTGCAGTCTCGGGCACAATATTATCCTTCTCCTGTGAGTCTAGATTTTCGAATCCGACGCAAAAATGATAGTTAATTGTAACGTTTAGGGCCTCCTAATGACGATGGAACACTCAAATTGCGTCGAGATTCAATACATCTACCTCCAGCCGACTTGTCTCCAAAGGTCTAATGCTGCCTCGGGCACCTTATGGTCTTTCTCTTGTAAGTCTAGGTTTTCGAATCCGAAGCAAAAAAGATAGTTAATTGTAACGTTCAGGGCCTCCTAATGACGATGGAACTCTAAAATTGCGTCGAGATTCAATACATCGTCCTGCAGCCGACTTGTCTCCATGGGTCTATTGCTGCCTCGGGCACCTTATGGTCGTTCTCCTGTGAGTCTAGATTTTCGAATCCGACGCAAAAATGATAGTTAATTGTAACGTTCAGGGCTTTCTAATGACGATGGAACACTCAAATTGCGTCGAGATTCAATACATCGGCCTCCAGCCGACTTGTCTCCAAGGGGATATCGCTGCCTCGGGCACCACATGGTCCGTCTCCGGTGATTCTACGTTTTCGAATCCGACGCAAAACTAATAGTTAATAGTAACGTTCAGGGCCTCCTATTGGCGATTGAACACTCAAATTGCGTCGAGATTCAATACATCGACCTCCAGCCGACTTGTCTCCAAGGGGATATTGCTGTCTCGGGCACCATATGATCCTTCTCCAGGGAGTCTAGATTTTCGAATCCGACGCAAAAATGATAGTGAATAGTAACGTTCAGCGCCTCCTGTTGGCGATAGAACTCTCAAATTGCGTCGAGATTCAATACATCGTCCTCCAGCTGATTTGTCTCCAAGGGGATATGGCTGCCTCGGGCACCAAATGGTCCGTCTCCAGTGAGTCTGGATTTTTGAATCCGACGCGAAACTGATAGTTAATTGTAAGGTTCAGGGCCTCCTAATGCCCATGGAACACTCAAATTGCGTCGAGATTAAATACATCGGCCCCCAGCCGACGTGTCTCCAAGGGTCTATTCCTGCCTCGGGCACCTTATGGTCGTTCTCCTGTGAGTCTAGATTTTCGAATCCGACGCAAAAATGATGGTTAATTGTAACGTTCAGGGCCGTGTAAAGACGATGGAACACTCAAATTGCGTCGAGATTCAATACATCGGCCTCCAGCCGCCTTGTCTCCAAGGGTCTGTTGCTGCCTCGGGCACCATATGGTCGTTCTCCTGTGAGTTTAGATTATCGAATCCGTCGCAAAAATGTTAGTTAATTGTAACGTTTAGGGCCTCCTAATGACGATGGGACACTCATTTTGCGTCGCGATCCAATACATCGACCTCCAGCCGACTTGTCTCCAAGGGTCTATTGCTGCCTCGGGCACCTTATGGTCGTTCTTCTGTGAGTCTAGATTTTCGAATCCGACGTAAAAATAATAGTTAATTGTAACGTTCGGGGCCTTGTAATGACGATGGAACACTCAAATTGCGTCGAGATTCAATACATCGGCCTCCAGCCGACTTGTCTCCAAGGGTCTGTTGCTGCCTCGGACACCTTATGGTCGGTCTCCTGTCAGTTTAGATTATCGAATCCGACGCAAAAATGATAGTTCATTGTAACTTTCAGGGCCTCCTAATGCCGATGGAACACTCAAATTGCGGCTAGAATCAATACATCGGTTTCCAGCCGACTTGTCTCCAAGGGTTTATTGCTGCCTCCGGCACTCTTTGGTCATTCACCTGTGAGTTTAGATTATCGAATCCGACGCAAAAATGATAGTTAATTGTAACGTTCAGGGCCTCCTAATGCCGATGGAACACTCAAATTTCGGCTAGAATCAATACATCGGTGTCCAGCCGACTTGTCTCCAAGGGTTTATTGCTGCCTCGGGCACCTCATGGTCGTTCTCCTGTGAGTCTAGATTTTCGAATCCGACGGATAAATGATAGTTAATTGTAACGTTCAGGGACTCCTAAAGACGATGGAACACTCAAATTGCGTCGAGAGTCAATACATCGACCTCCAGTCGACTTGTATCCAAGGGGATATTGCAATCTCGGGCACAATATGATCCTTCTCCTGTGAGTCTAGATTTTCGAATCCGACGCAAAAATGATAGTTAATTGTAACGTTCAGGGCCTCCTAATATCGATGGAACACTCAAATAGCGTCGAGATTCAATACATCGGCCTCCAGCCGACTTGTCTCCAAGGGTCTATTGCTGCCTTGGGCACCTTATGGTCCTTCTCCTGTGAGTCTAGATTTTCGAATCCGACGCAAAAATGATAGTTAATTGCAACGTTCAGGGCCTTGTAATGACGATGGAACACTCAAATTGCGTCGAGATTCAATACATCGGCCTCCAGCCGACTTGTCTCCAAGGGTCTGTTGCTGCCTCGGGCACCTTATGGTCGTTCTCCTGTGAGTTTAGATTATCGAATCCGACGCAAAAATGATAGTTAATTGTAACGTTTAGGGCCTCCTAATGACGATGTAACACTCAAATTGCGTCGAGATTCAATACATCGTCCTCCAGCCGACTTGTCTCCAAGGGTCTAATGCTGCCTCGGGCACCTTATGGTCTTTCTCTTGTAAGTCTAGGTTTTCGAATCCGAAGCAAAAAAGATAGTTAATTGTAACGTTCAGGGCCTCCTAATGACGATGGAACTCTCAAATTGCGTCGAGATTCAATACATCGTCCTGCAGCCGACTTGTCTCCAAGGGTCTATTGCTGCCTCGGGCACCTTATGGTCGTTCTCCTGTGAGTCTAGATTTTCGAATCCGACGCAAAAATGATAGTTAATTGTAACGTTCAGGGCTTTCTAATGACGATGGAACACTCAAATTCCGTCGAGATTCAATACATCGGCCTCCAGCCGACTTGTCTCCAAGGGGATATCGCTGCCTCGGGCACCACATGGTCCGTCTCCGGTGATTCTACGTTTTCGAATCCGACGCAAAACTCATAGTTAATTGTAACGTTCAGGGCCTCCTAATGCCGATGGAACACTCAAATTGCGGCTAGAATCAATACATCGGTTTCCAGCCGACTTGTCTCCAAAGGCCTATTGCTGCCTCGGGCACCTTATGGTCGTTCTCCTGTGAGTCTAGATTTTCGAATCCGACGGATAAAAGATAGTTAATTGTAACGTTCAGGGACTCCTAAAGACAATGGAACACTCAAAATGCGTCGAGAGTCAATACATCGACCTCCAGTCGACTTGTATCCAAGGGGATATTGCAGTCTCGGGGACAATATGATCCTTCTCCTGTGAGTCTAGATTTTCGAATCCGACGCAAAAATGATAGTTAAATGTAACGTTTAGGGCCTCCTAATGACGATGGAACACTCAAATTGCGTCGAGATTCAATACATCGACCTCCAGCCGACTTGTCTCCAAAGGTCTAATGCTGCCTCGGGCACCTTATGGTCTTTCTCTTGTAAGTCTAGGTTTTCGAATCCGAAGCAAAAAAGATAGTTAATTGTAACGTTCAGGGCCTCCTAATGACGATGGAACTCTCAAATTGCGTCGAGATTCAATACATCGTCCTGCAGCCGACTTGTCTCCAAGGGTCTATTGCTGCCTCGGGCACCTTATGGTCGATCTCCTGTGAGTCTAGATTTTCGAATCCGACGCAAAAATGATAGTTAATTGTAACGTTCAGGGCTTTCTAATGACGATGGAACACTCAAATTGCGTCGAGATTCAATACATCGGCCTCCAGCCGACTTGTCTCCAAGGGGATATCGCTGCCTCGGGCACCACATGGTCCGTCTCCGGTGATTCTACGTTTTCGAATCCGACGCAAAACTAATAGTTAATAGTAACGTTCAGGGCCTCCTATTGGCGATTGAACACTCAAATTGCGTCGAGATTCAATACATCGACCTCCAGCCGACTTGTCTCCAAGGGGATATTGCTGTCTCGGGCACCATATGATCCTTCCCCAGTGAGTCTAGATTTTCGAATCCGACGCAAAATGATAGTGAATAGTAACGTTCAACGCCTCCTGTTGGCGATAGAACTCTCAAATTGCGTCGAGATTCAATACATCGTCCTCCAGCTGATTTGTCTCCAAGGGGATATTGCTGCCTCGTGCACCAAATGGTCCGTCTCCAGTGAGTCTGGATTTTTGAATCCGACGCGAAACTGATAGTTAATTGTAAGGTTCAGGGCCTCCTAATGCCCATGGAACACTCAAATTGCGTCGAGATTCAATACATCGGCCTCCAGCCGACGTGTCTCCAAGGGTCTATTGCTGCCTCGGGCACCTTATGGTCGTTCTCCTGTGAGTCTAGATTTTCGAATCCGACGCAAAAATGATAGTTAATTGTAACGTTCAGGGCCGTGTAAAGACGATGGAACACTCAAATTGCGTCGAGATTCAATACATCGGCCTCCAGCTACCTTGTCTCCAAGGGTCTGTTGCTGCCTCGGGCACCTTATGGTCGTTCTCCTGTGAGTTTAGATTATCGAATCCGTCGCAAAAATGATAGTTAATTGTAACGTTTAGGGCCTCCTAATGACGATGGGACACTCATTTTGCGTCGCGATCCAATACATCGTCCTCCAACCGACTTGTCTCCAAGGGTCAATAGCTGCCTCGGTCACCTTGTGATCGTTCTGCTATGAGTCTAGAATTTCGAATCCGACGCAAAAATGATAGTTACTTGTAACGTTCAGGGCCTTCTAATGACGATGGAACACTCAAATTGCGTCGAGATTCAATACATCGGAATCCAGCCGACTTGTCTCCAAGGGGATATCGCTGCCTCGGGCACCACATGGTCCGTGTCCGGTGATTCTACGTTTTCGAACCGACGCAAAACTCATAGTTAATTGTAACGTTCAGGGCCTCCTATTGGCGATGGAACACTCAAATTGCGTCGAGATTCAATACATCGACCTCCAGCCGACGTGTCTCCAAGGGTTTATGGCTGCCTCGGGCACTCTTTGGTCATTCACCTGTGAGTTTAGATTATCGAATCCGACGCAAAAATGATAGTTAATTGTAACGTTCAGGGCCTCCTAATGCCGATGGAACACTCAAATTTCGGCTAGAATCAATACATCGGTTTCCAGCCGACTTGTCTCCAAGGGTTTATTGCTGCCTCGGGCACCTCATGGTCGTTCTCCTGTGAGTCTAGATTTTCGAATCCGACGGATAAATGATAGTTAATTGTAACGTTCAGGGACTCCTAAAGACGATGGAACACTCAAATTGCGTCGAGAGTCAATACATCGACCTCCAGTCGACTTGTATCCAAGGGGATATTGCAATCTCGGGCACAATATGATCCTTCTCCTGTGAGTCTAGATTTTCGAATCCGACGCAAAAATGATAGTTAATTGTAACGTTCAGGGCCTCCTAATATCGATGGAACACTCAAATAGCGTCGAGATTCAATACATCGGCCTCCAGCCGACTTGTCTCCAAGGAACTATTGCTGCCTTGGGCACCTTATGGTCCTTCTCCTGTGAGTCTAGATTTTCGAATCCGACGCAAAAATGATAGTTAATTGCAACGTTCAGGGCCTTGTAATGACGATGGAACACTCAAATTGCGTCGAGATTCAATACATCGGCCTCCAGCCGACTTGTCTCCAAGGGTCTGTTGCTGCCTCGGGCACCTTATGGTCGTTCACCTGTGAGTTTAGATTATCGAATCCGACGCAAAAATGATAGTTAATTGTAACGTTTAGGGCCTCCTAATGACGATGGAACACTCAAATTGCGTCGAGATTCAATACATCGTCCTCCAGCCGACTTGTCTCCAAGGGTCTAATGCTGCCTCGGGCACCTTATGGTCTTTCCCTTGTAAGTCTAGGTTTTCGAATCCGAAGCAAAAAAGATAGTTAATTGTAACGTTCAGGGCCTCCTAATGACGATGGAACTCTCAAATTGCGTCGAGATTCAATACATCGTCCTGCAGCCGACTTGTCTCCAAGGGTCTATTGCTGCCTCGGGCACCTTATGGTCGTTCTCCTGTGAGTCTAGATTTTCGAATCCGACGCAAAAATGATAGTTAATTGTAACGTTCAGGGCTTTCTAATGACGATGGAACACTCAAATTCCGTCGAGATTCCATACATCGGCCTCCAGCCGACTTGTCTCCAAGGGGATATCGCTGCCTCGGGAACCACATGGTCCGTCTCCGGTGATTCTACGTTTTCGAATCCGACGCAAAACTCATAGTTAATTGTAACGTTCAGGGCCTCCTAATGCCGATGGAACACTCAAATTGCGGCTAGAATCAATACATCGGTTTCCAGCCGACTTGTCTCCAAAGGCCTATTGCTGCCTCGGGCACCTTATGGTCGTTCTCCTGTGAGTCTAGATTTTCGAATCCGACGGATAAATGATAGTTAATTGTAACGTTCAGGGACTCCTAAAGACAATGGAACACTCAAAATGCGTCGAGAGTCAATACATCGACCTCCAGTCGACTTGTATCCAAGGGGATATTGCAGTCTCGGGGACAATATGATCCTTCTCCTGTGAGTCTAGATTTTCGAATCCGACGCAAAAATGATAGTTAAATGTAACGTTTAGGGCCTCCTAATGACGATGGAACACTCAAATTGCGTCGAGATTCAATACATCGACCTCCAGCCGACTTGTCTCCAAAGGTCTAATGCTGCCTGGGGCACCTTATGGTCTTTCTCTTGTAAGTCTAGGTTTTCGAATCCGAAGCAAAAAAGATAGTTAATTGTAACGTTCAGGGCCTCCTAATGACGATGGAACTCTCAAATTGCGTCGAGATTCAATACATCGTCCTGCAGCCGACTTGTCTCCAAGGGTCTATTGCTGCCTCGGGCACCTTATGGTCGTTCTCCTGTGAGTCTAGATTTTCGAATCCGACGCAAAAATGATAGTTAATTGTAACGTTCAGGGCTTTCTAATGACGATGGAACACTCAAATTCCGTCGAGATTCAATACATCGGCCTCCAGCCGACTTGTCTCCAAGGGGATATCGCTGCCTCGGGCACCACATGGTCCGTCTCCGGTGATTCTACGTTTTCGAATCCGACGCAAAACTCATAGTTAATTGTAACGTTCAGGGCCTCCTAATGCCGATGGAACACTCAAATTGCGGCTAGAATCAATACATCGGTTTCCAGCCGACTTGTCTCCAAAGGCCTATTGCTGCCTCGGGCACCTTATGGTCGTTCTCCTGTGAGTCTAGATTTTCGAATCCGACGGATAAAAGATAGTTAATTGTAACGTTCAGGGACTCCTAAAGACAATGGAACACTCAAAATGCGTCGAGAGTCAATACATCGACCTCCAGTCGACTTGTATCCAAGGGGATATTGCAGTCTCGGGCACAATATGATCCTTCTCCTGTGAGTCTAGATTTTCGAATCCGACGCAAAAATGATAGTTAAATGTAACGTTTAGGGCCTCCTAATGACGATGGAACACTCAAATTGCGTCGAGATTCAATACATCGACCTCCAGCCGACTTGTCTCCAAAGGTCTAATGCTGCCTCGGGCACCTTATGGTCTTTCTCTTGTAAGTCTAGGTTTTCGAATCCGAAGCAAAAAAGATAGTTAATTGTAACGTTCAGGGCCTCCTAATGACGATGGAACTCTCAAATTGCGTCGAGATTCAATACATCGTCCTGCAGCCGACTTGTCTCCAAGGGTCTATTGCTGCCTCGGGCACCTTATGGTCGTTCTCCTGTGAGTCTAGATTTTCGAATCCGACGCAAAAATGATAGTTAATTGTAACGTTCAGGGCTTTCTAATGACGATGGAACACTCAAATTGCGTCGAGATTCAATACATCGGCCTCCAGCCGACTTGTCTCCAAGGGGATATCGATGCCTCGGGCACCACATGGTCCGTCTCCGGTGATTCTACGTTTTCGAATCCGACGCAAAACTAATAGTTAATAGTAACGTTCAGGGCCTCCTATTGGCGATTGAACACTCAAATTGCGTCGAGATTCAATACATCGACCTCCAGCCGACTTGTCTCCAAGGGGATATTGCTGTCTCGGGCACCATATGATCCTTCTCCAGTGAGTCTAGATTTTCGAATCCGACGCAAAATGATAGTGAATAGTAACGTTCAACGCCTCCTGTTGGCGATAGAACTCTCAAATTGCGTCGAGATTCAATACATCGTCCTCCAGCTGATTTGTCTCCAAGGGGATATTGCTGCCTCGTGCACCAAATGGTCCGTCTCCAGTGAGTCTGGATTTTTGAATCCGACGCGAAACTGATAGTTAATTGTAAGGTTCAGGGCCTCCTAATGCCCATGGAACACTCAAATTGCGTCGAGATTCAATACATCGGCCTCCAGCCGACGTGTCTCCAAGGGTCTATTGCTGCCTCGGGCACCTTATGGTCGTTCTCCTGTGAGTCTAGATTTTCGAATCCGACGCAAAAATGATAGTTAATTGTAACGTTCAGGGCCGTGTAAAGACGATGGAACACTCAAATTGCGTCGAGATTCAATACATCGGCCTCCAGCCACCTTGTCTCCAAGGGTCTGTTGCTGCCTCGGGCACCTTATGGTCGTTCTCCTGTGAGTTTAGATTATCGAATCCGTCGCAAAAATGATAGTTAATTGTAACGTTTAGGGCCTCCTAATGACGATGGGACACTCATTTTGCGTCGCGATCCAATACATCGTCCTCCAACCGACTTGTCTCCAAGGGTCAATAGCTGCCTCGGTCACCTTGTGATCGTTCTGCTATGAGTCTAGAATTTCGAATCCGACGCAAAAATGATAGTTACTTGTAACGTTCAGGGCCTTCTAATGACGATGGAACACTCAAATTGCGTCGAGATTCAATACATCGGAATCCAGCCGACTTGTCTCCAAGGGGATATCGCTGCCTCGGGCACCACATGGTCCGTGTCCGGTGATTCTACGTTTTCGAACCGACGCAAAACTCATAGTTAATTGTAACGTTCAGGGCCTCCTATTGGCGATGGAACACTCAAATTGCGTCGAGATTCAATACATCGACCTCCAGCCGACGTGTCTCCAAGGGTTTATGGCTGCCTCGGGCACTCTTTGGTCATTCACCTGTGAGTTTAGATTATCGAATCCGACGCAAAAATGATAGTTAATTGTAACGTTCAGGGCCTCCTAATGCCGATGGAACACTCAAATTTCGGCTAGAATCAATACATCGGTTTCCAGCCGACTTGTCTCCAAGGGTTTATTGCTGCCTCGGGCACCTCATGGTCGTTCTCCTGTGAGTCTAGATTTTCGAATCCGACGGATAAATGATAGTTAATTGTAACGTTCAGGGACTCCTAAAGACGATGGAACACTCAAATTGCGTCGAGAGTCAATACATCGACCTCCAGTCGACTTGTATCCAAGGGGATATTGCAATCTCGGGCACAATATGATCCTTCTCCTGTGAGTCTAGATTTTCGAATCCGACGCAAAAATGATAGTTAATTGTAACGTTCAGGGCCTCCTAATATCGATGGAACACTCAAATAGCGTCGAGATTCAATACATCGGCCTCCAGCCGACTTGTCTCCAAGGGTCTATTGCTGCCTTGGGCACCTTATGGTCCTTCTCCTGTGAGTCTAGATTTTCGAATCCGACGCAAAAATGATAGTTAATTGCAACGTTCAGGGCCTTGTAATGACGATGGAACACTCAAATTGCGTCGAGATTCAATACATCGGCCTCCAGCCGACTTGTCTCCAAGGGTCTGTTGCTGCCTCGGGCACCTTATGGTCGTTCACCTGTGAGTTTAGATTATCGAATCCGACGCAAAAATGATAGTTAATTGTAACGTTTAGGGCCTCCTAATGACGATGGAACACTCAAATTGCGTCGAGATTCAATACATCGTCCTCCAGCCGACTTGTCTCCAAGGGTCTAATGCTGCCTCGGGCACCTTATGGTCTTTCCCTTGTAAGTCTAGGTTTTCGAATCCGAAGCAAAAAAGATAGTTAATTGTAACGTTCAGGGCCTCCTAATGACGATGGAACTCTCAAATTGCGTCGAGATTCAATACATCGTCCTGCAGCCGACTTGTCTCCAAGGGTCTATTGCTGCCTCGGGCACCTTATGGTCGTTCTCCTGTGAGTCTAGATTTTCGAATCCGACGCAAAAATGATAGTTAATTGTAACGTTCAGGGCTTTCTAATGACGATGGAACACTCAAATTCCGTCGAGATTCAATACATCGGCCTCCAGCCGACTTGTCTCCAAGGGGATATCGCTGCCTCGGGAACCACATGGTCCGTCTCCGGTGATTCTACGTTTTCGAATCCGACGCAAAACTCATAGTTAATTGTAACGTTCAGGGCCTCCTAATGCCGATGGAACACTCAAATTGCGGCTAGAATCAATACATCGGTTTCCAGCCGACTTGTCTCCAAAGGCCTATTGCTGCCTCGGGCACCTTATGGTCGTTCTCCTGTGAGTCTAGATTTTCGAATCCGACGGATAAATGATAGTTAATTGTAACGTTCAGGGACTCCTAAAGACAATGGAACACTCAATATGCGTCGAGAGTCAATACATCGACCTCCAGTCGACTTGTATCCAAGGGGATATTGCAGTCTCGGGCACAATATGATCCTTCTCCTGTGAGTCTAGATTTTCGAATCCGACGCAAAAATGATAGTTAAATGTAACGTTTAGGGCCTCCTAATGACGATGGAACACTCAAATTGCGTCGAGATTCAATACATCGACCTCCAGCCGACTTGTCTCCAAAGGTCTAATGCTGCCTCGGGCACCTTATGGTCTTTCTCTTGTAAGTCTAGGTTTTCGAATCCGAAGCAAAAAAGATAGTTAATTGTAACGTTCAGGGCCTCCTAATGACGATGGAACTCTCAAATTGCGTCGAGATTCAATACATCGTCCTGCAGCCGACTTGTCTCCAAGGGTCTATTGCTGCCTCGGGCACCTTATGGTCGTTCTCCTGTGAGTCTAGATTTTCGAATCCGACGCAAAAATGATAGTTAATTGTAACGTTCAGGGCTTTCTAATGACGATGGAACACTCAAATTGCGTCGAGATTCAATACATCGGCCTCCAGCCGACTTGTCTCCAAGGGGATATCGCTGCCTCGGGCACCACATGGTCCGTCTCCGGTGATTCTACGTTTTCGAATCCGACGCAAAACTAATAGTTAATAGTAACGTTCAGGGCCTCCTATTGGCGATTGAACACTCAAATTGCGTCGAGATTCAATACATCGAAATCCAGCCGACTTGTCTCCAAGGGGATATTGCTGTCTCGGGCACCATATGATCCTTCTCCAGTGAGTCTAGATTTTCGAATCCGACGCAAAAATGATAGTGAATAGTAACGTTCAGCGCCTCCTGTTGGCGATAGAACTCTCAAATTGCGTCGAGATTCAATACATCGTCCTCCAGCTGATTTGTCTCCAAGGGGATATTGCTGCCTCGTGCACCAAATGGTCCGTCTCCAGTGAGTCTGGATTTTTGAATCCGACGCGAAACTGATAGTTAATTGTAAGGTTCAGGGCCTCCTAATGCCCATGAAACACTCAAATTGCGTCGAGATTCAATACATCGGCCTCCAGCCGACGTGTCTCCAAGGGTCTATTGCTGCCTCGGGCACCTTATGGTCGTTCTCCTGTGAGTCTAGATTTTCGAATCCGACGCAAAAATGATAGTTAATTGTAACGTTCAGGGCCGTGTAAAGACGATGGAACACTCAAATTGCGTCGAGATTCAATACATCGGCCTCCAGCCACCTTGTCTCCAAGGGTCTGTTGCTGCCTCGGGCACCTTATGGTCGTTCTCCTGTGAGTTTAGATTATCGAATCCGTCGCAAAAATGATAGTTAATTGTAACGTTTAGGGCCTCCTAATGACGATGGGACACTCATTTTGCGTCGCGATCCAATACATCGTCCTCCAACCGACTTGTCTCCAAGGGTCAATGGCTGCCTCGGTCACCTTGTGATCGTTCTGCTATGAGTCTAGATTTTCGAATCCGACGCAAAAATGATAGTTACTTGTAACGTTCAGGGCCTTCTAATGACGATGGAACACTCAAATTGCGTCGAGATTCAATACATCGGAATCCAGCCGACTTGTCTCCAAGGGGATATCGCTGCCTCGGGCACCACATGGTCCGTGTCCGGTGATTCTACGTTTTCGAACCGACGCAAAACTCATAGTTAATTGTAACGTTCAGGGCCTCCTATTGGCGATGGAACACTCAAATTGCGTCGAGATTCAATACATCGACCTCCAGCCGACTTGTCTCCAAGGGTCTATTGCTGCCTCGGGCACCTTATGGTCGTTCTTCTGTGAGTCTAGATTTTCGAATCCGACGCAAAAATAATAGTTAATTGTAACGTTTAGGGCCTTGTAATGACGATGGAACACTCAAATTGCGTGGAGATTCAATGCATCGGCCTCCAGCCGACTTGTCTCCAAGGGTCTGTTGCTGCCTCGGGCACCTTATGGTCGTTCTCCTGTGAGTCTAGATTTTCGAATCCGACGGATAAATGATAGTTAATTGTAACGTTCAGGGACTCCTAAAGACGATGGAACACTCAAATTGCGGCTAGAATCAATACATCGGTTTCCAGCCGACTTGTGTCCAAGTTGATATTGCAGTCTCGGGCACAATATGATCCTTCTCCTGTGACTCTAGATTTTCGAATCCGACGCAAAAGTGATAGTTAATTGTAAGGTTCAGGGCCTCCTAATGTCGATGGAACACTCAAATTGCGTCGAGATTCAATACATCGGCCTCCAGCCGACCTGTCTCCAAGGGTCTATTGCTGCCTCGGGCACCTTATGGTCGTTCTCCTGTGAGTCTGGATTCTCGAATCCGACGCAAAAATGATAGTTAATTGTAACGTTCAGGGCCTTGTAATGACGATGGAACACTCAAATTGCGTCGAGATTCAATACATCGGCCTCCAGCCGACTTGTCTCCAAGGGTCTGTTGCTGCCTCGGGCACTCTTTGGTCGTTCACCTGTGAGTTTATATTATCGAATCCGACGCCAAAATGATAGTTAATTGTAACGTTCAGGGCCCCCTAATGCCGATGGTACACTCAAATTGCGGCTAGAATCAATACATCGGTTTCCAGCCGACTCGTCTCCAAGGGTTTATTGCTGCCTCGGGCACCTTATGGTCGTTCTCCTGTGAGTCTAGATTTTCGAATCCGACGGATAAATGATAGTTAATTGTAACGTTCAGGGACTCCTAAAGACGATGGAACACTCAAATTGCGTCGAGAGTCAATACATCGACCTCCAGTCGACTTGTATCCAAGGGGATATTGCAGTCTCGGGCACAATATGATCCTTCTCCTGTGAGTCTAGATTTTCGAATCCGACGCTAAACTGATAGTTAATTGTAAGGTTCAGGGCCTCCTAATGTCGATGGAACACTCAAATAGCGTCGAGATTCAATACATCGGCCTCCAGCCGACTTGTCTCCAAGGGTCTATTGCTGCCTTGGGCACCTTATGGTCGTTCTCCTGTGAGTCTAGATTTTCGAATCCGACGCAAAACTCATAGTTAATTGTAACGTTCAGGGCCTGCTAATGCCGATGGAACACTCAAATTGCGGCTAGAATCAATACATCGGTTTCCAGCCGACTTGTCTCCAAGGGGATATTGCAGTCTCGGGCACAACATGATCCTTCTCCTGTGACTCTAGATTTTCGAATCCGACGCAAAAATGATAGTTAATTGTAAGGTTCAGGGCCTCCTAATGTCGATGGAACACTCAAATTGCGTCGAGATTCAATACATCGGCCTCCAGCCGACTTGTCTCCAAGGGTCTATTGCTGCCTCGGGCACCTTATGGTCGTTCTCCTGTGAGTCTAGATTCTCGAATCCGACGCTAAAATGATAGTTAATTGTAACGTTCAGGGCCTTGTAATGACGATGGAACACTCAAATTGCGTCGAGATTCAATGCATCGGCCTCCAGCCGACTTGTCTCCAAGGGTCTGTTGCTGCCTCGGGCACCTTATGGTCGTTCACCTGTGAGTTTAGATTACCGAATCCGACGCAAATATGATAGTTAATTGTAACGGTCAGGGCCTCCTAATGCCGATGGAACACTCAAATTGCGGCTAGAATCAATACATCGGTTTCCAGCCGACTTGTCTCCAAGGGTTTATTGCTGCCTCGGGCACTCTTTGGTCATTCACCTGTGAGTTTAGATTTTCGAATCCGACGAAAAAATGATAGTGAATAGTACGTTCAGCGCCTCCTGTTGGCGATATAACTCTCAAATTGCGTCGAGATTCAATACATCGTCCTCCAGCTGATTCGTCTCCAAGGGGTAATTGCTGCCTCGGGCACCAAATGGTCCGTCTCCAGTGAGTCTGGATTTTTGAATCCGACGCGAAACTGATAGTTAATTGTAAGGTTCAGGGCCTCCTAATGCCCATGGAACACTCAAATTGCGTCGAGATTCAATACATCGGCCTCCAGCCGACGTGTCTCCAAGGGTCTATTCCTGCCTCGGGCACATTATGGTCGTTCTCCTGTGAGTCTAGATTTTCGAATTCGACGCAAAAATGATAGTGAATTATAACGTTCAGGGCCTCCTAATGCCGATGGAACACTCAAATTGTGTCGAGATTCAATACATCGGCCTCCAGCCGCCTTGTCTCCAAGGGTCTGTTGCTGCCTCGGGCACCTTATGGTCGTTCTCCTGTGAGTTTAGATTATCGAATCCGTCGCAAAAATGATAGTTAATTGTAACGTTTAGGGCCTCCTAATGACGATGGGACACTCATTTTGCGTCGCGATCCAATACATCGACCTCCAGCCGACTTGTCTCCAAGGGTCTATTGCTGCCTCGGGCACCTTATGGTCGTTCTTCTGTGAGTCTAGATTTTCGAATCCGACGTAAAAATAATAGTTAATTGTAACGTTCGGGGCCTTGTAATGACGATGGAACACACAAATTGCGTCGAGATTCAATCCATCGGCCTCCAGCCGACTTGTCTCCAAGGGTCTGTTGCTGCCTCGGACACCTTATGGTCGGTCTCCTGTCAGTTTAGATTATCGAATCCGACGCAAAAATGATAGTTAATTGTAACGTTCAGGGCCTCCTAATGCCGATGGAACACTCAAATTGCGGCTAGAATCAATACATCGGTTTCCAGCCGACTTGTCTCCAAGGGTTTATTGCTGCCTCGGGCACTCTTTGGTCATTCACCTGTGAGTTTAGATTATCGAATCCGACGCAAAAATGATAGTTAATTGTAACGTTCAGGGCCTCCTAATGCCGATGGAACACTCAAATTTCGGCTAGAATCAATACATCGGTTTCCAGCCGACTTGTCTCCAAGGGTTTATTGCTGCCTAGGGCACCTCATGGTCGTTCTCCTGTGAGTCTAGATTTTCGAATCCGACGGATAAATGATAGTTAATTGTAACGTTCAGGGACTCCTAAAGACGATGGAACACTCAAATTGCGTCGAGAGTCAATACATCGACCTCCAGTCGACTTGTATCCAAGGGGATATTGCAATCTCGGGCACAATATGATCCTTCTCCTGTGAGTCTTGATTTTCGAATCCGACGCAAAAATGATAGTTAATTGTAACGTTTAGGGCCTCCTAATATCGATGGAACACTCAAATAGCGTCGAGATTCAATACATCGGCCTCCAGCCGACTTGTCTCCAAGGGTCTATTGCTGCCTTGGGCACCTTATGGTCCTTCTCCTGTGAGTCTAGATTTTCGAATCCGACGCAAAAATGATAGTTAATTGCAACGTTCAGGGCCTTGTAATGACGATGGAACACTCAAATTGCGTCGAGATTCAATACATCGGCCTCCAGCCGACTTGTCTCCAAGGGTCTGTTGCTGCCTCGGGCACCTTATGGTCGTTCTCCTGTGAGTTTAGATTATCGAATCCGACGCAAAAATGATAGTTAATTGTAACGTTTAGGGCCTCCTAATGACGATGGAACACTCAAATTGCGTCGAGATTCAATACATCGTCCTCCAGCCGACTTGTCTCCAAGGGTCTAATGCTGCCTCGGGCACCTTATGGTCTTTCTCTTGTAAGTCTAGGTTTTCGAATCCGAAGCAAAAAAGATAGTTAATTGTAACGTTCAGGGCCTCCTAATGACGATGGAACTCTCAAATTGCGTCGAGATTCAATACATCGTCCTGCAGCCGACTTGTCTCCAAGGGTCTATTGCTGCCTCGGGCACCTTATGGTCGTTCTCCTGTGAGTCTAGATTTTCGAATCCGACGCAAAAATGATAGTTAATTGTAACGTTCAGGGCTTTCTAATGACGATGGAACACTCAAATACCGTCGAGATTCAATACATCGGCCTCCAGCCGACTTGTCTCCAAGGGGATATCGCTGCCTCGGGCACCACATGGTCCGTCTCCGGTGATTCTACGTTTTCGAATCCGACGCAAAACTCATAGTTAATTGTAACGTTCAGGGCCTCCTAATGCCGATGGAACACTCAAATTGCGGCTAGAATCAATACATCGGTTTCCAGCCGACTTGTCTCCAAAGGCCTATTGCTGCCTCGGGCACCTTATGGTCGTTCTCCTGTGAGTCTAGATTTTCGAATCCGACGGATAAATGATAGTTAATTGTAACGTTCAGGGACTCCTAAAGACAATGGAACACTCAAAATGCGTCGAGAGTCAATACATCGACCTCCAGTCGACTTGTATCCAAGGGGATATTGCAGTCTCGGGCACAATATGATCCTTCTCCTCTGAGTCTAGATTTTCGAATCCGACGCAAAAATGATAGTTAAATGTAACGTTTAGGGCCTCCTAATGACGATGGAACACTCAAATTGCGTCGAGATTCAATACATCGACCTCCAGCCGACTTGTCTCCAAAGGTCTAATGCTGCCTCGGGCACCTTATGGTCTTTCTCTTGTAAGTCTAGGTTTTCGAATCCGAAGCAAAAAAGATAGTTAATTGTAACGTTAAGGGGCTCCTAATGACGATGGAACTCTCAAATTGCGTCGAGATTCAATACATCGTCCTGCAGCCGACTTGTCTCCAAGGGTCTATTGCTGCCTCGGGCACCTTATGGTCGTTCTCCTGTGAGTCTAGATTTTCGAATCCGACGCAAAAATGATAGTTAATTGTAACTTTCAGGGCTTTCTAATGACGATGGAACACTCAAATTGCGTCGAGATTCAATACATCGGCCTCCAGCCGACTTGTCTCCAAGGGGATATCGCTGCCTCGGGCACCACATGGTCCGTCTCCGGTGATTCTACGTTTTCGAATCCGACGCAAAACTAATAGTTAATAGTAACGTTCAGGGCCTCCTATTGGCGATTGAACACTCAAATTGCGTAGAGATTCAATACATCGACCTCTAGCCGACTTGTCTCCAAGGGGATATTGCTGTCTCGGGCACCATATGATCCTTCTCCAGTGAGTCTAGATTTTCGAATCCGACGCAAAAATGATAGTGAATAGTAACGTTCAGCGCCTCCTGTTGGCGATAGAACTCTCAAATTGCGTCGAGATTCAATACATCGTCCTCCAGCTGATTTGTCTCCAAGAGGATATTGCTGCCTCGTGCACCAAATGGTCCGTCTCCAGTGAGTCTGGATTTTTGAATCCGACGCGAAACTGATAGTTAATTGTAAGGTTCAGGGCCTCCTAATGCCCATGGAACACTCAAATTGCGTCGAGATTCAATACATCGGCCTCCAGCCGACGTGTCTCCAAGGGTCTATTGCTGCCTCGGGCACCTTATGGTCGTTCTCCTGTGAGTCTAGATTTTCGAATCCGACGCAAAAATGATAGTTAATTGTAACGTTCAGGGCCGTGTAAAGACGATGGAACACTCAAATTGCGTCGAGATTCAATACATCGGCCTCCAGCCACCTTGTCTCCAAGGGTCTATTGCTGCCTCGGGCACCTTATGGTCGTTCTCCTGTGAGTTTAGATTATCGAATCCGTCGTAAAAATGATAGTTAATTGTAACGTTTAGGGCCTCCTAATGACGATGGGACACTCATTTTGCGTCGCGATCCAATACATCGTCCTCCAACCGACTTGTCTCCAAGGGTCAATAGCTGCCTCGGTCACCTTGTGATCGTTCTGCTATGAGTCTAGATTTTCGAATCCGACGCAAAAATGATAGTTACTTGTAACGTTCAGGGCCTTCTAATGACGATGGAACACTCAAATTGCGTCGAGATTCAATACATCGGAATCCAGCCGACTTGTCTCCAAGGGGATATCGCTGCCTCGGGCACCACATGGTCCGTGTCCGGTGATTCTACGTTTTCGAACCGACGCAAAACTCATAGTTAATTGTAACGTTCAGGGCCTCCTATTGGCGATGGAACACTCAAATTGCGTCGAGATTCAATACATCGACCTCCAGCCGACTTGTCTCCAAGGGTCTATTGCTGCCTCGGGCACCTTATGGTCGTTCTTCTGTGAATCTAGATTTTCGAATCCGACGCAAAAATAATAGTTAATTGTAACGTTTAGGGCCTTGTAATGACGATGGAACACTCAAATTGCGTGGAGATTCAATGCATCGGCCTCCAGCCGACTTGTCTCCAAGGGTCTGTTGCTGCCTCGGGCACCTTATGGTCGTTCTCCTGTGAGTCTAGATTTTCGAATCCGACGTATAAATGATAGTTAATTGTAACGTTCAGGGACTCCTAAAGACGATGGAACACTCAAATTGCGGCTAGAATCAATACATCGGTTTCCAGCCGACTTGTCTCCAAGGGGATATTGCAGTCTCGGGCACAATATGATCCTTCTCCTGTGACTCTAGATTTTCGAATCCGACGCAAAAATGATAGTTAATTGTAAGGTTCAGGGCCTCCTAATGTCGATGGAACACTCAAATTGCGTCGAGATTCAATACATCGGCCTCCAGCCGACCTGTCTCGAAGGGTCTATTGCTGCCTCGGGCACCTTATGGTCGTTCTCCTGTGAGTCTGGATTCTCGAATCCGACGCAAAAATGATAGTTAATTGCAACGTTCAGGGCCTTGTAATGACGATGGAACACTCAAATTGCGTCGAGATTCAATACATCGGCCTCCAGCCGACTTGTCTCCAAGGGTCTGTTGCTGCCTCGGGCACTCTTTGGTCGTTCACCTGTGAGTTTAGATTATCGAATCCGACGCAAAAATGATAGTTAATTGTAACGTTCAGGGCCTCCTAATGCCGATGGTACACTCAAATTGCGGCTACAATCAATACATCGGTTTCCAGCCGACTTGTCTCCAAGGGTTTATTGCTGCCTCGGGCACCTTATGGTCGTTCTCCTGTGAGTCTAGATTTTCGAATCCGACGGATAAATGATAGTTAATTGTAACGTTCAGGGACTCCTAAAGACGATGGAACACTCAAATAGCGTCGAGAGTCAATACATCGACCTCCACTCGACTTGTATCCAAGGGGATATTGCAGTCTCGGGCACAATATGATCCTTCTCCTGTGAGTCTAGATTTTCGAATCCGACGCTAAACTGATAGTTAATTGTAAGGTTCAGGGCCTCCTAATGTCGATGGAACACTCAAATAGCGTCGAGATTCAATACATCGGCCTCCAGCCGACTTGTCTCCAAGGGTCTATTGCTGCCTTGGGCACCTTATGGTCGTTCTCCTGTGAGTCTAGATTTTCGAATCCGACGCAAAACTCATAGTTAATTGTAACGTTCAGGGCCTGCTAATGCCGATGGAACACTCAAATTGCGGCTAGAATCAATACATCGGTTTCCAGCCGACTTGTCTCCAAGGGGATATTGCAGTCTCGGGCACAATATGATCCTTCTCCTGTGACTCTAGATTTTCGAATCCGACGCAAAAATGATAGTTAATTGTAAGGTTCAGGGCCTCCTAATGTCGATGGAACACTCAAATTGCGTCGAGACTCAATACATCGGCCTCCAGCCGACTTGTCTCCAAGGGTCTATTGCTGCCTCGGGCACCTTATGGTCGTTCTCCTGTGAGTCTAGATTCTCGAATCCGACGCTAAAATGATAGTTAATTGTAACGTTCAGGGCCTTGTAATGACGATGGAACACTCAAATTGCGTCGAGATTCAATGCATCGGCCTCCAGCCGACTTGTCTCCAAGGGTCTGTTGCTGCCTCGGGTACCTTATGGTCGTTCACCTGTGAGTTTAGATTATCGAATCCGACGCAAATATGATAGTTAATTGTAACGGTCATGGCCTCCTAATGCCGATGGAACACTCAAATTGCGGCTAGAATCAATACATCGGTTTCCATCCGACTTGTCTCCAAGGGTCTATTGCTGCCTCGGGCACCTTATGGTCGTTCTCCGGTGAGTCTAGATTTTCGAATCCGACGGATAAATGATAGTTAATTGTAACGTTCAGGGACTCCTAAAGACGATGGAACACTCAAATTGCGTCGAGAGTCATTACATCGACCTCCAGTCGACTTGTATCCAAGGGGATATTGCAGTCTCGGGCACAATATGATCCTTCTCCTGTGAGTGTAGATTTTCGAATCCGACGCGAAACTGACAGTTAATTGTAAGGTTCAGGGCCTCCTAATGACGATGGAACACTCAAATTGCGTCGAGAATCAATACATAGGCCTCCAGCTGACTTGTCTCCAAGGGTATGTTGCTGCCTCGGGCACCTTATGGTCGTTCACCTGTGAGTTTAAATTATCGAATCCGACGCAAAAATGATAGTTAATTGTAACGTTTAGGGCCTCCTAATGACGATGGAACACTCAAATTGCGTCGAGATTCAATACATCGTCCTCCAGCCGACTTGTCTCCAAGGGTCTAATGCTGCCTCGGGCACCTTATGGTCTTTCTCTTGTAAGTGTAGGTTTTCGAATCCGAAGCAAAAAAGATAGTTAATTGTAACGTTCAGGGCCTCCTAGTGACGATGGAACTCTCAAATTGCGTCGAGATTCAATACATCGTCCTGCAGCCGACTTGTCTCCAAGGGTCTTTTGCTGCCTCGGGCACCTAATGGTCGTTCTCCTGTGAGTCTAGATTTTCGAATCCGACGCAAAAATGATAGTTAATTGTAACTTTCAGGGCTTTCTAATGACGATGGAACACTCAAATTCCGTCGAGATTCAATACATCGGCCTCCAGCCGACTTGTCTCCAAGGGTCTATCGCTGCCTCGGGCACCACATGGTCCGTCTCCGGTGATTCTACGTTTTCGAATCCGACGCAAAACTCATAGTTAATTGTAACGTTCAGGTCCTCCTATTGGCGATTGAACACTCAAATTGCGTCGAGACTCAATACATCGACCTCCAGCCGACTTGTCTCCAAGGGGATATTGCTGTCTCGGGCACCATATGGTCCGTCTCCAGTGAGTCTGGATTTTTGAATCCGACGCTAAACTGATAGTTAATTGTAAGGTTCAGGTCCTCCTAATGCCCATGGAACACTCAAATTGCGTCGAGATTCAATACATCGGCCTCCAGCCGACTTGTCTCCAAGGGTCTGTTGCTGCCTCGGGCACCTTATGGTCGTTCTCCTGTGAGTCTAGATTTTCGAATCCGACGCGAAACTCATAGTTAATTGTAACGTTCAGGGCCTCCTAATGCCGATGGAACACTCAAATTGCGGCTAGAATCAATACATCGGTTTCCAGCCGACTTGTCTCCAGAGGGATATTGCAGTCTCGGGCACAATATGATCCTTCTCCTATGACTCTAGATTTTCGAATCCGACGAAAAAATGATAGTTAATTGTAAGGTTCAGGGCCTCCTAATGTCGATGGAACACTCAAATTGCGTCGAGTTTCAATACATCGGCCTCCAGCCGACTTGTCTCCAAGGGTCTATTGCTGCCTCGGGCACCTTATGGTCGTTTTCCTGTGAGTCTAGATTCTCGAATCCGACGCAAAAATGATAGTTAATTGTAACGTTCAGGGCCTTGTAATGGCGATGGAATACTCAAATTGCGTCGAGATTCAATACATCGGCCTCCAGCCGACTTGTCTCCAAGGGTCTATTGCTGCCTTGGGCACCTTATGGTCGTTCTCCTGTGAGTCTAGATTTTCGAATCCGACGCAAAAATGATAGTTAATTGTAACGTTCAGGGCCTTGTAATGACGATGGAACACTCAAATTGCGTCGAGATTCAATACATAGGCCTCCAGCCGACTTGTCTCCAAGGGTCTGTTGCTGCCTCGGGCACCTTATGGTCGTTCACCTGTGAGTTTAGATTATCGAATCCGACGCAAAACTCATAGTTATTTGTAACGTTCAGGGCCTCCTATTGGCGATTGAACACTCAAACTGCGTCGAGATTCAATACATCGACCTCCAGCCGACTTGTCTCCAAGGGGATATTGCTGTCTCGGGCACCATATGATCCTTCTCCTGTGAGTCCAGATTTTCGAATCCGACGCAAAAATGATAGTGAATAGTAACGTTCAGCGCCTCATGTTGACGATAGAACTCTCAAATTGCGTCGAGATTCAATACATCGTCCTCCAGCTGATTTGTCTCCAAGGGGATATTGCTGCCTTGGTCACCTTATGGTCGTTCTCCTGTGGGTCTAGATTTCCGAATCCGACGCAAAAATGATAGTTAATTGTAACGTTCCGGGCCTTGTAAAGACGATGGAACACTCAAATTGCGACGAGATTCAATACATCGGCCTATAGCCGACTTGTCTCCAAGGGTCTATTGCTGCCTTGGGCACCTTATGGTCGTTCTCCTGTGAGTCTAGATTTTCGAATCCGACGCAAAAATGATAGTTAATTGTAACGTTCAGGGCCTTGTAATGACGATGGAACACTCAAATTGCGTCGAGATTCAATACATAGGCCTCCAGCCGACTTGTCTCCAAGGGTCTGTTGCTGCCTCGGGCACCTTATGGTCGTTCACCTGTGAGTTTAGATTATCGAATCCGACGCAAAAATGATAGTTAATTGTAACGTTTAGGGCCTCCTAATGACGATGGAACACTCAAATTGCGTCGAGATTCAATATATCGTCCTCCAGGCGACTTGTCTCCAAGGGTCTAAAGCTGCCTCGGGCACCTTATGGTCTTTCTCTTGTAAGTCTAGGTTTTCGAATCCGAAGCAAAAAAGATAGTTAATTGCTACGTTCAGGGCCTCCTAATGACGATGGAACTCTCAAATTGCGTCGAGATTCAATACATCGTCCTCCAGCCGACTTGTATCCAAGGGTCTATTGCTGCCTCGGGCACCTTCTGGTCGTTCTCCTGTGAGTCTAGATTTTCGAATCCGACGAAAAAATGATAGTTAATTGTAACGTTTAGGGCTTCCTAATGACGATGGAACACTCAAATTGCGTCGAGATTCAATGCATCGGCCTCCAGCCGACTTGTCTCCAAGGGGATATCGCTGCCTCGGGCACCACATGGTCCGTCTCCGGTGATTCTACGTTTTCGAATCCGACGCAAAACTCATAGTTAATTGTAACGTTCAGGGCCTCCTATTGGCGATTGAACACTCAAACTGCGTCGAGATTCAATACATCGACCTCCAGCCGACTTGTCTCCAAGGGGATATTGCTGTCTCGGGCACCATATGATCCTTCTCCTGTGAGTCCAGATTTTCGAATCCGACGCAAAAATGATAGTGAATAGTAACGTTCAGCGCCTCATGTTGACGATAGAACTCTCAAATTGCGTCGAGATTCAATACATCGTCCTCCAGCTGATTTGTCTCCAAGGGGATATTGCAGTCTCGGGCACAATATGATCCTTCTCCTGTGAGTCTAGATTTTCGAATCCGACGCAAAAATGATAGTTAATTGTAACGTTCAGGGCCTCCTAATGTCGGTGGAACACTCAAATTGCGTCGAGATTCAATACATCGGCCTCCAGCCGACTTGTCTCCAAGGGTCTATTGCTGCCTCGGGCACCTTATGGTCGTTCTCCTGTGAGTCTAGATTTTCGAATCCGACGCAAAAATGATAGTTAATTGTAACGTTCAGGGCCTTGAAATGACGATGGAACACTCAAATTGCGTCGAGATTCAATACATCGGCCTCTAGCCGACTTGTCTCCAAGAGTCTGTTGCTGCCTCGGGCACCTTATGGTCGTTCACCTGTGAGTTTAGATTATCGAATCCGACGCAAAAATGATAGTTAATTGTAACGTTCAGGGCCTCCTAATGACGATGGAACTCTCAAATTGCGTCGAGATTCAATACATCGTCCTGCAGCCGACTTGTCTCCAAGGGTCTATTGCGGCCTCGTGCACCTTATGGTCGTTCTCCTGTGAGTCTAGATTTTCGAATCCGATGCAAAAATGATAGTTAATTGTAACGTTCAGGGCTTTCTAATGACGATGGAACACTCAAATTGCGTCGAGATTCAATACATCGGCCTCCAGCCGACTTGTCTCCAAGGGGATATCGCTGCCTCGGGCACCACATGGTCCGTCTCCGGTGATTCTACGTTTTCGAATCCGACGCAAAACTCATAGTTACTTGTAACGTTCAGGGCCTCCTATTGGCGATGGAACACTCAAATTGCGTCGAGATTCAATACATCGACCTCCAGCCGACTTGTTTCCAAGGGGATATTGCTGCCTCGGGCACCAAATGGTCCGTCTCCTGTGAGTCTGGATTTTTGAAACCGACACGAAACTGATAGTTAATTGTAACGTTCAGGGCCTCCTAATGACGATGGAACACTCAAATTGCGTCGAGATTCAATACATCGGCCTCCAGCCGACTTGTCTCCAAGGGGATATTGCTGTCTCGGGCATAATATGATCCTTCTCCTGTGAGTCTAGATTTTCGAATCCGACGCAAAACTGATAGTTAATTGTAACGTTCAGCCCTCCTAATGCCGATGGGACACTCAAATTGCGTCGAGATTCAATACATCGTCCTCCAGCCGATTTGTCTCCAAGGGGATATTACTGCCTCGGGCACCAAACGGTCCGTCTGCTGTAAGTCTAGATTTTCGAATCCGACGAAAAACTGATAGTTAATTGTAACATTCAGGGCCTCCTAGTGACGATGGAACACTCAAATTGCGTCGCGATCCAATACATCGGCCTCCAGCCGACTTGTCTCCAAGGGTCTATTGCTGCCTCGGGCACCTTATGGTCGTTCTCCTGTGAGTCTACATATTCGAATCCGACGCAAAAATCGTAGTTAATTGTAACGTTCAGGGCCTTCTAATGACGATGGAACACTCAAATTGCGTCGACATTCAATACATCGGCCTCCAGCCGACTTGTCTCCAAGGGGATATCGCTGCCTCGGGCACCTTATGTTCTTTCTCTTGTAAGTCTAGGTTTTCGAATCCGAAGCAAAAAAGATAGTTAATTGTAACGTTCAGGGCCTCCTAATGACGATGGAACCCTCAAATTGCGTCGAGATTCAATACATCGTCCTGCAGCCGACTTGTCTCCAAGGGTCTATTGCTGCCTCGGGCACCTTATGGTCGTTCTCCTGTGAGTCTAGATTTTCGAATCCGACGCAAAAATGATAGTTAATTGTAACGTTCAGGGCTTTCTAATGACGATGGAACACTCAAATTGCGTCGAGATTCAATACATCGACCTCCAGCGGACTTGTCTCCAAGGGGATATTGCTGCCTCGGGCACCAAATGGTCCGTCTCCTGTGAGTCTGGATTTTTGAAAGCGACACGAAACTGATAGTTAATTGTAACGTTCAGGGCCTCCTAATGACGATGGAACACTCAAATTGCGTCGAGATTCAATACATCGGCCTCCAGCCGACTTGTCTCCAAGGGGATATTGCTGTCTCGGGCATAATATGATCCTTCTCCTGTGAGTCTAGATTTTCGAATCCGACGCAAAAATGATAGTTAATTGTAACGTTCAGGGCCTTCTAATGACGATGGAACACTCAAATTGCGTCGAGATTCAATACATCGGCCTCCAGCCGACTTGTCCCCAATGGTCTGATGCTGCCTCGGGCACCTTATGGTCGTTCACCTGTGAGTTTAGATTATCGAATCCGACGCAAAAATGATAGTTAATTGTAACGTTTAGTGCCTCCTAATGACGATGGAACACTCAAATTGCGTCGAGATTCAATACATCGTCCTCCAGCCGACTTGTCTCCAAGGGTCTAATGCTGCCTCGGGCACCTTATGGTCTTTCTCTTGTAAGTCTAGGTTTTCGAATCCGAAGCAAAAAAGATAGTTAATTGTAACGTTCAGGGCTTTCTAATGACGATGGAACACTCAAATTGCGTCGAGATTCAATACATCGGCCTCCAGCCGACTTGTCTCCAAGGGGATATCGCTGCCTCGGGCACCACATGGTCCGTCATTGTGATTCTACGTTTTCGAATCCGACGCAAAACTCATAGTTAATTGTAACGTTCAGGGCCTCCTATTGGCGATGGAACACTCAAATTGCGTCGAGATTCAGTACATCGACCTCCAGCCGCCTTGTCTCCAAGGGTCTATTGCTGCCTCGGGCACCTTATGGTCGTTCTCCTGTTAGTAGATTTTCGAATCCGACGCTAAAATGATAGTTAACTGTAACGTTCAGGGCCTCCTAATGCCAATGGAACATTCAAATTACGTCGAGATTTAATACATCGGCCTCCAGCTGACTTGTCTCCAAGGGTCAATTGCTGCTTCGGGCACCTTATGGTCGTTCTCCTGTGAGTTTAGATTATTCTATCCGACGCAAAAATGATAGTTAATTGTAACGTTCAGGGCCTCCTAATGCCCATGGAACACTCAAATTGCGTCGAGATTCAATACATTGGCCTCCAGCCGACGTGTCTCCAAGGGTCTATTGCTGCCTCGGGCACCTTATGGTCGTTCTCCTGTGAGTCTAGATTTTCGAATCCGACGCAAAAATGATAGTTAATTGTTACGTTCAGGGCCTTGTACAGACGATGGAACACTCAAATTGCGTCGAGATTCAATACATCGGCCTATAGCCGACTTGTCTCCAAGGGTCTATTGCTGCTTCGGGCACCTTATGGTCGTTCTCCTGTGAGTCTAGATTTTCGAATCCGACGCTAAAATGATAGTTAACTGTAACGTTCAGGGCCTCCTAATGCCGATGGAACACTCAAATTGCGTCGAGATTCAATACATCGGCCTCCAGCCGAATTGTCTCCAAGGGTCTATTGCTGCTTCGGGCACCTTATGGTCGTTCTCCTGTGAGTTTAGATTATCGAATCCGACGCAAAAATGATAGTTAATTGTAACGTTTAGGGCCTCCTAATGACGATGGGACACTCATTTTGCGTCGCGATCCAATACATCGTCCTCCAACCGACTTGTCTCCAAGGGTCAATAGCTGCCTCGGGCACCTTGTGATCGTTCTGCTGTGAGTCTAGATTTTCGAATCCGACGCAAAAATGATAGTTAATTGTAACGTTCAGGGCCTTGAAATGACGATGGAACACTCAAATTGCGTCGAGATTCAATACATCGGCCTCTAGCCGACTTGTCTCCAAGAGTCTGTTGCTGCCTCGGGCACCTTATGGTCGTTCACCTGTGAGTTTAGATTATCGAATCCGACGCAAAAATGATAGTTAATTGTAACGTTCAGGGCCTCCTAATGACGATGGAACTCTCAAATTGCGTCGAGATTCAATACATCGTCCTGCAGCCGACTTGTCTCCAAGGGTCTATTGCGGCCTCGTGCACCTTATGGTCGTTCTCCTGTGAGTCTAGATTTTCGAATCCGATGCAAAAATGATAGTTAATTGTAACGTTCAGGGCTTTCTAATGACGATGGAACACTCAAATTGCGTCGAGATTCAATACATCGGCCTCCAGCCGACTTGTCTCCAAGGGGATATCGCTGCCTCGGGCACCACATGGTCCGTCTCCGGTGATTCTACGTTTTCGAATCCGACGCAGAACTCATAGTTACTTGTAACGTTCAGGGCCTCCTATTGGCGATGGAACACTCAAATTGCGTCGAGATTCAATACATCGACCTCCAGCCGACTTGTTTCCAAGGGGATATTGCTGCCTCGGGCACCAAATGGTCCGTCTCCTGTGAGTCTGGATTTTTGAAACCGACACGAAACTGATAGTTAATTGTAACGTTCAGGGCCTCCTAATGACGATGGAACACTCAAATTGCGTCGAGATTCAATACATCGGCCTCCAGCCGACTTGTCTCCAAGGGGATATTGCTGTCTCGGGCATAATATGATCCTTCTCCTGTGAGTCTAGATTTTCGAATCCGACGCAAAACTGATAATTAATTGTAACGTTCAGCCCTCCTAATGCCGATGGGACACTCAAATTGCGTCGAGATTCAATACATCGTCCTCCAGCCGATTTGTCTCCAAGGGGATATTACTGCCTCGGGCACCAAATGGTCCGTCTGCTGTAAGTCTAGATTTTCGAATCCGACGAAAAACTGATAGTTAATTGTAACATTCAGGGCCTCCTAGTGACGATGGAACACTCAAATTGCGTCGCGATCCAATACATCGGCCTCCAGCCGACTTGTCTCCAAGGGTCTATTGCTGCCTCGGGCACCTTATGGTCGTTCTCCTGTGAGTCTACATATTCGAATCCGACGCAAAAATCGTAGTTAATTGTAACGTTCAGGGCCTTCTAATGACGATGGAACACTCAAATTGCGTCGACATTCAATACATCGGCCTCCAGCCGACTTGTCTCCAAGGGGATATCGCTGCCTCGGGCACCTTATGTTCTTTCTCTTGTAAGTCTAGGTTTTCGAATCCGAAGCAAAAAAGATAGTTAATTGTAACGTTCAGGGCCTCCTAATGACGATGGAACCCTCAAATTGCGTCGAGATTCAATACATCGTCCTGCAGCCGACTTGTCTCCAAGGGTCTATTGCTGCCTCGGGCACCTTATGGTCGTTCTCCTGTGAGTCTAGATTTTCGAATCCGACGCAAAAATGATAGTTAATTGTAACGTTCAGGGCTTTCTAATGACGATGGAACACTCAAATTGCGTCGAGATTCAATACATCGACCTCCAGCGGACTTGTCTCCAAGGGGATATTGCTGCCTCGGGCACCAAATGGTCCGTCTCCTGTGAGTCTGGATTTTTGAAAGCGACACGAAACTGATAGTTAATTGTAACGTTCAGGGCCTCCTAATGACGATGGAACACTCAAATTGCGTCGAGATTCAATACATCGGCCTCCAGCCGACTTGTCTCCAAGGGGATATTGCTGTCTCGGGCATAATATGATCCTTCTCCTGTGAGTCTAGATTTTCGAATCCGACGCAAAAATGATAGTTAATTGTAACGTTCAGGGCCTTCTAATGACGATGGAACACTCAAATTGCGTCGAGATTCAATACATCGACCTCCAGCCGACTTGTCTCCAAGGGGATATCGCTGCCTCGGGCACCACATGGTCCGTCATTGTGATTCTACGTTTTCGAATCCGACGCAAAACTCATAGTTAATTGTAACGTTCAGGGCCTCCTATTGGCGATGGAACACTCAAATTGCGTCGAGATTCAGTACATCGACCTCCAGCCGCCTTGTCTCCAAGGGTCTATTGCTGCCTCGGGCACCTTATGGTCGTTCTCCTGTTAGTAGATTTTCGAATCCGACGCTAAAATGATAGTTAACTGTAACGTTCAGGGCCTCCTAATGCCAATGGAACATTCAAATTACGTCGAGATTTAATACATCGGCCTCCAGCTGACTTGTCTCCAAGGGTCAATTGCTGCTTCGGGCACCTTATGGTCGTTCTCCTGTGAGTTTAGATTATTCTATCCGACGCAAAAATGATAGTTAATTGTAACGTTCAGGGCCTTCTAATGCCCATGGAACACTCAAATTGCGTCGAGATTCAATACATTGGCCTCCAGCCGACGTGTCTCCAAGGGTCTATTGCTGCCTCGGGCACCTTATGGTCGTTCTCCTGTGAGTCTAGATTTTCGAATCCGACGCAAAAATGATAGTTAATTGTTACGTTCAGGGCCTTGTACAGACGATGGAACACTCAAATTGCGTCGAGATTCAATACATCGGCCTATAGCCGACTTGTCTCCAAGGGTCTATTGCTGCTTCGGGCACCTTATGGTCGTTCTCCTGTGAGTCTAGATTTTCGAATCCGACGCTAAAATGATAGTTAACTGTAACGTTCAGGGCCTCCTAATGCCGATGGAACACTCAAATTGCGTCGAGATTCAATACATCGGCCTCCAGCCGAATTGTCTCCAAGGGTCTATTGCTGCTTCGGGCACCTTATGGTCGTTCTCCTGTGAGTTTAGATTATCGAATCCGACGCAAAAATGATAGTTAATTGTAACGTTTAGGGCCTCCTAATGACGATGGGACACTCATTTTGCGTCGCGATCCAATACATCGTCCTCCAACCGACTTGTCTCCAAGGGTCAATAGCTGCCTCGGGCACCTTGTGATCGTTCTGCTGTGAGTCTAGATTTTCGAATCCGAAGCAAAAATGATAGTTACTTGTAATGTTCAGGGCCTTCTAATGACGATGGAACACTCAAATTGCGTCGAGATTCAATACATCGGCCTCCAGCCGACTTGTCTCCAAGGGGATATCGCTGCCTCGGGCACCACATGGTCCGTCTCCGGTGATTCTACGTTTTCGAAACCGACGCAAAACTCATAGTTAATTGTCACGTTTAGGGCCTCCTAATGCCGATGGAACACTCAAATTGCGGCTAGAATCAATACATCGGTTTCCAGCCGACTTGTCTCCAAGGGTCTATTGCTGCCTCGGGCACCTTATGGTCGTTCTCCTGTGAGTCTAGATTTTCGAATCCGACGGATAAATGATAGTTAATTGTAACGTTCAGGGACTCCTAAAGACGATGGAACACTCAAATTGCGCCGAGAGTCAATACATCGACCTCCAGTCGACTTGTATCCAAGGGGATATTGCAGTCTCGGGCACAATATGGTCCTTCTCCTGTGAGTCTAGATTTTCGAATCCGATGCAAAAATGATAGTTAATTGTAACGTTCAGGGCCTCCTAATGTCGATGGAACACTCAAATTGCGTCGAGATTCAATACATCGTCCTCCAGCCGACTTGTCTCCAAGGGTCTAATGCTGCCTCGGGCACCTTATGGTCTTTCTCTTGTAAGTCTAGGTTTTCGAATCCGAAGCAAAAAAGATAGTTAATTGTAACGTTCAGGGCCTCGTAATGACGATGGAACTCTCAAATTGCGTCGAGATTCAATACATCGTCCTGCAGCCGACTTGTCTCCAAGGGTCTATTGCTGAGTCGGGCACCTTATGGTCGTTCTCCTGTGAGTCTAGATTTTCGAATCCGACGCCAAAATGATAGTTAATTGTAACGTTCAGGGCTTTCTAATGACGATGGAACACTCAAATTGCGTCGAGATTCAATACATCGGCCTCCAGCCGACTTGTCTCCAAGGGGATATCGCTGCCTCGGGCACCACATGGTCCGTCTCCGGTGTTTCTACGTTTTCGAATCCGACGCAAAACTCATAGTTAATTGTAACGTTCAGGGCCTCCTATTGGCGATGGAACACCCAAATTGCGTCGAGATTCAATACATCGGCCTCCAGCCGACTTGTATCCAAGGGGATATCGCTGCCTCGGGCACCACATGGTCCGTCTCCGGTGATTCTACGTTTTCGAATCCGACGCAAAACTCATAGTTAATTGTAACGTTCAGGGCCTCCTATTGGAGATGGATCACTCAATTTGCGTCGAGATTCAATACATCGACCTCCAGCGGACTTGTCTCCAAGGGGATATTGCTGTCTCGGGCACCATATGATCCTTCTCCTGTGAGTCTAGATTTTCGAATCCGACGTAAAAATGATAGTGAATAGTAACGTTCAGCGCCTCCTGATGACGACAGAACTCTCAAATTGCGTCGAGATTCAATACATCGTCCTCCAGCTGATTTGTCTCCAAGGGGATATTGCTGCCTCGGGCACCAAATGGTCCGTCTCCTGTGAGTCTGGATTTTTGAAACCGACGCGAAACTGATAGTTAATTGTAACGTTCAGGGCCTCCTAATGACGATGGAACACTCAAATTGCGTCGAGATTCAATACATCGGCCTCCAGCCGACTTGTCTCGAAGGGGATATTGCTGTCTCGGGCACAATATGATCCTTCTCCTGTGAGTCTAGATTTTCGAATCCGACCCAAAAATGATAGTTAATTGTAACGTTCAGGGCCTCCTAATGCCGATGGAACACTCAAATTGCGTCGAGATTCAATACATCGTCCTCCAGCCGATTTGTCTCCAAGGGGATATTGCTGCCTCGGGCACCAAATGGTCCGTCTGCTGTAAGTCTAGATTTTCGAATCCGACGAAAAACTGATAGTTAATTGTAACATTCAGGGCCTCCTAATGACGATGGAACACTCAAATTGCGTCGAGATTCAATACATCGGCCTCCAGCCGAATTGTCTCCAAGGGTCTATTGCTGCTTCGGGCACCTTATGGTCGTTCTCCTGTGAGTTTAGATTATCGAATCCGACGCAAAAATGGTAGTTAATTGTAACGTTTAGGGCCTCCTAATGACGATGGGACACACATTTTGCGTCGCGATCCAATACATCGTCCTCCAACCGACTTGTCTCCAAGGGTCAATAGCTGCCTCGGGCACCTTGTGATCGTTCTGCTGTGAGTCTAGATTTTCGAATCCGAAGCAAAAATGATAGTTACTTGTAATGTTCAGGGCCTTCTAATGACGATGGAACACTCAAATTGCGTCGAGATTCAATACATCGGCCTCCAGCCGACTTGTCTCCAAGGGGATATCGCTGCCTCGGGCACCACATGGTCCGTCTCCGGTGATTCTACGTTTTCGAATCCGACGCAAAACTCATAGTTAATTGTCACGTTCAGGGCCTCCTAATGCCGATGGAACACTCAAATTGCGGCTAGAATCAATACATCGGTTTCCAGCCGACTTGTCTCCAAGGGTCTATTGCTGCCTCGGGCACCTTATGGTCGTTCTCCTGTGAGTCTAGATTTTCGAATCCGACGGATAAATGATAGTTAATTGTAACGTTCAGGGACTCCTAAAGACGATGGAACACTCAAATTGCGCCGAGAGTCAATACATCGACCTCCAGTCGACTTGTATCCAAGGGGATATTGCAGTCTCGGGCACAATATGATCCTTCTCCTGTGAGTCTAGATTTTCGAATCCGATGCAAAAATGATAGTTAATTGTAACGTTCAGGGCCTCCTAATGTCGATGGAACACTCAAATTGCGTCGAGATTCAATACATCGGCCTCCAGCCGACTTGTCTCCAAGAGTCTATTGCTGCCTCGGGCGCCTTATGGTCGTTCTCCTGTGAGTCTAGATTTTCAAATCCGACGCAAAAATGATAGTTAATTGTAACGTTCAGGGCCTTGTAATGACGATGGAACACTCAAATTGCGTCGAGATTCAATACATCGGCCTCCAGCCGACTTGTCTCCAAGGGTCTGTTGCTGCCTCGGGCACCTAATGGTCGTTCACATGTGAGTTTAGATTATCGAATCCGATGCAAAAATGATAGTTAATTGTAACGTTTAGGGCCTCCTAATGACGATGGAACACTCAAATTGCGTCGAGATTCAATACATCGTCCTCCAGCCGACTTGTCTCCAAGGGTCTAATGCTGCCTCGGGCACCTTATGGTCTTTCTCTTGTAAGCCTAGGTTTTCGAATCCGAAGCAAAAAAGATAGTTAATTGTAACGTTCAGGGCCTCGTAATGACGATGGAACTCTCAAATTGCGTCGAGATTCAATACATCGTCCTGCAGCCGACTTGTCTCCAAGGGTCTATTGCTGCCTCGGGCACCTTATGGTCGTTCTCCTGTGAGTCTAGATTTTCGAATCCGACGCCAAAATGATGGTTAATTGTAACGTTCAGGGCTTTCTAATGACGATGGAACACTCAAATTGCGTCGAGATTCAATACATCGGCCTCCAGCCGACTTGTCTCCAAGGGGATATCGCTGCCTCGGGCACCACATGGTCCGTCTCCGGTGATTCTACGTTTTCGAATCCGACGCAAAACTCATAGTTAATTGTAACGTTCAGGGCCTCCTATTGGCGATGGAACACCCAAATTGCGTCGAGATTCAATACATCGGCCTCCAGCCGACTTGTATCCAAGGGGATATCGCTGCCTCGGGCACCACATGGTCCGTCTCCGGTGATTCTACGTTTTCGAATCCGACGCAAAACTCATAGTTAATTGTAACGTTCAGGGCCTCCTATTGGCGATGGATATCTCAATTTGCGTCGAGATTCAATACATCGACCTCCAGCGGACTTGTCTCCAAGGGGATATTGCTGTCTCGGGCACCATATGATCCTTCTCCTGTGAGTCTAGATTTTCGAATCCGACGTAAAAATGATAGTGAATAGTAACGTTCAGCGCCTCCTGATGACGACAGAACTCTCAAATTGCGTCGCGATCCAATACATCGGCCTCCAGCCGACTTCTCTCCAAGGGTCTATTGCTGCCTCGGGCACCTTATGGTCGTTCTCCTGTGAGCCTACATATTCGAATCCGACGCAAAAATGATAGTTAATTGTAACGTTCAGGGCCTTCTAATGACGATGGAACACTCAAATTCCGTCGAGATTCAATACATCGGCCTCCAGCCGACTTGTCTCCAAGGGTCTGATGCTGCCTCGGGCACCTTATGGTCGTTCTCCTGTGAGTTTAGATTATCGAATCCGACGCAAAAATGATAGTTAATTGTAACGTTTAGGGACTCCTAATGACGATGGAACACTCAAATTGCGTCGAGATTCAATACATCGTCCTCCAGCCGACTTGTCTCCAAGGGTCTAATGCTGCCTCGGGCACCTTATGGTCTTTCTCTTGTAAGTCTAGGTTCTTGAATCCGAAGCAAAAAAGATAGTTAATTGTAACGTTCAGGGCCTCCTAATGACGATGGAACCCACAAATTGCGTTGAGATTCAATACATCGTCCTGCAGCCGACTTGTCTCCAAGTGTCTATTGCTGCCTCGGGCACCTTATGGTCGTTCTCCTGTTAGTAGATTTTCGAATCCGACGCTAAAATGATAGTTAACTGTAACGTTTAGGGCCTCCTAATGCCAATGGCACACTCAAATTGCGTCGAGATTCAATACATCGGCCTCCAGCCGACTAGTCTCCAAGGGTCAATTGCTGCTTCGGGCACCTTATGGTCGTTCTCCTGTGAGTTTAGATTATTCTATCCGACGCAAAAATGATAGTTAATTGTAACGTTCAGGGCCTCCTAATGCCTATGGAACACTATAATTGCGTCGAGATTCAATACATTGGCCTCCAGCCGACGTGTCTCCAAGGGTCTATTGCTGCCTCGGGCACCTTATGGTCGTTCTCCTGTGAGTCTAGATTTTCGAATCCGAAGCAAAAATGATAGTTAATTGTAACGTTCAGGGCCTTGTACAGACGATGGAACACTCAAATTGCGTCGAGATTCAATACATCGGCCTCCAGCCGACTTGTCTCCAATCGTCTATTGCTGCTTCGGGCACCTTATGGTCGTTCTCCTGTGAGTCTAGATTTTCGAATCCGACGCTAAAATGATAGTTACCAGTAACGTTCAGGGCCTCCTAATGCCGATGGAACACTCAAATTGCGTCGAGATTCAATACATCGGCCTCCAGCCGAATTGTCTCCAAGGGTCTATTGCTGCTTGGGGCACCTTATGGTCGTTCTCCTGTGAGTTTGGATTATCGAATCCGTCGAAAAAATGATAGTTAATTGTAACGTTTAGGGCCTCCTAATGACGATGGGACACTCATTTTGCGTCGAGATCCAATACATCGTCCTCCAACCGACTTGTCTCCAAGGGTCAATAGCTGCCTCGGGCACCTTGTGATCGTTCTGCTGAGAGTCTAGATTTTCGAATCCGAAGCAAAAATGATAGTTACTTGTAATGTTCAGGGCCTTCTAATGACGATGGAACACTCAAATTGCGTCGAGATTCAATACATCGGCCTCCAGCCGACTTGTCTCTAAGGGGATATCGCTGCCTCGGGCACCACATTGTCCGTCTCCGGTGATTCTACGTTTTCGAATCCGACGCAAAACTCATAGGTAATTGTAACGTTCAGGGCCTCCTAATGCCGATAGAACACTCAAATTGCGGCTAGAATCAATACATCGGTTTCCAGCCGACTTGTCTCCACGGGTCTATTGCTGCCTCGGGCACCTTATGGTCGTTCTCCTGTGAGTCTAGATTTTCGAATCCGACGGATAAATGATAGTTAATTGTAACGTTCAGGGACTCCTAAAGACGATGGAACACTCTAATTGCGTCGAGAGTCAATACATCGACCTCCAGTCCACTTGTATCCAAGGGGATATTGCAGTCTCGGGCACAATATGATCCTTCTCCTGTGAGTCTAGATTTTCGAATCCGACGCAAAAATGATAGTTAATTGTAACGTTCAGGGCCTTGTAATGACGATGGAACACTCAAATTGCGTCGAGATTCAATACATCGTCCTCCAGCCGACTTGTCTCCAAGGGTCTAATGCTGCCTCGGGCACCTTATGGTCTTTCTCTTGTAAGTCTAGGTATTCGAATCCGAATCAAAAAAGATAGTTAATTGTAACGTTCAGGGCCTCCTAATGACGATGGAACTCTCAAATTGGGTCTAGATTCAATACATCGTCCTGCAGCCGACTTGTCTCCAAGGGTCTATTGCTGCCTCGGGCACCTTATGGTCGTTCTCCTGTGAGTTTAGATTATCGAATCCGACGCAAAAATGATAGTTAATTGTAACGTTTAGGGCCTCCTAATGACGATGGAACACTCAAATTGCGTCGAGATTCAATACATCGTCCTCCAGCCGACTTGTCTCCAAGGGTCTAATGCTGCCTCGGGCACCTTATGGACTTTCTCTTGTAAGTCTAGGTTCTTGAATCCGAAGCAAAAAATATAGTTAATTGTAACGTTCAGGGCCTCCTAATGACGATGGAACCCACAAATTGCGTCGAGATTCAATACATCGTCCTGCAGCCGACTTGTCTCCAAGGGTCTATTGCTGCCTCGGGCACCTTATGGTTGTTCTCCTGTGAGTCTAGATTTTCGAATCCGACGCAAAAATGATAGTTAATTGTAACGTTCAGGGCTTTCTAATGATGATGGAACACTCAAATTGCGTCGAGATTCAATACATCGGCCTCCAGCCGACTTGTCTCCAAGGGGATATCGCTGCCTCGGGCACTACATGGTCCGTCTCCGGTGATTCTACGTTTTCGAATCCGACGCAAAACTCATAGTTAAATGTAACGTTCAGGGCCTCCTATTGGCGATGGAACACTCAAATTGCGTCGAGATTCAGTACATCGACCTCCAGCCGCCTTGTCTCCAAGGGTCTATTGCTGCCTCGGGCACCTTATGGTCGTTCTCCTGTTAGTAGATTTTCGAATCCGACGCTAAAATGATAGTTAACTGTAACGTTTAGGGCCTCCTAATGCCAATGGCACACTCAAATTGCGTCGAGATTCAATACATCGGCCTCCAGCCGACAAGTCTCCAAGGGTCAATTGCTGCTTCGGGCACCTTATGGTCGTTCTCCTGTGAGTTTAGATTATTCTATCCGACGCAAAAATGATAGTTAATTGTAACGTTCAGGGCCTCCTAATGCCTATGGAACACTCAAATTGCGTCGAGATTCAATACATTGGCCTCCAGCCGACGTGTCTCCAAGGGTCTATTGCTGCCTCGGGCACCTTATGGTCGTTCTCCTGTGAGTCTAGATTTTCGAATCCGAAGCAAAAATGATAGTTAATTGTAACGTTCAGGGCCTTGTACAGACGATGGAACACTCAAATTGCGTCGAGATTCAATACATCGGCCTCCAGCCGACTTGTCTCCAATCGTCTATTGCTGCTTCGGGCACCTTATGGTCGTTCTCCTGTGAGTCTAGATTTTCGAATCCGACGCTAAAATGATAGTTACCAGTAACGTTCAGGGCCTCCTAATGCCGATGGAACACTCAAATTGCGTCGAGATTCAATACATCGGCCTCCAGCCGAATTGTCTCCAAGGGTCTATTGCTGCTTCGGGCACCTTATGGTCGTTCTCCTGTGAGTTTGGATTATCGAATCCGTCGCAAAAATGATAGTTAATTGTAACGTTTAGGGCCTCCTAATGACGATGGGACACTCATTTTGCGTCGAGATCCAATACATCGTCCTCCAACCGACTTGTCTCCAAGGGTCAATAGCTGCCTCGGGCACCTTGTGATCGTTCTGCTGTGAGTCTAGATTTTCGAATCCGAAGCAAAAATGATAGTTACTTGTAATGTTCAGGGCCTTCTAATGACTATGGAACACTCAAATTGCGTCGAGATTCAATACATCGGCCTCCAGCCGACTTGTCTCCAAGGGGATATCGCTGCCTCGGGCACCACATGGTCCGTTTCCGGTGATTCTACGTTTTCGAATCCGACGCAAAACTCATAGGTAATTGTAACGTTCAGGGCCTCCTAATGCCGATGGAACACTCAAATTGCGGCTAGAATCAATACATCGGTTTCCAGCCGACTTGTCTCCAAGGGTCTATTGCTGCCTCGGGCACCTTATGGTCGTTCTCCTGTGAGTCTAGATTTTCGAATCCGACGGATAAATGATAGTTAATAGTAACGTTCAGGGACTCCTAAAGACGATGGAACACTCTAATTGCGTCGAGAGTCAATACATCGACCTCCAGTCGACTTGTATCCAAGGGGATATTGCAGTCTCGGGCACAATATGATCCTTCTGCTGTGAGTCTAGATTTTCGAATCCGACGCAAAAATGATAGTTAATTGTAACGTTCAGGGCCTTGTAATGACGATGGAACACTCAAATTGCGTCGAGATTCAATACATCGTCCTCCAGCCGACTTGTCTCCAAGGGTCTAATGCTGCCTCGGGCACCTTATGGTCTTTCTCTTGTAAGTCTAGGTATTCGAATCCGAATCAAAAAAGATAGTTAATTGTAACGTTCAGGGCCTCCTAATGACGATGGAACTCTCAAATTGCGTCTAGATTCAATACATCGTCCTGCAGCCGACTTGTCTCCAAGGGTCTATTGCTGCCTCGGGCACCTTATGGTCGTTCTCCTGTGAGTCTAGATTTTCGAATCCGACGCAAAAATGATAGTTAATTGTAACGTTCAGGGCTTTCTAATGACAATGGAACACTCAAATTGCGTCGAGATTCAATACATCGGCCTCCAGCCGACTTGTCTCCAAGGGGATATCACTGCCTCGGGCACCACGTGGTCCGTCTCCGGTGATTCTACGTTTTCGAATCCGACGCAAAACTCATAGTTAAATGTAACGTTCAGGGCCTCCTATTGGCGATGGAACACTCAAATTGCGTCGAGAATCAGTACATCGACCTCCAGCCGCCTTGTCTCCAAGGGTCTATTGCTGCCTCGGGCACCTTATGGTCGTTCTCCTGTTAGTAGATTTTCGAATCCGACGCTAAAATGATAGTTAACTGTAACGTTTAGGGCCTCCTAATGCCTATGGAACACTCAACTTGCGTCGAGATTCAATACATTCGCCTCCAGCCGACGTGTCTCCAAGGGTCTATTGCTGCCTCGGGCACCTTATGGTCGTTCTCCTGTGAGTCTAGATTTTCGAATCCGAAGCAAAAATGATAGTTAATTGTAACGTTCAGGGCCTTGTACAGACGATGGAACACTCAAATTGCGTCGAGATTCAATACATCGGCCTCCAGCCGACTTGTCTCCAATCGTCTATTGCTGCTTCGGGCACCTTATGGTCGTTCTCCTGTGAGTCTAGATTTTCGAATCCGACGCTAAAATGATAGTTACCAGTAACGTTCAGGGCCTCCTAATGCCGATGGAACACTCAAATTGCGTCGAGATTCAATACATCGGCCTCCAGCCGAATTGTCTCCAAGGGTCTATTGCTGCTTCGGGCACCTTATGGTCGTTCTCCTGTGAGTTTGGATTATCGAATCCGTCGCAAAAATGATAGTTAATTGTAACGTTTAGGGCCTCCTAATGACGATGGGACACTCATTTTGCGTCGAGATCCAATACATCGTCCTCCAACCGACTTGTCTCCAAGGGTCAATAGCTGCCTCGGGCACCTTGTGATCGTTCTGCTGTGAGTCTAGATTTTCGAATCCGAAGCAAAAATGATAGTTACTTGTAATGTTCAGGGCCTTCTAATGACGATGGAACACTCAAATTGCGTCGAGATTCAATACATCGGCCTCCAGCCGACTTGTCTCCAAGGGGATATCGCTGCCTCGGGCACCACATGGTCCGTCTCCGGTGATTCTACGTTTTCGAATCCGACGCAAAACTCATAGGTAATTGTAACGTTCAGGGCCTCCTAATGCCGATGGAACACTCAAATTGGGGCTAGAACCAATACATCGGTTTCCAGCCGACTTGTCTCCAAGGGTCTATTGCTGCCTCGGGCACCTTATGGTCGTTCTCCTGTGAGTCTAGATTTTCGAATCCGACGGATAAATGATAGTTAATTGTAACGTTCAGGGACTCCTAAAGACGATGGAACACTCTAATTGCGTCGAGAGTCAATACATCGACCTCCAGTCGACTTGTACCAAGGGGATATTGCAGTCTCGGGCACAATATGATCCTTCTCCTGTGAGTCTAGATTTTCGAATCCGACGCATAAATGATAGTTAATTGTAACGTTCAGGGCCTTGTAATGACGATGGAACACTCAAATTGCGTCGAGATTCAATACATCGTCCTCCAGCCGACTTGTCTCCAAGGGTCTAATGCTGCCTCGGGCACCTTATGGTCTTTCTCTTGTAAGTCTAGGTATTCGAATCCGAATCAAAAAAGATAGTTAATTGTAACGTTCAGGGCCTCCTAATGACGATGGAACTCTCAAATTGCGTCTAGATTCAATACAAGGTCCTGCAGCCGACTTGTCTCCAAGGGTCTATTGCTGCCTCGGGCACCTTATGGTCGTTCTCCTGTGAGTCTAGATTTTCGAATCCGACGCAAAAATGATAGTTAATTGTAACGTTCAGGGCTTTCTAATGACGATGGAACACTCAAATTGCGTCGAGATTCAATACATCGGCCTCCAGCCGACTTGTCTCCAAGGGGATATCGCTGCCTCGGGCACCACGTGGTCCGTCTCCGGTGATTCTACGTTTTCGAATCCGACGCAAAACTCATAGTTAATTGTAACGTTCAGGGCCTCCTATTGGCGATGGAACACTCAAATTGCGTCGAGATTCAATACGTCGGCCTCCAGCCGACTTGTCTCCAAGGGGATATCGCTGCCTAGGGCACCACATGGTCCGTCTCCGGTGATTCTACGTTTTCGAATCCGACGCAAAACTCATAGTTAATTGTAACGTTCAGGGCCTCCTATTGGCGATGGATCACTCAAATTGCGTCGAGATTCAATACATCGACCTCCAGCGGACTTTTCTCCAAGGGGATATTGCTGTCTCGGGCACCATATGATCCTTCTCCTGTGAGTCTAGATTTTCGAATCCGACGTAAAAATGATAGTGAATAGTAACGTTCAGCGCCTCCTGATGACGACAGAACTCTCTAATTGCGTCGAGATTCAATACATCGTCCTCCAGCGGACTTGTCTCCAAGGGTCTATTGCTGCCTCGGGCACCAAATGGTCCGTCTCCTGTGAGTCTGGATTTTTGAAACCGACGCGAAACTGATAGTTAATTGTAACGTTCAGGGCCTCCTAATGACGATGGAACACTCAAATTGCGTCGAGATTCAATACATGGGCCTCCAGCCGAATTGTCTCCAAGGGGATATCGGTGCCTCGGGCACCACATGGTCCGTCTTCGTGATTCTACGTTTTCGAATCCGACGCAAAACTCAAAGTTAATTGTAACGTTCAGGGCCTCCTATTGGCGATGGAACACTCAAATTGCGTCGAGATTCAGTACATCGACCTCCAGCCGACTTGTCTCCAAGGGTCTATTGCTGCCTCGGGCACCATATGGTCGTTCTCCTGTTAGTAGATTTTCGAATCCGACGCTAAAATGATAGTTAACTGTAACGTTCAGGGCCTCCTAATGCCGATGGAACACTCAAATTGCGTCGAGATTCAATACATCGGCCTCCAGCCGACTTGTCTCCAAGGGTCTATTGCTGCTTCGGGCACCTTATGGTCGTTCTCCTGTGAGTTTAGATTATCGAATCCGACGCAAAAATGATAGTTAATTGTAACGTTCAGGGCCTCCTAATGCCCATGGAACACTCAAATTGCGTCGAGATTCAATACATTGACCTCCAGCCGACGTGTCTCCAACGGTCTATTGCTGCCTCGGGCACCTTATGTTCGTTCTCCTGTGAGTCTAGATTTTCGAATCCGACGCAAAAATGATAGTTAATTGTAACGTTCAGGGCCTTGTAAAGACGATGGAACACTCAAATTGCGTCGAGATTCAATACATCGGCCTCCAGCCGTCTTGTCTCCAAGGGGATATCGCTGCCTCGGGCACCACATGGTCCGTCTCCGGTGATTCTACGTTTTCGAATCCGACGCAAAACTCATAGTTAATTGTAACGTTCAGGGCCTCCTATTGGCGATGGAACACTCAAATTGCGTCGAGATTCAATACATCGACCTCCAGCCGACTTGTCTCCAAGGGTCTATTGCTGCCTCGGGCACCTTATGGTCATTCTCCTGTGAGTCTAGATTTTCGAATCCGACGCAAAAATGATAGTTAATTTTAATGTTCAGGGCCTTGTAATGACGATGGAACACTCAAATTGCGTCTAGATTCAATACATCGGCCTCCAGCTGACTTGTCTCCAAGGGTCTGTTGCTGCCTCGGGCACCTTATGGTCGTTGTCCTGTGAGTTTAGATTATCGAATCCGACGCATAAATGATAGTTAATTGTAACGTTTAGGGCCTCCTAATGACGATGGGACACTCAAATTGCGTCGAAATTCAATACATCGGCCTCCAGCCGACTTGTCTCCAAGGGGATATTGCTGTCTCGGGCACCATATGATCCTTCACCTTTGAGTCTAGATTTTCGAATCCGACGCAAAAATGATAGTGAATAGTAACGTTCAGGGCCTCCTAATGACGATAGAAGACTCAAATTGCGTCGAGATTCAATACATCGGCCTCCAGCCGATTTGTCTCCAAGGGGATATTGCTGCCTCGGGCACCAAATGGTCCGTCTGCTGTGAGTCTAGATTTTCGAATCCGACGCGAAACTGATAGTTAATTGTAAGGTTCAGGGCCTCCGAATGACGATGGAACACTCAAATTGCGTCGAGATTCAATACATCGGCCTCCAGCGGACTTGTCTCCGAGGGGATGTTGCTGTCTCGGGCACCATATGACCTTCTCCTGTGAGTCTAGATTTTCGAATCCGACGAAAAATGATAGTGAATAGTAACGTTCAGGGCCTTCTAATGACGATGGAACACTCAAATTGCGTCGAAATTCAATACATCGGCCTCCAGCCGACTTGTCTCCAAGGGTCTGTTGCTGCCTCGGGCACCTTATGGTCGTTCTCCTGTGAGTTTAGATTATCGAATCCGACGCAAAAATGATAGTTAATTGTAACCTTCAGGGCCTCCTAATGACGATGGAACACTCAAATTGCGTCGAGATTCAATACATCGGCCTCCAGCCGACTTGTCTCCAAGGGGATATTGCTGTCTCGGGCACAATATGATCCTTCTCCTGTGAGTCTAGATTTTCGAATCCGACCCAAAAATGATAGTTAATTGTAACGTTCAGGGCCTCCTAATGCCGATGGACACTCAAATTGCGTCGAGATTCAATACATCGTCCTCCAGCCGATTTGTCTCCAAGGGGATATTGCTGCCTCGGGCACCAAATGATCCGTCTGCTGTAAGTCTAGATTTTCGAATCCGATGAAAAACTGACAGTTAATTGTAACATTCAGGGCCTCCTAATGACGATGGAACACTCAAATTGCGTCGCGATCCAATACATCGGCCTCCAGCTGACTTGTCTCCAAGGGTCTATTGCTGCCTCGGGCATCTTATGGTCGTTCTCCTGTGAGTCTACATATTCGAATCCGACGCAAACATGATAGTTAATTGTAACGTTCAGGGCCTTCTAATGACGACGGAACACTCAAATGGCGTCGAGATTCAATACATCGGCCTCCAGCCGAATTGTCTCCAAGGGGATATCGGTGCCACGGGCACCACATAGTTCGTCTTTGTGATTCTACGTTTTCGAATCCGACGCAAAACTCATAGTTAATTGTAACGTTCAGGGCCTCCTATTGGCGATGGAACACTCAAATTGCGTCGAGATTCAATACATCGACCTCCAGCCGACTTGTCTCCAAGGGTCTATTGCTGCCTCGGCACCTTATGGTCGTTCTCCTGTTAGTAGATTTTCGAATCCGACGCTAAAATGATAGTTAACTGTAACGTTCAGGGCCTCCTAATGCCGATGGAGCACTCAAATTGCGTCGAGATTCAATACATCGGCCTCCAGCCGACTTGTCTCCAAGGGTCTATTGCTGCCTCGGGCACCTTATGGTCGTTCTCCTGTGAGTCTAGATTATCGAATCCGACGCAAAAATGATAGTGAATAGTAAAGTTCAGGACCTCCTAATGACGATAGAAGACTCAAATTGCGTCGAGATTCAATACATCGGCCTCCAGCCGATTTGTCTCCAAGGGGATATTGCTGCCTCGGGCACCAAATGGTCCGTCTGCTGTGAGTCTAGATTTTCGAATCCGACGCGAAACTGATAGTTAATTGTAAGGTTCAGGGCCTCCGAATGACGATGGAACACTCAAATTGCGTCGAGATTCAATACATCGGCCTCCAGCGGACTTGCCTCCGAGGGGATATTGCTGTCTCGGGCACCATATGATCCTTCTCCTGTGAGTCTAGATTTTCGAATCCGACCAAAAATGATAGTGAATAGTAACGTTCAGGGCCTTCTAATGACGATGGAACACTCAAATTGCGTCGAGATTCAATACATCGGCCTCCAGCCGACTTGTCTCCAAGGGTCTGTTGCTGCCTCGGGCACCTTATGGTCGTTCTCCTGTGAGTTTAGATTATCGAATCCGACGCAAAAATGATAGTTAATTGTAACGTTTAGGGCCTCCTAATGACGATGGGACACTCAAATTAATTTTAGATTCAATACATCGTCCTCCAGCCGACTTGTCTCCAAGGGTCTAATGCTGCCTCGGGCGCCTTATGGTCGTTCTCTCGTAAGTCCAGATTTTCGAATCCGACGCAAAAATGATAGTTAATAGTAACGTTCAGGGCCTCCTAATGACGATACAACTCTCAAATTGCGTCGAGATTCAATACATCGTCCTCCAGCTAATTTGTCTCGATGGGGATATTGCTGCCTCGGGCACCAAATGGTCCGTCTCCTGTGAGTCTGGATTTTCGAATCCGATGCAAAAGTGATAGTTTATTGTAGCGTTCAGGGCCTTCTAATGACGATGGAACACTCAAATTGCGTCGAGATTCAATACATCGGCCTTCAGCCGACTTGTCTCCAAGGGGATATCACTGCCTCGGGCACCACATGGTCCGTCTCCGGTGAGTCTAGATTTTCGAATCCGACGCAAAAATGATAGTGAATTGTAACGTTCAGGGCCTCCTAATGACGATGGAACACTCAAATTGCGTCAAGAATCAATACATCGGTTTCCAGCCGACCTGTCTCCAAGGGTCTGTTGCTGCCTCGGGCACCTTATGGTCGTTCTCTTGTAAGTCTAGATTTTCGAATCCGACGCAAAAATGACATTTAATTGTAACGTTTAGGGCCTCCTAATGACGATGGGACACTCAAATTGCACCGAGATTCAATACATCGTCCTCCAGCCGACTTTTCTCCATGGGGATATTACTGCCTCCGGCCTCTTATGTTCGCTCTCATGAGGGTCTAGATTTTCGAATCCGACGCAAAAATGATAGTTACTTGTAACGTTCAGGGCCTTGTAATGACGATGGGACACTCAAATTGCGTCGAGATTCAATACATCGTCCTCCAGCCGACTTGTCTCCAAGGGTCTAATGCTGCCTCGGGCACCTTATGGTCGTTCTCTTGTAAGTCTAGGTTTTCGAATCCGACGCAAAAATGATAGTTAATTGTAACGTTCAGGGCCTCCTAATGACGATGGAACTCTCAAATTGCGTCGAGATTCAATACATCGGCCTCCAGCCGACTTGTCTCCAAGGGTCTATTGCTGCTTCGGGCACCTTATGGTCGTTCTCCTGTGAGTTTAGATTATCGAATCCGACGCAAAAATGACAGTTAATTGTAACGTTCAGGGCCTCCTAATGCCCATGGAACACTCAAATTGCGTCGAGATTCAATACATTGGCCTCCAGCCGACGTGTCTCCTAGGGTCTACTGCTGCCTCGGGCACCTTATGGTCGTTCTCCTGTGAGTCTAGATTTTCGAATCCGCCGCAAAAATGATAGTTAATTGTAACGTTCAGGGCCTTGTAAAGACGATGGAACACTCAAATTGCGTCGAGATTCAATACATCGGCCTCCAGCCGACTTGTCTCCAAGGGGATATCGCTGCCTCGGGCACCACATGGGCCGTCTCCGGTGATTCTACGTTTTCGAATCCGACGCAAAACTCATAGTTAATTGTAACGTTCAGGGCCTCCTATTGGCGATGGAAAACTCAAATTGCGTCGAGATTCAATACATCGACCTCCAGCCGACTTGTCTCCAAGGGTCTATTGCTGCCTCGGGCACCTTATGGTCGTTCTCCTGTGAGTCTAGATTTTTGAATCCGACGCAAAAATGCTAGTTAATTGTAATGTTCAGGGCCTTGTAATGACGATGGGACACTCAAATTGCGTCGAGATTCAATACATCGGCCTCCAGCCGACTTGTCTCAAAGGGTCTGTTGCTGCCTCGGGCACCTTATGGTCGTTGTCCTGTGAGTTTAGATTATCGAATCCGACGCAAAAATGATAGTTAATTGTAACGTTTAGGGCCTCCTAATGACGATGGGACACTCAAATTGCGTTTAGATTCAATACATCGTCCTCCAGCCGACTTGTCTCCAAGGGTCTAATGCTGCCTCGGGCACCTTATGGTCGTTCCCTTGTAAGTCCAGATTTTCGAATCCGACGCAAAAATGATAGTTAATTGTAACGTTCAGGGCCTCCCAATGACGATACCATTCTCAAATTGCGTCGAGATTCAATACATCGTCCTCCAGCTAATTTGTCTCAAAGGGGATATTGCTGCCTCGGGCACCAAATGGTCCGTCTCCTGTGAGTCTCGATTTTCGAATCCGACGCAAAAGTGATAGTTAATTGTAACGTTCAGGGCCTTCTAATGACGATGGAACACTCAAATTGCGTCGAGATTCAATACATCGGCCTCCAGCCGACTTGTCTCCAAGGGAATATCACTGCCTCGGGCACCACATGGTCCGTCTCCGGTGAGTCTAGATTTTGGAATCCGACGCAAAAATGATAGTGAATTGTAACGTTCAGGGCCTCCTAATGACGATGGAACACTCAAATTGCGTCAAGAATCAATACATCGGTTTCCAGCCGACCTGTCTCCAAGGGTCTGTTGCTGCCTCGGGCACCTTATGGTCGTTCTCTTGTAAGTCTAGATTTTCGAATCCGACGCAAAAATTATATTTAATTGTAACGTTTAGGGCCTCCTAATGACGATGGGACACTCAAATTGCATCGAGATTCAATACATCGTCCTCCAGCCGACTTGTCTCCATGGGGATATTACTGCCTCCGGCCTCTTATGTTCGCTCTCATGAGGGTCTAGATTTTCAATCCGACGCAAAAATGATAGTTACTTGTAACGTTCAGGGCCTTGTAATGACGATGGAACACTCAAATTGCGTCGAGATTCAATACATCGGCCTCCAGCCGACTTGTCTCCAAGGGTCTATTGCTGCCTCGGGCCACTTATGGTCGTTCTCCTGTGAGTCTAGATTTTCGAATCCGACGCAAAAATGATAGTTAATTGTAACGTTCAGGGCCTTGTAATGTCGATGGAACACACAAGTTGCGTCGACATTCAATACATCGGCCTCCAGCCGACTTGTCTCCAAGGGTCTGTTGCTGCCTCGGGCACCTTATGGTCGTTCACCTGTGAGTTTAGATTATCGAATCTGACGCAAAAATGATAGTTAATTGTAACGTTTACGGCCTCCTAATGACTATGGGACACTCAAATTGCGTCGAGATTCAATACATCGGCCTCCAGCCGACTTGTCTCCAAGGGTCTAATGCTGCCTCGGGCACCTTATGGTCGTTCTCCTGTGAGTCTAGATTTTCGAATCCGACGCAAAAATGATAGTTAATTGTAACGTTCAGGGCCTTGTAATGACGATGGAACACTCAAATTGCGTCGAGATACAATACATCGGCCTCCAGCCGACTTGTCTCCAAGGGTCTATTGCTGCCTCGGGCCACTTATGGTCGTTCTCCTGTGAGTCTAGATTTTCGAATCCGACGCAAAAATGATAGTTAATTGTAACGTTCAGGGCCTTGTAATGACGATGGAACACAGAAGTTGCGTCGACATTCAATACATCGGCCTCCAGCCGACTTGTCTCCAAGGGTCTGTTGCTGCCTCGGGCACCTTATGGTCGTTCACCTGTGAGTTTAGATTATCGAATCTGACGCAAAAATGATAGTTAATTGTAACGTTTACGGCCTCCTAATGACTATGGGACACTCAAATTGCGTCGAGATTCAATACATCGGCCTCCAGCCGACTTGTCTCCAAGGGGATATTGCTGTCTCGGGCACCATATGATCCATCTCCTGTGAGTCTAGATTTTCGAATCCGACGCAAAAATGATAGTTAATTGTAACGTTTAGGGCCTTGTAAAGACGATGGAACACTCAAATTGCGTCGAGATTCAATACATCGGCCTGCAGCCGACTTGTCTCCAAGGGTCTGTTGCTGCCTCGGGCACCTTATGGTCGTTCTCCTGTGAGTTTAGATTATCGAATCCGACGCAAAAATGATAGTTAATTGTAACGTTTAGGGCCTCCTAATGACGATGGGACACTCAAATTGCGTCTAGATTCAATACATCGTCCTCCAGCCGACTTGTCTCCAAGGGTCTAATGCTGCCTCGGGCACCTTATGGTCGTTCTCTTGTAAGTCTAGATTTTCGAATCCGACGCAAAAATGATAGTTAATTGTAACGTTCAGGGCCTTCTAATGACGATGGAACACTCAAATTGCGTCGAGGTTCAATACATCGGCCTCCAGCCGACTTGTCTCCAAGGGGATATCGCTGCCTCGGGCACCACATGGTCCGTCTCCGGTGAGTCTAGAATTTCGAAACCGACGCAAAAATGATAGTGAATTGTAACGTTCAGGGCCTCCTAATGACGATGGAACACTCAAATTGCGTCAAGAATCAATACATCGGTTTCCAGCCGACTTGTCTCCAAGGGTCTGTTGCAGCCTCGGGCACCTTATGGTCGTTCTCTTGTAAGTCTAGATTTTCGAATCCGACGCAAAAATGATATTTAATTGTAACGTTTAGGGCCTCCTAATGACGATGGGACACTCAAATTGCATCGAGATTCAATACGTCGTCCTCCAGCCGACTTGTCTCCATGGGGATATTACTGCCTCCGGCCTCTTATGTTCGCTCTCATGAGAGTCTAGATTTTCGAATCCGACGCAAAAATGATAGTTACTTGTAACGTTCAGGGCCTTCTAATGACGATGGAACACTCAAATTGCGTCGAGATTCAATACATCGGCCTCCAGCCGACTTGTCTCCAAGGGTCTATTGCTGCCTCGGGCACCTAATGGTCGTTCTCCTGTGAGTCTAGATTTTCGAATCCGACGCAAAAATGATAGTTAATTGTAACGTTCAGGGCCTTGTAATGACGATGGAACACACATATTGCGTCGAGAAGCAATACATCGGCCTCCAGCCGACTTGTCTCCAAGGGTCTGTTGCTGCCTCGGGCAACTTATGGTCGTTCACCTGTGAGTTTAGATTATCGAATCCGACGCAAAAATGATAGTTAATTGTAACGTTCAGGGCCTTGTAATGACGATGGAACACTCAAATTGCGTCGAGATTCATTACATCGGCCTCCAGCCGACTTGTCTCCAAGGGTCTATTGCTGCCTCGGGCCACATATGGTCGTTCTCCTGTGAGTCTAGATTTTCGAATCCGACGCAAAAATGATAGTTAATTGTAACGTTCAGGGCCTTGTAATGACAATGGAAAACACAAATTGCGTCGAGATTCAATAATCGGCCTCCAGCCGACTTGTCTCCAAGGGTCTGTTGCTGCCTCGGGCACCTTATGGTCGTTCACCTGTGAGTTTAGATTATCGAATCTGACGCAAAAATGATAGTTAATTGTAACGTTTACGGCCTCCTAATGACTATGGGACACTCAAATTGCGTCGAGATTCAATACATCGTCCTCCAGCCGACTTGTCTCCAAGAGTCTAATGCTGGCTCGGGCACCTTATCGTTGTTCTCTTGTAAGTCTAGGTTTTCGAATCCGACGCAAAAATGATAGTTAATTGTAACGTTCAGGGCCTCCTAATGACGATGGAACTCTCAAATTGCGTCGAGATTCAATACATCGTATTCCAGCCGACTTGTCTCCAAGGGTCTATTGCTGCCTCGGGCACCTTATGGTCGTTCTCCTGTGAGTCTAGATTTTCGAATCCGACGCAAAAATGATAGTTAATTGTAACGTTCAGGGCTTTCTAATAACGATGGAACACTCAAATTGCGTCGAGATTCAATACATCGGCCTCCAGCCGACTTGTCTCCAAGGGGATATCGCTGCCTCGGGCACCACATGGTCCCACCACATGGTCCGTCTCCGGTGATTCTACGTTCTGGAATCCGACGCAAAACTTATAGTTAATTGTAACGTTCAGGGTCTCCTAATGCCGATGGAACACTCAAATTGCGTCGAGATTCGATACATAGACCTCCAGCCGACTTGTCTGCAAAGGTCAATAGCTGCCTCGGGCACCATATGTTCGTTCTCCTGTGAGTTTAGATTATCGAATCCGACGCAAAAATGATAGTTAATTGTAACGTTTAGGGCCTCCTAATGACGATGGAACTCTCAAATTGCGTCGAGATTCAATACATCGTATTCCAGCCGACTTGTCTCCAAGGGTCTATTGCTACCTCGGGCACCTTATGGTCGTTCTCCTGTGAGTCTAGATTTTCGAATCCGACGCAAAAATGATAGTTAATTGTAACGTTCAGGGCCTTCTAATGACGATGGAACACTCAAATTGCGTCGAGGTTCAATACATCGGCCTCCAGCCGACTTGTCTCCAAGGGGATATCGCTGCCTCGGGCACCACATGGTCCGTCTCCGGTGAGTCTAGATTTTCGAAACCGACGCAAAAATGATAGTGAATTGTAACGTTCAGGGCCTCGTAATGACGATGGAACACTCAAATTGCGTCAACAATCAATACATCGGTTTCCAGCCGACTTGTCTCCAAGGGTCTGTTGCTTCCTCGGGCACCTTATGGTCGTTCTCTTGTAAGTCTAGATTTTCGAATCCGACGCAAAAATGATATTTAATTGTAACGTTTAGGGCCTCCTAATGACGATGGGACACTCAAATTGCATCGAGATTCAATACGTCGTCCTCCAGCCGACTTGTCTCCATGGGGATATTACTGCCTCCGGCCTCTTATGTTCGCTCTCATGAGAGTCTAGATTTTCGAATCCGACGCAAAAATGATAGTTACTTGTAACGTTCAGGGCCTTCTAATGACGATGGAACACTCAAATCGCGTCGAGATTCAATACATCGGCCTCCAGCCGACTTGTCTCCAAGGGTCTATCGCTGCCTCGGGCACCTAATGGTCGTTCTCCTGTGAGTCTAGATTTTCGAATCCGACGCAAAAATGATAGTTAATTGTAACGTTCAGGGCCTTGTAATGACGATGGAACACACATATTGCGTCGAGATTCAATACATCGGCCTCCAGCCGACTTGTCTCCAAGGGTCTGTTGCTGCCTCGGGCACCTTATGGTCGTTCACCTGTGAGTTTAGATTATCGAATCCGACGCAAAAATGATAGTTAATTGTAACGTTTAGAGCCTCCTAATGACTATGGGACACTCAAATTGCGTCGAGATTCAATACATCGTCCTCCAGTCGACTTGTCACCAAGGGTCTAATGCTGCCTCAGGCGCCTTATGGTCGTTCTCTTGTAAGTCTAGGTTTTCGAATCCGACGCAAAAATGATAGTTAATTGTAACGTTCAGGGCTTTCTAATGACGATGGAACACTCAAATTGCGTCGAGATTCAATACATCGGCCTCCAGCCGACTTGTCTCCAAGGGGATATCGCTGCCTCGGGCACCACATGGTCCGTCTCCGGTGATTCTACGTTTTCGAATCCGACGCAAAAATGATAGTTAATTGTAATGTTCAGGGCCTCCTATTGGCGATGGAACACTCAAATTGCGTCGAGATTCAATACATCGGCATCCAGCCGACTTGTCTCCAAGGGACTGTTGCTGCCTCGGGCACCTTATGGTCGTTGTCCTGTGAGTTTAGATTATCGAATCCGACGCAAAAATGGTAGTTAATTGTAACGTTCAGGGCCTCCTAATGACGATGGGACACTCAAGTATCGTCGAGATTCAATACATCGGCCTACAGCCGACTTGCCTCCAAGGGTCTGTTGCTGCCTCGGGCACCTTATGGTCGTTCTCCTGTGAGTTTAGATTAACGAATCCGACGCAAAAATGGTAGTTAATTGTAACGTTTAGGGCCTTGTAAAGACGATGGAACACTCAAATTGCGTCGAGATTCAATACATCGGCCTCCAGCCGACTTGTCTCCAAGGGTCTGTTGCTGCCTCGGGCACCTTATGGTCTTTCTCCTGTGAGTTTAGATTATCGAATCCGACGCAAAAATGATAGTTAATTGTAACGCTTAGGGCCTCCTAATGACGATGGGACACTCAAATTGCATCTACATTCAATACATCGTCCTCCAGCCGACTTGTCTCCAAGGGTCTAATGCTGCCTCGGGCACCTTATGGTCGTTCTCTTGTAAGTCTAGATTTTCGAATCCGACGCAAAAATGATAGTTAATTGTAACGTTCAGGGCCTCCTAATGACGATACAACTCTCAAATTGCGTCGAGATTCAATACATCGTCCTCTTGCTGATTTGTCTCCAAGGGGATATTGCTGCCTCGGGCACCAAATGGTCCATCTCCTGTGAGTCTGGATTTTCGAATCCGACGCAAAAATGATAGTTAATTGTAACGTTCAGGGCCTTCTAATGACGATGGAACACTCAAATTGCGTCGAGATTCAATACATCGGCCTCCAGCCGACTTGTTTCCAAGGGGATATCGCTGCCTCGGGCACCACATGGTCCGTCTCCGGTGAGTCTAGATTTTCGAATCCGACGCAAAAATGATAGTGAATTGTAACGTTCAGGGCCTCGTAATGCCGATGGAACACTCAAATTGCGCCGAGATTCAATACATCGGCCTCCAGCCGACTTGTCTCCAAAGGTCTATTGCTGCCTCGGGCACCTTATGGTCGTTCTCCTGTGAGTTTAGATTATCGAATCCGACGTAAAAATGATAGTCAATTGTAACGTTCAGGGCCTATTAATGCCGATGGAACACTCAAATTGCGTCGAGATTCAATACTTCGGCATTCAGCCGATTTGTCTCCAAGGGTCTATTGCTGCCTCGGGCACCTTATGGTCGTTCTCCTGTGAGTCTAGATTTTCGAATCCGACGCAAAAATTTTAGTTAATTGTAACGTTCAGGGCCTTGTAATGGCGATGGAACACTCAAATTGCGTCGAGATTCAATACATCGGCCTCCAGCCGACTTGTATCCAAGGGTCTGTTGCTGCCTCGAGCACCAAATGGTCGTTCTCCTGTGAGTTTAGATTATCGAATCCGACGCAAAAATGATAGTTAATTGTAACGTTTGGGGCCTTGAAATGACGATGGAACACTCAAATTGCGTCGCGATCCAATACATCGTCCTCCAGCCGACTTGTCTCCAAGGGTCTGTTGCTGCCTCGGGCACCTTATGGTCGTTCTCCTGAGAGTTTAGATTATCGAATCCGACGCAAAAATGATAGTTAATTGTAACGTTCAGGGCCTCCTAATGACGATCGAACTCTCAAATTGCTTCGAGATTCAATACATCGGCCTCCAGCCGACTTGTCTCCAAGGGTCCATTGCTGCCTTGGGCACCTTATGGTCGTTCTCTTGTAAGTCTAGATTTTCGAATCCGACGCAAAAATGATAATTAATTGTAACGTTCAGCTCGACCTAATGACGATGGAACTCTCAAATTGCGTCGAGATTCAATACATCGTCCTCCAGCCGACTTGTCTCCTAGGGTATATTGCTGCCTCGGGCACCTTATGGTCGTTCTCCTGTGAGTCTAGATTTTCGAATCCGACGCAAAAATCATAGTTAATTGTAACGTTCAGGGCCTTCTAATGACGATGGAACACTCAAATTGCGTCGAGATTCAATACAACGGCCTCCAGACGACTTGTCTCCAAGGGGATATCGCTGCCTCGGGCACCACATGGTCCGTCTCCGGTGATTCTACGTTTTCGAACCCGACGCAAAACTCGTAGTTAATTGTAACGTTCAGGGCCTCCTATTGGCGATGGAACACTCAAATTGCGTCGTGATTCAATACATCGGCCTCCAGCCGACTTGTCTCCAAGGGTCTATTGCTGCCACGGGCACCAAATGGTCGTTCTCCTGTGAGTTTAGATTATCGAATCCGACGCAAAAATGATAGCTAATTGTAACGTTTAGGGCCTCCTAATGACGATGGAACACTCAAATTGCGTCGAGGTTCAATACATCGACCTCCAGCCGACTTGTATCCAAGGGGATATTGCAGTCTCGTGCACCATATGATCCTTCTCCTGTTAGTAGATTTTCGAATCCGACGCTAAAATGATAGTTAACTGTAACATTCAGGGCCTCCTAATGCCGATGGAACACTCAAATTGCGCCGAGATTCAATACATCGGCCTCCAGCCGACTTGTCTCCAAGGGTCTATTGCTGCCTCGCGCACCTTATGGTCGTTCTCCTGTGAGTTTAGATTATCGAATCCGACGCAAAAATGATAGTTAATTGTAACGTTCAGGGCCTCCTAACGCCGATGGAACACTCAAATTGCGTCGAGATTCAATACTTCGGCATTCAGCCGATTTGTCTCCAAGGGTCTATTGCTGCCTCGGGCACCTTATGGTCGTTCTCCTGTGAGTCTAGACTTTCGAATCCGACGCAAAAATTTTAGTTAATTGTAACGTTCAGGGCCTTGTAATGGCGATGGAACACTGAAATTGCGTCGAGATTCAATACATCGGCCTCCAGCCGATTTGTCTCCAAGGGTCTGTTGCTGCCTCGAGCACCAAATGGTCGTTCTCCTGTGAGTTTAGATTATCGAATCCGACGCAAAAATGATAGTTAATTGTAACGTTTAGGGCCTTGAAATGACGATGGAACACTCAAATTGCGTCGCGATACAATACATCGTCCTCCAGCCGACTTGTCTCCAAGGGTCTGTTGCTGCCTCGGGCACCTTATGGTCGTTCTCCTGTGAGTTTAGATTATCGAATCCGACTCAAAAATGATAGTTAATTGTAACGTTCAGGGCCTCCTAATGACGATGGAACTCTCAAATTGCGTCGAGATTCAGTACATCGGCCTCCAGCCGACTTGTCTCCAAGGGTCTATTGCTGCCTCGGTCACCTTATGGTCGTTCTCCTGTGAGTCTAGATTTTCGAATCCGACGATAAAATGATAGTTAATTGTAACGATCAGGGCCTCCTAATGCCGATGGAACACTCAAATTGCGTCGAGATTCAATACATCGGCCTCCAGCCGACTTGTCTCCAAGGGTCCATTGCTGCCTCGGGCACCTTATGGTCGTTCTCTTGTAAGTCTAGATTTTCGAATCCGACGCAAAAATGATAGTTAATTGTAACGTTCAGGGATTCCTAATGCCGATGGAACATTCAAATTGCGTCGAAATTCAATACATCGGCCTCCAGCCGACTTGTCTCCAAGGGTCTATTGCTGTCTCGGGCACCTTATGGTCGTTCTCCTGTGAGGCTAGATTTTTGAATCCGACGCAAAGATGATAGTTAATTGTAACGTTCAGGGCCGTGTAATGACGATGGAACACTCAAATTGCGTTGAGATTCAATACATCGGCCTGCAGCCGACTTGTCTCCAAGGGTCTGTTGCTGCCTCGGTCAAATTATGGTCGTTCTCCTGTGAGTTTAGATTATCGAATCCGACGCAAAACTGCTAGTTAATTGCAACGTTCAGGGCCTCCTAAAGACGATGGAGCACTCAAATTGCGTCGCGATTCAACACATCGTCCTCCAGCGTACTTGTATCCAAGGGGATATTGCAGTCTCGTGCACCATATGATCCCTCTCCTGTTAGTAGATTTTCGAATCCGACGCTAAAATGATAGTTAACTGTAACGTTCAGGGCCTCCTAATGCCGATGGAACACTCAAATTGCGTCGAGATTCAATACATCGGCCTCCAGCCGACTTGTCTCCAAGGGTCTGTTGCTGCCTCGGGCACCTTATGGTCGTCCTCCTGTGAGTCTAGATTTTCGAATCCGACGATAAAATGATAGTTAATTGTAACGATCAGGGCCACCTAATGCCGATGGAGCACTCAAATTGCGTCGAGATTCAATACATCGGCCTCCAGCCGACTTGTCTCCAAGGGTCTGTTGCTGCCTCGGGCACCTTATGGTCGTTCTCCTGTGAGTTTAGATTATCGAATCCGTCGCAAAAATGATAGTTAATTGTAACGTTCAGGGCCTCCTAATGACGATGGAACTCTCAAATTGCGTCGAGATTCAATACATCGGCCTCCAGCCGACTTGTCTCCAAGGGTCTATTGCTGCCTCGGGCACCTTATGGTCGTTCTCCTGTGAGTTTAGATTATCGAATGCGACGCAAAAATGATAGTTAATTGTAACGTTTAGGGCCTCCTAATGACGATGGAACACTCAAATTGCGTCGAGATTGAATACATCGGCTTCCAGCCGACTTGTCTCCAAGGGTTTGTTGCTACCTCGAGCACCAAATGGTCGTTCTCCTGTGAGTTTAGATTATCGAATCCGACGCAAAAATGATAGTTAATTGTAACGTTTAGGGCCTCCTAATGACGATGAGACACTCAAATTGCGTCGAGATTCAATACATCGTCCTCCAGCCGACTTGTCTCCAAGGGTCTAATGCTGCCTCGGGCACCTTATGGTCGTTCTCTTGTAAGTCTAGATTTTCGAATCCGACGCAAAAATGATAGTTAATTGTAACGTTCAGGGCCTCCTAATGACGATAGAACTCTCAAATTGCGTCGAGATTCAATTTATCGTCCTCCAGCTGATTTGTCTTCCAGGGGATATTCCTGCCTCGGGCACCAAATGGTCCGTCTCCTGTGAGTCTGGATTTTCGAATCCGACGCAAAAATGATACTTAATTGTAACGTTCAGGGCCTTCTAATGACGATGGAACACTCAAATTGCGTCGAGATTCAATACACTGGCCTCCAGCCGACTAGGCTCCAAGGGGATATCGCTGCCTCGGGCACCACATGGTCCGTCTCCGGTGTCTCTAGATTTTCGAATCCGACGCAAAAATGATAGTGAATTGTAACGTTCAGGGCCTCCTAATGACGATGGAACACTCAAATTGCGACAAGAATCAATACATCGGTTTCCAGCCGACTTGTCTCCAAGGGTCTATTGCTGCCTCGGGCACCTTATGGTCGTTCTCTTGTAAGTCTAGATTTTCGAATCCGACGCAAAAATGATAGTTAATTGTAACGTACAGGGCCTTCTAATGACGATGGAACACTCAAATTGCGTCGTGATTCAATACATCGGCCTCCAGCCGACTTGTCTCCAAGGGTCTGTTGCTGCCTGGGGCACCTTATGGTCGTTCTCCTGTGAGTTTAGATTATCGAATCCGCCGCAAAAATGATAGTTAATTGTAACGTTCAGGGCCTTGTAATGCCGATGGAACACTCAAATTGCGTCGAGATTCAATGCATCGGCCTCCAGCCGACTTGTCTCCAAGGGTCTATTGCTGCTTCGGGCACCTTATGGTCGTTCTCTTGTAAGTCTAGATTTTCGAATCCGACGCAAAAATGATAGTTAATTGTAACGTTCAGGGCCTCCTAATGCCGATGGAACACTCAAATTGCGTCGAAATTCAATACATCGACCTCCAGCCGACTTGTCTCCAAGGGTCTATTGCTGTCTCGGACACCTTATGGTCGTTCTCCTGTGAGGCTAGATTTTTGAATCCGACGCAAAGATGATAGTTAATTGTAACGTTCAGGGCCGTGTAATGACGATGGAACACTCAAATTGCGTCGAGATTCAATACATCGGCCTGCAGCCGACTTGTCTCCCAGGGTCTGTTGCTGCCTCGGTCACCTTATGGTCGTTCTCCTGTGAGTTTAGATTATCGAATCCGACGCAAAACTGCTAGTTAATTGTAACGTTCAGGGCCTCCTAAAGACGATGGAGCACTCAAATTGCGTCGCGATTCAATACATCGTCCTCCAGCGTACTTGTATCCAAGGGGATATTGCAGTCTCGTGCACCATGTGATCCCTCTCCTGTTAGTAGATTTTCGAATCCGACGCTAAAATGATAGTTAACTGTAACGTTCACGGCCTCCTAATCCCGATGGAACACTCAAATTGCGTCGAGATTCAATACATCGGCCTCCAGCCGACTTGTCTCCAAGGGTCTGTTGCTGCCTCGGGCACCTTATGGTCGTTCTCTTGTAAGTCTAGATTTTCGAATCCGACGCAAAAATGGTAGTTAATTGTAACGTTCAGGGCCTTCTAATGACGATGGAACACTCAAATTGCGTCGAGATTCAATACACTGGCCTCCAGCCGACTAGGCTCCAAGGGGATATCGCTGCCTCGGGCACCACATGGTCCGTCTCCGGTGTCTCTAGATTTTCGAATCCGACGCAAAAATGATAGTGAATTGTAACGTTCAGGGCCTCCTAATGCCGATGGAACACTCAAATTGCGACAAGAATCAATACATCGGTTTCCAGCCGACTTGTCTCCAAGGGTCTATTGCTGCCTCGGGCACCTTATGGTCGTTCTCCTGTGAGTCTAGATTTTCGAATCCGACGCAAAAATGATAGTTAATTGTAACGTTCAGGGCCTTCTAATGACGATGGAACACTCAAATTGCGTCGTGATTCAATACATCGGCCTCCAGCCGACTTGTCTCCAAGGGTCTGTTGCTGCCTGGGGCACCTTATGGTCGTTCTCCTGTGAGTTTAGATTATCGAATCCGCCGCAAAAATGATAGTTAATTGTAACGTTCAGGGCCTTGTAATGCCGATGGAACACTCAAATTGCGTCGAGATTCAATGCATCGGCCTCCAGCCGACTTGTCTCCAAGGGTCTATTACTGCTTCGGGCACCTTATGGTCGTTCTCTTGTAAGTCTAGATTTTCGAATCCGACGCAAAAATGATAGTTAATTGTAACGTTCAGGGCCTCCTAATGCCGATGGAACACTCAAATTGCGTCGAAATTCAATACATCGACCTCCAGCCGACTTGTCTCCAAGGGTCTATTGCTGTCTCGGACACCTTATGGTCGTTCTCCTGTGAGGCTAGATTTTTGAATCCGACGCAAAGATGATAGTTAATTGTAACGTTCAGGGCCGTGTAATGACGATGGAACACTCAAATTGCGTCGAGATTCAATACATCGGCCTGCAGCCGACTTGTCTCCAAGGGTCTGTTGCTGCCTCGGGCACCTTATGGTCGTTCTCCTGTGAGCTTAGATTATCGAATCCGACGCAAAAATGATAGTTAATTGTAACGTTCAGGGCCTCCTAATGTCGATGGAACTTTCAAATTGCGTAGAGATTCAATACATCGGCCTCCAGCCGACTTGTCTCCAAGGGTCTATTGCTGCCTCGGGCACCTTATGGTCGTTCTCCTGTGAGTTTAGATTATCGAATGCGACGCAAAAATGATAGTTAATTGTAACGTTTAGGGCCTCCTAATGACGATGGAACACTCAAATTGCGTCGAGATTCAATACATCGGCCTCCAGCCGACTTGTCACCAAGGGTCTGTTGCTGCCTCGAGCACCAAATGGTCGTTCTCCTGTGAGTTTAGATTAACGAATCCGACGCAAAAATGATAGTTAATTGTAACGTTCAGGGCCTCCTAATGACGATAGAACTCTCAAATTGCGTCGAGATTCAATTTATCGTCCTCCAGCTGATTTGTCTTCCAGGGGATATTGCTGCCTCGGGCACCAAATGGTCCGTCTCCTGTGAGTCTGGATTTTCGAATCCGACGCAAAAATGATAGTTAATTGTAACGTTCAGGGCCTTCTAATGACGATGGAACACTCAAATTGCGTCGAGATTCAATACACTGGCCTCCAGCCGACTAGGCTCCAAGGGGATATCGCTGCCTCGGGCACCACATGGTCCGTCTCCGGTGTCTCTAGATTTTCGAATCCGACGCAAAAATGATAGTGAATTGTAACGTTCAGGGCCTCCTAATGACGATGGAACACTCAAATTGCGACAAGAATCAATACATCGGTTTCCAGCCGACTTGTCTCCAACGGTCTATTGCTGCCTCGGGCACCTTATGGTCGTTCTCTTGTAAGTCTAGATTTTCGAATCCGACGCAAAAATGATAGTTAATTGTAACGTTCAGGGCCTTGTAATGGCGATGGAACACTCAAATTGCGTCGAGATTCAATACATCGGCCTTCAGCCGACTTGTCTCCAAGGGTCTGTTGCTGCCTCGGGCACCTTATGGTCGTTCTCCTGTGAGGCTAGATTTTCGAATCCGACGCAAAGATGATAGTTAAATGTAACGTTCAGGGCCGTGTAATGACGTTGGAACACTCAAATTGCGTCGAGATTCAATACATCGGCCTCCAGCCGACTTGTCTCCAAAGGTCTGTTGCTGCCTCGGGCACCTTATGGTCGTTCTCCTGTGAGTCTAGATTTTCGAAGCCGACGATAAAATGATAGTTAATTGTAACGATCAGGGCCTCCTAATGCCGATGGAACACTCAAATTGCGTCGAGATTCAATACATCGGCCTCCAGCCGACTTGTCTCCAACGGTCTATTGCTGCCTCGGGCACCTTATGGTCGTTCTCTTGTAAGTCTAGATTTTCGAATCCGACGCAAAAATGATAGTTAATTGTAACGTTCAGGGCCTTGTAATGGCGGTGGAACACTCAAATTGCGTCGAGATTCAATACATCGGCCTCCAGCCGACTTGTCTCCAAGGGTCTGTTGCTGCCTCGAGCACCAAATGGTCGTTCTCCTGTGAGTTTAGATTATCGAATCCGACGCAAAAATGATAGTTAATTGTAACGTTTAGGGCCTTGTAATTACGATGGAACACTCAAATTGCGTCGCGATCCAATACATCGTCCTCCAGCCGACTTGTCTCCAAGGGTCTGTTGCTGCCTCGGGCACGTTATGGTCGTTCTCCTGTGAGTTTAGATTATCGACTCCGACGCAAAAATGATAGTTAATTGTAACGTTCAGGGCCTCCTAATGACGATGGAACTCTCAAATTGCGTCGAGATTCAATACGTCGGCCTCCAGCCGACTTGTCTCCAAGGGCCTATTGCTGCAACGGGCACCTTATGGTCGTTCTCCTGTGAGTTTAGATTAGCGAATGCGACGCAAAAATGATAGTTAATTGTAACGTTTAGGGCCTCCTAATGAGGATGGAACACTCAAATTGCGTCGAGATTCAATGCATCGGCCTCCAGCCGACTTGTCTCCAAGGGTCTGTTGCTGCCTCGAGCACCAAATGGTCGTTCTCCTGTGAGTTTAGATTATCGAATCCGACGCAAAAATGATAGTTAATTGTAACGTTTAGAGCCTCCTAATGACGATGGGATACTCAAATTGCGTCGAGATTCAATACATCGTCCTCCAGCCGACTTGTCTCCAAGGGTCTATTGCTGCCTCGGGCACCTTATGGTCGTTCTCTTGTAAGTCTAGATTTTCGAATCCGACGCAAAAATGATAGTTAATTGTAACGTTCAGGGCCTCCTAATGACGATAGAATTCTCAAATTGCGTCGAGATTCAATTTATCGTCCTCCAGCTGATTTGTCTTCCAGGGGATATTGCTGCCTCGGGCACCAAATGGTCCGTCTCCTGTGAGTCTGGATTTTCGAATCCGACGCAAAAATGATAGTTAATTGTAACGTTTAGGGCCTCCTAATGACGATGGGACACTCAAATTGCGTCGAGATTCAATACGTCGGCCTCCAGCCGACTTGTCTCCAAGGTTCTGTTGCTGCCTGGGGCACCTTACGGTCGTTCTCCTGTGAGGCTAGATTTTCGAATCCGACGCAAAGATGATAGTTAATTGTAACGTTCAGGGCCGTGTAATGACGATGGGACACTCAAATTGCGTCGAGATTCAATACATCGGCGTCCAGCCGACTTGTCTCCAAGGGTCTGTTGCTGCCTCGGGCACCTTATGGTCGTTCTCCTGTGAGTTTAGATTATCGAATCCGACGCAAAACTGCTAGTTAATTGTAACGTTCAGGGCCTCCTAAAGACGATGGAGCACTCAAATTGCGTCGCGATTCAATACATCGTCCTCCAGCGCACTTGTATCCAAGGGGATATTGCAGTCTCGTGCACCATATGATCCCTCTCCTGTTAGTAGATTTTCGAATCCGACGCTAAAATGATAGTTAACTGTAACGTTCAGGGCCTCCTAATGCCGATGGAACACTCAAATTGCGTGGAGATTCAATACATCGGCCTCCAGCCGACTTGTCTCCAAGGGTCTGTTGCTGCCTCGGGCACCTTATGGTCGTTCTCCTGTGAGTCTACATTTTCGAATCCGACGGTAAAATGATAGTTAATTGTAACGATCAGGGCCTCCTAATGCCGATGGAACACTCAAATTGCGTCAAGATTCAATACATCGGCCTCCAGCCGACTTGTCTCCAAGGGTCCATTGCTGCCTCGGGCACCTTATGGTCGTTCTCTTCTAAGTCTAGATTTTCGAATCCGACGCAAAAATGATAGTTAATTGTAACGTTCAGCTCGACCTAATGACGATGGAACTCTCAAATTGCGTCGAGATTCAATACATCGTCCTCCAGCCGACTTGTCTCCAAGGGTCTATTGCTGCCTCGGGCACCTTATGGTCGTTCTCCTGTGAGTCTAGATTTTCGAATCCGACGCAAAAATGATAGTTAATTGTAACGTTCAGGGCCTTCTAATGACAATGGAACACTCAAATTGCGTCGAGATTCCTTACTTCGGCCTCCAGCCGACTTGTCTCCAAGGGTCTATTGCTGTTTCGGGCACCAAATGGTCGTTCTCCTGTGAGTTTAGATTATCGAATTTGACGCAAAAATAATAGTTAATTGTAACGTTTAGGGCCTCCTAATGACGATGGAACACTCAAATTGCGTCGAGATTCAATACATCGACCTCCAGCCGACTTGTATCCAAGGGGATATTGCAGTCTCGTGCACCATATGATCCTTCTCCTGTTAGTAGATTTTCGAATCCGACGCTAAAATGATAGTTAACTGTAACGTTCAGGGCCTCCTAATGCCAATGGAACACTCAAATTGCGTCGAGATTCAATACATCGGCCTACAGCCGACTTGTCTCCAAGGGTCTATTGCTGCCTCGGGCACCTTATGGTCGTTCTCCTGTGAGTTTGGATTATCGAATCCGACCCAAAAATGATAGTTAATTGTAACGTTCAGGGCCTCCTAATGCCGATGGAAAACTCAAATTGCGACGAGATTCAATACATCGACCTCCAGCCGACTTGTATCCAAGGGGATATTGCAGTCTCGTGCACCATATGATCCTTCTCCTGTTAGTAGATTTTCGAATCCGACGCAAAAATGATAGTTAATTGTAACGTTCAGGGCCTCCTAATGCCGATGGAACACTCAAATTGGGTCGAGATTCAATACATCGGCATTCAGTCGATTTGTCTCCAAGGGTCTATTGCTGCCTCGGGCACCTTATGGTCGTTCTCCTGTGAGTCTAGATTTTCGAATCCGACGCAAAAATGATAGATAATTGTAATGTTCAGGGCCTTGTAATGACGATGGAACACTCAAATTGCGTCGAGATTCAATACATCGGCCTCCAGCCGACTTGTCTCCAAGGGTCTATTGCTGCCTCGGGCACCTTATGGTCGTTCTCCTGTGAGTCAACATTTTAGAATCCGACGCAAAACTGATAGTTAAATGTAATGCTCAGAGCCTCTTAATGACGATGGAACACTCAAATTGCGTCGAGAGTCAACACATCTTCCTCCAGCCGACTTGGCTACAAGGGGTTATTGCTGCCTCGTGCTCCATGTGGTCCGTCTCCTGTGAGTTCAGATTTCCGAATCCGACGCGAAACTGATAGTTAATTGTAAGGTTCAGGGCCTCCTAATGACGATGGATCACTCAAATTGCGTCGAGAGTCATTACATCGGCCTCCAGCGGACTTGTCTCCAAGGAGATATTGCTGTCTCGGGCACCATATGATCCTTCTCCTGTGAGTCTAGATTTTCGAAACCGAAGCAAAAATGATAGTGATTAGTAACGTTCAGCGCCTCCTGATGACGATAGAACTCTCAAAATGCGTCGAGATTCAATACATCGTCTTCCAGCTGATTTGTCTCCAAGGGGATATTGCTGCCTCGGGCACCAAATTGTCCGTCTCCTATGAGTCTGGATTTTTGAATCCCACGCGAAACTGATAGTTAATTGTAACGTTCAGGGCCTCTTAATGCCGATGGAACACTCAAATCGCGTCAAGAATCAATACATCGGTTTCCAGCCGACTTGTCTCCAAGGGCCTATTGCTGTCTCCTGTAAGTAGATTTTCGAATCCGACGCTAAAATGATTGTTAATTGTAACGTTCAGGGCCTCCTAATGACGATGGAACTCTCAAATTGCGTCGAGATTCAATACATCGTCCTCCAGCCGACTTGTCTCCAAGGGTCTATTGTTGCCTCGGGCACCTTATGGTCGTTCTCCTGTGAGTCTAGATTTTCGAATCCGACGCAAAAATGATAGATAATTGTAACGTTCAGGGAATTCTAATGACGATGGAACACTCATTTTGCGTCGCGATCCAATACATCGTCCTCCAACCGACTTGCCTCCAAGGGTCAATAGCTGCCTCGGGCACCGTATGGTCGTTCCCCTGTGAGTCAACATTTTAGAATCCGACGCGAAACTGATAGTTAAATGTACTGCTCAGGGCCTCTTAATGACGATGGAACACTCAAATTGCGTCGAGAGTCAATACATCTTCCTCCAGCCGACTTGTCTACAAGGGGATATTGCTGCCTCGGGCTCCATGTGGTCCGTCTCCTGTGAGTCTAGATTTTCGAATCCGACGCGAAACTGATAGTTAATTGTAAGGCTCAGCTCCTCCTAATGACGATGGAACACTCAAATAGCGTCGAGATTCAATACATCGGTTTCCAGCCGACTTGTCTCCAAGGGTCTATTGCTGCCTCCAGCACCGTATGAACTTCTCCTGTGAGTAGATTTTTGAATCCGACGCAAAAATGATAGTTAATTGTAACGTTTAGGGCCTCCTAATGACGATAGAAGACTCAAATTGCGTCGAGATTCAATACATCGACCTCCAGCCGACTTGTATCCAAGGGGATATTGCAGTCTCGTGCAACATATGATCCATCTCCTGTTAGTAGATTTTCGAATCCGATGCTAAAATGATAGATAACTGTAACGTTCAGGGCCTCCTAATGCCGATGGAACACTCAAATTGCGTCGAGATACAATACATCGGCCTCCAGCCGACTTGTCTCCAAGGGTCTATTGCCGCCTCGGGCACCTTATGGTCGTTCTCCTGTGAGCTTAGATTATCGAATCCGCCGCAAAAATGATAGTTAATTGTAACGTTCAGGGCCTTCTAATGACGATGGAACACTCATTTTGCGTCGCGATCCAATACATCGTCCTCCAACCGACTTGTCTCCAAGGGTCTGTTGCTGCCTCGGGCACCAAATGGTCGTTCTCCTGTGAGTTTAGATTATCGAACCGACGCAAAAATGATAGTTAATTGTAACGTTCAGGGCCTCCTAATGACGATGGAACTCTCAAATTGCGTCGAGATTCAATACATCGGCCTCCAGCCGACTTGTCTCCAAGGGTCTATTGCTGCCTCGGGCACCTCATGGTCGTTCTCCTGTGAGTTTAGATTATCGAATGCGACGCAAAAATGATAGTTAATTGTAACGTTTAGGGCCTCCTAATGACGATGGGACACTCAACTTGCGTCGAGATTCAATACATCGTCCTCCAGCCGACATGCCTCCAAGGGTCTAATGCTGCCTCGGGCACCTTATGGTCGTTCTCTTGTAAGTCTGGATTTTCGAATCCGACGCAAAAATGATAGTGAATTGTAACGTTCAGGGCCTTGTAATGACGATGGAACACTCAAATTGCGTCGAGATTCAATACATCGGCCTCCAGCCGACTTGTCTCCAAGGGTCTATTGCTGCCTCGGGCACCTAATGGTCGTTCTCCTGTGAGTCTAGATTTTCGAATCCGACGCAAAACTCATAGTTAATTGTAACGTTCAGGGCCTCCTAATGACGATGGAACTCTCAAATTGCGTCGAGATTCAATACATCGGCCTCCAGCCGACTTGTCTCCAAGGGTCTATTGCTGCCTCGGGCACCTTATGGTCGTTCTCCTGTGAGTCTAGATTTTCGAATCCGACGCATAAATGATAGTGAATTGTAACGTTCAGCGCCTCCTAATGACGATAGAAGACTCAAATTGCGTCGAGATTCAATACATCGTCCTCCAGCCGATTTGTCTCCAAGGGGATATTGCTGCCTCGGGCACCAAATCGTCCGTCTGCTGTGAGTCTAGATTTTCGAATCCGACGAAAAACTGATAGTTAATTGTAACATTAAGGGCCTCCTAATGACGATGGAACACTCAAATTGCGTCGCGATCCAATACATCGGCCTCCAGCCGACTTGTCTCCAAGGGTATGTTGCTGCCTCGGGCACCTTATGGTCGTTCTCCTGTGAGTTTAGATTAACGAATCCGACGCAAAAATGATAGTGAATTGTAACGTTCAGGGCCTTGTAATGACGATGGAACACTCAAATTGCGTCGAGATTCAATACATCGGCCTCCAGCCGACTTGTCTCCAAGGGTCTATTGCTGCCTCGGGCACCTTATGGTCGTTCTCCTGTGAGTCTAGATTTTCGAATCCGACGCAAAACTCATAGTTAATTGTAACGTTCAGGGCCTCCTAATGACGATGGAACTCTCAAATTGCGTCGAGATTCAATACATCGGCCTCCAGCCGACTTGTCTCCAAGGGTCTGTTGCTGCCTCGGGCACCTTATGGTCGTTCTCCTGTGAGATTAGATTATCGAATCCGACGCAAAAATGATAGTTAATTGTAACGTTCAGGGCCTTCCAGTGACGATGGAACACTCAAACTGCGTCGAGATTCAATACATCGGCCTCCAGCCGTCTTGTCTCCAAGGGTCTAATGCTACCTCGGCCACCTTATGGTCGTTCTCTTGTAAGTCTAGATTTTCGAATCCGACGCAAAAATGATAGGTAATTGTAACGTTCAGGGACTCCTAAAGACGATGGAACACCTCGGGCAACGTATGGTCGTTCCCCTGTGAGTCAACATTTTAGAATCCGACGCAAAACTGATAGTTAAATGTAATGCTCAGAGCCTCTTAATGACGATGGAACACTCAAATTGCGTCGAGAGTCAACACATCTTCCTCCAGCCGACTTGGCTACAAGGGGATATTGCTGCCTCGTGCTCCATGTGGTCCGTCTCCTGTGAGTTTAGATTTCCGAATCCGACGCGAAAATGATAGTTAATTGTAAGGTTCAGGGCCTCCTAATGACGATGGATCACTCAAATTGCGTCGAGAGTCATTACATCGGCCTCCAGCGGACTTGTCTCCAAGGGGATATTGCTGTCTCGGGCACCATATGATCCTTCTCCTGTGAGTCTAGATTTTCGAAACCGAAGCAAAAATGATAGTGAATAGTAACGTTCAGCGCCTCCTGATGACGATAGAACTCTCAAAATGCGTCGAGATTCAATACATCGTCCTCCAGCTGATTTGTCTCCAAGGGGATATTGCTGCCTCGGGCACCAAATTGTCCGTCTCCTATGAGTCTGGATTTTTGAATCCCACGCGAAACTGATAGTTAATTGTAACGTTCAGGGCCTCTTAATGCCGATGGAACACTCAAATCGCGTCAAGAATCAATACATCGGTTTCCAGCCGACTTGTCTCCAAGGGCCTATTGCTGTCTCCTGTGAGTAGATTTTCGAATCCGACGCTAAAATGATTGTTAATTGTAACGTTCAGGGCCTCCTAATGACGATGGAACTCTCAAATTGCGTCGAGATTCAATACATCGTCCTCCAGCCGACTTGTCTCCAAGGGTCTGTTGCTGCCTCGGGCACCATATGGTCGTTCCCCTGTGAGTCAACATTTTAGAATCCGACGCGAAACTGATAGTTAAATGTAATGCTCAGGGCCTCTTAATGACGATGGAACACTCAAATTGCGTCGAGAGTCAATACATCTTCCTCCAGCCGACTTGTCTACAAGGGGATATTGCTGCCTCGGGCTCCATGTGGTCCGTCTCCTGTGAGTCTAGATTTTCGAATCCGACGCGAAACTGATAGTTAATTGTAAGGCTCAGCTCCTCCTAATGACGATGGAACACTCAAATAGCGTCGAGATTCAATACATCGGTTTCCAGCCGACTTGTCTCCAAGGGTCTATTGCTGCCTCCAGCACCGTATGAACTTCTCCTGTGAGTAGATTTTTGAATCCGACGCAAAAATGATAGTTAATTGTAACGTTTAGGGCCTCCTAATGACGATAGAAGACTCAAATTGCGTCGAGATTCAATACATCGACCTCCAGCCGACTTGTATCCAAGGAGATTCAATACATCGTCCTCCAGCCGACTTGTCTCCAAGGGTCTGTTGCTGCCTCGGGCACCTTATGGTCGTTCTCCTGTGAGTTTAGATTATCGAATGCGACGCAAAAATGATAGTTAATTGTAACGTTTAGGGCCTCCTAATGACGATGGAACACTCAAATTGCGTCGAGATTCAATACATCGTCCTCCAGCCGACTTGTCTCCAAGGGTCTGTTGCTGCCTCGGGCACCATATGGTCGTTCCTCTGTGAGTTGAGATTATCGAATCCGACGCAAAAATGATAGTTAATTGTAACGTTCAGGGTCTACTAATGCCGATGGAACACTCTAATTTTGTCGAGATTCAATACATCGGCATTCAGCCGATTTGTCTCCAAGGGTCTATTGCTGCCTCGGGCACCTTATGGTCGTTCTCCTGTGAGTCTAGATTTTCGAATCCGACGCAAAAATGATAGTTAATTGTAACGTTTAGGGCCTTGTAATGACGATGGAACACTCAAATTGCGTCGAGATTCAATACATCGGCCTCCAGCCGACTTATCTCCAAGGGTCTGTTGCTGCCTCGGGCACCTTATGGTCGTTCTCCTGTGAGTTTAGATTATCGAATCCGACGCAAATATGATATTTAATTGTAACGTTCAGGGCCTCCTAATGACGATGGAACACTCAAATTGCGTCAAGAATCAATACATCGGTTTCCAGCCGACTTGTCTCCAAGGGTCTGTTGCTGCCTCGGGCACCTAGTGGTCGTTCTCTTGTAAGTCTAGATTTTCGAATCCGACGCAAAACTCATAGTTAATTGTAACGTTCAGGGCCTCCTAATGACGATGGAACTCTCAAATTGCGTCGAGATTCAATACATCGGCCTCCAGCCGACTTGTCTCCAAGGGTCTGTTGCTGCCTCGGTCACCTTATGGTCGTTCTCCTGTGAGATTAGATTATCGAATCCGACGCAAAAATGATAGTTAATTGTAACGTTCAGGGCCTTCTAGTGACGATGGAGCACTCAAATTAGGTAGAGATTCAATACATCGGCCTCCAGCCGTCTTGTCTCCAAGGGTCTAATGCTGCCTAGGTCACCTTATGGTCGTTCTCTTGTAAGTCTAGATTTTCGAATCCGACGCAAAAATGATAGTTAATTGTAACGTTCAGGGACTCCTAAAGACGATGGAACTCTCAAATTGCGTCGAGGTTCAATACATCGTCCTCCAGCCGACTTGTCTCCAAGGGTCTATTGCTGCCTCGGGCACCTTATGGTCGTTCTCCTGTGAGTCTAGATTTTCGAATCCGACGCGAAACTGATAGTTAATTGTAAGGTTCAGGGCCTCCTAATGCCGATGGAACACTCAAATTGCGTCGAGATTCAATACATCGGTTTCCAGCCGACTTGTCTCCAAGGGTCTATTGCTGCCTCGGGCACCTTATGGTCGTTCTCCTGTGAGTCTAGATTTTCGAATCCGACGCCTAAATGATAGTGAATTGTAACGTTCTGCGCCTCCTAATGACGATAGAAAACTCAAATTGCGTCGAGATTCGATACATCGTCCTCCAGCCGATTTGTCTCCAAGGGGATATTGCTGCCTCGGGCACCTAATGGTCCGTCTGCTGTGAGTCTAGATTTTCGAATCCGACGAAAAACTGATAGTTAATTGTAACATTAAGGGCCTCCTAATGACGATGGAACACTCAAATTGCGTCGCGATCCAATACATCGGCCTCCAGCCGACTTGTCTCCAAGGGTATGTTGCTGCCTCGGGCACCTTATGGTCGTCCTCCTGTGAGTTTAGATTAACGAATCCGACGCAAAAATGATAGTGAATTGTAACGTTCAGGGCCTTGTAATGACGATGGAACACTCAAATTGCGTCGAGATTCAATACATCGTCCTCCAGCCGATTTGTCTCCAAGGGGATATTGCTGCCTCGGGCACCAAATGGTCCGTCTGCTGTGAGTCTAGATTTTCGAATCCGACGAAAAACTGATAGTTAATTGTAACGTTCAGGGACTCCTAAAGACGATGGAACACCTCGGGCAACGTATGGTCGTTCCCCTGTGAGTCAACATTTTAGAATCCGACGCAAAACTGATAGTTAAATGTAATGCTCAGGGCCTCTTAATGACGATGGAACACTCAAATTGCGTCGAGAGTCAATACATCTTCCTCCAGCCGACTTGTCTACAAGGGGATATTGCTGCCTCGAGCACCGTATGGTCGTTCTCCTGTGAGTTTAGATTATCGAATCCGCCGCAAAAATGATAGTTAATTGTAACGTTCAGGGCCTTCTAATGACGATGGAACACTCATTTTGCGTCGCGATCCAATTCATCGTCCTCCAACCGACTTGTCTCCAAGGGTCTGTTGCTGCCTCGGGCACCTTATGGTCGTTCTCCTGTGAGTTTACATTATCGAATCCGACGCAAAAATGATAGTTAATTGTAACGTTCAGGGCCTTCTAGTGACGATGGAACGCTCAAATTGCGTCGAGATTCAATACATCGGCCTCCAGCCGTCTTGTCTCCAAGGGTCTAATGCTGCCTCGGGCACCGTATGAACCTCTCCTGTGAGTAGATTTTCGAATCCGACGCAAAAATGATAGTTAATTGTAACGTTCAGGGACTCCCAAAGACGATGGAACACCTCGGGCACCGTATGGTCGTTCCCCTGTGAGTCAACATTTTAGAATCCGACGCAAAACGGATAGTTAAATGTAGTGCTCAGGGCCTCTTAATGACGATGGAACACTCAAATTGCGTCGAGAGTCAATACATCTTCCAGCAGCCGACTTGTCTACAAGGGGGTGTTGCTGTCTCGTGCACCATATGATTCTTCTCCTGTTAGTAGATTTTCGAATCCGACTCAAAAATGATAGTTAATTGTAACGTTTAGGGCCTCCTAATGACGATGGGACACTCAAATTGCGTCGAGATTCAATACACCGTCCTCCAGCCGACTTGTCTCCAAGGGTCTATTGCTGCCTCGGGCACCTTATGGTCGTTCTCCTGTGAGTCTAAATTTTCGAATCCGACGCGAAACTGATAGTTAACTGTAAGGTTCAGGGCCTCCTAATGCCGATGGAACACTCAAATTGCGTCGAGATTCAATACATCGTCCTCCAGCCAACTTGTCTCCAAGGGTCTGTTGCTGCCTCGGGCACCTTATGGTCGTTCCCCTGTGAGTTTAGATTATCGAATCCGACGCAAAAATGATAGTTAATTGTAACGTTTAGGGCCTCCTAATGACGATGGAACACTCAAATTGCGTCGAGATTAAATACATCGGCCTCCAGCCGACTTGTCTCCTAGGGTCTGTTGCTGCCTCGAGCACCAAATGGTCGTTCTCCTGTGAGTTTAGATTATCGAATCCGACGCAAAAATGATAGTTAATTGTAATGACGATGGAACACTCAAATTGCGTCGAGATTCAGTACATCGACCTCCAGCCGACTTGTATCCAAGGGGATATTGCAGTCTCGAGCACCGTATGAACTTCTCCTGTGAGTAGATTTTCGAATTCGACGCTAAAATGATAGTTAATTGTAACGTTCAGGGCCTTGTAATGACGATGGAACACTCAAATTGCGTCGAGATTCAATACATCGTCCTCCAGCCGACTTGCCTCCAAGGGTCTATTGTTGCCTCGGGCACCTTATGGTCGTTCTCTTGTAAGTCTAGATTTTTGAATCCGACGCAAAAATGATAGTTAATTGTAACGTTCAGGACCTCCTAATGACGATGGAACTCTCAAATTGCGTCGAGATTCTATACATCGTCCTCCAGCCGACTTGTCTCCAAGGGTCTATTGCTGCCTCGGGCACCGTATGATCGTTCTCCAGTGAGTTTAGATTATCGAATCCAAAGCAAAAATGATAGTTAATTGTAACGTTTAGGGTCTTGTAGTGACTATGGAACACTCAAATTGCGTTGCGATCCAATACATCGTCCTCCAGCCGACTTGTCTCCAAGGGTCTATTGTTGCCTCGGGCACCTTATGGTCGTTCTCTTGTAAGTCTAGATTTTCGAATCCGACGTAAAAATGATAGTTAATTGTAACGTTCAGGGCCTCCTAATGACGATGGAACTCTCAAATTGCGTCGAGATTCAATACATCGTCCTCCAGCCGACTTGTCTCCAAGGTTCTAATGCTGCCTCGGGCACCTTATGAACTTCTCCTGTGAGTAGATTTTCGAATCCGACGCAAAAATGATAGTTAATTGTAACGTTCAGGGACTCCCAAAGACGATGGAACTCTCAAATTGCGTCGAGATTCAATACATCGGCCTCCAGCCGACTTGTCTCCAAAGGCCTATTGCTGCCTCGGGCACCTTATGGCCGTTCTCCTGTGAGTCTAGATTTTCGAATCCGACGCAAAACTCATAGTTAATTGTAACGTTCAGGGCCTCCTAATGACGATGGAACACTCAAATTGCGTCAAGAATCAATACATCGGTTTCCAGCCGACTTGTCTCCAAAGGTCTATTGCTGCCTCGGGCACCTTATGGTCGTTCTCCTGTGAGTCTAGATTTACGAATCCGACGCATAAATGATAGTGAATTGTAACGTTCAGCGCCTCCTAATGACGATAGAAGACTCAAATTGCGTCGAGATTCAATACATCGTCCTCCAGCCGATTTGTCTCCAAGGGGGTATTGCTGCCTCGGGCACCAAATGGTCCGTCTGCTGTGAGTCTAGATTTTCGAATCCGACGATACACTGATAGTTAATTGTAACATTAAGGGCCTCCTAATGACGATGGAACACTCAAATTGCGTCGCGATCCAATACATCGTCCTCCAGCCGACTTGTCTCCAAGGGTATGTTGCTGCCTCGGGCACCTTATGGTCGTTCTCCTGTGAGTCTAGATTCTCGAATCCGACGCGAAACTGATAGTTAATTGTAAGGTTCAGAACCTCCTAATGACGATGGAACACTCAAATTGCGTCGAGATTCAATACATCGTCCTCTAGCCGACTTGTCTCCAAGGGTCTATTACTGCCTCGAGCACCGTATGAACTTCTCCTGTGAGTAGATTTTCGAATCCGACCCAAAAATGATAGTTATTTGTAACGTTTAGGGCCTCCTAATGACGATAGAAGACTCAAATTGGGTCGAGATTCAATACATCGACCTCCAGCCGACTTGTATCCAAGGGGATATTGCAGTCTCTTGCACCATATGATCCTTCTCCTGTTAGTAGATTTTCGAATCCGACGCTAAAATGATAGTTAACTGTAACGTTCAGGGCCTCCTAATGCCGATGGAACACTCAAATTGCGTCGAGATTCAATACATCGGCCTCCAGCTGACTTGTCTCCAAGGGTCTATTGCTGCCTCGGGCACCTTATGGTCGTTCTCCTGTGAGTTTAGATTATCGAATCCGACGCAAAAATGATAGTTTATTGTAACGTTCAGGGCCTTCTAGTGACGATGGAACGCTCAAATTGCGTCGAGATTCAATACATCGGCCTCCAGCCGTCTTGCCTCCAAGGGTCTAATTCTGCCTCGGGCACCGTATGAACTTCTCCTGTGAGTAGATTTTCGAATCCGACGCAAAAATGATAGTTAATTGTAACGTTCAGGGACTCCTAAAGACGATGGAACACCTCGGGCACCGTATGGTCATTCCCCTGTGAGTCAACATTTTAGAATCCGACGCAAAACTGATAGTTAAATGTAATGCTCAGGGCCTCTTAATGACGATGGAACACTCAAATTGCGTCGAGAGTCATTACATCTTCCTGCAGCCGACTTGTCTACAAGGGGAAATTGCTGTCTCGTGCACCATATGATCCTTCTCCTGTTAGTAGATTTTCGAATCCGACGCAAAAATGATAGTTAATTGTAACGTTTAGGGCCTGCTAATGACGATGGGACACTCAAATTGCGTCGAGATTCAATACATCGTCCTCCAGCCGACTTGACTCCAAGGGTCTAATGCTGCCTCGGGCACCGTATGAACTTCTCCTGTGAGTAGATTTTCGAATCCGACGCAAAAATGATAGTTAATCGTAACGTTCAGGGACTCCTAACGACGATGGAACACTCAAATTGCGTCGAGATTCAGTACATCGACCTCCAGCCGACTTGTATCCAAGGGGATATTGCAGTCTCGAGCACCGTATGAACTTCAACTGTGAGTAGATTTTCGAATTCGACGCTAAAATGATAGTTAATTGTAACGTTCAGGGCCTTGTAATGACGATGGAACACTCAAATTGCGTCGAGATTCAATACATCGTCCTCCAGCCGACTTGCCTCCAAGGGTCTATTGTTGCCTCGGGCACCTTATGGTCGTTCTCTTGTAAGTCTAGATTTTTGAATCCGACGCAAAAATGATAGTTAATTGTAACGTTCAGGACCTCCTAATGACGATGGAACTCTCAAATTGCGTCGAGATTCTATACATCGTCCTCCAGCCGACTTGTCTCCAAGGGTCTATTGCTGCCTCGGGCACCGTATGATCGTTCTCCAGTGAGTTTAGATTATCGAATCCAAAGCAAAAATGATAGTTAATTGTAACGTTTAGTGTCTTGTAGTGACGATGGAACACTCAAATTGCGTCGCGATCCAATACATCGTCCTCCAGCCGACTTGTCTCCAAGGGTCTATTGTTGCCTCGGGCACCTTATGGTCGTTCTCTTGTAAGTCTAGATATTCGAATCCGACGTAAAAATGATAGTTAATTGTAACGTTCAGGGCCTCCTAATGACGATGGAACTCTCAAATTGCGTCGAGATTCAATACATCGTCCTCCAGCCGACTTGTCTCCAAGGGTCTAATGCTGCCTCGGGCACCTTATGGACTTCTCCTATGAGTAGATTTTTGAATCCGACGCAAAAATGATAGTTAATTGTAACGTTCAGGGACTCCCAAAGACGATGGAACTCTCAAATTGCGTCGAGAATCAATACATCGGCCTCCAGCCGACTTGTCTCCAAGGGCCTATTGCTGCCTCGGGCACCTTATGGTCGTTCTCCTGTGAGTCTAGATTTTCGAATCCGACGCAAAACTCATAGTTAATTGTAACGTTCAGGGCCTCCTAATGACGATGGAACACTCAAATTGCGTCAAGAATCAATACATCGGTTTCCAGCCGACTTGTCTCCAAAGGTCTATTGCTGCCTCGGGCACCTTATGGTCGTTCTCCTGTGAGTCTAGATTTACGAATCCGACGCATAAATGATAGTGAATTGTAACGTTCAGCGCCTCCTAATGACGATAGAAGACTCAAATTGCGTCGAGATTCAATACATCGTCCTCCAGCCGATTTGTCTCCAAGGGGGTATTGCTGCCTCGGGCACCAAATGGTCCGTCTGCTGTGAGTCTAGATTTTCGAATCCGACGATACACTGATAGTTAATTGTAACATTAAGGGCCTCCTAATGACGATGGAACACTCAAATTGCGTCGCGAACCAATACATCGTCCTCCAGCCGACTTGTCTCCAAGGGTATGTTGCTGCCTCGGGCACCTTATGGTCGTTCTCCTGTGAGTTTAGATTAACGAATCCGACGCAAAAATGATAGTTAACTGTAACGTTCAGGGCCTCCTATTGGCGATGGAACACTCAAATTGCGTCGAGATTCAATACATCGGCCTCCAGCCGACTTGTCTCCAAGTGTCTATTGCACCTCGGGCACCAAATGGTCGTTCTATTGTGAGTTTAGAATATTGAATCCGACGCAAAAATGATAGTTAATTGTAACGTTTAGGGCCTCCTAATGACGATGGAACACTAAAATTGCGTCGAGATTCAATACATCGACCCCCAGCCGACTTGTATCCAAGGGGAAATTGCAGTCTCGTGCACCATATGATCCTTCTCCTGTTAGTAGATTTTCGAATCCGACGCAAAAGTGATAGTTAGTTGTAACGTTCAGGGCCTCCTAAAGACGATGGAACACTCAAATTGCGTCGAGATTCAATACATCGTCCTCCAGCCGACTTGTCTCCAAGGGTCTATTGCTGCCTCGGGCACCTTATGGTCGTTCTCCTGTGAGTCTAGATTTTCGGACCCGACGCGAAACTGATAGTTAATTGTAAGGTTCAGGGCCTCCTAATGCCGATGGAACACTCAAATTGCGTTGAGATTCAATACATCGGTTTCCAGCCGACTTGTCTCCAAGGGTCTATTGCTGCCTCGGGCACCTTATGGTCGTTCTCCTGTGAGTCTAGATTTTCGAATCCGACACATAAATGATAGTGAATTGTAACGTTCAGCGCCTCCTAATGACGATAGAAGACTCAAATTGCGTCGAGATTTAATACATCGTCCTCCAGCCGATTTGTCTCCAAGGGGATATTGCTGCCTCGGGCACCAAATGGTCCGTCTGCTGTGAGTCTAGATTTTCGAATCCGACGAAAAACTGATAGTTAATTGTAACATTAAGGGCCTCCTAATGGCGATGGAACACTCAAATTGCGTCGCGATCCAATACATCGGCCTCCAGCCGACTTGTCTCCTAGGGTATGTTGCTGCCACGGGCACCTTATGGTCGTTCTCCTGTGAGTTTAGATTAACGAATCCGACGCAAAAATGATAGTGAATTGTAACGTTCAGGGCCTTGTAATGACGATGGAACACTCGAATTGCGTCGAGAGTCAATACATCTTCCTCCAGCCGACTTGTCTACAATGGGATATTGTTGCCTCGTGCACCATGTGGTCCGTCTCCTGTGAGTCTAGATTATCGAATCCGACGCGAAACTGATAGTTAATTGTAACGTTCAGGGCCTCTTAATGCCGATGGAACACTCAAATCGCATCAAGAATCAATACATCGGTTTCCAGCCGACTTGTCTCCAAGGGTCTATAGCTGTCTCCTGTGAGTAGATTTTCGAGTCCGACGCTAAAATGATTGTTAATTGTAACGTTCAGGGCCTCCTAATGACGATGGAACTCTCATATTGCGTCGAGATTCAATACAACGTTCTCCAGCCGACTTGTCTCCAAGGGTCTATTGCTGCCTCGAGCACCGTATGAACTTCTCCTGTGAGTAGATTTTCGAATCCGACGCAAAAATGATAGTTATTTGTAACGTTTAGGGCCTCCTAATGACGATAGAAGACTCAAATTGGGTCGAGATTCAATACATCGACCTCCAGCCGACTTGTATCCAAGGGGATATTGCAGTCTCGTGCACCATATGATCCTTCTCCTGTTAGTAGATTTTCGAATCCGACGCTAAAATGATAGTTAACTGTAACGTTCAGGGCCTCCTAATGCCGATGGAACACTCAAATTGCGTCGAGATTCAATACATCGGCCTCCAGCTGACTTGTCTCCAAGGGTCTATTGCTGCCTCGGGCACCTTATGGTCGTTCTCCTGTGAGTTTAGATTATCGAATCCGACGCAAAAATGATAGTTTATTGTAACGTTCAGGGCCTTCTAGTGACGATGGAACGCTCAAATTGCGTCGAGATTCAATACATCGGCCTCCAGCCGTCTTGTCTCCAAGGGTCTAATTCTGCCTCGGGCACCGTATGAACTTCTCCTGTGAGTAGATTTTCGAATCCGACGCAAAAATGATAGTTAATTGTAACGTTCAGGGACTCCTAAAGACGATGGAACACCTCGGGCACCGTATGGTCGTTCCCCTGTGAGTCAACATTTTAGAGTCCGACGCAAAACTGATAGTTAAATGTAATGCTCAGGGCCTCTTAATGACGATGGAACACTCAAATTGCGTCGAGAGTCATTACATCTTCCTGCAGCCGACTTGTCTACAAGGGGAAATTGCTGTCTCGTGCACCATATGATCCTTCTCCTGTTAGTAGATTTTCGAATCCGACGCAAAAATGATAGTTAATTGTAACGTTTAGGGCCTGCTAATGACGATGGGACACTCAAATTGCGTCGAGATTCAATACATCGTCCTCCAGCCGACTTGACTCCGAGGGTCTAATGCTGCCTCGGGCACCGTATGAACTTCTCCTGTGAGTAGATTTTCGAATCCGACGCAAAAATGATAGTTAATTGTAACGTTCAGGGACTCCTAACGACGATGGAACACTCAAATTGCGTCGAGATTCAATACATCGTCCTCCAGCCGACTTGTCTCCAAGGGTCTATTGCTGCCTCGGGCACCTTATGTTCGTTCTCCTGTGAGTCTAAATTTTCGAATCCGACGCGAAACTGATAATTAACTGTAAGGTTCAGGGCCTCCTAATGCCGATGGAACACTCAAATTGCGTCGAGATTCAATACATCGTCCTCCAGCCGACTTGTCTCCAAGGGTCTGTTGCTGCCTCGAGCACCAAATGGTCGTTCTCCTGTGAGTTTAGATTATCGAATCCGACGCAAAAATGATAGTTAATTGTTACTTTTGGGGCCTCCTAATGACGATGGAACACTCAAATTGCGTCGAGATTCAATACATCGACCTCCAGCCGACTTGCCTCCAAGGGTCTATTGTTGCCTCGGGCACCTTATGGTCGTTCTCTTGTAAGTCTAGATTTTGAATCCGACGCAAAAATGATAGTTAATTGTAACGTTCAGGGCCTCCTAATGACGATGGAACTCTCAAATTGCGTCGAGATTCAATACATCGTCCTCCAGCCGACTTGTCTCCAAGGGTCTATTGATGCCTCGGACACCGTATGGTCGTTCTCCTGTGAGTTTAGATTATCGAATCCGAAGCAAAAATGATAGTTAATTGTAACGTTTAGGGTCTTGTAGTGACGATGGAACACTCAAATTGCGTCGCGATCCAATACATCGTCCTCCAGCCGACTTGTCTCCAAGGGTCTATTGTTGCCTCGGGCACCTTATGGTCGTTCTCTTGTAAGTCTAGATTTTCGAATCCGACGAAAAAATGATAGTTAATTGTAACGTTCAGGGCCTCCTAATGACGATGGAACTCTCAAATTGCGTCGAGATTCAATACATCGTCCTCCAGCCGACTTGTCTCCAAGGGTCTAATGCTGCCTCGGGCACCTTATGAACTTCTCCTGTGAGTAGATTTTCGAATCCGACGCAAAAATGATAGTTAATTGTAACGTTCAGGGACTCCCAAAGACGATGGAACACTCAAATTGCGTCGAGATTCAATACATCGGCCTCCAGCCGACTTGTCTCCTAGGGTCTATTGCTGCCCCGGGCACCTTATGGTCGTTCTCCTGTGAGTCTAGATTTTCGAATCCGACGCAAAACTCATAGTTAATTGTAACGTTCAGGGCCTCCTAATGACGATGGAACACTCAAATTGCGTCAAGAGTCAATACATCGGTTTCCAGCCGATTTGTCTCCAAGGGGATATTGCTGCCTCGGGCACCAAATGGTCCGTGTGCTGTGAGTCTAGATTTTCGAATCCGACGATAAACTGATAGTTAATTGTAACATTAAGGGCCTCCTAATGACGATGGAACACTCAAATTGCGTCGCGATCCAATACATCGTCCTCCAGCCGACTTGTCTCCAAGGGTATGTTGCTGCCTCGGGCACCTTATGGTCGTTCTCCTGTGAGTTTAGATTAACGAATCCGATGCAAAAATGATAGTAAATTGTAACGTTCAGGGCCTCCTATTGGCGATGGAACACTCAAATTGCGTCGAGATTCAATACATCGGCCTCCAGCCGACTTGTCTCCAAGTGTCTATTGCACCTCGGGCACCAAATGGTCGTTCTATTGTGAGTTTAGATTATTGAATCCTACGCAAAAATGATAGTTATTTGTAACGTTTAGGGCCTCCTAATGACGATGGAACACTCAAATTGCGTCGAGATTCAATACATCGACCTCCAGCCGACTTGTATCCAAGGTGATATTGCAGTCTCGTGCACCATATGATCCTTCTCCTGTTAGTAGATTTTCGAATCCGACGAAAAAATGATAGTTAATTGTAACGTTCAGGGCCTCCTAATGCCGATGGAACACTCAAATTGGGTCGAGATTCAATACATCGGCATTCAGCCGATTTGTCTCCAAGGGTCTATTGCTGCCTCGGGCACCTTATGGTCGTTCTCCTGTGAGTTTAGATTATCGAATCCGACGCAAAAATGATAGTTAATTGTAACGTTCAGGGCCTTCTAATGACGATGGAATACTCATTTTGCGTCGGGATCCAATACATCGTCCTCCAACCGACTTGTCTCCAAGGGTCTGTTGCTGCCTCGGGCACCTTATGGTCGTGCTCCTGTGAGATTAGATTATCGAATCCGACGCAAAAATGATAGTTAATTGTAAAGTTCAGGGCCTTCTAGTGACGATGGAACGCTCAAATTGCGTCGAGATTCAATACATCGGCCTACAGCCGTCTTGTCTCCAAGGGTCTAATGCTGCCTCGGGCACCGTATGAACTTCTCCTGTGACTAGATTTTCGAATCCGACGCAAAAATGATAGTTAATTGTAACGTTCAGGGACTCCTAAAGACGATGGAACACCTCGGGCACCGTATGGTCGTTCCCCTGTGAGTCAACATTTTAGAATCCGACGCAAAACTGATAGTTAAATATAATGCTCAGGGCCTCTTAATGACGATGGAACACTCAATTTGCGTCGAGAGTCAATACATCTTCCTGCAGCCGACTTGTCTACAAGGGGATATTGCTGTCTCCTGCACCATATGATCCTTCTCCTATTAGTAGATTTTCGAATCCGACGCAAAAATGATAGTTAATTATAACGTTTAGGGCCTCCTAATGACGATGGGACACTCAAAATGCGTCGAGATTCAATACATCGTCCTCCAGCCGACTTGTCTCCAAGGTACTAATGCTGCCTCGGGCACCGTATGAACTTCTCCTGTGAGTAGATTTTCGAATCCGACGCAAAAATGATAGTTCATTGTAACGTTCAGCGACTCCTAAAGACGATGGAACACTCAAATTGCGTCGAGATTCAATACATCGTCCTCCAGCCGACTTGTCCCTTAAATTCTCCTGTGAGTAGATTTTCGAATCCGACGCAAAAATGATAGTTAATTGTAACGTTTAGGGGCTCCTAATGACGATGGAACACTCAAATTGCGTCGAGATTCAATACATCGTCCTCCAGCCGACTTGTCTCCAAGGGTCTAATGCTGCCTCGGGCACCGTATGAAATTCTCCTGTGAGTAGATTTTCGAATCCGACGCAAAAATGATAGTTAATTGTAACGTTCAGGGACTCCAAAAGACGATGGAACACTCAAATTGCGTCGAGATTCAATACATCGTCCTCCAGCCGACTTGTCTCCAAGGGTCTGTTGCTGCCTCGAGCACCAAATGGTCGTTCTCCTGTGAGTTTAGATTATCGAATCCGACGCAAAAATGATAGTTAATTGTAACGTTTAGGGGCTCCTAATGACGATGGAACACTCAAATTGCGTCGAGATTCAGTACATCGACCTCCAGCCGACTTGTATCCAAGGGGATATTGCAGTCTCGAGCACCGTATGAACTTCTCCTGTGAGTAGATTTTCGAATCCGACGCTAAAATGATAGTTAATTGTAACGTTCAGGGCCTTGTAATGACGATGGAACACTCAAATTGCGTCGAGATTAATACATCGGCCTCAAGCCGACTTGTCTCCAAGGGTCTGTGCTGCTTCGGGCACCTTATGGTCGTTCTCCTGTGAGTTTAGATTATCGAATCCGACGCAAAAATGATAGTTAATTGTTACTTTTAGGGCCTCCTAATGACGATGGAACACTCAAATTGCGTCGAGATTCAATACATCGACCTCCAGCCGACTTGCCTCCAAGGGTCTATTGTTGCCTCGGGCACCTTATGGTCGTTCTCTTGTAAGTCTAGATTTTGAATCCGACGCAAAAATGATAGTTAATTGTAACGTTCAGGGCCTCCTAATGACGATGGAACTCTCAAATTGCGTCGAGATTCAATACATCGTCCTCCAGCCGACTTGTCTCCAAGGGTCTATTGCTGCCTCGGACACCGTATGGTCGTTCTCCTGTGAGTTTAGATTATCGAATCCGAAGCAAAAATGATAGTTAATTGTAACGTTTAGGGTCTTGTAGTGACGATGGAACACTCAAATTGCGTCGCGATCCAATACATCGTCCTCCAGCCGACTTGTCTCCAAGGGTCTATTGTTGCCTCGGGCACCTTATGGTCGTTCTCTTGTAAGTCTAGATTTTCGAATCCGACGCAAAAATGATAGTTAATTGTAACGTTCAGGGCCTCCTAATGACGATGGAACTCTCAAATTGCGTCGAGATTCAATACATCGTCCTCCAGCCGACTTGTCTCCAAGGGTCTAATGCTGCCTCGGGCACCTTATGAACTTCTCCTGTGAGTAGATTTTCGAATCCGACGCAAAAATGATAGTTAATTGTAACGTTCAGGGACTCCCAAAGACGATGGAACACTCAAATTGCGTCGAGATTCAATACATCGGACTCCAGCCGACTTGTCTCCTAGGGTCTATTGCTGCCCCGGGCACCTTATGGTCGTTCTCCTGTGAGACTAGATTTTCGAATCCGACGCAAAACTCATAGTTAATTGTAACGTTCAGGGCCTCCTAATGACGATGGAACACTCAAATTGCGTCAAGAGTCAATACATCGGTTTCCAGTCGATTTGTCTCCAAGGGGATATTGCTGCCTCGGGCACCAAATGGTCCGTCTGCTGTGAGTCTAGATTTTCGAATCCGACGATAAACTGATAGTTAATTATAACATTAAGGGCCTCCTAATGACGATGGAACACTCAAATTGCGTCGCGATCCAATACATCGTCCTCCAGCCGACTTGTCTCCAAGGGTATGTTGCTGCCTCGGGCACCTTATGGTCGTTCTCCTGTGAGTTTAGATTAACGAATCCGACGCAAAAATGATAGTTAATTGTAACGTTCAGGGCCTCCTATTGGCGATGGAACACTCAAATTGCGTCGAGATTCAATACATCGGCCTCCAGCCGACTTGTCTCCAAGTGTCTATTGCACCTCGGGCACCAAATGGTCGTTCTATTGTGAGTTTAGATTATCGAATCCGACGCAAAAATGATAGTTAATTGTAACGTTCAGGGCCTTCTAATGACGATGGAACACTCATTTTGCGTCGCGATCCAATACATCGTCCTCCAACCGACTTGTCTCCAAGGGTCTGTTGCTGCCTCGGGCACCTTATGGTCGTGCTCCTGTGAGATTAGATTATCGAATCCGACGCAAAAATGATAGTTAATTGTAACGTTCAGGGCCTTCTAGTGACGATGGAACGCTCAAATTGCGTCGAGATTCAATACATCGGCCTACAGCCGTCTTGTCTCCAAGGGTCTAATGCTGCCTCGGGCACCGTATGAACTTCTCCTGTGACTAGATTTTCGAATCCGACGCAAAAATGATAGTTAATTGTAACGTTCAGGGACTCCTAAAGACGATGGAACACCTCGGGCACCGTATGGTCGTTCCCCTGTGAGTCAACATTTTAGAATCCGACGCAAAACTGATAGTTAAATGTAATGCTCAGGGCCTCTTAATGACGATGGAACACTCAAATTGCGTCGAGAGTCAATACATCTTCCCGCAGCCGACTTGTCTACAAGGGGATATTGCTGTCTCGTGCACCATATGATCCTTCTCCTATTAGTAGATTTTCGAATCTGACGCAAAAATGATAGTTAATTGTAACGTTTAGGGCCTCCTAATGACGATGGGACACTCAAAATGCGTCGAGATTCAATACATCGTCCTCCAGCCAACTTGTCTCCAAGGTACTATTGCTGTCTCGGGCACCGTATGAACTTCTCCTGTGAGTAGATTTTCGAATCCGACGCAAAAATGATAGTTAATTGTAACGTTTAGGGGCTCCTAATGACGATGGAACACTCAAATTGCGTCGAGATTAAATACATCGTCCTCCAGCCGACTTGTCTCCAAGGGTCTAATGCTGCCTCGGGCACCGTATGAACTTCTCCTGTGAGTAGATTTTCGAATCCGACGCTAAAATGATAGTTAATTGTAACGTTCAGGGACTCCAAAAGACGATGGAACACTCAAATTGCGTCGAGATTCAATACATCGGCCTCCAGCCGACTTGTTTCCAAGGGTCTATTGCTGCCTCGGGCACCTTATGGTCGTTCTCCTGGGAGTCTAGATTTTCGAATCCGACGCAAAACTCATAGTTAATTGTAACGGTCAGGGCCTCCTAATGACGATGGAACACTCAAATTGCGTCAAGAATCAATACATCGGTTTCCAGCCGACTTGTCTCCAAGGGTCAATTGCTGCCTCGGGCACCTTATGGTCGTTCTCATGTGAGTCTAGATTTTCGAATCCGACGCAAAACTCATAGTTAATTGTAACGTTCAGGGCCTCCTAATGACGATGGAACTCTCAAATTGCGTCGAGATTCAATACATCGGCCTCCAGCCGACTTGCCTCCGCGGGTCTGTTGCTGCCTCGGGCACCTTATGGTCGTTCTCCTGTGAGATTAGATTATCGAATCCGACGCAAAAATGATAGTTAACTGTAACGTTCAGGGCCTTCTAGATACGATGGAACACTCAAATTCCGTCGAGATTCAATACGTCGGCCTCCAGCCGTCATGTCTCCAAGGGTCTAATGCTGCCTCGGTCACCTTATGGTCGTTCTCTTGTAAGTCTAGATTTTCGAATCCGACGCAAAAATGATAGTTAATTGTAACGTTCAGGGCCTCCTAATGACGATGGAACTCTCAAATTGCGTCGAGATTCAATACATCGTCCTCCAGCCGACTTGTCTCCAAGGGTCTGTTGCTGCCTCGGGCACCTTATGGTCGTTCCCCTGTGAGTTTAGATTATCGAATCCGACGCAAAAATGATAGTTAATTGTAACGTTTAGGGCCTCCTAATGACGATGGAACACTCAAATTGCGTCGAGATTAAATACATCGGCCTCCAGCCGACTTGTCTCCAAGGGTCTGTTGCTGCCTCGAGCACCAAATGTTCGTTCTCCTGTGAGTTTAGATTATCGAATCCGACGCAAAAATGATAGTTAATTGTAAGGTTTAGGGGCTCCTAATGACGATGGAACACTCAAATTGCGTCGAGATTCAGTACATCGACCTCCAGCCGACTTGTATCCAAGGTGATATTACAGTCTCGAGCACCGTATGAACTTCTCCTGTGAGTAGATTTTCGAATCCGACGCTAAAATGATAGTTAATTGTAACGTTCAGGGCCTTGTAATGACGATGGAACACTCAAATTGCGTCGAGATTAATACATCGGCCTCAAGCCGACTTGTCTCCAAGGGTCTGTGCTGCCTCGGGCACCTTATGGTCGTTCTCCTGTGAGTTTAGATTATCGAATCCGACGCAAAAATGATAGTTAATTGTTACTTTTAGGGCCTCCTAATGACGATGGAACACTCAAATTGCGTCGAGATTCAATACATCGTCCTCCAGCCGACTTGTCTCCAAGGGTCTGTTGCTGCCTCGGGCACCTTATGATCGTTCCCCTGTGGGTTTAGATTATCGAATCCGACGCAAAAATGATAGTTAATTGTAACGTTTAGGGCCTCCTAATGACGATGGAACACTCAAATTGCGTCGAGATTCAGTACATCGACCTCCAGCCGACTTGTATCCAAGGGGATATTGCAGTCTCGAGCACCGTATGAACTTCTCCTGTGAGTAGATTTTCGAATCCGACGCTAAAATGATAGTTAATTGTAACGTTCAGGGCCTTGTAATGACGATGGAACACTCAAATTGCGTCGAGATTAATACTTCGGCCTCAAGCCGACTTGTCTCCAAGGGTCTGTGCTGCCTCGGGCACCTTATGGTCGTTCTCCTGTGAGTTTAGATTATCGAATCCGACGCAAAAATGATAGTTAATTGTTACTTTTAGGGCCTCCTAATGACGATGGAACACTCAAATTGCGTCGAGATTCAATACATCGTCCTCCAGCCGACTTGTCTCCAAGGGTCTATTGCTGCCTCGGACACCGTATGGTCGTTCTCCTGTGAGTTTAGATTATCGAATCCGAAGCAAAAATGATAGTTAATTGTAGCGTTCACGGCCTCCTAATGACAATGGAACTCTCAAATTGCGTCGAGATTCAATACATCGTCCTCCAGCCGACTTGTCTCCAAGGGTCTAATGCTGCCTCGGGCACCTTATGAACTTCTCCTGTGAGTAGATTTTCGAATCCGACGCAAAAATGATAGTTAATTGTAACGTTCAGGGAATCCCAAAGACGATGGAACACTCAAATTGCGTCGAGATTCAATACATAGGCCTCCAGCCGACTTGTCTCCAAGGGTCTATTGCTGCCTCGGGCACTTTATGGTCGTTCTCCTGTGAGTCTAGATTTTCGAATCCGACGCAAAACTCATAGTTAATTGTAACGTTCAGGGCCTCCTAATGACGATGGAACATTCAAATTGCGTCGAGATTCAATACATCGACCTCCAGCCGACTTGTATCCAAGGGGATATTGCAGTCTCGTGCACCATATGATCCTTCTCCTGTTAGTAGATTTTCGAATCCGACGCAAAAATGATAGTTAATTGTAACGTTCAGGGCCTCCTAATGCCGATGGAACACTCAAATTGGGTCGAGATTCAATACATCGGCATTCAGCCGATTTGTCACCAAGGGTCTATTGCTGCCTCGGGCACCTTATGGTCGTTCTCCTGTGAGTTTGGATTATCGAATCCGACGCAAAAATGATAGTTAATTGTAACGTTCAGGGCCTTCTAATGACGATGGAACACTCATTTTGCGTCGCGATCCAATACATCGTCCTCCAACCGACTTGTCTCCAAGGGTCTGTTGCTGCCTCGGGCACCCTATGGTCGTTCTCCTGTGAGATTAGATTATCGAATCCGACGCAAAAATGATAGTTAATTGTAACGTTCAGAGCCTTCTAGTGACGATGGAACGCTCAAATTGCGTCGAGATTCAATACATCGGCCTACAGCCGTCTTGTCTCCAAGGGTCTAATGCTGCCTCGGGCACCGTATGAACTTCTCCTGTGAGTAGAATTTCGAATCCGACGCAAAAATGATAGTTAATTGTAACGTTCAGGGACTCCTAAAGACGATGGAACACCTCGGGCACCGTACGGTCGTTCCCCTGTGAGTAAACATTTTAGAATCCGACGCAAAACTGATAGTTAAATGTAATGCTCAGGGCCTCTTAATGACGATGGAACACTCAAATTGCGTCGAGAGTCAATACATCTTCCTGCAGCCGACTTGTCTACAAGGGGATATTGCTGTCTCGTGCACCATATGATCCTTCTCCTATTAGTAGATTTTCGAATCCGACGCAAAAATGATAGTTAATTGTAACGTTTAGGGACTCCTAAAGGCGATGGAACACTCAAATTGCGTCGAGATTCAATACATCGTCCTCCAGCCGACTTGTCTCCAAGGGTCTCTTGCTGCCTCGGGCACCTTATGGTCGTTCTCCTGTGAGTCTAAATTTTCGATTCCGACGCGAAACTGATAGTTAACTGCAAGGTTCAGGGCCTCCTAATGCCGATGGTACACTCAAATTGCGTCGAGATTCAATACTTCGGCCTCCAGCCGTCTTATCTCCAAGGGTCTGTTGCTGCCTCGAGCACCAAATGGTCGTACTCCTGTGAGTTTAGATTATCGAATCCGACGCAAAAATGATAGTTAATTGTAACGTTTAGGTGCTCCTAATGACGATGGAACACTCAAATTGCGTCGAGATTCAATACATCGTCCTCCAGCCGACTTGTCTCCAAGGGTCTAATGCTGCCTCGGGCACCGTATGAACTTCTCCTGTGAGTAGATTTTCGAATCCGACGCAAAAATGATAGTTAATTGTAACGTTCAGGGACTCCAAAAGACGATGGAACACTCAAATTGCGTCGAGATTCAATACATCGGCCTCCAGCCGACTTGTCTCCAAGGGTCTATTGCTGCCTCGGGCACCTTATGGTCGTTCTCCTGTGAGTCTAGATTTTCGAATCCGACGCAAAACTCACAGTTAATTGTAACGTTCAGGGCGTCCTAATGACGATGGAACACTCAAATTGCGTCAAGAATCAATACATCGGTTTCCAGCCGACTTGTCTCCAAGGGTCTATTGCTGCCTCGGGCACCTTATGGTCGTTCTCCTGTGAGTCTAGATTTTCGAATCCGACGCAAAACTCATAGTTAATTGTAACGTTCAGGGCCTCCTAATGACGATGGAACTCTCAAATTGCGTCGAGATTCAATTTATCGGCCTCCAGCCGACTTGTCTCCAAGGGTCTGTTGCTGCCTCGGGCACCTTATGGTCGTTCTCCTGTGAGATTAGATTATCGAATCCGACGCAAAAATGATAGTTAATTGTAACGTTCAGGGCCTTCTAGATGCGATGGAACACTCAAATTGCGTCGAGATTCAATACATCGGCCTCCAGCCGTCATGTCTCCAAGGGTCTAATGCTGCCTCGGTCACCTTATGGTCGTTCTCTTGTAAGTCTAGACTTTCGAATCCGACGCAAAAATGATAGTTAATTGTAACGTTCAGGACCTCCTAATGACGATGGAACACTCAAATTGCGTCGAGATTCAATACATCGGCCTCCAGCCGACTTGTCTCCAAGTGTCTATTGCACCTCGGGCACCATATGGTCGTTCTATTGTGAGTTTAGATTATTGAATCCGACACAAAAATGATAGTTAATTGTAACGTTCAGGGCCTTGTAATGACGATGGAACACTCCAATTGCGTCTAGATTCAATACATCGGCCTCCAGCCGACTTGTCTCCAAGGGTCTGTTGCTGCCTCGGGCACCTTATGGTCGTTCTCCTGTGAGTTTAGATTATCGAATCCGACGCAAAAATGATAGTTAATTGTAACGTTCAGGGCCTCCTAATGACGATGGAACACTCAAATTGCGTCAAGAATCAATACATCGGTTTCCAGCCGACTTGTCTCCAAGGGTCTGTTGCTGCCTCAGGCACCTTATGGTCGTTCTCTTGTAAGTCTACATTTTCGAATCCGACGCAAAAATGATAGTTAATTGTATCATTAAGGGCCTTCTAATGACGATGGGACACTCATTTTGCGTCGCGATCCAATACATCGTCCTCCAACCGACTTGCCTCCAAGGGTCAATAGCTGCCTCGGGCACCGTATGGTCGTTCCCCTGTGAGTCAACATTTTAGAATCCGACGCAAAACTGATAGTTAAATGTAATGCTCAGGGCCTCTTAATGACGATGGAACACTCAAATTGCGCCGAGAGTCAATACATCTTCCTCCAGCCGACTTGTCTACAAGGGGATATTGCTGCCTCGTGCTCCATGTGGTCCGTCTCCTGTGAGTCTAGATTTTCGAATCCGACGCGAAACTGATAGTTAATTGTAACGTTCAGGGCCTCCTAATGACGATGGAACACTCAAATTGCGTCGAGATTCAATACATCGACCTCCAGCCGACTTGTATCCAAAGGGATATTGCAGTCTCGTGCACCATATGATCCCTCACCTGTTAGTAGATTTTCGAATCCGACGCAAAAACGATAGTTAATTGTAACGTTTAGGGCCTCCTAATGACGATGGAACACTCAAATTGCGTCGAGATTCAATACATCGGCCTCCAGCCGACTTGTCTCCAAGGGTATGTTGCTGCCTCGGGCACCTTATGGTCGTTCTCCTGTGAGTTTGGATTATCGAATCCGACGCAAAAATGATAGTTAATTGTAACGTTCAGGGCCTCCTAATGCCGATGTAACACTCAAATTGCGTCGAGATTCAATACATCGGCCTCCAGCCGACTTGTCTCCAAGGGTCTATTGCTGTCTCCTGTGAGTAGATTTTCGAATCCGACGCTAAAATGATTGTTAATTGTAACGTTTAGGTCCTCCTAATGACGATGGAACTCTCAAATTGCGTCGAGATTCAATACATCGTCCTCCAGCCGACTTGTCTCCAAGGGTCTATTGCTGCCTCGGGCACCTTATGGTCGTTCTCCTGTGAGTCTAGATTATCGAATCCGACGCAAAAATGATAGTTAATTGTAACGTTCAGGGCCTTCTAGTGACGATGGAACGCTCAAATTGCGTCGAGATTCAATATATCGGCCTCCAGCCGTCTTGTCTCCAAGGGTCTAATGCTGCCTCGGGCACCGTATGAACTTCTCCTGTGAGTAGATTTTCGAATCCGACGCAAAAATGATAGTTAATTGTAACGTTCAGGGACTCCTAAAGACGATGGAACACCTCGGGCACCGTATGGTCGTTCCCCTGTGAGTCAACATTTTAGAATCCGACGCAAAACTGATAGTTAAATGTAATGCTCAGGGCCTCTTAATGACGATGGAACACTCAAATTGCGTCGAGAGTCAATACATCTTCCTGCAGCCGACTTGTCTACAAGGGGATATTGCTGTCTCGTGCACCATATGATCCTTCTCCTTTTAGTAGATTTTCGAATCCGACCCAAAAATGATAGTTAATTGTAACGTTTAGGGCCACCTAATGCCGATCGAACACTCAAATTGCGTCGAGATTAAATACATCGGCCTCCAGCCGACTTGTCTCCAAGGGTCTGTTGCTGCCTCGAGCACCAAATGGTCGTTCTCCTGTGAGTTCAGATTATCGAAATCAACGCAAAAATGATAGTTAATTGTAACAATTAGGGGCTCCTAATGACGATGGAACACTCAAATTGCGTCGAGATTCAGTACATCGACCTCCAGCCGACTTGTATCCAAGGGGATATTGCAGTCTCGAGCACCGTATGAACTTCTCCTGTGAGTAGATTTTCGATTCCGACGCTAAAATGATATTTAATTGTAACGTTCAGGGCCTTGTAATGACGATGGAACACTCAAATTGCGTCAAGAATCAATACATCGGTTTCCAGCCGACTTGTCTCCAAGGGTCTGTTGCTGCCGCAGGCGCCAAATGGTCGTTCTATTGTGAGTTTAGATTATTGAATCCGACGAAAAAATGATAGTTAATTGTAACGTTTAGGGCCTCCTAATGACGATGGAACACTCAAATTGCGTCGAGATTCAATGCATCGACCTCCAGCCGACTTGTATCCAAGGGGATATTGCAGTCTCGTGCACCATATGATCCTTCTCCTGTTAGTAGATTTTCGAATCCGACGCAAAAATGATAGTTAATTGTAACGTTCAGGGCCTCCTAATGACGATGGAACACTCAAATTGCGTCAAGAATCAATACATCGGTTTCCAGCCGACTTGTCTCCAAGTGTCTGTTGCTGCCTCAGGCACCTTATGGTCGTCCTCTTGTAAGTCTAGATTTTCGAATCCGACGCAAAATTGATAGTTAATTGTAACGTTCAGGGACTCCTAAAGACGATGGAACACTCAAATTGCGTCGACATTCAATACATCGGCCTCCAGCCGACTTGTCTCCAAGGGTCTGTTGCTGCCTCGGGCACCTTATGGTCGTTCTCCTGTGAGATTAGATTATCGAATCCGACGCAAAAATTATAGTTAATTGTAACGTTCAGGGCCTTCTAGTGACTATGGAACACTCAAATTGCGTCGAGATTCAATACATCGGCCTCCAGCCGTCTTGTCTCCAAGGGTCTAATGCTGCCTCGGTCACCTTATGGTCGTTCCCTTGTAAGTCTAGATTTTCGAATCCGAAGCAAAAATGATAGTTAATTGTAACGTTTAGGGTCTTGTAGTGACGATGGAACACTCAAATTGCGTCGCGATCCAATACATCGTCCTCCAGCCGACTTGTCTCCAAGGGTCTATTGTTGCCTCGGGCACATTGTGGTCGTTCTCTTGTAAGTCTAGATTTTCGAATCCGACGCAAAACTGATAGTTAATTGTAACGTTCAGCGCCTCCTAATGACGATGGAACTCTCAAATTGCGTCGAGTTTCAATACATCACCCATTAGCCGACTTGTCTTCAAGGGTCTAATGCTGCCTCGGGCACCGTATGAACTTCTCCTGTGAGTAGATTTTCGAATCCGACGCAAAAATGATAGTTAATTGTAAAGTTCAGGGACTCCCAAAGACGATGGAACACTCAAATTGCGTCGAGATTCAATACATCGGCCTCCAGCCGACTTGTCTCCAAGGGTCTATTGCTGCCTCGGGCACCTTATGGTCGTTCTCCTGTGAGTCTAGATTTACGAATCCGACGCATAAATGATAGTGAATTGTAACGTTCAGCGCCTCCTAATGACGATAGAAGACTCAAATTGCGTCGAGATTCAATACATATGTCCTCCAGCCGATTTGTCTCCAAGGGGATATTGCTGCCTCGGGCACCAAATGGTCCGCCTGCTGTGTGTCTAGATTTTCGGATCCGATGATAAACTGATAGTTAATTGTAACATTAAGGGCTTCCTAATGACGATGGAACAGTCAAATTGCGTCGCGATCCAATACATCGTCCTCCAGCCGACTTGTCTCCAACGGTATGTTGCTGCCTCGGGCACCTTATGGTCGTTCTCCTGTGAGTTTAGATTATCGAATCCGACGCAAAAATGATAGTTAATTGTAACGCTCAGGGCCTCCTAATGACGATGGAACTCTCAAATTGCGTCGAGATTCAGCCGACTTGTCTCCAAGGGTCTATTGCTGCCTCGGGCACCGTATGGTCGTTCTCCCGTGAGTTTAGATTATCGAATCCGAAGCAAAAATGATAGTTAATTGCAACGTTTAGGGTCTAGTAGTGACGATGGAACACTCAAAATGCGTCCCGATCCAATACATCGTCCTCCAGCCGACTTGTCTCCAAGGGTCTATTGTTGCCTCGGGCACCTTATGGTCGTTCTCTTACAAGTCTAGATTTTCGAATCCGACGCAAAAATGATAGTTAATTGTAACGTTCAGGGCCTCCTAATGACGATGGAACTCTCAAATTGCGTCGAGATTCAATACATCGTCCTCCAGCCGACTTGTCTCCAAGGGTCTAATGCTGCCTCGGGCACCGTATGAACTTCTCCTGTGAGTAGATTTTCGAATCCGACGCAAAAATGATAGTTAATTGTAACGTTCAGGGACTCCCAAAGACGATGGAACACTCAAATTGCGTCGAGATTCAATACATCGGCCTCCAGCGGACTTGTCTCCAAGGGTCTATTGCTGCCTCGGGCACCTTATGGTCGTTCTCCTGTGAGTCTAGATTTTCGAATCCGACGCAAAACTCATAGTTAATTGTAACGTTCAGGGCCTCCTAATGACGATGGAACACTCAAATTGCGTCTAGAATCAATACATCGGTTTCCATGCCGACTTGTCTCCGAGGGTCTATTGCTGCCTCGGGCACTTTATGGTCGTTCTCCTGTGAGTCTAGATTTTCGAATCCGACGATAAACTGATAGTTAATTATAACATTAAGGGCCTCCTAATGACGATGGAACACTCAAATTGCGTCGCGATCCAATACATCGTCCTCCAGCCGACTTGTCTCCAAGGGTATGTTGCTGCCTCGGGCACCTTATGGTCGTTCTCCTGTGAGTTTAGATTAACGAATCCGACGCAAAAATGATAGTTAATTGTAAAGTTCAGATCCTCCTATTCGCGATGGAACACTCAAATTGCGTCGAGATTCAATACATCGGCCTCCAGCCGACTTGTCTCCAAGTGTCTATTGCACCTCGGGCACCAAATTTTCGTCCTATTGTGAGTTTAGATTATTGAATCCGACGCAAAAATGATGGTTAATTGTAACGTTTAGGGCCTCCTAATGACGAAGGAACACTCAAATTGCGTCGAGATTCAATACATCGACCTCCAGCCGACTTGTATCCAAGGGGATATTGCAGTCTCGTGCACCATATGATCCTTCTCCTGTTAGTAGATTTTCGAATCCGACGCAAAAATAGTAGTTAATTGTAACGTTCAGGGCCTCCTAATGCCGATGGAACACTCAAATTGGGTCGAGAGTCAATACATCGGCATTCAGCCGATTTGTCTCCAAGGGTCTATTGCTGCCTTGGGCACCTTATAGTCGTTCTCCTCTGAGTCTAGATTTTCGAATCCGACGCAAAAATCATAGTTAATTGTAACGTTTAGGGTCTTGTAGTGACGATGGAACACTCAAATTGCGTCGCGATCCAATACATCGTCCTCCAGCCGACTTGTCTCCAAGGGTCTATTGTTGCCTCGGGGACCTTATGGTCCTTCTCTTGTAAGTCTAGATTTTCGAATCCGACGCAAAAATGATAGTTAATTGTAACGTTCAGGGCCTCCTAATGACGATGGAACTCTCAAATTGCGTCGAGATTCAATACAGCGTCCACCAGCCGACTTGTCTCCAAGGGTCTATTGCACCTCGGGCACCAAATGGTCGTTCTATTGTGAGTTTAGATTATTGAATCCGACGCAAAAATGATGGTTAAATGTAACGTTTAGGGCCTCCTAATGACGAAGGAACACTCAAATTGCGTCGAGATTCAATACATCGACCTCCAGCCGACTTGTATCCAAGGGGATATTGCAGTCTCGTGCACCATATGATCCTTCTCCTGTTAGTAGATTTTCGAATCCGACGCAAAAATAATAGTTAATTGTAACGTTCAGGGCCTCCTAATGCCGATGGAACACTCAAATTGGGTCGAGAGTCAATACATCGGCATTCGGCCGATTTCTCTCCAAGGGTCTAATGCTGCCTCGGTCACCTTATGGTCGTTCTCTTGTAAGTCTAGATTTTCGAATCCGACGCAAAAATTATAGTTAATTGTAACGTTCAGGGACTCCTAAAGACGATGGAACACTCAAATTGCGTCGAGATTCAATACATCGTCCTCCAGCTGATTTGTCTCCAAGGGGATATTGCTGCCTCGGGCACCAAATGGTCCGTCTGCTGTGAGTCTAGATTTTCGAATCCGACGAAAAACTGATAGTTAATTGTAACATTAAGGGCCTCCTAATGACGATGGAACACTCAAATTGCGTCGCGATCCAATACATCGTCCTCCAGCCGACTTGTCTCCAAGGGTATTTTGCTGCCTCGGGCACCTTATGGTCGTTCTCCTGTGTGTTTAGATTAACGAATCCGACGCAAAAATGATAGTGAATTGTAACGTTCAGGGCCTCCTATTGGCGATGGAACACTCAAATAGCGTCGAGATTCAATACATCGGCCTCCAGCCGACTTATCTCCAAGTGTCTATTGCACCTCGGGCACCAAATAGTCGTTCTCCTGTGAGTTTAGATTATTGAATCCGACGCAAAAATGATAGTTAATTGTAACGTTTAGGGCCTCCTAATGACGATGGGACACTCAAATTGCGTCGAGAGTCAATACATCGACCTCCAGCCGACTTGTATCCAAAGGGATATTGCAGTCTCGTGCACCATATGATCCCTCGCCTGTTAGTAGCTTTTCGAATCCGACGCCAAAATGATAGTTAATTGTAAACGTTCAGGGCCTCCTAATGCCGATGGAACACTCAAATTGGGACGAGATTCAATACATCGGCATTCAGCCGATTTGTCTCCAAGGGTCTATTGCTGCCTCGGGCACCTTATGGTCGTTCTCCAGTGAGTCTAGATTTTCGAATCCGACGCAAAAATGATAGTTAATTGTAACGTTCAGGGCCTTGTAATGACGATGGAACACTCAAATTGCGTCGAGATTCAATACATCGGCCTCCAGCCGACTTGTCTCCAAGGGTCTGTTGCTGCCTCGGGCTCCTTATGGTCGTTCTCCTGTGAGTTTGGATTATCGAATCCGACGCAAAAATGATAGTTAATTGTAACGTTCAGGGCCTCCTAATGCCGATGGATTACTCAAATTGCGTCGAGATTCAATACATCGGCCTCCAGGCGACTTGTCTCCAAGGGTCTGTTGCTGCCTCGGGCACCTTATGGTCGTTCTCCTGTGAGATTAGATTATCGAATCCGACGCAAAATGATAGTTAATTGTAACGTTCAGGGCCATCTAGTGACGATGGAACACTCAAATTGCGTCGAGATTCAATACATCGGCCTCCAGCCGTCTTGTCTCCAAGGGTCTAATGCTACCTCGGTCACCTTCTGGTCGTTCTCCTGTAAGTCTAGATTTTCGAATCCGACGCAAAAATGATAGTTAATTGTAACGATTAGGGGCTCCTAATGACGATGGAACACCCAAATTGCGTCGAGATTCAGTACTTCGACCTCCAGCCGACTTGTATCCAAGGGGATATTGCAGTCTCGAGCACCGTATGAACTTCTCCTGTGAGTAGATTTTCGAATCCGACGCTAAAATGGTAGTTAATTGTAACGTTCAGGGCCTTGTAATGACGATGGAACACTCAAATTGCGTCGAGATTCAATACATCGGCCTCCAGCCGACTTGTCTCCAAGGGTCTGTTGCTGCCTCGGGCACCTAATGGTCGTTCTCCTGTGAGTTTGGATTATCGAATCCGACGCAAAAATGATAGTTAATTGTAACGTTCAGGGCCTCCTAATGCCGATGGAACACTCAAATTGCGTCGAGATTCAATACATCGGACTCCAGCCGACTTGTCTCCAAGGGTCTGTTGCTGCCTCGGGCACCTTATGGTCGTTCTCCTGTGAGATTAGATTATCGAATCCGACGCAAAATGATAGTTAATTGTAACGTTCAGGGCCATCTAGTGACGATGGAACACTCAAATTGCGTCGAGATTCAATACATCGGCCTCCAGCCGTCTTGTCTCCAAGGATCTAATGCTACCTCGGTCACCTTATGGTCGTTCTCGTGTAAGTCTAGATTTTCGAATCCGACGCAAAAATGATAGTTAATTGTATCGATTAGGGGCTCCTAATGACGATGGAACACTCAAATTGCGTCAAGATTCAGTACTTCGACCTCCAGCCGACTTGTATCCAAGGGGATATTGCAGTCTCGAGCACCGTAAGAACTTCTCCTGTGAGTAGATTTTCGAATCCGACGCTAAAATGATAGTTAATTGTAACGTTCAGGGCCTTGTAATGACGATGGAACACTCAAATTGCGTCGAGATTCAATACATCGGCCTCAAGCCGACTTGTCTCCAACGGTCTGTGCTGCCTCGGGTCGTTCTCCTGTGAGTTTAGATTATCGAATCCGACGCAAAAATGATAGTTAATTGTAACTTTTAGGGCCTCCTAATGACGATGGAACACTCAAATTGCGTCGAGATTCAATACAACGACCTCCAGCCGACTTGCCTCCAAGGGTCTATTGCTGCCTCGGGCACCTTATGGTCGTTCTCTTGTAAGTATAGATTTTTTAATCCGACGCAAAAATGATAGTTAATTGTAACGTTTAGGGTCTTGTAGTGACGATGGAACACTCAAATTGCGTCGCGATCCAATACATCGTCCTCCAGCCGACTTGTCTCCAAGGGTCTATTGTTGCCTCGGACACCTTATGGTCGTTCTCTTGTAAGTCTAGATTTTCGAATCCGACGCAAAAATGATAGTTAATTGTAACGTTCAGGGCCTCCTAATGACGATGGAACTCTCAAATTGCGTCGAGATTCAATACATCGTCCTCCAGCCGACTTGTCTCCAAGGGTCTAATGCTGCCTCGGGCACCGTATGAACTTCTCCTGTGAGTAGATTTTCGAATCCGACGGAAAAATGATAGTTAATTGTAACGTTCAGGGACTCCCAAAGACGATGGAACACTAAACTTGCGTCGAGATTCAATACATCGGCCTCCAGCCGACTTGTCTCCAATGGTCTATTGCTGCTTCGGGCACCGTATGGTCGTTCTCCTGTGAGTTTAGATTATCGTATCCGAAGCAAAAATGATAGTTAATTGTAACGTTTAGGGCCTCCTAATGACGTAGGAACACTCAAACTGCGTCGAGATTCAATACATCGACCTCCAGCCGACTTGTATCCAAAGGGATATTGCAGTCTCGTGCACCATATGATCCCTCGCCTGTTAGTAGATTTTCGAATCCGACGCCAAAATGATAGTTAATTGTAACGTTCAGGGCCTCCTAATGCCGATGGAACACACAAATTGGGTCGAGATTCAATACATCGGCATTCAGCCGATTTGTCTCCAAGGGTCTATTGCTGCCTCGGGCACCTTACGGTCGTTCTCCTGTGAGTCTAGATTTTCGAATCCGACGCAAAAATGATAGTTAATTGTAACGTTCAGGGCCTTGTAATGACGATGGAACACTCAAATTGCGTCGAGATTCAATACATCGGCCTCCAGCCGACTTGTCTCCAAGGGTCTATTGCTGCCTCGGGAACCTTATGGTCGTTCTCCTGTGAGTTTGGATTATCGAATCCGTCGCAAAAATGATTGTTAATTGTAACGTTTAGGGCCTCCTAATAACGATGGAACACTCAAATTGTGTCGAGATTCAATACATCGGCCTCCAGCCGACTTGTCTCCAAGGGTCTGTTGCTGCCTCGGGCACCTTATGGTCGTTCTCCTGTGAGTTTGGATTATCGAATCCGACGCAAAAATGATAGTTAATTGTAACGTTCAGGGCCTCCTAATGCCGATGGAACACTCAAATTGCGTCGAGATTCAATACATCGGCCTTCAGCCGACTTGTCTCCAAGGGTCTGTTGCTGCCTCGGGCACCTTATGGTCGTTCTCCTGTGAGATTAGATTATCGAATCCGACGCAAAATGATAGTTAATTGTAACGTTCAGGGCCATCTAGTGACGATGGAACACTCAAATTGCGTCGAGATTCAATACATCGGCCTCCAGCCGTCTTGTCTCCAAGGGTCTAATGCTACCTCGGTCACCTTATGGTCGTTCTCTTGTAAGTCTAGATTTTCGAATCCGACGTAAAAATGATAGTTAATTGTAACGATTAGGGGCTCCTAATGACGATGGAACACTCAAATTGCGTCGAGATTCAGTACTTCGACCTCCAGCCGACTTGTATCCAAGGGGATATTGCAGTCTCGAGCACCGTATGAACTTCTCCTGTGAGTAGATTTTCGAATCCGACGCTAAAATGATAGTTAATTGTAACGTTCAAAGGCCTTGTAATGACGATGGAACACTCAAATTGCGTCGAGATTCAATACATCGGCCTCAAGCCGACTTGTCTCCAACGGTCTGTGCTGCCTCGGGCACCTTATGGTCGTTCTCCTGTGAGTTTAGATTATCGAATCCGACGCAAAAATGATAGTTAATTGTAACTTTTAGGGCCACCTAATGACGATGGAACACTCAAATTGCGTCGAGATTCAATACAACGACCTCCAGCCGACTTGCCTCCAAGGGTCTATTGCTGCCTCGGGCACCTTATGGTCGTTCTCTTGTAAGTCTAGATTTTTGAATTCGACGCAAATATGATAGTTAATTGTAACGTTCAGGGCCTCCTAATGACGATGGAACTCTCAAATTGCGTCGAGATTCAATACATCGTCCTCCAGCCGACTTGTCTCCAAGGGTCTATTGCTGCTTCGGGCACCGTATGGTCGTTCTCCTGTGAGTTTAGATTATCGAATCCGAAGCAAAAATGATAGTTAATTGTAACGTTTAGGGTCTTGTAGTGACGATGGAACACTCAGATTGCGTCGCGATCCAATACATCGTCCTCCAGCCGACTTGTCTCCAAGGGTCTATTGTTGCCTCGGGCACCTTATGGTCGTTCTCTTGTAAGTCTAGATTTTCGAATCCGACGCAAAAATGATAGTTAATTGTAACGTTCAGGGCCTCCTAATGACGATGGAACTCTCAAATTGCGTCGAGATTCAATACATCGTCCTCCAGCCGACTTGTCTCCAAGGGTCTAATGCTGCCTCGGGCACCGTATGAACTTCTCCTGTGAGTAGATTTCGAATCCGACGGAAAAATGATAGTTAATTGTAACGTTCAGGGACTCCCAAAGACGATGGAACACTAAACTTGCGTCGAGATTCAATACATCGGCCTCCAGCCGACTGGTCTCCAATGGTCTATTGCTGCTTCGGGCACCGTATGGTCGTTCTCCTGTGAGTTTAGATTATCGTATCCGAAGCAAAAATGATAGTTAATTGTAACGTTTAGGGCCTCCTATTGACGATGGAACACTCAAACTGCGTCGAGATTCAATACATCGACCTCCAGCCGACTTGTATCCAAAGGGATATTGCAGTCTCGTGCACCATATGATCCCTCGCCTGTTAGTAGATTTTCGAATCCGACGCCAAAATGATAGTTAATTGTAACGTTCAGGGCCTCCTAATGCCGATGGAACACACAAATTGGGTCGAGATTCAATACATCGGCATTCAGCCGATTTGTCTCCAAGGGTCTATTGCTGCCTCGGGCACCTTACGGTCGTTCTCCTGTGAGTCTAGATTTTCGAATCCGACGCAAAAATGATAGTTAATTGTAACGTTCAGGGCCTTGTAATGACGATGGAACACTCAAATTGCGTCGAGATTCAATACATCGGCCTCCAGCCGACTTGTCTCCAAGGGTCTATTGCTGCCTCGGGCACCTTATGGTCGTTCTCCTGTGAGTTTGGATTATCGAATCCGTCGCAAAAATGATTGTTAATTGTAACGTTTAGGGCCTCCTAATAACGATGGAACACTCAAATTGTGTCGAGATTCAATACATCGGCCTCCAGCCGACTTGTCTCCAAGGGTCTGTTGCTGCCTCGGGCACCTTATGGTCGTTCTCCTGTGAGTTTGGATTATCGAATCCGACGCAAAAATGATAGTTAATTGTAACGTTCAGGGCCTCCTAATGCCGATGGAACACTCAAATTGCGTCGAGATTCAATACATCGGCCTTCAGCCGACTTGTCTCCAAGGGTCTGTTGCTGCCTCGGGCACCTTATGGTCGTTCTCCTGTGAGATTAGATTATCGAATCCGACGCAAAATGATAGTTAATTGTAACGTTCAGGGCCATCTAGTGACGATGGAACACTCAAATTGCGTCGAGATTCAATACATCGGCCTCCAGCCGTCTTGTCTCCAAGGGTCTAATGCTACCTCGGTCACCTTATGGTCGTTCTCTTGTAAGTCTAGATTTTCGAATCCGACGTAAAAATGATAGTTAATTGTAACGATTAGGGGCTCCTAATGACGATGGAACACCCAAATTGCGTCGAGATTCAGTACTTCGACCTCCAGCCGACTTGTATCCAAGGGGATATTGCAGTCTCGAGCACCGTATGAACTTCTCCTGTGAGTAGATTTTCGAATCCGACGCTAAAATGATAGTTAATTGTAACGTTCAGGGCCTTGTAATGACGATGGAACACTCAAATTGCGTCGAGATTCAATACATCGGCCTCAAGCCGACTTGTCTCCAACGGTCTGTGCTGCCTCGGGCACCTTATGGTCGTTCTCCTGTGAGTTTAGATTATCGAATCCGACGCAAAAATGATAGTTAATTGTAACTTTTAGGGCCACCTAATGACGATGGAACACTCAAATTGCGTCGAGATTCAATACAACGACCTCCAGCCGACTTGCCTCCAAGGGTCTATTGCTGCCTCGGGCACCTTATGGTCGTTCTCTTGTAAGTCTAGATTTTTGAATTCGACGCAAATATGATAGTTAATTGTAACGTTCAGGGCCTCCTAATGACGATGGAACTCTCAAATTGCGTCGAGATTCAATACATCGTCCTCCAGCCGACTTGTCTCCAAGGGTCTATTGCTGCTTCGGGCACCGTATGGTCGTTCTCCTGTGAGTTTAGATTATCGAATCCGAAGCAAAAATGATAGTTAATTGTAACGTTTAGGGTCTTGTAGTGACGATGGAACACTCAGATTGCGTCGCGATCCAATACATCGTCCTCCAGCCGACTTGTCTCCAAGGGTCTATTGTTGCCTCGGGCACCTTATGGTCGTTCTCTTGTAAGTCTAGATTTTCGAATCCGACGCAAAAATGATAGTTAATTGTAACGTTCAGGGCCTCCTAATGACGATGGAACTCTCAAATTGCGTCGAGATTCAATACATCGTCCTCCAGCCGACTTGTCTCCAAGGGTCTAATGCTGCCTCGGGCACCGTATGAACTTCTCCTGTGAGTAGATTTCGAATCCGACCGAAAAATGATAGTTAATTGTAACGTTCTGGGACTCCCAAAGACGATGGAACACTAAAATTGCGTCGAGATTCAATACATCGCCCTCCAGCCGACTTGTCTCCAAGGGTCTATTACTGCTTCGGGCACCGTATGGTCGTTCTCCTGTGAGTTTAGATTATCGAATCCGAAGCAAAAATGATAGTTAATTGTAACGTTTAGGTTCTTGTAGTGACGATGGAACACTCAAATTGCGTCGCGATCCAATACATCGTCCTCCAGCCGACTTGTCTCCAAGGGTCTATTGTTGCCTCGGGCACCTTATGGTCGTTCTCTTGTAAGTCTAAATTTTCGAATCCGACGCATAAATGATAGTGAATTGTAACGTTCAGCGCCTCCTAATGACGATAGAAGACTCAAATAGCGTCGAGATTCAATACATCGTCCTCCAGCCGATTTGTCTCCAAGTGGATATTGCTGCCTCGGGCACCTTATGGTCGTTCTCCTGTGAGTCTAGATTTTCGAATCCGACGCAAAAATAATAGTTAATTGTAACGTTCAGGGCCTTGTAATGACGATGGAACACTCAAATTGCGTCGAGATTCAATACATCGGCCTCCAGCCGACTTGTATCCAAGGGGATATTGCAGTCTCGTGCACCATATGATCCTTCTCCTGTTAGTAGATTTTCGAATCCGACGCAAAAATGATAGTTAATTGTAACGTTCAGGGCCTCCTAATGCCGATGGAACACTAAAATTGGGTCGAGATTCAATACATCGGCATTCAGCCGATTTGTTTCCAAGTGTCTGTTGCTGCCTCGGGCACCTTATGGTCGTTCTCCTGTGAGTTTAGATTATCGAATCCGACGCAAAAATGATAGTTAATTGTAACGTTCAGGGCCTCCTAATGACGATGGAACACTCAAATTGCGTCAAGAATCAATACATCGGTTTCCAGCCGACTTGTGTAAAAGGGTCTCTTGCTGCCTCAGGCACCTTATGGTCGTTCTCTTGTAAGTCTAGATTTTCGAATCCGACGCAAAAATGATAGTTAATTGTAACGTTCAGGGACTCCTAAAGACGATGGAACACTCAAATTGCGTCGAGATTCAATACATCGGCCTCCAGCCTACTTGTCTCCAAGGGTCTATTGCTGCTTCGGGCACCGTATGAACTTCTCCTGTGAGTAGATTTTCGAATCCGACGGAAAAATGATAGTTAATTGTAACGTTCAGGGACTCCCAAAGACGATGGAACAGTAAAATTGCGTCGAGATTCAATACATCGGCCTCCAGCCGACTTGTCTCCAAGGGTCTATTGCTGCCTCGGGCACCTTATGGTCGTTCTCCTGTGAGTCTAGATTTTCGAATCCGACGCAAAAATGATAGTTAATTGTAACGTTCAGGGCCTTGTAATGACGATAGAACACTCAAATTGCGTCGAGATTCAATACATCGACCTCCAGCCGACTTGTATCCAAAGGGATATTGCAGTCTCGTGCACCATATGATCCCTCGCCTGTTAGTAGATTTTCGAATCCGACGCCAAAATGATAGTTAATTGTAACGTTCAGGGCCTCCTAATGCCGATGGAACACTCAAATTGGGTCGAGATTCAATACATCGGCATTCAGCCAATTTGTCTCCAAGGGTCTATTGCTGCCTCGGGCACCTTATGGTCGTTCTCCTGTGAGTCTAGATTTTCGAATCCGACGCAAAAATGATAGTTAATTGTAACGATTAGGGGCTCCTAATGACGATGGAACACTCAAATTGCGTCGAGATTCAGTACTTCGACCTACAGCCGACTTGTATCCAAGGGCATATTGCAGTCTCGAGCACCGTATGAACTTCTCCTGTGAGTAGATTTTCGAATCCGACGCTAAAATGATAGTTAATTGTAACGTTCAGGGCCGTGTAATGACGATGGAACACTCAAATTGCGTCCAGATTCAATACATCGGCCTCCAGCCGACTTGTCTCCAAGGGTCTGTTGCTGCCTCGGGCTCCTTATGGTCGTTCTCCTGTGAGTTTGGATTATCGAATCCGACGCAAAAATGATAGTTAATTGTAACGTTTAGGGCCTCCTAATAACGATGGAACACTCAAATTGCGTCGAGATGCAATACATCGGCCTCCAGCCGACTTGTCTCCAAGGGTCTGTTGCTGCCTCGGGCACCTTATGGTCGTTCTCCTGTGAGTTTGGATTATCGAATCCGACGCAAAAATGATAGTTAATTGTAACGTTCAGGGCCTCCTAATGCCGATGGAACACTCAAATTGCGTCGAGATTCAATACATCGGCCTCCAGCCGACTTGTCTCCAAAGGTCTGTTGCTGCCTCGGGCACCTTATGGTCGTTCTCCTGTGAGATTAGATTATCGAATCCGACGCAAAATGATAGTTAATTGTAACGTTCAGGGCCATCTAGTGACGATGGAACACTCAAATTGCGTCGAGATTCAATACATCGGCCTCCAGCCGTCTTGTCCCCAAGGGTCTAATGCTACCTCGGTCACCTTATGGTCGTTCTCTTGTAAGTCTAGATTTTCGAATCCGACGCAAAAATGATAGTTAATTGTAACGATTAGGGGCTCCTAATGACGATGGAACACTCAAATTGCGTCGAGATTCAGTACTTCGACCTCCAGCCGACTTGTATCCGAGGGCATATTGCAGTCTCGAGCACCGTATGAACTTCTCCTGTGAGTAGATTTTCGAATCCGACGCTAAAATGATAGTTAATTGTAACGTTCAGGGCCGTGTAATGACGATGGAACACTCAAATTGCGTCCAGATTCAATACATCCGCCTCCAGCCGACTTGTCTCCAAGGGTCTGTTGCTGCCTCGGGCACCTTATGGTCGTTCTCCTGTGAGTTTGGATTATCGAATCCGACGCAAAAATGATAGTTAATTGTAACGTTTAGGGCCTCCTAATAACGATGGAACACTCAAATTGCGTCTAGATGCAATACATCGGCCTCCAGCCGACTTGTCTCCAAGGGTCTGTTGCTGCCTCGGGCACCTTATGGTCGTTCTCCTGTGAGTCTAGATTTTCGAATCCGACGCAAAAATAATAGTTAATTGTAACGTTCAGGGCCTTGTAATGACGATGGAACACTCAAATTGCGTCGAGATTCAATACATCGGCCTCCAGCCGACTTGTATCCAAGGGGATATTGCAGTCTCGTGCACCATATGATCCTTCTCCTGTTAGTAGATTTTCGAATCCGACGCAAAAATGATAGTTAATTGTAACGTTCAGGGCCTCCTAATGCCGATGGAACACTAAAATTGGGTCGAGATTCAATACATCGGCATTCAGCCGATTTGTTTCCAAGTGTCTGTTGCTGCCTCGGGCACCTTATGGTCGTTCTCCTGTGAGTTTAGATTATCGAATCCGACGCAAAAATGATAGTTAATTGTAACGTTCAGGGCCTCTTAATGACGATGGAACACTCAAATTGCGTCAAGAATCAATACATCGGTTTCCAGCCGACTTGTGTAAAAGGGTCTCTTGCTGCCTCAGGCACCTTATGGTCGTTCTCTTGTAAGTCTAGATTTTCGAATCCGACGCAAAAATGATAGTTAATTGTAACGTTCAGGGACTCCTAAAGACGATGGAACACTCAAATTGCGTCGAGATTCAATACATCGGCCTCCAGCCTACTTGTCTCCAAGGGTCTATTGCTGCTTCGGGCACCGTATGAACTTCTCCTGTGAGTAGATTTTCGAATCCGACGGAAAAATGATAGTTAATTGTAACGTTCAGGGACTCCCAAAGACGATGGAACACTAAAATTGCGTCGAGATTCAATAAATCGGCCTCCAGCCGACTTGTCTCCAAGGGTCTATTGCTGCCTCGGGCACCTTATGGTCGTTCTCCTGTGAGTCTAGATTTTCGAATCCGACGCAAAAATGATAGTTAATTGTAACGTTCAGGGCCTTGTAATGACGATAGAACACTCAAATTGCGTCGAGATTCAATACATCGACCTCCAGCCGACTTGTATCCAAAGGGATATTGCAGTCTCGTGCACCATATGATCCCTCGCCTGTTAGTAGATTTTCGAATCCGACGCCAAAATGATAGTTAATTGTAACGTTCAGGGCCTCCTAATGCCGATGGAACACTCAAATTGGGTCGAGATTCAATACATCGGCAATCAGCCAATTTGTCTCCAAGGGTCTATTGCTGCCTCGGGCACCTTATGGTCGTTCTCCTGTGAGTCTAGATTTTCGAATCCGACGCAAAAATGATAGTTAATTGTAACGATTAGGGGCTCCTAATGACGATGGAACACTCAAATTGCGTCGAGATTCAGTACTTCGACCTACAGCCGACTTGTATCCAAGGGCATATTGCAGTCTCGAGCACCGTATGAACTTCTCCTGTGAGTAGATTTTCGAATCCGACGCTAAAATGATAGTTAATTGTAACGTTCAGGGCCGTGTAATGACGATGGAACACTCAAATTGCGTCCAGATTCAATACATCGGCCTCCAGCCGACTTGTCTCCAAGGGTCTGTTGCTGCCTCGGGCACCTTATGGTCGTTCTCCTGTGAGTTTGGATTATCGAATCCGACGCAAAAATGATAGTTAATTGTAACGTTTAGGGCCTCCTAATAACGATGGAACACTCAAATTGCGTCGAGATGCAATACATCGGCCTCCAGCCGACTTGTCTCCAAGGGTCTGTTGCTGCCTCGGGCACCTTATGGTCGTTCTCCTGTGAGTTTGGATTATCGAATCCGACGCAAAAATGATAGTTAATTGTAACGTTCAGGGCCTCCTAATGCCGATGGAACACTCAAATTGCGTCGAGATTCAATACATCGGCCTCCAGCCGACTTGTCTCCAAGGGTCTGTTGCTGCCTCGGGCACCTTATGGTCGTTCTCCTGTGAGATTAGATTATCGAATTCGACGCAAAATGATAGTTAATTGTAACGTTCAGGGCCATCTAGTGACGATGGAACACTCAAATTGCGTCGAGATTCAATACATCGGCCTCCAGCCGTCTTGTCCCCAAGGGTCTAATGCTACCTCGGTCACCTTATGGTCGTTCTCTTGTAAGTCTAGATTTTCGAATCCGACGCAAAAATGATAGTTAATTGTAACGATTAGGGGCTCCTAATGACGATGGAACACTCAAATTGCGTCGAGATTCAGTACTTCGACCTCCAGCCGACTTGTATCCGAGGGCATATTGCAGTCTCGAGCACCGTATGAACTTCTCCTGTGAGTAGATTTTCGAATCCGACGCTAAAATGATAGTTAATTGTAACGTTCAGGGCCGTGTAATGACGATGGAACACTCAAATTGCGTCCAGATTCAATACATCCGCCTCCAGCCGACTTGTCTCCAAGGGTCTGTTGCTGCCTCGGGCACCTTATGGTCGTTCTCCTGTGAGTTTGGATTATCGAATCCGACGCAAAAATGATAGTTAATTGTAACGTTTAGGGCCTCCTAATAACGATGGAACACTCAAATTGCGTCTAGATGCAATACATCGGCCTCCAGCCGACTTGTCTCCAAGGGTCTGTTGCTGCCTCGGGCACCTTATGGTCGTTCTCCTGTGAGTTTGGATTATGTAATCCGACGCAAAAATGATAGTTAATTGTAACGTTCAGGGCCTCCTAATGCCGATGGAACACTCAAATTGCGTCGAGATTCAATACATCGGCCTCCAGCCGACTTGTCTCCAAGGGTCTGTTGCTGCCTCGGGCACCTTATGGTCGTTCTCCTGTGAGATTAGATTATCGAATCCGACGCAAAATGATAGTTAATTGTAACGTTCAGGGCCATCTAGTGACGATGGAACACTCAAATTGCGTCGAGATTCAATACATCGGCCTCCAGCCGTCTTGTCTCCAAGGGTCTAATGCTACCTCGGTCACCTTATGGTCGTTCTCCTGTGAGTTTAGATTATCGAATCCGACGCAAAAATGATAGTTAATTGTAACTTTTAGGGCCTCCTAATGACGATGGAACACTCAAATTGCGTCGAGATTCAATACAACACCCTCCAGCCGACTTGCCTCCAAGGGTCTATTGCTGCCTCGGGCACCTTATGGTCGTTCTCTTGTAAGTCTAGATTTTTTAATCCGACGCAAAAATGATAGTTAATTGTAACGTTCAGGGCCTCCTAATGACGATGGAACTCTCAAATTGCGTCGAGATTCAATACATCGTCCTCCAGCCGACTTGTCTCCAAGGGTCTATTGCTGCTTCGGGCACCGTATGGTCGTTCTCCTGTGAGTTTAGATTATCGAATCCGAAGCAAAAATGATAGTTAATTGTAACGTTTAGGGTCTTGTAGTGACGATGGAACACTCAAATTGCGTCGCGATCCAATACATCGTCCTCCAGCCGACTTGTCTCCAAGGGTCTATTGTTGCCTCGGGCACCTTATGTTCGTTCTCTTGTAAGTCTAGATTTTCGAATCCGACGCAAAAATGATAGTTAATTGTAACGTTCAGGGCCTCCTAATGACGATGGAACTCTCAAATTGCGTCGAGATTCAATACATCGTCCTCCAGCCGACTTGTCTCCAAGGGTCTAATGCTGCCTCGGGCACCGTATGAACTTCTCCTGTGAGTAGATTTTCGAATCCGACCGAAAAATGATAGTTAATTGTAACGTTCAGGGACTCCCAAAGACGATGGAACACTAAAATTGCGTCGAGATTCAATACATCGGCCTCCAGCCGACTTGTCTCCAAGGGTCTATTGCTGCTTCGGGCACCGTATGGTCGTTCTCCTGTGAGTTTAGATTATCGAATCCGAAGCAAAAATGATAGTTAATTGTAACGTTCAGGGCCTCCTAATGCCGATGGAACACTAAAATTGGGTCGAGATTCAATACATCGGCATTCAGCCGATTTGTTTCCAAGGGTCTGTTGCTGCCTCGGGCACCTTATGGTCGTTCTCCTGTGAGTTTAGATTATCGAATCCGACGCAAAAATGATAGTTAATTGTAACGTTCAGGGCCTCCTAATGACGATGGAACACTCAAATTGCGTCAAGAATCAATACATCGGTTTCCAGCCGACTTGTCTCCAAGGGTCTCTTGCTGCCTCAAGCACCTTATGGTCGTTGTCTTGTAAGTCTAGATTTTCGAATCCGACGCAAAAATGATAGTTAATTGTAACGTTCAGGGACTCCTAAAGACGATGGAACACTCAAATTGCGTCGAGATTCAATACATCGGCCTCCAGCCGACTTGTCTCCAAGGGTCTGTTGCTGCCTCGGGCACCTTATGATCGTTCTCCTGTGAGATTAGATTATCGAATCCGACGCAAAAATGATAGGTAATTGTAACATTCAGGGCCTTCTAGTGACGATGGAACACTCAAATTGCGTCGAGATTCAATACATCGGCCTCCAGCCGTCTTGTCTCCAAGGGTCTAATGCTGCCTCGGTCACCTTATGGTCGTTCGCTTGTAAGTCTAGATTTTCGAATCCGACGCAAAAATGATAGTTAATTGTAACGTTCAGGGACTCCTAAAGACGATGCAACACTCAAATTGTGTCGAGATTCAATACATCGTCCTCCAGCCGACTTGTCTCCAAGGGTCTATTGCTGCTTCGGGCAAATTACGGTCGTTCTCCTGTGAGTCTAGATTTTCGAATCCGACGCAAAACTCATAGTTAATTGTAACATTAAGGGCCTCCTAATGACGATGGAACACTCAAATTGCGTCGCGATCCAATACATCGTCCTCCTGCCGACTTGTCTCCGAGGGTATGTTGCTGCCTCGGGCACCTTATGGTCGTTCTCCTGTGAGTTCAGATTAACGAATCCGACGCAAAAATGATAGTGAATTGTAACGTTCAGGGCCTCCTATTGGCGATTGAACACTCAAATTGCGTCGAGATTCAATACATCGGCCTCGAGCCGACTTGTCTCCAAGTGTCTATTGCACCTCGGGCACCAAATGGTCGTTCTCCTGTGAGTTTAGATTATTGAATCCGACGCAAAAATGATAGTTAATTGTAACGTTTAGGGCCTCCTAATGACGATGGAACACTCAAATTGCGTCGAGATTCAATACATCGACCTCCAGCCGACTTGTATCCAAAGGGATATTGCAGTCTCGTGCACCATATGATCCATCGCCTGTTAGTAGATTTTCGAATCCGACGCAGAAATGATAGTTAATTGTAACGTTCAGGGCCTCCTAATGACGATGGAACACTCAAATTGGGTCGAGATTCAATACATCGGCATTCAGCCGATTTGTCTCCAAGGGTCTATTGCTGCCTCGGGCACCTTATGGTCGTTCTCCTGTGAGTCTAGATTTTCGAATCCGACGCAAAAATGATAGTTAATTGTAACGTTCAGGGCCTTGTAATGACGATGGAACACTCAAATTGCGTCGAGATTCAATACATCGGCCTCCAGCCGACTTGTCTCCAAGGGTCTGTTGCTGTCTCGGGCACCTTATGGTCGTTCACCTGTGAGTTTGGATTATCGAATCCGACGCAAAAATGATAGTTAATTGTAACGTTTAGGGCCTCCTAATGCCGATGGAACACTCAAATTGGGTCGAGATTCAATACATCGGCATTCAGCCGATTTGTCTCCAAGGGGATATTGCTGCCTCGGGCACCAAATGGTCCGTCTGCTGTGAGTCTAGATTTTCAAATCCGACGATAAACTGATAGTTAATTGTAACATTAAGGGCCTCCTAATGACGATGGAACACTCAAATTGCGTCGCGATCCAATACATCGTCCTCCAGCCGACTTGTCTCCAAGGGTATGTTGCTGCCTCGGGCACCTTATGGACGTTCTCCTGTGAGTTTAGATTAACGAATCCGACGCAAAAATGATAGTTAATTGTAAAATTCAGGGCCTCCTATTGGCGAAGGAACACTGAAATTGCGTCGAGATTCAATACATCGGCCTCCAGCCGACTTGTCTCCAAGGGTCTGTTGCTGCCTGGGGCACCTTATGGTCGTTCTCCTGTGAGATTAGATTATCGAATCCGACGCAAAAATTGTAGTTAATTGTAATGTTCAGGGCCTTCTAGTGACGATGGAACACTCAAATTGCGTCGAGATTCAATACATCGGCCTCCAGCCGTCTTGTCTCCAAGGGTCTAATGCTGCCTCGGTCACCGTATGGTCGTTCTCTTGTAAGTCTAGATTTTCGGATCCGACGCAAAAATGATAGTTAATTGTAACGTTCAGGGACTCCTAAAGACGATGGAACACTCAAATTGCGACGAGATTCAATACATCGTCCTCCAGCCGACTTGTCTCCAAGGGTCTATTGCTGCCTCGGGCACCGTATGGTCGTTCTCCTGTGGGTTTAGATTATCGAATCCAAAGCAAAAATGATAGTTAATTGTAACGTTCAGGGCCTTCTAGTGACGATGGAACACTCAAATTGCGTCGAGATTCAATACATCGGCCTCCAGCCGTCTTGTCTCCAAGGGTCTAATGCTGCCTCGGTCACCTTATGGTCGTTCTCTTGTATGTCTAGATTTTCGGATCCGACGCAAAAATGATAGTTAATTGTAACGTTCAGGGCCTCCTAATGACGATGGAACACTCAAATTGCGTCGAGATTCAATACATCGGCCTCCAGCCGACTTGTCTCCAAGGGTCTGTTGCTGCCTCGGGCACCTTATGGTCGTTCACCTGTGAGTTTGGATTATCGAATCCGACGCAAAAATGATAGTTAATTGTAACGTTTAGGGCCTCCTAATGCCGATGGAACACTCAAATTGGGTCGAGATTCAATACATCGGCATTCAGCCGATTTGTCTCCAAGGGGATATTGCTGCCTCGGGCACCAAATGGTCCGTCTGCTGTGAGTCTAGATTTTCGAATCCGACGATAAACTGATAGTTAATTGTAACATTAAGGGCCTCCTAATGACGATGGAACACTCAAATTGCGTCGCGATCCAATACATCGTCCTCCAGCCGACTTGTCTCCAAGGGTATGTTGCTGCCTCGGGCACCTTATGGTCGTTCTCCTGTGAGTTTAGATTAACGAATCCGACGCAAAAATGATAGTTAATTGTAACGTTCAGGGCCTCCTATTGGCGATGGAACACTCAAATTGCGTCGAGATTCAATACATCGGCCTCCAGCCGACTTGTCTCCAAGGGTCTGTTGCTGCCTGGGGCACCTTATGGTCCTTCTCCTGTGAGATTAGATTATCGAATCCGACGCAAAAATGATAGTTAATTGTAACGTTCAGGGCCTTCTAGTGACGATGGAACACTCAAATTGCGTCGAGATTCAATACATCGGCCTCCAGCCGTCTTGTCTCCAAGGGTCTATTGCTGCCTCGGGCACCTAATGGTCGTTCTCCTGTGAGTCTAGATTTTCGAATCCGACGCATAAATGATAGTGAATTGTAACGTTCAGCGCCTCCTAATGACGATAGAAGACTCAAATTGCGTCGAGATTCAATACATCGTCCTCCAGCTGACTTGTCTCCAAGGGTCTGTTGCTGCCTCGGGCACCTTATGGTCGTTCTCCTGTGAGTTTAGATTATCGAATCCGACGCAAAAATGATAGTTAATTGTAACGTTCAGGGCCTCCTAATGACGATGGAACACTCAAATTGCGTCAAGAATCAATACATCGGTTTCCAGCCGACTTGTCTCCAAGGGTCTGTTGCTGCCTCAGGCACCTTATGGTCGTTCTCTTGTAAGTCTAGATTTTCGAATCCGACGCAAAAATGATAGTTAATTGTAACGTTCAGGGCCTCCTAATGACGATGGAACTCTCAAATTGCGTCGAGATTCAATACATCGTCCTCCAGCCGACTTGTCTCCAAGGGTCTAATGCTGCCTCGGGCACCGTATGAACTTCTCCTGTGAGTAGATTTTCGAATCCGACGGAAAAATGATAGTTAATTGTAACGTTCAGGGACTCCCAGAGACGATGGAACACTCAAATTGCGTCGAGATTCAATACATCGGCCTCCAGCCGACTTGTCTCCAAGGGTCTATTGCTGCCTCGGGCACCTTACGGTCGTTCACCTGTGAGTCTAGATTTTCGAATCCGACGCATAACTCATAGTTAATTGTAACGTTCAGGGCCTCCTAATGACGATGGAACACTCAAATTGCGTCAAGAATCAATACATCGGTTTCCAGCCGACTTGTCTCCAAGGAACTCTTGCTGCCTCAGGCACCTTATGGTTGTTCTCTTGTAAGTCTAGATTTTCGAATCCGACGCAAAAATGATAGTTAATTGTAACGTTCAGGGACTCCTAAAGACGATGGAACACTCAAGTTGCGTCGAGATTCAATACATCGGCCTCCAGCCGACTTGTCTCCAAGGCTCTGTTGCTGCCTCGGGCACCTTATGGTCGTTCTCCTGTGAGATTAGATTATCGAATCCGACGCAAAAATGATAGGTAATTGTAACGTTCAGGGCCTTCTAGTGACGATGGAACACTCAAATTGCGTCGAGATTCAATACATCGGCCTCCAGCCGTCTTGTCTCCAAGGGTCTAATGCTGCCTCGGTCACCTTATGGTCGTTCGCTTGTAAGTCTAGATTTTCGAATCCGACGCAAAAATGATAGTTAATTGTAACGTTCAGGGACTCCTAAAGACGATGGAACACTCAAATTGCGTCGAGATTCAATACATCGTCCTCCAGCCGACTTGTCTCCAAGGGTCTATTGCTGCCTCGGGCACCGTATGGTCGTTCTCCTGTGAGTTTAGATTATCGAATCCGAAGCAAAAATGATAGTTAATTGTAACGTTTAGGGTCTTGTAGTGACGATGGAACACTCAAATTGCGTCGCGATCCAATACATCTACATCTACATCTACATCTATACTCCGCGAGCCACCTTACGGTGTGTGGCGGAGGGTACTTATTGTACCACTATCTGATCCCCCCTTCCCTGTTCCATTCACGAATTGTGCGTGGGAAGAACGACTGCTTGTATGTCTCCGTATTTGCTCTAATTTCTCGGATCTTTTCGTTGTGATTATTACGCGAGATATATGTGGGCGGTAGTAATATGTTGCCCATCTCTTCCCGGAATGTCCTCTCTCGTAATTTCGATAATAAACCTCTCCGTATTGCGTAACGCCTTTCTTGAAGTGTCCGCCACTGGAGCTTGTTCAGCATCTCCGTAACGCTCTCGCGCTGACTAAATGTCCCCATGACGAATCGCGCTGCTTTTCGCTGGATCATGTCTATCTCTTCTATTAATCCAACCTGGTAAGGGTCCCATACTGACGAGCAATACTCAAGAATCGGACGAACAAGCGTTTTGTTAGCTACTTCTTTCGTCGATGAGTCACATTTTCTTAGAATTCTTCCTATGAATCTCAACCTGGCGCCTGCTTTTCCCACTATTTGTTTTATGTGATCATTCCACTTCAGATCGCTCCGGATAGTAACTCCTAAGTATTTTACGGTCGTTACCGCTTCCAATGATTTACCACCTATGGCATAATCGTACTGGAATGGATTTCTGCCCCTATGTATGCGCATTATATTACCTTTATCCACGTTTAGGGAAAGCTGCCAGCTGTCGCACCATGCATTAATCCTCTGCAGGTCCTCCTGGAGTACGTACGAGTATTCTGATGTTGCTACTTTCTTGTAGACAACCGTGTCATCTGCAAATAGCCTCACGGAGCTACCGATGTTGTCAACTAAGTCATTTATGTATATTGTAAACAATAAAGGTCCTATCACGCTTCCCTGCGGTACTCCCGAAATTACCTCTACATCTGCAGATTTTGAACCGTTAAGAATGACATGTTGTGTTCTTTCTTCTAGGAAATCCTGAATCCAATCACAAACCTGGTCCGATATTCATACATCGTCCTCCAGCCGACTTGTCTCCAAGGGTCTATTGTTGCCTCGGGCACCTTATGGTCGTTCTCTTGTAAGTCTAGATTTTCGAATCCGACGCAAAAATGATAGTTAATTGTAACGTTCAGGGCCCCCTAATGACGATGGAACTCTCAAATTGCGTCGAGATTCAATACATCGTCCTCCAGCCGACTTGTCTCCAAGGGTCTAATGCTGCCTCGGGCACCGTATGAACTTCTCCTGTGAGTAGATTTTCGAATCCGACGCAAAAATGATAGTTAATTGTAACGTTCAGGGACTCCCAAAGACGATGGAACACTCAAATTGCGTCGAGATTCAATCCATCGGCCTCCAGCCGACTTGTCTCCAAGGGTCTATTGCTGCCTCGGTTACCTTATGGTCGTTCTCCTGTGAGTCTAGATTTTCGAATCCGACGCAAAACTCATAGTTAATTGTAACGTTCAGGGCCTCCTAATGACGATGGAACACTCAAATTGCGTCAAGAATCAATACATCGGTTTCCATGCCGACTTGTCTCCAAGGGTCTATTGCTGCCTCGGGCACCTTATGGTCGTTCTCCTGTGAGTCTAGATTTTCGAATCCGACGCATAAATGATAGTGAATTGTAACGTTCAGCCCCTCCTAATGACGATAGAAGACTCAAATTGCGTCGAGATACAATACATCGTCCTCCAGCCGATTTGTCTCCAAGGGGATATTGCTGCCTCGGGCACCAAATGGTCCGTCTGCTGTGAGTCTAGATTTTCGAATCCGACGAAAAACTGATAGTTAATTGTAACATTAAGGGCCTCCTAATGACGATGGAACACTCAAATTGCGTCGCGATCCAATACATCGACCTCCAGCCGACTTGTCTCCAAGGGTATGTTGCTGCCTCGGGCACCTTATGGTCGTTCTCCTGTGAGTCTAGATTTTCGAATCCGACGCAAAAATGATAGTTAATTGTAACGTTCAGGGCCTTGTAATGACGATGGAACACTCAAATTGCGTCGAGATTCAATACATCGGCCTCCAGCCGACTTGTCTCCAAGGGTCTGTTGCTGCCTCGGGCAACTTATGGTCGTTCACCTGTGAGTTTGGATTATCGAATCCGACGCAAAAATGATAGTTAATTGTAACGTTTAGGGCCTCCTAATGCCGATGGAACACTCAAATTGGGTCGAGATTCAATACATCGGCATTCAGCCGATTTGTCTCCAAGGGGATATTGCTGCCTCGGGCACCAAATGGTCCGTCTGCTGTGAGTCTAGATTTTCGAATCCGACGATAAACTGATAGTTAATTGAAACATTAAGGGCCTCCTAATGACGATGGAACACTCAAATTGCGTCGCGATCCAATACATCGTCCTCCAGCCGACTTGTCTCCAAGGGTATGTTGCTGCCTCGGGCACCTTATGGTCGTTCTCCTGTGAGTTTAGATTAACGAATCCGACGCAAAAATGATAGTTAATTGTAACGTTCAGGGCCTCCTATTGGCGATGGAACACTCAAATTGCGTCGAGATTCAATACATCGGCCTCCAGCCGTCTTGTCTCCAAGGGTCTAATGCTGCCTAGGTCACCTTATGGTCGTTCTCTTGTAAGTCTAGATTTTCGAATCCGACGCAAAAATGATAGTTAATTGTAACGTTCAGGGACTCCTAAAGACGATGGAACACTCAAATTGCGTCGAGATTCAATACATCGGCCTCCAGCCGACTTGTCTCCAAGGGTCTATTGCTGCCTCGGGCACCTTACGGTCGTTCTCCTGTGGGTCTAGATTTTCGAATCCGATGCAAAACTCATAGTTAATTGTAACGTTCAGGGCCTCCTAATGACGATGGAACACTCAAATTGCGTCAAGAATCAATACATCGGTTTCCATGCCGACTTGTCTCCAAGGGTCTATTGCTGCCTCGGGCACCTTATGGTCGTTCTCCTGTGAGTCTAGATTTTCGAATCCGACGCATAAATGATAGTGAATTGTAACGTTCAGCGCCTCCTAATGACGATAGAAGACTCAAATTGCGTCGAGATTCAATACATCGTCCTCCAGCCGACTTGTCTCCAAGGGTCTGTTGCTGCCTCGGGCACCTTATGGTCGTTCTCCTTTGAGTTTAGATTATCGAATCCGACGCCAAAATGATAGTTAATTGTAACGTTCAGGGCCTCCTAATGACGATGGAACACTCAAATTGCGTCAAGAATCAATACATCGGTTTCCAGCCGACTTGTCTCCAAGGGTCTGTTGCTGCCTCAGGCACCTTATGGTCGTTCTCTTGTAAGTCTAGTTTTTCGAATCCGACGCAAAAATGATAGTTAATTGTAACGTCCAGGGACTCCTACAGACGATGGAACACCTCGGGCACCGTATGGTCGTTCCCCTGTGAGTCAACATTTTAGAATCCGACGCAAAACTGATAGTTAAATGTAATGCTCAGGGCCTCTTAATGACGATGGAACACTCAAATTGCGTCGAGAGTCAATACATCTTCCTACAGCCGACTTGTCTCCAAGGGTCTATTGCTGCCTCGGGCACCTTATGGTCGTTCTCCTGTGAGTCTAAATTTTCGAATCCGACGCGAAACTGATAGTTAACTGCAAGGTTCAGGGCCTCCTAATGCCGATCGAACACTCAAATTGCGTCGAGATTAAATACATCGGCCTCCAGCCGACTTGTCTAGAAGGGTCTGTTGCTGCCTCAGGCACCAAATGGTCGTTCTATTGTGAGTTTAGATTATTGAATCCGACGCAAAAATGATAGTTAATTGTAACGTTTAGGGCCTCCTAATGACGATGGAACACTCAAATTGCGTCGAGATTCAATACATCGACCTCCAGCCGACTTGTATATAAGGGGATATTGCAGTCTCGTGCACCATATGATCCTTCTCCTGTTAGTAGATTTTCGAATCCGACGCAAAAATGATAGTTAATTGTAACGTTCAGGGCCTCCTAATGCCGATGGAACACTCATATTGGGTCGAGATTCAATACATCGGCATTCAGCCGATTTGTCTCCAAGGGTCTATTGCTGCCTCGGGCACCTTATGGTCGTTCTCCTGTGAGTCTAGATTTTCGTATCCGACGCAAAAATGATAGTTAATTGTAACGTTCAGGGCCTTGTAATGACGATGGAACACTCAAATTGCGTCGAGATTCAATACATCGGCCTCCAGCCGACTTGTCTCCAAGGGTCTGTTGCTGCCTCGGGCACCTTATGGTCGTTCTCCTGTGAGTTTAGATTATCGAATCCGACGCAAAAATGATAGTTAATTGTAACGTTCAGGGCCTCCTAATGACGATGGAACACTCAAATTGCGTCAAGAATCAATACATCGGTTTCCAGCCGACTTGTCTCCAAGGGTCTGTTGCTGCCTCAGGCACCTTATGGTCGTTCTCTTGTAAGTCCAGATTTTCGAATCCGACGCAAAAATGATAGTTAATTGTAACGTTCAGGGACTCCTAAAGACGATGGAACACTCAAATTGCGTCGAGATGCAATACATCGGCCTCCAGCCGACTTGTCTCCAAGGGTCAGTTGCTGCCTCGGGCACCTTGTGGTCGTTCTCCTGTGAGATTAGATTATCGAATCCGACGCAAAAATTATAGTTAATTGTAACGTTTAGGGTCTTGTAGTGACGATGGAACACTCAAATTGCGTCGCGATCCAATACATCGTCCTCTAGCCGACTTGTCTCCAAGGGTCTATTGTTGCCTCGGGCACATTGTGGTCGTTCTCTTGTAAGTCTAGACTTTCGAATCCGACGCAAAACTGATAGTTAATTGTAACGATCAGCGCCTCCTAATGACGATGGAAGTCTCAAATTGCGTCGAGATTCAATACATCGTCCATTAGCCGACTTGTCTCCAAGGGTCTAATGCTGCCTCGGGCACCGTATGAACTTCTCCTGTGAGTAGGTTTTCGAATCCGACGCAAAAATGATAGCTAATTGTAACGTTCAGGGACTCCCAAAGACGATGGAACACTCAAATTGCGTCGAGATTCAATACATCGGCCTCCAGCCGACTTGTCTCCAAGGGTCTATTGCTGCCTCGGGCACCTTATGGTCGTTCTCCTGTGAGTCTAGATTTTCGAATCCGACGCAAAACTCATAGTTAATTGTAACGTTCAGGGCCTCCTAATGACGATGGAACACTCAAATTGCGTCAAGAATCAATACATCGGTTTCCATGCCGACTTGTCTCCGAGGGTCTATTGCTGCCTCGGGCACCTTATGGTCGTTCTCCAGTGAGTCTAGATTTACGAATCCGACGCAAAAATGATAGTTAATTGTAAAGTTCAGGGCCTCCTATTGGCGATGGAACACTCAAATTGCGTCGAGATTCAATACATCGGCCTCAAGCCGACTTGTCTCCAAGTGTCTATTGCACCTCGGGCACCAAATGATCGTTCTATTGTGAGTTTAGATTATTGAATCCGACGCAAAAATGATAGTTAATTGTAACGTTTCGGGCCTCCTAATGACGAAGGAACACTCAAATTGCGTCGAGATTCAATACATCGACCTCCAGCCGACTTGTATCCAAGTGGATATTGCAGTCTCGTGCACCATATGATCCTTCTCCTGTTAGTAGATTTTCGTATCCGACGCAAAAATAATAGTTAATTGTAACGTTCAGGGCCTCCTAATGCCGATGGAACACTCAAATTGGGTCGAGAGTCAATTCATCGGCATTCAGCCGATTTGTCTCCAAGGGTCTATTGCTGCCTCGGGCACCTTATGGTCGTTCTCCTGTGAGTCTAGATTTTTGAATCCGACGCAAAAATCATAGTTAATTGTAACGTTTATGGTCTTGTAGTGACGATGGAACACTCAAATTGCGTCGCGATCCAATACATCGTCCTCCAGCCGACTTGTCTCCAAGGGTCTATTGTTGCCTCGGGCACATTGTGGTCGTTCTCTTGTAAGTCTAGATTTTCGAATCCGACGCAAAACTGATAGTTAATTGTAACGATCAGCGCCTCCTAATGACGATGGAAGTCTCAAATTGCGTCGAGATTCAATACATCGTCCATTAGCCGACTTGTCTCCAAGGGTCTAATGCTGCCTCGGGCACCGTATGAACTTCTCCTGTGAGTAGATTTTCGAATCCGACGCAAAAATGATAGTTAATTGTAACGTTCAGGGACTCCCAAAGACGATGGAACACTCAAATTGCGTCGAGATTCAATACAGCGTCCTCCAGCCGACTTGTCTCCAAGGGTCTATTGCTGCCTCGGGCACCTCATGGTCGTTCTCCTGTGAGTCTAGATTTTCGAATCCGACGCATAAATGATAGTGAATTGTAACGTTCAGCGCCTCCTAATGACGATAGAAGACTCAAATTGCGTCGAGATTCAATACATCGTCCTCCAGCTGATTTGTCTCCAAGGGGATATTGCTGCCTCGGGCACCAAATGGTCCGTCTGCTGTGAGTCTAGAATTTCGAATCCGACGAAAAACTGATAGTTAAGGGCCTCCTAATGACGATGGAACACTCATATTGCGTCGCGATCCAATACATCGTCCTCCAGCCGACTTGTCTCCAAGTGTATGTTGCTGCCTCTGGCACCTTATGGTCGTTCTCCTGTGAGTTTAGATTAACGAATCCGACGCAAAAATGATAGTGAATTGTAACGTTCAGGGCCTCCTATTGGCGATGGAACACTCAAATTGCGTCGAGATTCAATACATCGGCCTCCAGCCGACTTATCTCCAAGTGTCGATTGCACCTCGGGCACCAAATGGTCGTTCTCTTGTGAGTTTAGATTATTGAATCCGACGCAAAAATGATAGTTAATTGTAACGTTTAGGGCCTCCTAATGACGATGGAACACTCAAATTGCGTCGAGATTCAATACATCGACCTCCAGCCGACTTGTATCCAAAGGGACATTGCAGTCTCGTGCACCATATGATCCCTCGCCTGTTAGTAGATTTTCGAATCCGACGCCAAAATGATAGTTAATTGTAACGTTCAGGGCCTCCTAATGCCGATGGAACACTCAAATTGGGTCGAGATTCAATACATCGGCATTCAGCCGATTTGTCTCCAAGGGTCTATTGCTGCCTCGGGCACCTTATGGTCGTTCTCCTGTGAGTCTAGATTTTCGAATCCGACGCAAAAATAATAGTTAATTGTAACGTTCAGGGCCTCCTAATGCCGATGGAACACTCAAATTGCGTCGAGATTCAATACATCGGCCTCCAGCCGACTTGTCTCCAAGGGTCTGTTGCTGCCTCGGGCACCTTATGGTCGTTCTCCTGTGAGTTTGGATTATCGAATCCGACGCAAAAATGATAGTTAATTGTAACGTTTAGGGCCTCCTAATAACGATGGAACACTCAAATTGCGTCGAGATTCAATACATCGGCCTCCAGCCGACTTGTCTCCAAGGGTCTGTTGCTGCCTCGGGCACCTTATGGTCGTTCTCCTGTGAGTTTGGATTATCGAATCCGACGCAAAAATGATAGTTAATTGTAACGTTCAGGGCCTCCTAATGCCGATGGAACACTCAAATTGCGTCGAGATTCAATACATCGGCCTCCAGCCGACTTGTCTCCAAGGGTCTGTTGCTGCCTCGGGCACCTTATGGTCGTTCTCCTGTGAGATTAGATTATCGAATCCGACGCAAAATGATAGTTAATTGTAACGTTCAGGGCCATCTAGTGACGATGGAACACTCAAATTGCGTCGAGATTCAATACATCGGCCTCCAGCCGTCTTGTCTCCAAGGGTCTAATGCTACCTCGGTCACCTTATGGTCGTTCTCTTGTAAGTCTAGATTTTCGAATCCGACGCAAAAATGATAGTTAATTGTAACGATTATGGGCTCCTAATGACGATGGAACACTCAAATTGTGTCGAGATTCAGTACTTCGACCTCCAGCCGACTTGTATCCAAGGGGATATTGCAGTCTCGAGCACCGTATAAACTTCTCCTGTGAGTAGATTTTCGAATCCGACGCTAAAATGATAGTTAATTGTAACGTTCAGGGCCTTGTAATGACGATGGAACACTCAAATTGCGTCGAGATTCAATACATCGGCCTCCAAACGACTTGTCTCCAAGGGTCTGTTGCTGCCTCGGGCACCTTATGGTTGTTCTCCTGTGAGTTTGGATTATCGAATCCGACGCAAAAATGATAGTTAATTGTAACGTTTAGGGCCTCCTAATAACGATGGAACACTCAGATTGCGTCGAGATTCAATACATCGGCCTCCAGCCGACTTGTCTCCAAGGGTCTGTTTCTGCCTCGGGCACCTTATGGTCGTTCTCCTGTGAGTTTGGATTATCGAATCCGACGCAAAAATGATAGTTAATTGTAACGTTCAGGGCCTCCTAATGCCGATGGAACACTCAAATTGCGTCGAGATTCAATACATCGGCCTCCAGCCGACTTGTCTCCAAGGGTCTGTTGCTGCCTCGGGCACCTTATGGTCGTTCTCCTGTGAGATTAGATTATCGAATCCGACGCAAAATGATAGTTAATTGTAACGTTCAGGGCCATCTAGTGACGATGGAACACCCAAATTGCGTCGAGATTCAATAAATCGGCCTCCAGCCGTCTTGTCTCCAAGGGTCTAATGCTACCTCGGTCACCTTATGGTCGTTCTCTTGTAAGTCTAGATTTTCGAATCCGACGCAAAAATGATAGTTAACTGTAACGATTAGGGGCTCCTAATGACGATGGAACACTCAAATTGCGTCGAGATTCAATACATCGGCATTCAGCCGATTTGTCTCCAAGGGTCTATTGCTGCCTCGGGCACCTTATGGTCGTTCTCCTGTGAGTCTAGATTTTCGTATCCGACGCAAAAATGATAGTTAATTGTAACGTTCAGGGCCTTGTAATGACGATGGAACACTCAAATTGCGTCGAGATTCAATACATCGGCCTCCAGCCGACTTGTCTCCAAGGGTCTGTTGCTGCCTCGGGCACCTTATGGTCGTTCTCCTGTGAGTTTAGATTATCGAATCCGACGCAAAAATGATAGTTAATTGTAACGTTCAGGGCCTCCTAATGACGATGGAACACTCAAATTGCGTCAAGAATCAATACATCGGTTTCCAGCCGACTTGTCTCCAAGGGTCTGTTGCTGCCTCAGGCACCTTATGGTCGTTCTCTTGTAAGTCCAGATTTTCGAATCCGACGCAAAAATGATAGTTAATTGTAACGTTCAGGGACTCCTAAAGACGATGGAACACTCAAATTGCGTCGAGATGCAATACATCGGCCTCCAGCCGACTTGTCTCCAAGGGTCAGTTGCTGCCTCGGGCACCTTGTGGTCGTTCTCCTGTGAGATTAGATTATCGAATCCGACGCAAAAATTATAGTTAATTGTAACGTTTAGGGTCTTGTAGTGACGATGGAACACTCAAATTGCGTCGCGATCCAATACATCGTCCTCTAGCCGACTTGTCTCCAAGGGTCTATTGTTGCCTCGGGCACATTGTGGTCGTTCTCTTGTAAGTCTAGACTTTCGAATCCGACGCAAAACTGATAGTTAATTGTAACGATCAGCGCCTCCTAATGACGATGGAAGTCTCAAATTGCGTCGAGATTCAATACATCGTCCATTAGCCGACTTGTCTCCAAGGGTCTAATGCTGCCTCGGGCACCGTATGAACTTCTCCTGTGAGTAGGTTTTCGAATCCGACGCAAAAATGATAGCTAATTGTAACGTTCAGGGACTCCCAAAGACGATGGAACACTCAAATTGCGTCGAGATTCAATACATCGGCCTCCAGCCGACTTGTCTCCAAGGGTCTATTGCTGCCTCGGGCACCTTATGGTCGTTCTCCTGTGAGTCTAGATTTTCGAATCCGACGCAAAACTCATAGTTAATTGTAACGTTCAGGGCCTCCTAATGACGATGGAACACTCAAATTGCGTCAAGAATCAATACATCGGTTTCCATGCCGACTTGTCTCCGAGGGTCTATTGCTGCCTCGGGCACCTTATGGTCGTTCTCCAGTGAGTCTAGATTTACGAATCCGACGCAAAAATGATAGTTAATTGTAAAGTTCAGGGCCTCCTATTGGCGATGGAACACTCAAATTGCGTCGAGATTCAATACATCGGCCTCCAGCCGACTTGTCTCCAAGTGTCTATTGCACCTCGGGCACCAAATGATCGTTCTATTGTGAGTTTAGATTATTGAATCCGACGCAAAAATGATAGTTAATTGTAACGTTTCGGGCCTCCTAATGACGAAGGAACACTCAAATTGCGTCGAGATTCAATACATCGACCTCCAGCCGACTTGTATCCAAGTGGATATTGCAGTCTCGTGCACCATATGATCCTTCTCCTGTTAGTAGATTTTCGTATCCGACGCAAAAATAATAGTTAATTGTAACGTTCAGGGCCTCCTAATGCCGATGGAACACTCAAATTGGGTCGAGAGTCAATTCATCGGCATTCAGCCGATTTGTCTCCAAGGGTCTATTGCTGCCTCGGGCACCTTATGGTCGTTCTCCTGTGAGTCTAGATTTTCGAATCCGACGCAAAAATCATAGTTAATTGTAACGTTTATGGTCTTGTAGTGACGATGGAACACTCAAATTGCGTCGCGATCCAATACATCGTCCTCCAGCCGACTTGTCTCCAAGGGTCTATTGTTGCCTCGGGCACATTGTGGTCGTTCTCTTGTAAGTCTAGATTTTCGAATCCGACGCAAAACTGATAGTTAATTGTAACGATCAGCGCCTCCTAATGACGATGGAAGTCTCAAATTGCGTCGAGATTCAATACATCGTCCATTAGCCGACTTGTCTCCAAGGGTCTAATGCTGCCTCGGGCACCGTATGAACTTCTCCTGTGAGTAGATTTTCGAATCCGACGCAAAAATGATAGTTAATTGTAACGTTCAGGGACTCCCAAAGACGATGGAACACTCAAATTGCGTCGAGATTCAATACAGCGTCCTCCAGCCGACTTGTCTCCAAGGGTCTATTGCTGCCTCGGGCACCTCATGGTCGTTCTCCTGTGAGTCTAGATTTTCGAATCCGACGCATAAATGATAGTGAATTGTAACGTTCAGCGCCTCCTAATGACGATAGAAGACTCAAATTGCGTCGAGATTCAATACATCGTCCTCCAGCTGATTTGTCTCCAAGGGGATATTGCTGCCTCGGGCACCAAATGGTCCGTCTGCTGTGAGTCTAGAATTTCGAATCCGACGAAAAACTGATAGTTAAGGGCCTCCTAATGACGATGGAACACTCATATTGCGTCGCGATCCAATACATCGTCCTCCAGCCGACTTGTCTCCAAGGGTATGTTGCTGCCTCTGGCACCTTATGGTCGTTCTCCTGTGAGTTTAGATTAACGAATCCGACGCAAAAATGATAGTGAATTGTAACGTTCAGGGCCTCCTATTGGCGATGGAACACTCAAATTGCGTCGAGATTCAATACATCGGCCTCCAGCCGACTTATCTCCAAGTGTCGATTGCACCTCGGGCACCAAATGGTCGTTCTCTTGTGAGTTTAGATTATTGAATCCGACGCAAAAATGATAGTTAATTGTAACGTTTAGGGCCTCCTAATGACGATGGAACACTCAAATTGCGTCGAGATTCAATACATCGACCTCCAGCCGACTTGTATCCAAAGGGACATTGCAGTCTCGTGCACCATATGATCCCTCGCCTGTTAGTAGATTTTCGAATCCGACGCCAAAATGATAGTTAATTGTAACGTTCAGGGCCTCCTAATGCCGATGGAACACTCAAATTGGGTCGAGATTCAATACATCGGCATTCAGCCGATTTGTCTCCAAGGGTCTATTGCTGCCTCGGGCACCTTATGGTCGTTCTCCTGTGAGTCTAGATTTTCGAATCCGACGCAAAAATAATAGTTAATTGTAACGTTCAGGGCCTCCTAATGCCGATGGAACACTCAAATTGCGTCGAGATTCAATACATCGGCCTCCAGCCGACTTGTCTCCAAGGGTCTGTTGCTGCCTCGGGCACCTTATGGTCGTTCTCCTGTGAGTTTGGATTATCGAATCCGACGCAAAAATGATAGTTAATTGTAACGTTTAGGGCCTCCTAATAACGATGGAACACTCAAATTGCGTCGAGATTCAATACATCGGCCTCCAGCCGACTTGTCTCCAAGGGTCTGTTGCTGCCTCGGGCACCTTATGGTCGTTCTCCTGTGAGTTTGGATTATCGAATCCGACGCAAAAATGATAGTTAATTGTAACGTTCAGGGCCTCCTAATGCCGATGGAACACTCAAATTGCGTCGAGATTCAATACATCGGCCTCCAGCCGACTTGTCTCCAAGGGTCTGTTGCTGCCTCGGGCACCTTATGGTCGTTCTCCTGTGAGATTAGATTATCGAATCCGACGCAAAATGATAGTTAATTGTAACGTTCAGGGCCATCTAGTGACGATGGAACACTCAAATTGCGTCGAGATTCAATACATCGGCCTCCAGCCGTCTTGTCTCCAAGGGTCTAATGCTACCTCGGTCACCTTATGGTCGTTCTCTTGTAAGTCTAGATTTTCGAATCCGACGCAAAAATGATAGTTAATTGTAACGATTATGGGCTCCTAATGACGATGGAACACTCAAATTGTGTCGAGATTCAGTACTTCGACCTCCAGCCGACTTGTATCCAAGGGGATATTGCAGTCTCGAGCACCGTATAAACTTCTCCTGTGAGTAGATTTTCGAATCCGACGCTAAAATGATAGTTAATTGTAACGTTCAGGGCCTTGTAATGACGATGGAACACTCAAATTGCGTCGAGATTCAATACATCGGCCTCCAAACGACTTGTCTCCAAGGGTCTGTTGCTGCCTCGGGCACCTTATGGTTGTTCTCCTGTGAGTTTGGATTATCGAATCCGACGCAAAAATGATAGTTAATTGTAACGTTTAGGGCCTCCTAATAACGATGGAACACTCAGATTGCGTCGAGATTCAATACATCGGCCTCCAGCCGACTTGTCTCCAAGGGTCTGTTTCTGCCTCGGGCACCTTATGGTCGTTCTCCTGTGAGTTTGGATTATCGAATCCGACGCAAAAATGATAGTTAATTGTAACGTTCAGGGCCTCCTAATGCCGATGGAACACTCAAATTGCGTCGAGATTCAATACATCGGCCTCCAGCCGACTTGTCTCCAAGGGTCTGTTGCTGCCTCGGGCACCTTATGGTCGTTCTCCTGTGAGATTAGATTATCGAATCCGACGCAAAATGATAGTTAATTGTAACGTTCAGGGCCATCTAGTGACGATGGAACACCCAAATTGCGTCGAGATTCAATAAATCGGCCTCCAGCCGTCTTGTCTCCAAGGGTCTAATGCTACCTCGGTCACCTTATGGTCGTTCTCTTGTAAGTCTAGATTTTCGAATCCGACGCAAAAATGATAGTTAACTGTAACGATTAGGGGCTCCTAATGACGATGGAACACTCAAATTGCGTCGAGATTCAGTACTTCGACCTCCAGCCGACTTGTATCCAAGGGGATATTGCAGTCTCGAGCACCGTATGAGCTTCTCCTGTGAGTAGATTTTCGAATCCGACGCTAAAATGATAGTTAATTGTAACGTTCAGGGCCTTGTAATGACGATGGAACACTCAAATTGCGTCGAGATTCAATACATCGGCCTCAAGCCGACTTGTCTCCAAGGGTCTGTGCTGCCTCGGGCACCTTATGGTCGTTCTCCTGTGAGTTTAGATTATCGAATCCGACGCAAAAATGATAGTTAATTGTAACTTTTAGGGCCTCCTAATGACGATGGA